>NW_022989996.1:16411-748033 GCF_902827175.1 Gymnodraco acuticeps
AATGAGATTGATGCTTCAGTTTGCTCCGCGATGAGGCGCATTCCACTAGTGAGACATCAAACGGACAGTGTTATGAATGAGAACGCTTAGCTGCGTAAATATGACGCTCTTTTATCAAAACAAAACAAACTGACCTCTTATATATTGACTTTGTCCACTTTCAATCAACTTTCTTTCCTCCGGCTTCAAGTCATAACTTGTTCGTTATCTCTGTCTGGTCAGACATCAATCTGTTCCACCGTAGCGCGCCCCCCTAGAGGCCTGGAGGCGGACTTTGCATATCGTTTTGTATTTGCAGCGTTTTTCTGTTGCGTTTGTTTTCGGGGTTTGTGTGTTTTTCATTTAAATATTTGCAGGTTGTTTCCTGCTTATGTACAACAATTTTGGCCGTTGTTCAGCGTTTGCCACCTGCCCGCCGGCCACCCGTATATTTAGCAAATAAAGTTATCGATCTCCCAGCTACCGCTGTCTACGTAGTATTTTGTAACGTAACGTCCCAAACAGCGAGCGTCTGTTAACGCTATCGATTCAAACGGCAGCGTTTTATTAATATTTGTGTTTTCAAGCTCTCGTCCTTTGTAAAAACAAAACTAGTCGAAGGGGGAAATGCTCCCAGGGGAAGCTGATCCACCTTCAGGTGCTGGGACAGCTCGCTCTCTCTCTGCAGCCGCTGTCTGTGTGAACGCCGCTCCGCAGTTTAATGCAGGGCCGTAACTACGTTTTTAACGGGCCTAAGATGAGATTTTAAATGATTCACTTTTAATTAATGAACTGCTTGTTTCGTTGCTTGAGAAGCTTGTGGATACAGTGTAGGTTTGTTTCTACAAGTACAGTTTTAGGGACACAAAGTTAGGGGGGCAGCTTGGGGGGGCAAGGCTCTACAGTGGGGGGGCAGCACTTGGCCCCCCCCCGTAGATCCGCCCCCGGCCCTATGATTGACAGGCACCATGGTGTTGTTAAATCATGTCATTTTCACTGTAATCTTGAAATGACCTCCTTTCTGTGCTTGTCCTTATTTGCCTTATTTTTCTTATGTTATTCCTTCTTTGACTGCCTCAAAAGACAGGGAAGGAAACGAATCAGAGGAAAACCCTAATTTAGCAAATGTATAATGGGATATTTTGCTTCTGTACACTTGCTTTTCTGTCATGCATCGGTGGCTACGGACAGTAGGACCTCTGAGAGCGCTCAGGTTGGGAGTCGTGTAAAATGATGGATGCGTAAGAAAGATTCAATACAGCCACACATAGAGGCAACAATAGAGGAAAATGTTCATGTTTTTGCATTACTCACCAATTCTTGTATAAGGTCATTGAGAGAGAGCTCATTGTAATTTCCTTACAGAATAACAAGTCCCTTTTTATAAGAAGTCACTTGGAAGCGGCTACATGCTTGTTGTTCGCTTCTTTTTCTGGAATAACTGCATTTGAATAAAACAGTTGTTTGGAAATAATGAAGTGGGAAAGTAGGCTACAATATGACTTTTTGACATCTGTTAGTGTACAGTTGCTTAATTGGAAACAGAAAAATCAATTTTGGGGGGTAACAGCTATTTTTGATTCTACCTTTTTATCAACGCTATAATCCAAAGCCCTGGTACTTTGATTGCATACAGTACACACCTTGCTATGGTCACACAGTATACGTAAGAGTTTTGGAGGAGGTTTGAAGTGGAGAGTTTTCCTTTAGCTTGGAAAATTATGGAAAGCAGTTAGAAACCATGGTGAAGAAAAACACTGATGTATTAGTCATTTTCTTATTTTTCATAGACGTTTTTGCAAAGCAGCTTGAAGTGAAATAGGTCCTGTCGCTTACTTTTTAACTTGAAACTGCATATGTAGCTCTTTATTCTTGCCACATCTACTCAAATATTTGACAGCTGAAACAGAACATATAGCAGCAGCAGGTGTTTCCTGTCAGATATTGTCATTTTACTGCTGATATCTTAGACAGCAAGGAGGACTAAAGCGTTTTGGATGCTGATGGTTAGGATTTACTTGTTTCATACGTTTCCATGGTCTCTATTTCATCTAACTGCTTCACCATTTGCAAATAATATGTTGTTCTTTTGGTGTCTTTGGTTTACTTTGAAAAAAAGGATTGAAAGCACGATTTAATGTTTTCACTCTCCAGTACACGTATCAGGGCCCATTGAGCGTTGCACCTGTGTTGTGATGAATGGAGAGAGAAAATAACAGTATTGGGCTTTTAGTGCATTTTACAACATTTAGAGCCAAATGATTTTAACTAGGGCTATCAAAGTGTTGATGAAACAAAAAGAAATCAGTTGATTTCTACACATCTCTTTCCAAATGTAAGTCAATGGTAAAAATGTATTTGTTGGCCCAATGACTTCACTGACTGAGACAGAAGTTGTAATATACCATTTGGCCTTAACGGAAATCTGATTCAACGTCCCGCGCACTTACTGGGATTTCTTTTCCTGCCGATTTTTGGAAGTTACCAAACAGCATCAGGTTTATTACCACCACCGCCTGTATATAGTGGTGCAGTGATGACGTATTTTTGTAGGCCGACCCGGAACTAGGCTGCACATGGGTTCCTTCGACAAAAAAGCAATGGGATTTCTCCATAGAATTTTGAGAATATTGTAAAAAAAATAAGATCTGTGGGAAACGAACCTGTTTGATAAATGCACGTTTTTGTTCATAGTCTCCACATGTCTACCCCTACTTTTATAATTTTCTAATCATAAATCAAACAATCATAAATCTATCGATTAGATACAAAAATACGTCATCCCTGCACCACTCTATTGGACCTGATCTACATTGAGCACTGGAAATACTACATGGATAAATGCAGTTAACTGACAGGTGTATACAGTTTGTAGTAAAATCTCATTTGTATTTCCATCGAGGTCTGAAAATATATATCTTAATCTGACTCTAGATATTTATAATTCAGCTCAAAAAGCAGGTACTATTCCAAGAAACAAAACATTTGCATTAATCAGAAACTGTAAGGACATAACGTACTTTAGGGGTATAGCGTGCGAAGAATGGACAGCACAACAATCAGCATATTAAGTGTTAATTCATTCTACATGTCATGCTGCTGGCCAGGTGCGCTTTATCCATATTCATGACATTATTACAACAATGTTTGCCAACGCACTACTAATAGTACAATACATAACCCCTATTACCATAGAAATAACAACTATACAAATCTGGGGCTGTTAACATTTGAACCTACCTTTCAGAGCAGCAGGGTTAATTTAGTCTGTGAGAGGGTAACCATGCCTCATCTGGGCAAAATACACACACTGTTTGATGCAGGTCAAGTGTTCCCATCTGCAGCCTCTGCCACCATCATTATTATATAGGTCATTTTGTTATCACCAAAGTTGATCACAGGTTCCTTACCCATTTTAAAGCATACACAAATGAAGGCAGACACAGCTGGTTTGCAGCAATACTGAACGTTTTTTTCCCGAGACGTGTTAAGTACAAGTTCTGTCTTGTGTTGTGTGTTGTTGCTAGTTATAAATGCGGCAATGAATATGTATAAGTGTCTTCCAGTCAAGATGTAGCATATCTAACTAATAACGTTGTTTGTTCATTAGGGAAAACTACCAGAAAATAATTTAGTGTAATCACAGCACTGGCTGCTAAACTGAGCGTGGGAGGAATCGAATCGTTATATGTAGTCAATTGTTGGCAGCATAATTGCACATCATAATGCAGGCCCAAAAATAACCATAAAATGCTTAATGATGAGCAGATAGAAAGAGATCCCAATAAAACGCATTGTAACTGCACATTTTATTATATTCATATGATGATCATGATATGTCCCCCAAAAAACATATTTTTCAAAACTATTGTTTTTTGGACACAATAGGACGATAGGGTTATTATTTTTAAGCTGAATGGTGGTGTGGTTTTGGACAACATCATATGTATGGAAGATACTCAAATATTAAAACATTAAAACCCTTAGATGCATAAGTGGGTCTTTTTGACCCGGTGTGAGGGTGGTTTTCTTGAAGTATCTTTGTAATTACATTTTTTTTGTATCATTTCATATTCCAGCTATTCCTCAAAAAAACATGTTTTGGTTTATCATGCCATTCAAATTTTTAATTTACATTTTATGAAATTGTAGTTTTTGTATTACTACCCCAAGCTTCCATAAGTGGGTCAAAAATGACCCGCATGCATTTTCTACGGAATCCTATGGGAAAACGTTTTTTTTCAAATGTAAAAAAAATGTCTAAAATGATAAATAGTGAAAAATTAAATATTAAAATATTTCTAGTGTGAACCAAATATAATACTAAATATTATACAAGTGATCTTTCTTAACCAAATGACAAAAATGGCATAGAAACACATATTATTCTAATACGGGTCCTTTTTGACCCACTTATGGAAGAGTGTAGGGTCCAGTCACTCGTGCATCTAAGGGTTAAGAAAAGCAAAGCTTATTTATAAAAAAAACTATATTTTTGCTATATATTATTGTGTTTTACATATGTTATTAAGGAATAACAACATAAGCATGTTATGAGACATGAGTCAAACCATGGGATCTCTAAACCTAACCAATTATGTTTTATTTCCTAAACTTAACCAATTAATTTTGTAGCAATTTTGTCTTCCCCCTGTTATCCTGGGGGAAATGTGTTTCCCTTCAATCACTATGAGAATCCAGTTCAGTTGAATGGGAACGTAATGTTGTAGGAAACCTTGTGCTGAGTACTTTAAAGGTCCCCTATTATACTATTTTTCAACAATATATTATAGATCTCAGATGTATACAAAACATGTCTCTGAAGTGTTTGGCTTGAAACATATCAGGCAATGTAGAATCCCATAATCCTCTGTTTCAGCCCTTTTCCTAACGTGCTGATTCTGTGTCTATAGCTTTAAATGGTAATGAGCTGCTGGCCACGCCCCTCTGTGAGATGTTTGGTTGAAAAAAACACAACGGTGCTCTAGGAGGAGATTCCGGTGATAAGGTGGGCAGGTGTTACCTTGGTTGGTTATTGGCTAATAGTTGCACAACCCATACAAAAACTCACAAAGTGGCCAACATCTGATCAGCTCATTTTCAGACAGGTTTTTCTATAGATGGATCAGGACAAATAGAGAGAGAATCTTTTTTCCTGAAACTTTCTAAATCTCTTTACAGAGGAGACACATTCATGTATACAATACATTGAAAAGTGGATTTTGCATAAAAGGTGACCTTTAAGTGAATTATATTGTATATAGCTACTATACAGAGGTTCTTCTCTCTTTCTGCTGAGGCTGATCATCAGTGAAACGTGAACATTATCAAGCCATAACTCAACTACATTTTATATAGACATCTTATCACTTTGAACTGTCCATTTCATCTTACAATCTCCGCATAACACAACTGGCAGCAAGTCAAAATGAAGAACATAATCATCTCATTATCACAACATTTAAAGTATTTACTTTTCTTTGAACTCATTCTCTGCCAGCACAAACAACCAATGTGACCTGTTTAGGTTTTTGGCCAACAGATCCCAATACTTTCATCACATACATGTTTTTTTCCTTTATTTACCTTCATCAGCTGTTCAAAGGATTAATATAAAAAGCTCTGTTGTGGCTGCATCTGGAGTCATCATTAGTGATGTCTGATGGTATTACGTTCCCTTTTTGGGTCTAGGGGATCCAAAGGGAAGAAACACGACCAGAGTAGAATTGGTATGGTTATAAGTGGTTTTATTATACCTCTTCGTGGTAAAACAAAATAACAAGGCAGGCCGGGCACAAACAAAGGGACCAGATGCTCATTAACAACAACCAAAATAAAGAGACTCCAAAAGAGAGTTTAAGAGATTATCCAGGGTACTATTTAAAGGGGGAAAACAAAACCTCACGTTAACCGTGGTACAACTGAACTGAGGAAGGCTGCACACCCACAGCTGTAGCTGATCAACAGGTGCTAGTTACCTGGGTCTAAGCTGTTTCACACTGTCCCTAATTCTAAATGCTGTTCAACAGGAGCTAAGCAACCTGGGTCTAAGCTTACACAATATCACACACAACACAACTACTTAGCACTCTGCTAAGCAGTCTAACTAAGCACAGAATTACATAGTTTACGGACACAACAAATAATGTAGTAGGAGGCTAGAGGCGTCTGTCTATCCACACAGAGCCCTCCAGAATGATGTCCTTGCCCGGCCTTTATACTCCTCCCCCGGATGACGTGGCAGAAGCGGGCGGGGATGTTGAGAGGGCGGGACGGCCAATGACAGCTGACGGACTGCACAGCTCATTCACATATACACACAAAACAGAGTTAAGGGCACAAGGTAAACAGCGGCTGTTGTTAGTATATTCTAGAAACCCTGAAGGCAGGAGAGACGGAAAAGAGTCAAGGGAAGCTTATAAAAGTTAACAGCATTTAATTACACAAAAGATGCGGTGGTGTACAAATGAAATGTGCGAGTGGAGGCGCTCTCCTCATCCGACCGGTCAGTCCAGGTCAGCAGGTGGAAGAGGTAAATTATTGGCTTGCTCTTCCTGTTGTCATATGAGGTCTTCTCCTATTGGCCGGCGTCGTCGGGGGGCGGGTCCAATGCAATTCCTGCCTTTTTCTGTTGTTAAATTATATCATTCTGGGTGTATGTGGTTATTTAAACATTCCCTAATAAACGTTATTCAGCGGTAATAAATGAGTGCTAAACCCAGTGTGCTCAGTGTACAACATCACATGTCATTTCATCTTTGATTCACGGTTTGAAAATGCAGCATTTCGCCACATGCTAATGCTAACCGGAAGTGAATAATTTTCAGAATAAAATTATTAAATTAATAGTTAGTGAACTTCCAGTTTTTCAGAATAAATCTGATTTAAATTAACTAGTGTATTTAATTCAAATTACGCCATATCAACATTGATTTTAATTTCTAACACTGTAACAGATGGGAATTTGCCTTGAGGTGTTTTCTGTGGAAGTCTTCTATGAAACCTGTTTTGATTTTCATTGCATGAGGCTGGTTCTAAGATGTCTGCCTATCTAAGATTGGTTAATGTTTTAAGGCCTACTTGTTTACATGTTTTGGGACTCTTGTCCTGATTTTGATCATGTTCAGGAAGTTTTAGACAATTTTGATCTCAGTTTTTGATGGAGGGCTATAAACTGAGAACACTGCTCACTCAAGGAAACAGGGAATGGTAAACCCAGATAATTACAAGATTACTGGGTTCTCATATCAATTTCACTAAAGCTGTGCAAAACAAAAGGACACATGTATCTGTTGCGTGTATTATGTGGAATAGTGGAGCAACCCAACACCAGTATTGTTTGTAATGTTGAAATGAAAATATTTTAGTTTTTTTTGTTTTAAAGCTTACTCTCATGACTGAAACATTTCTAATAACTTAAAGGGTTAAAATGTAGATCTTTCTTTTCAATATGTGTTGATACAAATGGTGACATGTTGCTTGAACCACATAGTGGTTGTCCAATACATTTTTTTCCAACAGACGGAAGGAGAATGGAAATAAGAGATTCACACATGTGCAGAACTTCCGTCATTGTTCTCCTGCTGCTCTGAAATGTCCACTTTAAATATGGTGAACAATATGGTATTGACACAGATGAGGTAAGGCAGATGTGTGCTCTGTCAATACACTTTTAATAATATAATAGTTTTTGTGCCAGACGGCAGATATTGTCTGGCACATTTTGCCAGCAGAAGGTTGGATTTTTAAATATAAGTGTGCTCATTTGTGGTGAAACTGCACTGCAGGTGTTATATCATTATTTGCCTCTTGTAGGAACAAATATATGTGTATTCCAGATATGTAGCATGCTGCTGTTAGGTGCCATTTCTTATGAGAGGCCGTCTAGCTCACAACTCATACTTAATCTTACAAACAATATCAGAATCTCACATGTACACAACCAGGACTCTTTCACACACAGTATCATACCGTCTTTTACGTACTGTCATTCCTTCCTTCATTTACTATCATACTATCAAACATAAATAACTATCTCTCTCAGACACAAAAACAAAATCTCTTAAAACGCACCATCATACTCTCGTACACACACCACTATCGTCTTTCACACAACTATAATCTAATAGGACAATATAATAGTGTATGTGAAAGAGGATAGTAGTATGTGTGTAATCGGTAAACAATGTATGTAAAACAGAATAATGACCTACAGTATGTAAGAGGGAATAGTATTTCATGTTAATAACAATAGTCCATTATGTAAAACAGAATAGCAGTGAATGAAAGGCCGAATAATAGCTTATATAAGAGGGTAATATTAGTTAATGTGAATGACTATAGATAGGTATGTGTATAAAACAGAATGATAGGGTGTATGCATAAGAATAGTTATGTGTGTGAGAGAGTATGATTGAAAGGAAGTGAGTTTGATTGAAAAATAAGTTGGACTAAAATCTCAGTTCCTGATTGGCTCTACGTTTTTTGTTTGACGCACACTGCCCACAATGGCAGTAGACTACTAATTGTCCCTATGCATCCTGAAGAAAAAGGGTCAAGTCCGTCAGAAGCAATGACTGTAAGTGTAAGGATTAGTAGCATGTATTGTGTTTATGTGATGACATTTAGACATGTTTAAATTGGTGTTAAAAAATATTTTCAGTTATTTAGACTTAATTAACACTTGTAGTTTAATGTCTTGTTACATAAGAATTAGGGCTGTCAAACGATTAAAAATCAGATTAATCACAGCTTAAAAATTAATTAATCATGATTAATCACCATTCGAACTATGTCCAACATATGCCATTTCTTTATGTATATTGTTGTGGGAATGGAAAGATAAATGAAAGAAGGCGGATATATCCATTTAACATACAGTATGTATGTATGTTTATTATAACATTGTTCTGTGTGTCAAAATGAAAGACAGCCCACACACCTATCAATCATCAAACCGTGGGGTCTTATTTCATTACGTGTTGATAGAAATCAACACGTAATGATGTATCGATGTATATAGAGGTGTAGACTACTTACTACAGCAAAAGTATTCTCCGTTGGGACTTCCTGCAACAACCACCACGCCGTTATCTTGATTTCGGATTGGCCAGAAGACATTATCAATTATGTTCTATTGAGAAGAGGATCACTACGTGACAAAAGTTTTCAAAACCGTTTCTAGTCTTCGGTATTTCCAGACAAGTTGGCTACTGAAATCCATCTTACTAACTACTGTCTGTGCAATTTACTCCGCAGCGAGTTGGCGGACTTTATTTTGCTAACTTCAACATCATTTTTCATGGTGGGGCAAGCCATTTCTTGGTATGACTGTAGCCTTACCCCAGCTACCCTGGCGCTGCCACTGGTGGAATGTATGGGGCGGGCCATTCTGCGCATGCGTTAAAATGCGTTAAATATTTTACGCAATTAATTAAAAAAATTTAATTACTGCCGTTAACGCGATAATTTTGACAGCACAGCATTAATAAGAATATATCAGTGGCGAACTGTGTCTATCACAACTGGACCCTTCTGTGATACAACCCCCCCCCCCCGGACCCCCCCCCCCCCCCCGCCCCCCCCCCCCCCCCCCCCCCGCCGGTTATAATGTCCATCTTTTCACTGAATTGTTGTCTTGAAAAGGGTACTCACAACAATTCCGCAACAACATCATCTTCACCTGTTGCACTTGCCATTTCAACGTTAAAAACAATAAAACGGCATATGAATTGCTTCGTCGCATTAATCTAGAATAGATCCTCTGTCTCGAGCCAGTGAACTACCGTCCCTTCTAGAGTACCCTGGATACGAGGGAAACTGAAAGAATACGCCCATTGGCTACAAATCAATATATGATTGGTTGATCAAACTGTCAATCCAAACGTACGCTCTCATTCAGTGCAACGGCCAGGGCATTCTATCAAGGATATAGAATACCTTGATTGAAGGATATTCTAACCAGAAATTGGTTGCATTTTTTTTCTAACACAAAACCAATTAAATGCCTCTGAAGAACCAGCACTTTACCGTGGTGGTGGAGAGGTTTGTGTGCCCTGATGAACCTGGGGGCTGTGTTGTCTGAAACCTTGTGTTCCTGGTAGGATCTCCCATGGCAAATTGGTCTCAGGCAAGGCGCTAGACCAGGGGTGCCCAACCTTTTTTTGAACCGAGAGCTACTTTTAAAGTTGCCAGTCTGCCGAGATCTACCAGTCCAAATAGAGAGGCGTAGCCATTACTGACAGCCTACTACCAGGTAAATACACACTTCTACTTGTATAAAACTGACCTTTGTACGATTAATACTTCATAAAATACTGCAGATCCTTTATCTTACCTCTTTCTAGTCTACACACATACAAGTATTTAACTGAAGTTACACAACAGTGTTGTTGATACAGAGTTGGAGTTTATTCACACGTCACATACTACAGTGGGTAATGTTTTCAAGAAACATTGAACAGTGCTGCCACATATGACACAGGAAAAAAAGGAAAGACTCTGAACCCTTTCTTTGCCATTATATAAAAATAGTGTTGCTACAAAAGTATAAATTAGGCTTACTAATAAGACAACTCAGATCTGAAGCTACACAGGAATTCTGCTGCCAAAATGCAATAAAAAAGACAACATTAATAGAATCAAACCCTTTTTTTTGTTGCATTTTAGCAGAGTATAAAAGGAAATGCCTTTAAAATAGGATGCAAGCAACACTAGTTTCTTAACCTGAATTGATGATAGACTATAATCAATTTAAGTTTGCATTCTTATACTATTTTCTACAATAATTATAATGAATAAGTTCAAACAAACTAAAACTTACAGCTGATTAATAACGGTATCCAACTTGAGTTTTTATTATATCAAAAACCTGTGAAATGCTACTGTTATTTTGACTGTCCCCAAAAAGCGCGTCGGCAGCCTCCAGGAATGCTTTTACACAACTTCGCCGTCTTTGAAATACTTCATGTGTTTCGCAAGAACGTGACAGACATGATAAGATGCTATGGTAGCAGCCTTGCTCTTGTTGTTGGGCCTGGTGAAAAATGGACTGCTGTGCATTAGCTGTCCTTTCAGGTCCCTCCCCTTTGGGAGCGTAGGGAAGAATTAGGAGGGAATTCCGTCTCGTAGCGTTTGTGCACTGTTTTGAAATGCCGCTCCTAAATTACCCTTCTTCGATAAAGCCACACTCGCATTGCAGATGAGACAGATGGACTTTGAATTGGAATAGATACAAAAATAATCATCCTCCCACTCAGTGAAAATTATATATTTTGGGCTTTTTTTGCTTCTGCCATAATTGCGGTCTTGTGTGTGTGCAGACTGTCACTTCCTGTTGACACGGACAAAGTCAGCAAAATAGTGCCCACTGCCCACCAGCCACGCCCCCACACATGGGGTCACGCCGGCCAATCACAAAGCTTTGGTGCGTTCAAGTGCATTATTCTGGCACGGGAAGATTATGTTATAGGACATTAACGATAAAAACAGAATATTGTTGTTCTATTTTAGACACATCTCGCGATCGACTGGGAATCTCCCCCGATCGACTGTTGGGGCACCCCTGCGCTAGACTAAGATTGGTTCGAAGACCTCATGAAAAACGAACTAAGAAGTGAGAACCCAGCCCGGAGGAAGCCCGGGGTCCCGTCTGGAGCAGGCCCAGAAGAGGGACTCGTCGGCG
Organism: Gymnodraco acuticeps; assembly: GCF_902827175.1. Taxonomy (NCBI): domain Eukaryota; kingdom Metazoa; phylum Chordata; class Actinopteri; order Perciformes; family Bathydraconidae; genus Gymnodraco; species Gymnodraco acuticeps. The sequence continues at coordinate 28,074 of NW_022989996.1, forward strand.
ATCGTCTGGTGGCTGGGCTTGCCACGGGGGCCCGGCCAGGCACAGCCCGAAAAGGCAACGTGGCAACACCTCCACTTCTCCATCCCGCGGGCCCACCACCTATACGGAAACAGCCGATAGGGGTCGAGTGCGTTGCCAGAAGGGTGGGCAGTGAAAGCAGAGGGTCTCGTGGACTAGACCCAGGGCGACAAGAAGCTGGCTTTGGGGTACGTGGAACGTCACCTCTCTGGGGGGGAAGGAGCCGGAGCTTGTGCGGAGGTGGAGCCTTAACCATTTGGATCTGGTTGGGCTCTATTCTTCTCCGGAGTTGCCTAAGGTGTGAGGCGCCATGCGGGGTGTGGGGATACTCACAAGCCCCCGGTTGGGTGCTTCTTTGTTGGAGTTTACCCCAGTGGACGAGAGGGTGCCCTCCCTACGCCTGCGGGTTATGGGGTGAGGGTTGGCCTCCGCCAGGGCTGCGCTTTGTCACAGATCCTGTTTGTAATATACATGGGTAGGATTTCGAGGCATAGTCGTGGGGGGAGGGGGTCTGCAGTTCGGTGGACTAAGGATTGCACCACTGCTTTTTGCAGATGATGTGGTTCTAATGGCTTCATCGGTCTGCGACCTTCAGCACTCACTGGATCGGTTCGCAACCGAGTGTGAAGCTGGCTGGGATGAGGATCAGCACCTCCAAATCTGAGGCCATGGTTCTCAGCAGGAAACCGATGGACTGTCCACTCCAAGTAGGGAATGAGGCCTTACCCCAAGTGAAGGAGTGTTCAAGTATCTCGGGGTCTTGTTCTCGAGTGAGGGGGAAACAATGGAGCGTGAGGTGGGGCAGAGAATCGGAGCAGCGGGGTGCGGTACTGCAGTTGCTTATACCGCACCGTTGTAACGAAAAGGGAGCTGAGCCAGAAGGCAAAGCTCTCTGTCTACCGGGCCATTTTCATTCCTACCCTGTTATGAGATTTAAAGGGATAACCTGGTCCGCTTTTCAAATCTCCGCGCGTCCCTAATCAAGCTGGTTATAATACAGGAAGGAATCCAGAGCTACCAAGTAACCGTTAAACAATAATCTACTTTAATGGTAATATGACAATGCAATACAATCAATACAGTACAATGTAATACAAATTACCTTTGGGATCCCGAATTTACCTGCACGTGTGCCAGCCAGAGGAAAAAGAGACTGAACACAGCGTGTGTCTCTGTGTCTATTACTTTCTAACAATGGGAGGGCGTTATCTGATCCGCCCTTTTGGACCTCCTTGATTGGATCACAAATACCTCAGATCTATAGTTATCTGATCGCCCTTTTGGACTTCCTTGATTATATCACAAACACCTCAGATCTTAGGTTTCCCCAATCACTGTAGCTCAGTTCCATTATCTCTAGATCTAAGTTGAATGCAAATCAATACATGCTCTCACCTTCCTTTGTCCTCAAAAACACATGTCAACAGGCCCCCAAATCCAGCTCACAGTTTTTACACAAATTATTTCCCATTTTAAGCTTATTCATAGTTTGCTAATATGAATACATACAAATATTTCACTACAAATCCCCCTTTTGATCTCACTTTAAGAGATCAACCTATTTCAAGACATTCTGAAAGATACCCACTGTCATCTTTTCTACTATGTCCGTCCCCCAAACATTGTATAAATCCATCCGAAGCTGGGTATTTAGAGTACTTGAAACCTTCATGGAGACAGAACACCACTTTCCATGGCAGTGAAGGAACCATGAGGGGGCAGCTGAGTGCTAGAATAATCAGGCCCCCCCCCCCCCCCCCCCGGAAGGAATAGCCCACAAGGACAGCTAATAGGGAGGGGGAGTATGCGGCTTTTCCCTTCACGGGTTGGAACTGATCAGAGGAGAAGTAGACTCCTCTGCTGCCTCGACAAGTCCCCTGTGCCGTCCTGGCTCTTGCCGTGTCTTTGTCCCCCCGATCCGCTGACGGCAGCTTCTGGGCTGCCCTGCTAGAGAGATGTCTTCCTCCTCCTCCGGCCCGCTGATGGCAGCTTCCGGGTCGATGCTTGTAGAGATGTCTTCCCGATCCTCCTTCTCCGGCCCGCTGATGATGCCTCCCGGGTCGTCTGCTGTAAGGATGTCTCCAGGGTCCTGCTCCTCCAGTCGCTGCTTCCGAGTAGTCCACGTCTGCCAGGGCCACGTCCGTCCTGATGTCGTCCCCTGGTCCTAGCAGGTGGTTTCCCCGCCGCACACTGGCTCCCGGTGGTACGAGCTGTCCCCCTTTTCTCCCAGGCAGACGGCATAAGAGGTCCGCTGGGTCCACTCGGTCGGGGGCCGGAGAGCCTGGGGTTGAGCCCACTTTGTCCTGATGACTTTCAGCCAGACGAACTCTGCTGTGTCGGCCTCGTGCTTCTCGGGTCCCCCTTTTTGGCCGCCAGCGACCTCGTGTGGAGAAAATTCTGATACCAACTCCCTCAAGCCTACGCTCAGCTGTTTTGACCCACTTGGAGCCTGTTGGTGGGGTTGTCTTGAAACAACAGCCGTCTGTGAACAGGTTTTCCAAATTAATTGTAGACCTCCTATCTGCCAGTGCAGCTTCAGAATCTTAATACTTGAATTGTGCCAATTAAATAAGAACCCCAAACATCTTTAGGTTAAACTAAATAACATATTTAAATAGCCTCTGAATTTCTGACAAGCATCCGTGTTTATTTTTAAATGAAATCCTATTTAAAATATAAATATAATATGAACTGCTAAGTTTCTGGTAAAGAAACACACTAATGTTATGGATTCAAAACAACCAAAATCACGATACTAACAAAGTGAATGATTTCCTGGTGATACTGCTTTTACCTGTCAGTGCTTAGATATTATCACGCTAAAAAAATGAATACAGAATTCCAACAAACTGTCATCAAATGTCTTTCTATTATAAATTAGATGAAATGTATATCCCCATAATGACCTAAACAATAAAGTTCTATGGCTTTTACTTCTTTACCAGGCTAGTTACATGATGTTGTCTAAATTAAATCTCTGTCTCAATACACTACTATGTTTTTAGCTTTAACTGTAATATGTTCTTTCTACATTTCAAACCTCAGTTACTCTAATGTCTGTTAAAATATTACAAATTGTTTCATCATCACAGGTCAACTTCTTCGGTATTCTATTCTGGAATTACATCTCTCACAGTAGCCCCTTGGCCACTGCTTCTGTGTTACCTGTTATAATTCAAATCAATATTTAGAAACATCTCAACATTCATCAAACAGTATCTTATCCCCAGATATGGAGCAGGTTTAATTTACATTCAATGCTCAGTTTGAACATCTGGGTTGGGCCGGAAGGTTTCTGTCAATCCTTAAAAGAACAATTTAAATTGTGAATATTACAGCCATGTTGACATTTATACATTATACACACTCCCCCCTTTTTACACATGAACTCATGTGTAACAAAAACCCCGTAATGGGGAGGGGAACAAAAACTGTCTGGTAATTGGTTAGGGACATAACGAACATTATTTACAATTTTGACATCATTATCATTATTTCCACAGTAAACACTTCAGTGAAAAGAAGTGTTCCTCTCCGTCCTTCAGGCCTAAAAGAAACAGAATCTTCAGATTTTAGTTTTACATTTGCAAACGCCAACTCATGTGAGAGTAAAATATCATCAAGTAGATTAGAACAGGGTCACATGTGCGGTTTCCCCTTTTTGTGGAATTTTTAGGAAACCTCTCGTTTCCCTTGGAGCTCCAAAATAATATGTTAGTCCAAAAACATGCTTGGTTAGTTATTGTTTTAGAATCATGCAAGTTACACTGATCACATGCCGGCATTCATTCACACTCACAACTGTCCTGGTTTGTCATGTCAGGTTTTGGTCAGGTACACCCCAGAGTCAGTCATGGACAGTGCTTTTGTCACACTGTCAGTCAGGGTCAACGGTCATTTGGTCTCTGTCTTTTGGCCATGTCATGATCTGCAGAGTCTTTTCAGAGGTATATAGCGCCATTCCTTATTCATTCACGATTCCAACTATGATTTTCAAGATGGTTCTAACTTTTCATTGGGACTTCTGCCTCCCACTTTTCCTGAAACTTGGTACAAAACTCACTTTCTTAGAGTACTACTACTACTGCAATTCATTTACACCTAATTAGTATTAAAATGTCTAATGATCTATTTCAGAAACTTGTGTCCATAACTATTATCTTGAGTCAAAACATTACTAGGATCTGTGTCGCTCTGCATTTCATAGCTCATTATACTCATTTATCTTTCAATTAAATTAAATTCAAAACCTTTATTTATCCAGGTAAAATCCCATTGAGATCAATGATCTCTTTTTCAAGGGAGACCTGCAGCAGTAGGTTCCACAAGAAGACATAAACAACAGAACAACAAAAGGACATCATACAGCAAAATGTACAGGGATTACAATTTACATATTTAACCACAAGTACAGGTACCAACAGCATCTGATTTTGTAGCATCCAACCGAGCTTTAAAAACATGTAGTGGTACTAGCTTGGGTAATTTTCCCATTCTTTTTGCAGACTGTTCCATGTTAGTGGAGCTGCACATCTAAAGCTTTCTTCCCTAAGACAGTCCTAGCACTTGGCACATTTAATAAAACCACAGCATGCGATCTCAGGCAATAAGTACTTTCAATTCGCAGAGAGATCAGGGAGCAGATATAAGATGGTAGTTTATCCAATATGGCTTTGTAAATGAAAAAGTACCAGTGACTGAGCCTCCATACAGTAAGTGATGGCATAACCGCCTTGGTATACAGGGTACAGTGATGCGTAAGTGCTTTACAATTTGTCAAAAATCTCAGTGCACTGTGATACGCAGCATCTAACTTGCTCAGGTAATTGGCAGGTGCATTCATATATAACAAATCACCATAATCCAGCACAGGTAAAAAGGTCACAGTGACTAGCCTTTTCCTGGCCTCAAGCGAGAAACAGGACTTATTTCTGTAAAAGAAACCTAGCCTAACCCTCAGCTTTTTAAGCAGGTTATTGACATGAAGTTTAAAAGTGAGACAGTCATCAAGCCAGATACCCAAGTATTTGTAACAGGTAACCACTTCAAGTTGTATTTCTTGCGTAGTTACAATATCCAAAGCAGTCTCTAGTGTATTTTTAGCTTTAGCTTTAGAAAAGAGCATTACCTTGGTTTTATCCACATTTAAAAGAAGCTTAAGCTCAGAGAGCTGAGCCTGAATAATGTTAAAAACAGCCTGTAATTTAACAACAACCTCGTTAATCGAGGGACCTGCACAGTACATAACGGTATCGTCCGCATAAAAATGTAAGGTTGCTCCTTCGACATTTTCACCTAAACTATTAATATAGATAGAGAATAATAGCGGACCTAAAACTGAACCTTGTGGTACACCATTAGTGATGTTTAACCACTCAGAAGACAGCCCATCAAACTGAACACATTGGGATCTTTCAGAGAGGTAGTTTACAAACCACCCTACTGCATGGCTGGACATGCCTATACTGACCAGCCTTTGCTTCAAAATGCAATGATCGACAGTATCAAAAGCTTTGGATAGGTCAACAAATAGAGCTGCACAACTCTGCTTATTATCTAAAATACTCGTAATATAATTTACCACTTTCATTGTGGCAGTGATGGTGCTATGTTGCTTTCTGAAGCCTGACTGATGTTTAGACAGGATGTCATTGTTACATAAAAACTCCTTTACCTGTTCACTCACTAAGCGTTCAAGAACCTTGGCCAGAACTGACAACTTAGAGATGGGTCTATAATTGTTTAATAAGGTGGCCTCCCCTCCTTTTAGTAGTGGCAGGACATAAGCTGACTTCCATACTTTTGGGATTTTGTTCGTGCTGAGGGAGAGGTTGAAAAGAGTAGTAAGAGGTGGAGCAATAAAATCTGCAGCTATCTTTAAAAAGAAAGGTTCTACGTTGTCCGGACCAGCCGGCTTTTTAGGATCTAGCTTGGTTAAGACTTCACGAACAACATCAACAGTAAAAGGAGTAAAACTGAAATCTTTAATTCTGGTCTACTTAAAAAAACAATGTCAAACTCTTTAGCAGTGTGTGGAACCTTGGGTGTCCGAACATGCAACAATTACCCCCTCCTTTATCAAGGATTTAAAACAGAAGCAATTTTATATTTCCATCTTAAAGCCCTCCTATGGTAATAACTATGCTACAATGGTGAAATCAACACTTTAGATTGGAATTGTATATGTGGCTTGGCACCAGCTCTCCCTTTAACATTATTCATACAAATAAAGATTTGTCTTATCCTTTTAATGGATCACTACTTTATTCACACGTGAATAAAAATCTCTTAAAGAATGATTTGTTAACATGATGAAAAGATTGAAGAATATGGTTCATGTCTTCCCCTTTATCCCTCAGTGTGTTTTAGGATGATTCTCATTTTACTTTAATAGTTTCCTCTTTACTGCTATTTTTAATTTACCAATTGATTAATTCATGGTTAATACATCTTTCTGTCTTTACGTATTTATGAAGTTAATTCAAGTTATTTAAATGTGCGTTTTGTGAATAAGTGTGTTTATGTCTAAACTCACACATTCCCGTTCTCCTTTTCTCCTCCCCTGGTTTTCTCAAGCCGTGACCCCGGCCTCCTCACTTCTAATCGACCATGCCAACTCCTCTGATTCTGTCTTCTCTTCAGTCCATCAGCTGTTGAATCCATCCGCTGTAACCCTTTGAGGCAGCCCTTGGCCCAGTCACTTCTGCGGCCCCCATCATGCCCCTGTTGTTGCACTGCTTTGCATTTCATCTCCTCCTTTACAGTCTCTCTGCTGTTTTTAATGGAGGGCGGATTCTGCTCTCATGTCCCACACTCTGCTCTGGTGCCAAATCTCGTGGCTCAGCTTGGAACTTCATGCCCTGTCTGAGGGGCTGATGAGAGTATCTCTCTGTATGTCAGCATGCCGTTTGGTTCTGGATGCCACAGGTGGAGATAGTTCTGGCTGCAGTTCTGGATGTAGTCTTGTTGTTGTTGCAGCTCTGGTTCTCTGTCTGTTCGATGGAGAAGGAGGAGTCTCCTGTTGGGTTAGGTCTTTTGTCTGTTTGGAGGGTCGGGATCGTAGCCTTTCTAACTCAGAGGGGGAGTCAAGGTCCCGGGACGCATTACCTATAAGTCTAGCACACTGATGTTAAATAAATCCAACCCTTTCCACTCTGTCTCTTTCTAATCATACTATCTGTCTTAGTTGTTAAATGCCATCTAAACAACATAATTAATGTATACTAATGATATTACAAAAACTCACTCTAAAATTGTTTCATCCATTGCTACATATTTACCCAACACAACTCTGAAATACTTACATGTTTCCAGCATCACATATTCCACACACTACGAAAAAACATCTCCATATTTTCTCTCATTTTAAATCCCACTGTTACTTCGAACCATAGTAAACCTGCAGAGCACACCAATCGGATCACAGTAATGAAATTTGAATCAAGTGTAGGCCTATGTCTACTTTCCACCATACTTATTACTTTTGCTGAACATTTATTTATATTGTCTAAATTCCTTGTCTATGATGTGCAAACAGTTCGAGTGTAAAATGTGTTTTTCACAATGTATTTACACTACAGATTCTTGAGTTTACTCATCTCCTGGTGCTGTCGTTGTAAAAAATGTTCAATTCCTTGTTGTTTTGTACCAGTTTTCCAAAATCAGTTCTAACTGCCGTGCCGTTTCTGGAAAGGTGGCGGTACGGCTACACAATGTGTAAGAAGGTGCCAACATGTTCCTTTTTTAACTTTGCTTTTATTTATCTGACTTAATTAATATGTGTTCACTTGTATTAATATACTGGGCTATTGTCGTTGTTACTATTAACGTGCTTCCCGTCTTCAATACCGGCCAGCAATGTAATGATTAAAGTCTAAGCTCGAAGCTAAACCATATAAAAATGTCAAGGGTGTGATACCCCCTTTCAGCCACTAAATGGCAGCAGCAGACCACAAATGAGCTTCACTCTTCTGAGTGCCTTTTTGAGCCCCGCAGACAATTGCTCACACAGGTATTTCAGGTAAAAATCACACAGATGTATTCGCCGTACAGTTTGTCCAGCTTTTATAATGTGATGTTTATTTCACACGTTAGCTTTTCAAATTAAGTTTACAGACAAAGGGAAACGCTCTCCCTCGATTTAACATATAACAGACCTCTGGCTTTTAGCTTTCAGCCTTGGTCTGTTATTTAACCCCAGTTTTAAACGGCGACCCGATCTAAAATATCGAGTTTCCAGGTTTTGTCGTGCAGGAATCGAACCTCGCAACCAACAAACTGCACCGTCTCCACGCCACTCAGGAATAAACTACCTGTAGATCCGCGCCAAACTGCTTGGTCTGTTATTTAACCCCAGTTTTAAAACGGCGACCCGATCTAAAATATCGAGTTTCCAGGTTTTGTCGTGCAGGAATCGAACCTCGCAACCAACAAACTGCACCGTCTCCACGCCACTCAGGAATAAACTACCTGTAGATCCGCGCCAAACTGCTTGGTCTGTTATTTAACCCCAGTTTTAAACGGCGACCCGATCTAAAAGATCGAGTTTCCAGGTTTTGTCGTGCAGGAATCGAACCTCGCAACAACAAACTGCACCGTCTCCACGCCACTCAGGAATAAACTACCTGTAGATCCGCGCCAAACTGCTCTATTTACGTTATGCAGGACTTTCCGTCTACCTGGCGATAAACGTTTACGTTTTGTATATAACTTTCCTAACATAGTAAAATATGCATTGTATATTCCATTTAAACTTTAAAAACACTGTGAAACGCCTACAGACAATCCTAAAGTTTTAGCGTATCCAATTACAGACAGTCGATTTTCATAACAGGCGTCTGCGTACCTTTATTTGTAGAGTTGTGCAGGGCCCTGCCGATTGTCTGAGATGTTTGAAAGCGTTTGTTCCCGACCCATTCCGGTCGTCTGGATTCTTCTTCAGCTTCGTTATATCTGGCACGTCGAGGTCACCACTTGTTAGAGATTTAAAGGGATAACTGGTCCGCTTTTCAAATCTCCGCGCGTCCCTATCAAGCTGGTTATAATACAGGAAGGAATCCAGAGCTACCAAGTAACCGTTAAACAATAATCTACTTTAATGGTAATATGACAATGCAATACAATCAATACAGTACAAATGTAATACAAATTACCTTTGGGATCCCGAATTTACCTGCACGTGTGCCAGCCAGAGGAAAAAGAGACTGAACACAGCGTGTGTCTCTGTGTTTATACTTTCTAACAATGGGAGTAGTTATCTGATCCGCCCTTTTGGACCTCCTTGATTGGATCACAAATACCTCAGATCTTAGTTATCTGATCCGCCCTTTTGGACTTCCTTGATTATATCACAAACACCTCAGATCTTAGGTTTCCCCAATCACTGTAGCTCAGTTCCATTATCTCTAGATCTAAGTTGAATGCAAATCAATACATGCTCTCACCTTCCTTTGTCCTCAAAAACATATGTCAACAGGCCCCAAATCCAGCTCACAGTTTTACACAAATTATTTCCCATTTTAAGCTTATTCATAGTTTGCTAACATGAATACATACAAATATTTCACTACAACCCTCACCTATGGTCATGAAGGATGGGTCATGACCAAAATAACGAGATTGCGGATACAAGCGGCCGAGATGGGTTTTCTCAGCCGGGTGGCTGTCGTCTCCCTTAGGGATAAGTTGAGAAGTTCAGTCATCCGGGAGGGACTCGGAGTTGAACCACTCCTCCTTCACGTCGAAAGGAGCCAGTTGAGGTGGTTCGGGCACCTAGTAAGGATGCCACCTGGGCGCCTCCCTAGGGAGCTGTTCCAGGCACATCCAGCTGGGAAGAGACCGAGGGGTAGACCTAGGACCAGGTGGAGGGATTATATATCTTCGCTGGCCTGGGAGCGCCATGGGATCCCCCAGTCAGAGCTGGTTGATGTGGCCAGGGAGAAAGAAATAAAGTTTGAGGGCTCTCTGCTGGAACTGCTACCCTCCATGACCCGACCATGGATAAGTGGGAGAGGATGGATGGAAAACCAATTAAATGCATAGTGCATGGACCGAGAAGGACAAACAAATCAACGTAACACTGTAATATTACAGATCAACAACACAGATACGATTCTCATTTATTCATTTTATATACATTTTATTACATTTTATTTATATAATTAAATCCATTTTGTGTTTGTTTTACACATCTGAGTGTGCCAGGGTATTCTCTGAATACCTTGAAGGCCCTGACGGTTCGCTACTGGGATATATCATATTTCTTAAGTGTTATTATGGGAGAATTACTATTCTTGTGGTACTACTGTCTTATTGGGCCCACATTGAGCAGAGCACATTAAGATCAAAACTCATGTACAACAACTTCCTTACTTGCAATAAATAAGCACCAATTAGAGGGTTGTTCAGGAAAAACTCTCAACTAATGGCCTATTACTTGTAGAATCTGGTCATGTAGAATAAGGCATTAATAAGTGTTTTATAATGGCTAATAAAATACCAATATACTACTAATATGCATGTTAATTAACAACTAGTTGATGGTCAATCTGTGTACCTTTAATATAAAGTGTTACCAAAAGTTCTTATTGCAGCTTAAATTTAGCTAGCAGTGTTCTGAGCAGCTTCAGGCTTTGTTTTCAAGGCAGTAAATCAGTCAAGGAATTAATATTTAAACTGGCTTCCTGTTAGATCAACCTGACTTCCTTTTAAAGTATACTCTCTCACAACCAGTACAATGTCCTCTCACATAAACTGTCATAAGCCCTCAAAAACACAAGCATAGTCTGTCACATACACTATCATTCTCTCTCTCTCTCTCACACACACACACACACACACACACCACACACAACACACAACACAACACACCACACACACACACACACACACACACACACACACACACACACACACACACACACACAAACACACACTAAACTCTCATACTACAATTACTCTCTCACATACACTATCATTTTCTCACACACACACACACTACTATACCCTCATACATACTACAATTCCTCTCTCACATACTGTACACTATCATTCTTTCTCACACACACTACTATACCCTCATACATACTACAATTCCTCTCTGACATACACTATCATTCTCTCTCACACACACTACTATACCCTCATACATACTAGGGGTTTCACCAACTAATCGACTAGTCGACTACCTTTACCACTAGTCGGTGCTGTAGGCGCTGCATGTGCAGGGATATTAGCCTTAAAAATGCTGATTAATTAATGACCCATCAGCATTTTAAAGTCTAATATCCCTGCACATGCAGCAATGACATTTTTGCTGCTATCTTTGCAAAACGAGTTAACAGTCACATGTTATCTGGATGAGTGCTGCAGAATGCCGTTTTTATAAGGGATGTATATGTGTGTGTCTTTCATATTAAACATGATCGCTGGTAGATAGCCACAGAAGTCGTAACACAGTTTAACCTGGGCGGATCCCATTTTCCCATGGGTGGATCCCAGTTGACCCTGAGCGAATCACAGTTTACCTGAGAGGATCACAGTTTATCACAGCTGAAGACTTCTCCACGCTGCTTTCAAACTCTGAGTAAACAACGTACGCTTCACTGGGAGGCTGTCTGAAGGTGTACACATGTCTCAGATGGACTTGGTATCACATTAGGAACGATATTCAGTGATAGGTCGGGCAACAATAGCTGGTTTTAAGGATGTATTCGAGCGGATCACAACTTAACACAGCTGAAGACTTCTCCACGCTGCTTTCAAACTGTGAGTAAACAACGTACGCTTCACTGGGAGGCTGTCTGAAGGTGTACACAGGTCTCAGATGGACTTGGTATCACATTAAGAACGATATTCAGTAATTAGTCTGGCAACAATAGCTGGTTTAAATGATTTATTGGAGCTCGCAATGTTTTGAACAGACTCCCCATGTCAACTCGTTTTTCTTTTTGTAGTCCTCGCTATTCGCGTCCGGATATCGCCATCGTAACCAAAACCTCACACACTGGTACTGAATGTGCATCAAAGTGTTCCTATCCAGCCAAATATACCAAAAGATTTATGAAAACGACAGAAGAAGCGATCGAAATGTGTATTTCAGTCGAAGGCCACGCCTCCACATCTGTCAACCAGTTGATCGGGGAACCAGTTAATCCGGAACACCGGCGTCAGCACAGGACAGAGGCAGACGAGCAGCAAAAAACCGGGTCTACAGTGATGCGGATGATGAGCTAGGGTTTACTGCCAGCGGACACCGCATATCCCCACAATGGATAACCCACCGGAGTGGTGGGCAGAAAACGTGCACCGTGTCCCCCGTTTAGCCAAGCTTTCGAGGAGCTACCTGGCTATTCCAGCCACAGGCACCCCGAGTGAGAGAGTTTTTTTCCCTGGCAGGCAACACTGTCACCCGAAAGCGGTCAAGCCTCCTTCCCTCACATGTCGATGCGTTGGTGTTCCTCAACGCAAACCAAAAATCTGGAAAGGTGGACGTTATCGTGGAGGACAGCGAGTAGTGTAGCAAGTGTTGCGCAATGCGCTGTTGCGCACTGGATTTACGTGGCATTTCAGTAAACAGAGTTATTTCTGTTGATTTTGGTGAGTCCAGTTACTGTTTGTTATTTACTCAGCCATGTAACACAAATTAAAATGCAGTGTTTAATGTAACTGTATGAGTTCCAATATAAAATACAGTTGTACACCTCTCTTTGTGTGTCTTTATTATGACGTAACGACTAGTCGACTGCTATTTTGAAAAACGTGTCGACTAGTAAATATTGGTAGTTGTGAAACCCCTAATACATACTACAATTCCTCTCTCACATACTGTACACTATCATTCTTCTCACACACACTACTATACCCTCATACTACAATTCCTCTCTCACATACACTATCATTCTCTCTCACACACACTACTATACCCTCATACATACTACAATGCCTCTCTCACATACACTATCATTCTTTCTCACACACAAAGTGTTCTATCTTGCATGCAATACCAGAGTATTATATTGTAGTATGATGTTGTCTGTAAGTGGGAATAATAGTGTTTCTAAGAAAGTACAGTTTGGCATGTAAGTAAGTTTGATTTATGGCCCAGACAAAAGTGTGTGAAAGAGAGTATGATTGTGCTTCTAAAAGTGTTTAGCAATATGTATAAAAGAGTGTAATGGTGTATGTGTGAGATTCTGATATTATAAGACCAAGTATGAGTTGTGAGCTAGACGGCCTCTCATAATTTCGTACTGAAATGTCAAATGTGTAAGCGCATTTTTCACACATATCTATAACTAGGTAAAGTAATGCACTGTATACTGTATGTCTAGCCGACACATTTACTTCAAATGCAATTCAAGTAATTGAGAACCATGAAGAATAATGAGCAACAAAGTCCATGTAGTAGAGGGGTTGGAGTGGATGGGCCTTAAAGACTTTAAAGAGGAAAACTGCTTTTCATGTCCTGTCTGCAAATATATGTATTTATTTGTCATATAACTTCCGTTTAAGTAATTACGCTTCACTCAAGCATTTACTTTCACGTAACTACGCCACTTCCTTAACTGTACCCAAAAAATGTACTGATTATTCAAAGGCTGTACAGTATTTGTTTGAAAACTTACTGTGAAAGGGTCCAAGTTGTTGGTTAAAAACACATGGGATGACATTGTCCGGCAGTGGCCCAGTCAGCAGGGGCTAGACTGGGAGCCGTAGAGAGCTTTTTTGCAACAAATGGAGTCGCGACTTGCTGGCTATTAGAGGGTATGGCACTTTCACATTGGCTTCACTTGACAGTTAAAGAGAACTGCTGCTTGATTTTACAAAGTGGTGGTGCAAATCAAATAGATTTGCAAAATGATACAGTATTAATGATGTGTTCCTATTAGGGGTGTAACAGTATCCGTATTCGTCCCGTACCGTCACGGTTCGGACGTCACGGTTCGGCACACGCAGTCACACGACGAATACGCCTTTTTTTTATGAGTGGGAAAAAAGTGTCATTCAGGGCAGTATCCACTACACTATATATAATCCAGGGGGCGGTATTGCGCCTAAAAGCTGTTTGCCAGCCGCCCTTAAACAACAAATGAAGAACAAGAAGAAACACAACAACAAAACGAACAAAATACAAGAAGAAGAAAAGTTAGTATGGCGATTTCAGATAACACACAGGAGCTAGAACCCACCTGCTTCTTTTAAATCAGCTGTGTGGGAACATTTCGGGTTCCCTGTGGACTACAATAACGATGGAGTGCGAGTGGTGGATCGGACGAGGACGGTGTGTCGGCGTTGTTAGACAGCGTTGCGGTATGCTAATGGTAACACACGCCAAACATATCAGAAGGCATCACCCAGATTTGCCAATCACCGGAGCCCGGCAAAAGACAACAGCAGTTCAACAGCTGATCCCCCGCTGTTTTTATAAACCAATAGACATGAAAGCCGTGAGACCAAAATAAATAACGGAAGCTTTTGGCATATGTTTTTCAACGACTTTGCGCTCTTGAAACACTTTCTTATTATTTATGATGTCATATTTTCAAGACATTCTTTTTAGTTTTACAGCTTGATGAAACCTTTTTGTTTGACATCAGCCATTATAGATAATATGGCCATCTGAGTGTACTGTGTATGGTTTGTTTTTAACTGTTTAATACAGTTCATTATTCAAAAAAGAGTTATTTATTTTTAAACTGAAACTTGCACTACTGGTCAATCATAAATAACAACAAACCTGGAATTATGCATTTGGGACTTTTTTTTGTTTTTTTTTGTACCGAACCGTGACCTCCAAACCGAGGTACGAACCGAACCGTGACTTCTGTGAACCGTTACACCCCTAGTTCCTATGAATACACTGCGATGGGCAGATCTTAATGTGATTTTATAATGTATACAGTTTAGCCGCAGCACAATTCAATCTGGGGTTGTTTTGATGGAGTGATCACATTTCATTTTAAATGACAGAGCAACAGCCCTACATTTTCACCTAGCTCGATGGGGATGAACTTCCGCACATTTCACAGTTGAGCTGGGAGGAAATCTGGAGATTTTAGGGTTCCACCGGGTGTGACAAGATAATCAGTGTGTGATATGGTTGTGATGTAGCCACGAGTGAAAGAGGACAAGAAATACGTTTATTAAAAAGGGAAGATGTTGTAGTGATATAGTAACAAATTATAAAAGATGGTAACCATAAAAGTCAGCCTTAGATTATGTATTATAAAGGTAATGGGATACGATGCCTTTCTGTAAATGTAGTTGTGATGATAGTCACTTTAATAAAAGGGATAATATCCAAAAGGTTATTTACATTGTACAAATGTTGGGAAAATACTGAATGTACTCTTCTAATATCAGAGTAGCACATGATAACAAAGAACCACGTAGCTGTGTACGTAACAGAATGTATGATTACATAGAAGAGCGTCAGGACACACTGTTTTAGACATATGTGACAACAATTAACATGATGGTTTAGCCTCTATGGAGAAAGACATATGACTGTCATGTTTATTGTTTACGCAGGCCTGAGCTAATCTGAACTAAACATTGAATACTGCTTTGAACCGGTATTCTCCATCTTGTGACTGTAACACCCTCTCTTGTATAAGCATGTCAAGGACCAGAGATGGGGTCGTAAAAAAGTAATATATTACATATTACTTTAAAAAAAAAGTAATATATTACACTACTTTGTTGCTCTCTACATAAAGTAACTCGTTACTTTACTCGAGATAATCCATCCCACCTCACAGGTGTGGCATATCAAGATGCTGATTAGACAGCATGATTATTGCACAGGTGTGCCTTAGGCTGGCCACAATAAAAGGCCACTCTGTTTTAGATCTTTGAGTTCATCTCATGAAAGGGGAAGTGGGAGGCAGAGCACTAGTAGGCAAGTAGGTTTTTTACCAGGGTGTTTCAAGCCAGCAAAAGGAAAGCCATAGGAAAGGCTTAAGGAAAAGGGATATAGGAAAAGGGATATTGGAAACCTGTTTGTTGTACTTTGTTATCGGAATAAACTGCACAAATGGAGAATATTGTCTGGACCTGGATCATTGCCCTGCGTAAGATACGCTAACTAGTGCCTCAGCGGCTGTATTATTTTAAGTTAATTATCTGTTTTATTTCTATATGATTTTGGCCGCTACAGGTGATATTCTATTAATGTTCACGTTCACACAGTCGGTGATGTTTGCCGGCCGTCTTTCCTGCAACGGCAGCTTTTCTGTATTTCCTTTCTCCTGTAATATGACTTGATCGCTTTAAACTCCACACACTGAGCTCTGATTGGTCAGCAGGCAGTGCTTTCACTGAGTTGAGCTCTTAAGGCCCTGACACACAACGCAGTCACCAGAGGACTCGCCGACGTCGGCTGTTGCGTCGCGGTGTTCTGCGTCTTGGCCATGTGTCGCACGGGAACACACCGCAAAGACTTCAGTGCGTGAGTGGCAATAACTCTCCTTACCAGCAGGCGGCGGTAGTGTGTATTCGTCATTAAAAATAGGCAACAACCGGAAGACAGAGAAGAAGAACAGACTGCGTGATATAAACAACAACAAATAGCGTGTGCAAACTGCAGCCTAGGGGGTATACTACGAAGCAGGATTTTCGCTTAGCCGGCTAACTTCAGGGAAAACTCGGGGTTTCCGGTCCTACGGAGCTGGTTCACTTTTTAGCGGGCTAGATTTCCATGGTGACTTATCCTGGAACCTAGCCTGTGCTCCGAAGCCGGATAGGTTCCAGGATAAGAGATCAACTCAGCGAAAGCACCACGCCTGCTGACCAATCAGAGCTCAGTGTGCGGAGGAAATACAGTTAAACTGCCGTTGCAGGAAAGACGGCCGGCCAAAATCACCGACTGTGTGAACGTGAAAATGAATAGAACATCACCTCCCATCTTCAGAGCAATCTGACTATTATAACTATACTATTATGTTAAGAAAGCTTAATTAAATATCTGCCACAACATAAGTAACCGGATCAAAGTAACATTACGTTGCCTACAGTCCGCGGCACTGTGAGTGCAGACGTTGATGTGTCCCATTATCATTCATATCACAGCATATCACATCATAATGTATCATATATTTCCTTATCTGAGTCAGCTGAGCCGTATCTGGCCGTGCAACACTCACAGTGTCACATACTGTATGCAGAAGTATTATTTTAAGCAACACATTAAGTTGACGAAACACTCGAGACAAATGTAATTAAAGTCAAATCGTGTTTTAGACAGGGCAGTGATATCATAAACCTGTTAATGTACGCATTCAAACACTTGTTCTGTTACCAGCTGTATTCACCTTGCAGTCATGGATGTTTAAAGTTTAACATCTTCATATTTGTCTAATTATATAGTTGACTTTTCATTCAGGAAGTATGACGCTGCGCTGTCAGTACGCTTGTCCATGTTTGCGATTGGTCGAATGCTCCAAATACCACCTCTTTCATGTGAACGCGCACCTACAAACATGGAGAAGCGTACTTACAGCGCAGCGTCATACTTCCTGAATGAAAAGTGAATTTTAATACTAGTCAAAAATGAAGAAGTTAAACTTTAAACATCCATGACTTAAACACTTTATCCAGGATAAAAGCCACATAGTCTGCACCTGCAAGGTGAATACAGCTGGCAAAAGAAAAAGTGTTTGAATGCGTACATTAACAGGTTTATGATATCACTGCCTCGTCTAAAACACGATTTGACTTTAATTACATTTGTCTCGAGTGTTTCGTCAACTTAATGTGTTGCTTAAAATAATACTTCTGCATACAGTAGGCTTATGTGACACTGAGTGTTGCACGGCCGGATACGGCTCAGCTGACTCAGATAAGAAAATATATGATACATTAGGAAGTGATATGCCGTGGACTGTAGGCCTACTTAATGTTACTCTGATCCGGTTACTTATGTTGTGGTAGATATGTGGTAAGTGTTCTTAACGCTAATGTTATAATAGTCAGATTGCTCTGAAGATGGGAGGTGATATTCTATTAATGTTCACGTTCACACAGTTGGTGATTTTTGCCGGCTGTCTTTCCTGCGACGGCAGCTTTTCTGTATTTCCTTTCTCCTGTAATATGACTTGATCGCTTTAAACTCCGCACACTGAGCTTTGATTGGTCAGCAGGCAGTGCTTTCACTGAGTTGAGCTCTTAGCCTGCAACCTAACCTGGTCCCGACCAGGTTAGCCGCTAAGCATAAGTTACCATGGAGATCTAGCCTGCTAAAAAGAGAACCAGCTTCGTAGGACCGGAAAGCCGGAGTTTTCCCTGAATTTAGCCGGCTAAGCGAAAATCCTGCTTCGTAGTATACCCCCCAGATCGCCATGATGAGATGAAAATGAATATCAGTATGTGTGTGCCTTCTTAAATCGTTTGTTTACGTCCCTCACTTCCGTTTCGCTTCTCATGCACTGATTCGCTAGCTGAACAGCCAATCAGAGTGATTGTTTGGTCCGACTGCCAGACCCGACGCATGGCCGATTCAACATGTTGAATCGGCCATGCATCGGGATAGGCAGTCCAAATAAGGCGTGTCACGGTCGACGGTGCGGGACACACCAAATTGAGTTTGGGCGACAGGACACGCTTCGTCTCCCGACTTACGAAAACAGCCGAAATCGGCCTGGTGTGTCAGGGCCTTTAGCCTGCAATCTAACCTGGGGGGTATACTACGGCCCAATCCCAAACCACTCTCTCGACCCTACCCCTCCGTGATGGAGTGAACTCCGTCTGTAGCCACACTCGCAGCTCAACGAGGCTCCCTCCTGTCAGATGGAGGGAGTAAATACAGCAGCAAGCTTTGGGACGGCCTCCCCTCTCTCCGGCAGAAACAGGAAATGCCGTAACTGTATGTAACAACGGTTTCAAATCAGCATCTCTTAGACAAAAAGTTTAAATTAATAACTCAAATAAAACTCCAAACATCTTTCATTGTGTTTCAAAGCTCTTTTAGTTTTAAACCTGATGTTTATAAGCTTCTTAGTTTTTGCAACGGTCTGTAAATATACACAACTTTATAATGCACACATTTACCTTTTTCTAGACTAAACACAGGTATGATCCTAAGTTAAAAACATATGAGGTCATCATGAGGTTGTTAACATCGCAATTTATCAGTGGATGTTTGCTGGAACTACTTGTAAACAGCGTGTTTCCTGACGGACACACACAGCGTGACTCCGGTCAGGTAGAGACCGGTCTCAAGTCAGCACCGTTGCAGACTCGCTGTTTGAGGGCTTGATAGCCCACTCCTCCTCCACACTCGTTGCTTTGGAACAGCCCTCAATATGGCTGACCCTCCGCGTGAACGTGCAAACGGAGGGGTAGGGTGTAGGGGGCGGTTTGGGAATGGGCCTATGAATCTAGTTCAACCTATCCTGGATATGTTTTGAGTTATCCGGTTGACTTAATCCAAAACAAAGCCGCTCTCACTAAACTGTCCTACAACGCTGGCTATCAACTCGTTCGCTCAAGCCAGCCGTGTCCTATCTAGTTAGGTGCGCGTTCACATAAAAGGGGTGGTATCTGGAGCATTCGACCAATCACAAACATGGAGAAGCGTACTGACAGCGCAGCGTCATACTTCCTGAATGAAAAGTCAACTTTAATATTAGTCAAATATGAAGAAGTTAAACTTTAAACATCCATGACTTAAACACTTTATCCAGGGTAAAAGCCACATAGCTGCACCTGCAAGGTGAATACAGCTGGAAACAGAACAAGTGTTTGAATGCGTACATTAACAGGTTTATGATATCACTGCCCCGTCTAAGACACGATCTGACTTTAATTACATTTGTCTCGAGTGTTTCGTCAACTTAATGTGTTGCTTAAAATAATACTTCTGCATACAATATGTGACACTGTGAGTGTTGCACTTCCAGATACGGCTCAGCTGACTCAGATAAGGAGATATATGATACATTATGATGTGATATGAATGATAATGGGACACATCGACGTCCGCACTCACAGTGCCGCGGACTGTAGGCAACGTAATGTTACTTTGATCCGGTTACTTATGTTGTGGCAGATATTTATTTAAGCTTTCTTAACATAATAGTATAGTTATAATAGTCAGATTGCTCTGAAGATGGGAGGTGATGTTCTATTCATTTTCACGTTCACACAGTCGGTGATTTTGGCCGGCCGTCTTTCCTGCAACGGCAGTTTGAACTGTATTTCCTCCGCACACTGAGCTCTGATTGGTCAGCAGGCGTGGTGCTTTCGCTGAGTTGATCTCTTATCCTGGAACCTATCCTGCTTCGGAGCACAGACTAGGTTCCAGGATAAGTCATCATGGAGATCTAGCCCGCTAAAAAGTGAACCAGCTTCGTAGGACCGGAAATCCCAGAAGTTATCTTGCTAAACGAAAATCCTGCTTCGTAGTATACCCCCCTGGTCCCGACCAGGTTAGCCGCACAGCATAAGTTACCATGGAGATCTAGCCTGCTAAAAAGAGAACCAGCTTCGTAGGACCGGAAACCCCGAGTTTTCCCTGAAGTTAGCCGGCTAAGCGAAAATCCTGCTTCGTAGTCAGTGGCGGCGCCAGGGTATGGCTGGGGTAGGCTACAGCCATACCAAGAAATGGCTTAGCCCTACCTTGGCCCGACCATGAACAATTATGTTAAAGTAAGCATGTTGAGAACACGGATTGCGAAAATCTACCGGTCGTGTCCACAACACACAAACTGATCCTGCTGTAACAACAAGTGCACGTTACTGACGCAATATGGTTGAGACCATTCGGCTTATGCTAGAGGGGTGCAAGGAATAGTCTAAGTAGTTGGGGAGTTTTATACACTAAAGGTGTGGACATTCTCTCGTGTTATAATATCAGCGCGGCCGTGGTCGGATTAAAATGCCTCCGAATGCAATTTGAACAGACCTACAGCCAATCAGAGAAACAAAATGTTGGGTCTGCTGCGTCATGCATTACTGATTCGTCACGTTCACAGTGCAAAGTCCCCAAACTCGCGCCGAGTAAACTGCAGACAGACAGCAGAACTTCTAGGATTAATTGTATATTTCGGATGGATAGATTTGTTCTTAAACGCCCTCGCATTGAGGTACAAGTCGAACAGGTGCCAGAGTCACACGACCCACCTGAAGAGTGAATAGTGAGTTTTGAATATATTTGTAATAATGGGTCATTTGAAAAAGTGTTTTGTATGACAATAGAGATACAGGCTACCTGGGGCCTATACTACGAAGCTGGTTCAACCTAACCTGGATATGTTTGAGTTAGCCGGTTGGCCTAATCAAAAACATGCACGCTCTCACTAAACGGTACTACGACGCGGGTTATCAAGTGGATCGCTCAAGCCAGCCGTGTCCTATCTAGTTAGGTGCGCGTTCACATGAAAGGGGTGGTATTTGGAGCATTCGACCAATCACAAACATGGAGAAGCGTAGGCTACTGACAGCGCAGCGTCATACTTCCTGAATGAAAAGTGAACTTTAATACTAGTCAAAAATGAAGAAGTTAAACGTTAAACATCCATGACTTAAACACTTTATCCAGGATCAAAGCCACATAGCTGCACCTGCAAGGTGAATACAGCTGGCAAAAGAAAAAGTGTTTGAATGCGTACATTAACAGGTTTATGATATCACTGCCCCGTCTAAAACACGATCTGACATTAATTACATTTGTCTCGAGTGTTTCGTCAACTTAATGTGTTGCTTAAAATAATACTTCTGCATACAGTATGTGACACTGTGAGTGTTGCACGGCCAGATACGGCTCAGCTGACTCAGATAAGAAAATATATGATAGGCTACATTATGAAGTGATATGCCGCGGACTGTAGCCTACTTAATGTTACTCTGATCCGGTTACTTGTGTTGTGGCAGATATTTAAGTAAGCTTTCTTAACGCTAATGTTATAATAGTCAGATTGCTCTGAAGATGGAGGTGATATTCTATTAATGTTCACGTTCACACAGTCGGTGATTTTTGCCGGCGGTCTTTCCTGCGACGGCAGATTTTCTGTATTTCCTTTCTCCTGTAATATGACTTGATCGCTTTTAACTCCGCACACTGAGCTCTGATTGGTCAGCAGGCAGTGCTTTCACTGAGTTGAGCTCTTAGCCTGCAACCTAACCTGGTCCCGACCAGGTTAGCCGCTAAGCATAAGTTACCATGGAGATCTAGCCTGCTAAAAAGAGAACCAGCTTCGTAGGACCGGAAAGCCGGAGTTTTCCCTGAATTTAGCCGGCTAAGCGAAAATCCTGCTTCGTAGTATACCCCCCTGTTGTGTGCTGTGTATGTCTCTCTCTGTTTACCTGTGTCTCTGTCTCTCTCCCTCTCCCTCTCTCTCTCCTTGTCAATTCTATATGCCAACTTTTCTTGTTTCTGCCGCTGCGTAGCATGTTGTAACAACGTGGAATTAGCAGAATAGGCTATTGTATTGTTTAACTCACACCTGTTGCTCTCGATGTAATTTAGCTGATAAAAGGAGACTAATAAAAGCCTCACGCGTGCGTTTCACTGTCAAGGAGTGCGATATAGCGTGTATGTAATTACATTACAAATACTGACTTGAGCCCCACCACTGTATGGGTTAGCCCTACCATAGATTACCCAACAAAAATACTCTGGCGCCGCCACTGTTCGTAGTATACCCCCCAGGTGCTGTTAACTCTGTTTGTATGTGTGTGTGTATGTGTGTGTGTACAGTATGTGTATGTGTGTGTGTGTGTGGAAATGAGCTGTGCAGTTCCTCTGATGCCATTGGCCGTCCCGCCCTCGCAACATCCGAAGAGGTGATTGGATTGACGTCATCCAATCCCGCCCGCATCCGGTACATCTTCCGGGGGAGGAGTACAAAGGCCAGGGACGAAGATCATTCCGGAGAATCTGTGTTGTTAGACAGACGACTCTAGCCTCTTGCTACGCTTACTCATGGTGCTCGTAATACTGTAAATGTTCGGTGCTTAGTGTTGTGTATGATGGTGAGATGAAGCCTTATGAAGCTTTGAAGCTTTCCAGCCAATTGGTTCGCAAAAGGGTTCATCTCATGAGGCTTCATCATGGGCTTCATTTGAACACAAACCCCCCTGTTGGTCAAAGTGTGTAAAACAGGCAGATTGGACATCTCAACAGTGTGCTCTATCTCATACTGAGTTCCCATCCCAATGAGTAAAGCCTTAGAATAACTCTAAACAAGGAACATAAACTCATATTTTCATGTTAACAATATTGTATTTATTCCAGTTTAATGATTGTGATTGAAAAGCCTAAGGAGGCTGGTAAACATTGCAAAGAGGGATTTGTATTCCTTAATAATATTCTTAAACTTAACCATGTTGTAGCCTGAGAAAGGCTAAACCATATCAAAGAATACATTTATTAACTACATTATCTCATTTAGCTGTAGCTTTTATAAACAACAAAAAATACATATTGTTCAGTCGTTGAACCAGGGACCCTGCGGTCATGATCAACTGCTTTCCAGCTGAGCCACAGCACACACACTAAAGCTCCCTGAAAACACTGCAACATATGTATTCCTGTATTTATTGATGTTTTTATTCCTACATTTATTTATGCTTGTATCTATTTATACTTATGACATGTTCCGACCTCTATAAGTGAGGGTCTGAGCTCTCTTGATTCCATCGTGTCACCGGGCCCAGGTACAGGAGGGGTAATATGGTTCTTATTATACATCCATGGGTATTATGAGCGTTGTGGTTCAACCGATCTGAATCGCGACAGGCAGCGAGGCTTCGTTTGTCGTCGATGACGCCACTGGCCCAAAACGATACAAGCCTCGATGCATGCTTCACAAAAAGCTTCGGGGATTACTCGACACAAGCTCCGAAGCCTCGGCGCAATACGTAACATCAGTGTTGTGTGTGTAAAAGAAAACCAGGTTAGCTCAGCGGTTAGCGCCTGTCGGTTAAATCTTCTGTACTTAGTTATACTGCTTAGCAGGGTGTTAAGTAGTGTTTAGTGAAGTGTGTTAGCTTAGACCCAGGTTAGCGCCTGTCGATCAGCTGCAGCTGTGTTTTTGTGCAGCCTTTTCAGTTTCACTTGTACCACGTTTAACGTGAGGTTTATGTTTTCCCTTTTATTCAATTATTACTCTGTATGTTCTGCCAAACTCCCTTGTGGAGTTCTCCTTTGTTTGTTCCATAGTTAAGTCGGCGCCTGTTGGCCTTTTTGTTTGTTTCAGACTGTTTGTCTGACATTTTGTTTCACACTGTTTTATAATAAAGCCAATTATTACCAATTCCATTCTGGTTGTGTTGATTCCCTTTGGTTCCCCTAGCCCAGTAGGGAACGTAATAGTGTGAGATGTCTTTTTTAGCTGTTCTGTCCTCATTTCCTGCGATATTCTTCATGCTGTCAGTCAAAATGAATGAATGAATGGGCGTTTCTTTGACTATTTATATGCAAATATGGGCGTTACGGGAAGCCCAAAAGCTGCACCGCATTTCGAGTTGATTGTGATTTATAAAGGGAAACCGGCGTAGGAAGTGCCATACGCACTTCCCTCGCCGGTACGCAATGTTTTGTGAATCGGAAAATGTCTGTACCTATTTTTTTGCTTTGTACTACGTAAGCAACCTTCCCACGTGAATCCTACGCAACGCGTTATACAGTAAATGAGGCCCCTGGCCACAGTTTGCACCTCACCGTCACATTCCTGTCTATTCTTCGGATGAACTCAAAATAATGGGCATACCTCTAGTCCTCCACCCCTCGAAAGTTATCGCTGACTCAGCCATGTTTATGCAGCACTGCACATGGAGATGTGGACGCGCAAGTCGCGCAGATTACGTACATATAAACCTGCGGCGGAAACCCCTCTTGTCTGTCAGTGTGATTATGACTGATTTTATAAAAGTAACGAAGTAAAACATGTCGGGGCAATGTTAATAACTGTAGTGTGATTACTGAATTACTCCGTTACCGACAAAAGTAATATTATTACAGTAAGGCGTTACTTTGTAAAGCGTTACTGTAATAATATTGTAATAATAAGTAATAATATTTACTCGCGTTGCACCCAACTCTGTCAAGGACACTGTTCTGGGAGTTATTTGTCCCACGCAGCCCTGTGCGTGATGACTACTTCCATTCTTGCAAGGATAATAAATACATGTATCCTGATTTTGAAGACCAAGCCGGTGAAGAGTGATTTTTTTCTAACAACAAAATATAGGGGTTTAAGGTAGGTCTAGATAAGGGAGATACTTTTTTCAATTACATACATGGCACAACAGTGTTTCCCCTATATACAAATAGTGGCGGTGCAGCGCCGCTGCTGAAATATGCACGCTGCTAGCCTAGGGGGCGCCAGCCAGGTACCCAAACAAAATAAATATATTTGTTTTACTTTTGTTATTAAAATAATAATAAGTAGCGACCCTTTTTCATTTTTGATTGTTTGTTATGTGGATTTGTAGTATTTGTGTTACTGTATGTTCAATACAGGTGTATTTTTGTTAAATCTTGAGACATTGCCACTGTATGTACTAGGCAGGGCCGGTTTTTGGCACAGGCGGTCGCCTCGGACGCCAGATCTGGGGGGCACTGCGCTGGTAGCTCTGGGAGGGGGAAAACATTTTTTGACCATTGGGGCTCATCCTAATTTTCGGCCTTGGTGTAACAACATTCATAATTAAGTAAATGTAACACCCTTTTCACCCCGGTTACACGTTTAATTTGCCCTGTACGATGGGTGCTGTAAGTGATGAAAGTGGGGATGTTGGCTTATGAGGCGCCCGCAGTTCACAGCCAAAGTGCGAGCGTGGGAGCGAGAGAGCAAGAGAGGAAGAGAGAGAGAGGGCGCACCGGTACCGGCATTGCTGTTATTATAATCTGGTGCTAGCTGCGTTAACGGATATAAGAAGTAGATGTTTCTACAACCAGGGCGGAGGAGAGCTCTCCTGTCAGACTGAAAGGCTGATAACAGCTCAGTGAGGTAAAGGACTCTCTTAGAGTTTAGATAGTTAATTTTAGTCTAAGTTATCTCAGTGGGTCTCAAACGTTTTGACCACAAATTATGTAAACAAATATTTCCAAGGCACTCCTTTATAATTATTAGGATAAATACAAACAGGTTTGAAATAATTCCAATGTATACTATAGACCAGTGGTTCCCAAACTTTTTGTGCCCAAGGCACACCAAAGGACAAGTAAAAATCTCAAGGCACACCTATTGTGCAAAATAGCCCTTATAACACGTGTTATCACTCATATCATGTAAAATATCTGTAAATGTGCATAATTATTTACTAATGCAAAATAAAATGTGACAAAGACAACTATATTACTCATGAAATATTTATTAACGAAATATGTCAGAAATTAATTTGAAACTTTATCAAATTAGGCTTCATCAAAGCAGCAACACACTCATTTAAACCAGACAGGTCACAAAATTAAAAATGAGGCAAAGGAAACTCAGCAGAAATTCAGCACAGAGAACTGTCAATGCAAGGAAGTTGCATTGTCCATGGTCCTGAACTACACATTATAAATGTAACATTTCAGCAATCAGCATTAAAACATGTGCTATTATAAATATTTTTGCCGACTTACAAATTAGCGAGATACATGTGCTTGTCGGGGCGCGCAGAATTTTTTAATCCTTGGTGGCACTGAGGAGAGGGCCACTCGCAAGTCCTGTTCAACAGAGAGCCGTGACCTCCTGTTGTTCTTCATGTAAATCAGAGTAGAGAACGCCAACTCCAGAGATGGGGTCGTTAATAAAAAAATGTAATATATTACACTACTTCGTTACTATCTACATAAATTAACTCGTTACTTTACTCGTTACTTTACTCGCCGAGCATGTACGAACTGCGCATGCGTGAGTGGCAATAACTTTCCTTACCAGCAGGTGGCGGTAGTGTGTATTTGTCATTCAAAACAGGCAACAACCGGAAGACAGAGAAGAAGAACCGACTACGTGATATAAACAAACACCAAATAGCGTGTGCGGTAGCTTCACCTTAGCATGTGTTCTTTGCAGGTGTTTGTTGAGGTTTGACGTGGTGTTTCCAGCAGTGGATAACAGCTTCTGGCCTGGACACAGTTTGCACCTCACCGTCACATTCCTGTCTATTCTTCGGACGAACTCAAAATAATGAGCATACCTCCACCCCTCGAAATATATCGCTGACTCAGCCATGTTTATGCAGCACTGCACGTGGAGATGTGGACGCGCAAGTCGCGCAGATTACGTACATATAAACCTACAAAGTACTGATATAGTAAATTAAAAAATAATTATTTTTGTGTAGTTGTATATTGCAATAATAACGTATGGTTGTCACAAAATCCCACGGCACTCCCGGACTTGCCTCACGGCACACCAGTGTGCCGCGGCACACCGTTTGGGAACCACTGCTATAGACAGTAAACCAAAAATATCATTTAAAGTTGGAGAGATACAAAAATATGCATAAATAAATAAATGTTAACTAGGTAAAATAAGATATGAATAAACAACAAAAATAAAATAAGTTACATTTATTTGTTGTTGGCTATGGTAGGTTATTGGTTATGTTCATATACTTATTTGATTATTAAAATGCAAACCGATCTTTTTCATACACATTTAAAATAATCTTCCCGGTGGAGCATACCCCCGGACCCCCCTAGAGGATGTGACGTCCACCCCCCCATTCAAACATGTTCATACAATACTGAATACATTTGAAGCCATTTTGACGTATATTACCTATGTCAATATGTTTCTGTTTTTGTAGTGTATTCGTCTTTTGTAGAGATTTTTCATTTATTCTTAATATAAAATCTCGCCTAGGGCAGCAAATTGTCTAGAACCGGCCCTGGTACTTGGCCTCAAGGCAAGTTTATTTATATAGCACTTTTCAACGCAAGGCATTTCAAAGTGCTTTACAAAAAATGAAAGACATTAAGAAAATGGCATTTAAAATCAGTCATTAAAAAGAAAAGCTAATAAAATAAACATTAAAAGAAAAAATACATGGATAAAAGTTACAGTGCAGTCTAAGATATGAATAGTTCAATTAAAAGCAGCGACAAAAATATAAGTCTTCAGCCTGGATTTAAAAGTAGTAAGAGTTGCAGCGGACCTGCAGGTTTCTGGGAGTTTGTTCCAGATGTTTGGAGCATAATAACTAAACGCTGCTTTTACATTACATTACATTACATTACATTGCATTTAGCTGACGCTTTTATCCAAAGCGACTTACAATAAGTACATTCGACCAGGACCTGCTTTTCCATGTTTAGTTCTGACTCTGGGGACAGAAAGCTGACCAGTCCCTGAAGACCTGAGAGATCTGGATGGTTCATAATTTAGCAGGAGGTCAGAAATGTATTTTGGGCCTAAACCATTCAGTGCTTTATAAACCAGCAGCAGTATTTTGAAATCTATTATTTGACACACAGGAAGCCAGTGTAAAGACTTCAGAACAGGAGTGATGTGATCCACTTTCTTAGTGTTAGTGAGGACTCGAGCAGCGGCGTTCTGAATCAGCTGCAGCTTTCTAATATATTTTTTAGTGAGACCTGTGCAGTAGTTGAGTCTACTGAAGATAAAAGCATGGACAAGTTTTTCCAAATCCTGCTGTGACATTAGTCTTTTAATCCTAGATATGTTATTTAGGTGATAGTAGGCTGATTTAGTGACTGTTTTAATGTGACTGTTGAAACTCAGGTCAGAGTCCATGACTACACCTAGATTTCTGGCTTTATCTGTTGTTTTGAACATTGCAGACTGAAGCTCAGCGCTAACTTTTAAACGTTCGGCCTTGGCTCCAAAAACCATTACCTCAGTTTTATCTTTGTTTAATTGGAGAAAGTTCTGACACATCCAGTCATTGATTTGTTCAATGCACTTACTCAGTGTTTGAATTGGAGCATAGTCTCCTGGTGAAATTGGTACGTAAATGTGTGTGTCATCTGCATAGCTATGGTAACTTATTTTGTTGTTCTTCATTATCTGAGCCAGTGGTAGCATGTAGACGTTAAAGAGAAGAGGCCCCAAGATGGAGCCTTGAGGTACCCCACATGTCATATTTGTCAACTCAGATTTGTATTTACCTATAGAAACAAAGTTGTTTCTGTCCTTTAAGTAGGATTCAAACCAATTTAGGACTGTTTACGAAAGTCCCACCCAGTTTTCCAGTCGGTCTAGTAATATGTTGTGGTCAACAGTGTCAAACGCAGCACTGAGATCTAATAATACTAACACTGAAGTTCTGCCACTGTGTTTAAGTGGATGTCATTGAAGACATTTACAAGAGCAGTCTCAGTGCTGTGGTTTGGACAAAAGCCTGACTGGAACACATCAAAACAGTTATTTAAATGCAAGAAATTACTCAACTAATTACTCAACAAACTAACATCTCTGTTAACCACCTTTGCTTTCACACTGTCTCCATCCCCACCAACTCATAAAGCTGGCAATGTCCTTGATCTCATATTCTCAAGGAACTGCACTACTTCTAACCTCTCTGTAAACCCGCTCCACACATCCGATCACTTATTCATTTAATTCTCTCTACCCCTTTTCAAACATAACAAACTAATCTCTTCTCATCCTGCACCTGTCCGCCGTAACCTTCGTTCCCTCTCCCCCTCTACCTTTGCCTCATCGGTGCTCTCAGCCCTCCCTTCCTCTGACTCGTTCCAACTTCTGCCTCCAAACTCTGCTGCAGAAACTCTCCTCTCTACTCTCTCATCCTCTCTGGACTCTCTCTGTCCTCTCACATCTCAGCAGGCTCGTCAGTCCCCTCCTGCTCCCTGGCTAAATGACGCACTGCGTGCTAATAGAACCATCCTTAGGGCAGCAGAGCGGAAACGGTGGAAATCCAAACACCATGACGACCTCCTAACCTATCAGGCTCTCCTCTTTCTCTGCTTCGATCTCTCAGGCAAAAAGCACTTTCTTTCAAGATAAGATCCAATCTTCCTATTCCAATCCCAAAAAACTATTTTCAATCTTTTCCACCCTCTTGGACCCCCCCAAAGCCCATTCCCCTCCTCCCTTCTGTCAAGCGACTTTGTTAACCACTTTGAAAAAAAGGTTGATGATATTCGCTCTTCTTTTTCTGACTCACCTTTACTCACCGCTGGGTCACCAGACCCTCCTTTCACCCACACACTAACCTCCTTTTCCCCTCTCTCTCCAAGTGAGGTTCTTACCCTCATTACCTCTGCCCGCCCTACCACCTGTCCTCTGGACCCTATCCCCTCAAACCTCTTTCAGACTATCGCTCCTGATATTCTACCGTTTCTCACCCATTTCATCAACACTTCTCTAACTTCTGGTCACTTTCCAAATAGTCTTAAGGAGGCAAGAGTTAACCCTCTCCTAAAGAAACCCACTCTCAACCCGTCTGATGTTATAAACTACAGGCCTGTCTCTCTACTCCCGTTCCTGTCTAAAACACTTGAACGCGCTGTCTTTAAACAACTCTACTGTTATCTCCATCAGAACAACCTTCTGGATCCGCACCAGTCTGGTTTCAAGGCAGGTCACTCCACAGAAACTGCTCTCATTGCTGTCTCTGAGGAACTGCACACTGCCAAAGCAGCATCCCTCTCCTCTGTCATCATCCTGTTGGACCTGTCTGCTGCATTCGACACGGTGAACCATCAGATCCTCCTTCGCACTCTCCAAAAACTTGGAGTTTCAGGCTCTACACTTTCCCTCCTCACCTCATACCTCAATGACCGTACCTACAGGGTAACTTGGAGAGGGTCTGAGTCCAACCCTTGTCAATTAACTACAGGGGTCCCTCAGGGCTCTGTTCTTGGTCCCCTCCTCTTCTCCCTGTACACAAATTCGCTCGGATCAGTCATAGCCCGCATGGTTTTTCATACCACTGCTACGCTGACGACACCCAATTAATTCTGTCCTTTCCCCGCTCAGAGACCCAGGTCGTCGCACGCATCTCTGCTTGTCTTGCTGACATCTCTCAGTGGATGTCTGCTCATCACCTCAAGCTCAACCTTGACAAGACTGAACTGCTTTTCCTTCCGGGAAAAGATTGTCCCACTCTTGACCTGACAATCAACATCGGCACCTCTGTTGTTTCCCCGACTCAGACTGCAAGGAATCTGGGTGTGATCCTAGATAACAAACTGTCCTTCACTGCAAACATTGCTGCTACAACCCGTTGCTGCAGATACACACTTTACAACATCAGGAGGATACGTCCCCAGCTGACCCAGAAAACAACGCAGGTTCTGGTCCAGGCTCTCGTCATCTCATGCCTAGACTACTGCAACTCCCTCCTGGCTGGTCTACCTGCATGTGCCATCCGACCTCTGCAGCTCATTCAGAATGCAGCGGCTCATCTGGACTTCAACCTTCCAACATTTTCCCACACCACTCCTGCTCCTCCGCTCCCTTCACTGGCTTCCGGTAACTGCTAGAATCCACTTCATACCATGCTGCGAATGGATCTGGCCCTTCCTACATCCAGGACATGGTTAAACCATACACCCCAGCACATGCACTCCGCTCTGCATCAGCCAAACGACTCGCTGCACCCTCGCTGCGAGGGGGACCCATTTCCCATCAGCAAAAACACGTGGGTTTGCTATCCTGGCTCCAAAATGGTGGAATGAGATTCCCATTGAAATCAGGACAGCAGAAAGCTTGCACATCTTCCGGCGCAGACTGAAAACTCATATCTTTCGACTCCACTTCGAGCGATAGAATTACTAACAAATAACTGCTAACAGAGCACTTATATACTAATAAAGGACTGGCTTATCTATAGCCAGTTGAGTAGCACTTGAAATATTTGGCTCTATGAAACCTGATGTACTTATATGATTCTGTTTTCTTCAAGGTTGTGTCTTCCTGGTCGAATATACTTATTGTAAGTCGCTTTGGATAAAAGCGTCAGCTAAATGCAATGTAATGTAATGTAACTGTTGAAAAACAACTTTTTCAATGATTTTACCTAGAAATGGGAGGTTTGATATGGGCCTGTAATTGTTCATTACTGAAGCATCTAGATTATTCTTTTTTAAGAGTGGTTTAATGACTGCAGTTTTCAGGGCCTGTGGAAAAATACCTGAGTGAAGAGATTTGTTTACTATATGAAGTAGATCTGAGGCCATGCAAGGCAAAACATCTTTGAAAAATCCTGTTGGAATAATATCAAGGCAGCAGGAGGAGGATTTCAGAAGTTGTATAATGTCCTCTAGGTTTTTATCATTAATCTGATGGAATTGTGTCATGGTGTTTGAATTGATTTTAAGTGGACACAGAGACAACACATTTGCTGTACCTGATGCAGAGGCACTGACTGCTTGTCTGATTTTCTGAATTTTGTCAGTGAAGAAGGAGGCAAAATCATTGCACGCTCTGGTGGATAGAAATTCAGAGGCTACTGACACTGGGGGGTTAGTTAGTCTGTTGACGGTAGCAAACAAAGCATGTGCGTTGTTTTTGTTTTTGCTAATGATGTCAGAGAAGAACGATTGTCGTGCGTTTTTCAATTCCAAATTATAAAGGCCAAGTCTCTCTTTATAGATTTCAAAGTTAACCTGGAGATTTGTTTTTCGCCACCTGCGTTCAGCTTTTCGACATTCTTTTTTTTCTGTTTTCACGGTCATGGCCTTTCTCCATGGAGATATTTTCTTGCCAGACACTTCCTTTACCTTAGTTGGAGCAATGGCATCTATAACATTTAGAATTTTTGAATTAAAATGATCTACTAGCTCATTTACTGAGATGTTAGCAGGGGCAAGTGTGGAAGAAAAATTCTGAGTAAACATTTCCCTCGTATTTTCAGTTAAATATCGCTTTGTGGTTACCTCTTTTTGAAAAAATGTGTGAACAGAAATAGAGCTCTCAAAGAAAACACAGGAATGGTCAGAGAGTGCAACATCAGTCACCACAACCTTAGAGATATTCAGACCCTTTGAGATAATTAAGTCCAGAGTGTACCCCTTATTGTGCGTGGGCTCCGTCACATGCTGAGTCAGTCCATAGCTATCAAGAACACAAAACAGTTATTTTGCCCCTCTGTCCTGGGGGTTGTCAACATGGATGTTAAAATCACCAACAATGACTAGACGGTCAAAGTCAATACACACTATAGACAGCAGTTCGGTAAAATCATCAAAAAAGCTTGCACAGTATTTGGGTGGTCTATAGATATTTAGGAACAGAGCTCGAGAGGAGCATTTCAGCTGAAGGGCCACATATTCAAAAGAAGTAAAGTTCCCATAAGATGTCTTCCTGCATTGAAGGGAATCATTGAACAGAATAGCAACTCCACCCCCTTTCTTATGCATTCTTTCCATCCATCCATCCATCTTCTCCCGCTTATCCGTGGTCGGGTCGCGGGGGTAGCAGTTCCAGCTGAGAGCCCCAAACTTTCTTTTCCCTGGCGACATCAACCAGCTCTGACTGGGGGATCCCAAGGCGCTCCCAGAACAGCGAAGAGATATAATCCCTCCACCTGGTCCTAGTTCTACCCCTTGGTCTCTTCCCAGCTGGACGTGCCTGGAACACCTCCCTAGGGAGGCGCCCAGGTGGCATTCTAACTAGGTGCCCGAACCACCTCAACTGGCTCCTTTCGACGCGAAGGAGGAGCGGCTCAACTCCGAGTCCCTCCCTGATTACCGAACTTCTCACCTTATCCCTAAGGGAGACACCAGCCACCCTGCGGAGAAAACCCATCTCGGCCGCTTGTATCCGCGATCTCGTTCTTTCGGTCATGACCCATCTTTCATGACCATAGGTGAGGGTAGGAACGAAAATGGCCCGGTAGACAGAGAGCTTTGCCTTCTGGCTCAGCTCCCTTTTCGTCACAACGGTGCGGTAAAGCGACTGCAGTACCGCTCCCGCTGCTCCGATTCTCTGGCCCATCTCACGTTCCATTGTTCCCTCACTCGAGAACAAGACCCCGAGATACTTGAACTCCTTCACTTGGGGTAAGGACTCATTCCCTACTTGGAGTGGACAGTCCATCGGTTTCCTGCTGAGAACCATGGCCTCAGATTTGGAGGTGCTGATCCTCATCCCAGCCGCTTCACACTCGGTTGCGAACCGATCCAG
The DNA here is from genome assembly GCF_902827175.1 of Gymnodraco acuticeps. NCBI lineage: Eukaryota > Metazoa > Chordata > Actinopteri > Perciformes > Bathydraconidae > Gymnodraco > Gymnodraco acuticeps. The sequence continues at coordinate 62,141 of NW_022989996.1, forward strand.
TGAGTGCTGAAGGTCGCAGACCGATGAAGCCATCAGAACCACATCATCTGCAAAAAGCAGTGGTGCAATCCTTAGTCCACCAAACTGCAGACCCCCTCCCCCATGACTACGCCTCGAAATCCGATCCATGTATATTACAAACAGGATTGGTGACAAAGCGCAGCCCTGGCGGAGGCCAACCCTCACCGGAAATGGGTCCGACTTACTGCCGAGGACCCGGACACAGCTCTCGCTTTGGGAGTACAGAGATTGGATGGCCCTGAGTAGAGACCCCCTCACCCCATACTCCCGCAGCACCTCCCACAGTAACTCCCTGGGAACTCAGTCATACGCCTTCTCCAAGTCTACAAAACACATGTAGACCGGATAAGCGTACTCCCAGGCCCCCTCCAGGATCCTTGCGAGAGTAAAAAGCTGATCCGTCGTTCCACGACCAGGACGGAATCCGCATTGTTCCTCCTCAATCTGAGGTTCGACAATCGGCCTGACCCTCCTTTCGAGTACCTTAGAGTAAACTTTCCCGGGGAGGCTGAGTAGTGTGATGCCTCTGTAATTGGCACACACCCTCTGATCCCCCTTTTTAAAAAGGGGAACCACCACCCCGGTCTGCCACTCCTTCGGTACTGTTTCCGACTTCCACGCAACGTTGATGAGACGTGTCAACCATGACAGTCCCTCAACACCCAGAGCCTTCAGCATTTCCGGGCGGATCTCATCCACCCCCGGGGCTTTGCCACTGTGGAGTTGGTTGACGACCTCAGTGACCTCCCCCCGGGAGATTGGTGTTGATCCCCCGTCATACTCCAGCTCTGCCTCTAACATAGAGGGTGGAGTTGTCGGGTTCAAGAGTTCCTCAAAGTGTTCCTTCCAACGCCCCAACACTCCATCAGTTGAGGTCAACAATGTCCCATCCTTACTGTACACAGCTTGGATGGTTCCCTGCTTCCCCCTCCTGAGGTGTCGGACAGTTTTCCAGAACAACTTTGGTGCCGCCCGAAAGTCCTTCTCCATGTCTTCTCCGAACTTCTCCCACACTCGCTGCTTTGCCTCGGCCACGGATGAGGCTGCTGCCCTTCGGGCCTGTCGGTACCTTGCAACTGCCTCGGGAGTCCCCCGGGATAACAAATCCCTGAAGGCCTCCTTCTTCAGTCGGACGGCTTCCCTGACCACCGGTGTCCACCAGGAGGTTCGAGGGTTACCACCCCTTGAGGCACCTAGGACCTTGAGACCACAGCTCCCCGCCGCGGCTTCGGCAATAGAGGCTTTGAACACCGACCACTGTGGTTCAACGTCCCCAACCTCCACAGGAATGCCCGAAAAGCTCCGCCGGAGGTGTGAGTTGAAGGCCTCCTGAACTTGGGCCTCCTCCAGACGTTCCCAGTTCACCCGAACTACACGTTTGGGCTTACCAGGTCTATCCAGAGGCTTCCCCCGCCACTCGACCCAACTCACCACCAGATGGTGATCAGTTGACAACTCCGCCCCTCTCTTTACCCGAGTGTCCAAAACATACGGCCTCAGGTCCGATGATACGATAACGAAATTGATCATGGACCTTCTGCCTAGGGTGCTCTGGTACCACGTACACTTATGATAATCCTCATGTTCGAACATGGTGTTTGTTATGGCCAATCCATGACTAGCACAGAAGTCCAGTAACAAACCACCACTCCGGTTCAGATCAGGGGGGCCGTTCCTCCCAATCACGCCCCTCCAAGTGTCTCCATCATTGCCCACATGTGCGTTGAAGTCTCCCAGCAAGATTGAAGAGTCCCCTTCAGGAGCCCCATACAGGACTCTTTCCAGGGTCTCCAAGAAGGCTGTATACTCTGAACTGCTGTTGGGTGCATAAGCACACACAACAGTCAGAGTTTCCCCCCCCATAACCCGCAGGCGTAGGGAGGCGACCCTCTCGTCCACTGGGGTAAACTCCAACAACGAAGCACCTAACCGGGGACTTGTGAGTATCCCCACACCCGCCCGGCGCCTCACACCTTGAGCAACTCCGGAGAAGAATAGAGTCCAACCCCTATCCAGAAGTAAGGTTCCAGAGCCGACGCTGTGCGTAGAGGTGAGCCCAACCAGATCCAACTGGTAACGCTCCACCTCCCGCACAAGCTCCGGCTCCTTCCCCCCCAGAGAGGTGACGTTCCACGTCCCCAAAGCCAGCTTCTGTCACCCGGGTCTGGTCCGTCGAGACCCTCCGCTTTCACTGCCACCCTTCTGGCAGCGCACCTGACCCCATCGCTGTTTCCCGTAGGTGGTGGGCCCGCGGGACGATGCATTATTTCCTGACTCATAAAACTAAAGTTGGGAGGTGTTGATTCGATAAGAACAGCTGCACTGTTATTTTGTTCAATCCAAGTTTCTGTTAAAAACATAACATTGAGATTGTGCTCAGTGATAAAATCATTGATTAAAAATGTTTTTGAAGCCGGGGGAGATGGTGCGCGTCTCTGCTTCGGTGATTTTGGTGGGCGTCGTTGAGGGGCGGGGGTAAAGGACATGCTGCCAACCCTGCGTATCGCCTTCATGCGGTCATCGAACTCCAGGGGGGTGGACAAGGGTGAAAGGGTGAGCGGAGAGTAGAGAGAGCTGGGGGATGAATGAAGAGTATCCTCAAAGGCGTTGACAGGGGGGGTGACGGGCAATGGAGACTCCTCCATTTGTCTCATAGGTCTCCCATAATCAGAACATTCCTCAGACGGGTGCAGTGATACTTCTTCAGGGTTTTCTGCACGATGTGTTGTGTCTTTCTCCTGTTTTGATTCCTCTTGCCGCTTGTCCTTGGCAGAGGGAACAGATTGATGACGCAGGCAGTTGAATATGTTAGAGATAAACAATTTCACTCCTGACTTGTTCAGGCAAACTCCATTTGCCTTGAAAAGATGTCTGCGATACCAGAAAAAGTTAAAATTGTCAATAAAATGGACAGAATGGTCAGTACAGGCAGTTGAAAGCCAGGTGTTCAGTGCAAACAATCTGCTGAATCTCTCCACTCCTCTTCTGACTGGCGGTAGAGGGCCACTGATGAACACCTCCGCATTTAGAGAGCTGACAGTTTCCAACAAACATTTAAAGTCTTCTTTCGGCATTTCTGACTGTTGTTTCACAACATAATTTGTTCCAATATGTAGTACCACATTCTTCACAGTCGGATGTTCAGCCCCAATATGCAGGATCTTCTCAGCCAAGTCAGAGACCACATCCTTGGGAAAACAGAGTACTTTGGTGTTGTTCTTACTACACAGACCTTTTACATCTATTACAGCAGAGTCACCCACAATCAGAGTTTCAGGCCCAGTCGTTAGCTTTCCCTCTAGCCTTTTACTTTTGGAGTAGCTATTGGTCCTTACCCTGCTGTGTGAAGAGGACAGGTTATCCAGGTCATCAGAAAGAGAGCTCCGGTTCTCGGTCAGCGGAGCGTATCTGTTCTGGATTGGCACACTTGGTGGTGTAGGAGGATTGTTTGTAGTTCTCCCTTCAGCAGCTATCCACGGCTGTTTCCTAGTATGAATAGGGGTTGAAGAGGCACTCTTCCTGGGTGATAACAATGCAGGCCAGCCGGTCGCATCACAGATTTCAGAGCGCTGGGCTCTGCCTGTTATCTGTCCTTCCAAATCCCATGGAAATGATTTACTCTTAGGCTTTGCACCCAGAGAGTTCCAGGGAGGACTACCACTTGTAGATTTATTACCCAGTACACAGCCCTCCTGTTCCTTGGAATCCTTGTAGCTGCTAACTAGCTGTGAGTTAGCATACCCTTTTACATTATTTTGCAACACTGGTAAAGTGGTGTCATTCCCACAACATAGTCCGTTAACTTCCAACCGTTGCATTTCCATTTCCAACACAGCCATCTTCTGTATACGTTTGTGGAAGTCATCTGTAGAGAACGGAGGCATTTTGCTACCAACTAGCTTAAGCTAAATAGCATGCAGTAGCCTACCAGGCTTTAGCTGTTGCTAGGCCAAATACTGTAAGACTGAGGTCGTCGTAAAAATGTTGAAATATGGCTGAAACCCTCCGTCTATTTACGAAGATTAACTGTCCCAGTGATAAGTTAATATCCAGGAGCCTCTGCTCGAAGTTTTCAGAGAATAAGAATAGGAAAATCAGCATAAAAAGTAAGCAGAGGCAAGAGCAAGCGGAAAAGCGTCTGCACTGTAAGAAAGATAAGCAAAAAGAGCCTTTCTTGTGCTGGCAGACACATAGAAACAAATTGGCGGGGCGCACTTCGCGCGTGCACACAAAAATAAATCCACGCGCTCCAAACTCACATTATGCTGGGCCCACGTGCCTTAGCACCGCTGCTATGACTCCATCCTAGAGGAAACACTGCAGTGATTCCGATATCACAATGAAAAGCAGTCGGGGATGATGTAACACGGCTAAAGGGAAAAAAATGTAATAGGCCTTGAACCTAATTATTTTGATGGAGATCATTATTGGCTCCCGCAAGTATAATACCAGTCTTTAACTCACAAAAAATGGAAGCCTGTTAGGATCCTCTTCTTAAGGGTGTCAATTAATCATCTGAAGTTAATTTTTAATTAACTGGAGGCATCTCTCGACCATTTGAAAACCATCCAAATGACTGTCTTGGGATGGACTCTCGAGGGCAGGATGTTTAAATTATCCCGACCAGAGTCCGTTTCATCTTTGAACCTGAGGTCAGCACAACTGAAGAATATCAAGACCTATCAAACATATCTTCAAATGTGTCTAGACAAGCAATTACTGTAGAGGTAATGCATTATGAAATAAATTGGTTGGCTCTGGTTTTGGAGGATAGCATAAAATGCTTATGTAAGATATCCCGAAAGAACGGACAAAATTAACAATATAAATCTACATGCATACAAATTATACATTTTTACTAAAGCCATTAAGGAGTTTAAGTTACTTATTGTATACCTCAGGTCCTTCCTTCCTGCAGCGGTCAGACTGTATAACCACCACAGCCCCTGGTAGACCCCCACACAATAAAGACAGTGAAATATTGTGCAATAAACCTTGCTATTATGCTATTATCACTTTATGTATAATACATATTTTCATAAATGTTCTAAAACATATTTTTGAGGTCACAATACTTTAATATGCTATTTGTGTCATTTAGTTGTAGGCCTACTGTATTTTCCGGACTATAAATTGCGTTTTTTTTACCTGTCTGGCTGGTCCTGCGACTTATACTCCGAAACGGCTTATATATTGAATTTTGTCTGACTGCGTTCAAACTCCGGCCAATAAATGTCACTGTATACAATCGTGACAACTGAAAACAGCTTGACCACCGAAGACGAAAAAAGTCAGGCAACTGTGAGGATGTTACGTAACTTTCCAGGATGTTGTGGAGTGGATCGACACAGCATCATGGATGTATAATAAGAACACACACACACAGCACAGCATGGGCTTCAGTGACGACTGACACCATCCTGTCGGGATTCAGAAAGGCCGGTCTAACCGGAGCTGATTCTGATGGTGAGTCTGAGGACAGCCCGGAGCAGGACATGCTGGTTGCGTTCCGATAATCCAAAAATCAGCTCCTAAATTCTAACCCTATCTCCTATTCCTTGACCTCTGAGTGAAACATCACGGGGTTAAGGGATAGTGGATAGGAGAATTCAAAAGGACTTAGGAGAAGAGACCGCGGTACTTTAGAGAATCCGAATGCACTTTCACTATCCAACGTGTTTATGATGCGCCAGCGGACGTCATGAATGTGCGTCTGCTGCTGTGGGGAAACTATGGAAACTACAGTTTTCTATACAGCGGACTACAACATGGATGTTTAATAAGAACGAGGGACTACTGTAAACTCATCTAGAGACTCTGCACCGTGCTCTGATGCTGTTGCTTTATGCTTTATGAACGTGGACAACAGAGAAACATATTCTTCATGACCAAAGTTGGAATTGAAATAAAAAAGGAAAGTGAAACTTATGCTCGTCACCCTCTCCCTCCGGTCCACATTAATACAAATGATCCAAATACGTATGATTGTATGAAAATATCTTAAAATCATAAATGTATTTATTATAAACGTTAGTCCTTAACATCTATCACTGTGTATATCACCATTCAAAAATCTTTTAAAAGTTGAACAAACCCCACACAGCTCAGTAAAGACTGTGAGATGTTGACTTTATTTGATCATTTCAGTAAAAACTAACGTTCATATTTCTGTTTTTGATTATAATACTGATGAACGTTCAGAAAAAAGCACTTTTTGCAACTTACCACATACGTTTTAAAATGCTTAATAAGCACCGTAACTTTCATGATATAATTTCTCGGTCATAATCGGTTGTTTCCGTGAACGGCCGACTGTTGTGATGGCAAATGCTGCGGCTGCAATGCATTGTGGGGCAGCATTTTCTCCTCTCCTTTCGGTTAGGGAGGTCCAGTGGTTCCTAAGCTAAAGGAGGTTATAAAGGAAGTTTGAAACCTCCTTTCCTTTCATTTGGAGAATTGGAACGGCATTTATCATGGCTGCCAGTGACGTACTTCCGGGTCATTTCACTCCTTTAGGAAGGTTCCTAAGCTAAATGGACTATTGGAATGCAACCGCTGTTTCATCGACACCACTGTGTCGCTGTTAAACACTTCCCCCGTAGTTGGCGGAAGTGTTTAACAGCGACACAGAGGATGAAGACTTCAGTGGATACATGCGACTTATACACCGAAGCGACTTATATATGTTTTTCACAGGTGTGACTTATAGTCCGGAAAATACAGTAGTTTCATTCCTGCTACAAATCCTTTTTAGCCATGGTTATTTGTCTACATTTGTCATTAATTACTAATGTCTGCTTTTCTTTTTTTATTATTGCATGCCTTTTTTAGCTACTGTGGGACTAATAAAATAATTCTGATTCTGATTATTCAATTGAGGGATTTGCATTATAAAACACAGGCAGGTTTTTTGCCAATTTGTCAGCGTAAATGCAGCTTCGTCATGGGGACAAATATCGTAAGCATTTTGCACTTCAAACAATTGTTAATTGTTCTGATTGCAAAAATGAAGTATGTCATTGTTCTATGATACATTATGCAATTCTATATCTCTGAAATAGTTTTTGACGGTTTTGAGCCTTTTGTACTGAACATAAAGGGCTTTTCTTCAACACACCCATAGATTTATGAAAATGGTAACCTATTTTCAGCAAACATGAACTAATGCTAACCTTTGTGCTACACTAACACTACGTTACTCACTCAGACTTCAACGGTTTGTAGAGAGATGTGCATGTTCTGCTCTTGTTCAGCCAAAGAGGACAAACCCATGAAGACTTCACATCAACACAAAATACTTGTATCCATAAGTGTAGCCCCAGTGCTTTCTGGGATGCTTCCCCTTCACCATAATGCTCAAGTATTCTATCATGACAAACGTTGGAATATCTGCAGCAATAGGCTACAGTGTTTATGATAATGTCTCTACCGTTGTACACAGTTCATCATTACAAGAATATTGTTGTACAGGTTTACAGTGTTGCAATTGATATCTATAATATATTTTTTAAATAAAAGTAGAAAAGCCACAATGTAAATATTTCCTTTATACACAAAATATTTGTTATGAGAGTTTTGCATTAATTCCGAACTACAGAATAGTATCATCAAACATATACCAAGTATTTAGTACCTGCATGGTGTTCAGTACCTGCATCCATAAGAAGAGTATGCAATTAAATGTCAATAATACTATATATTATATTACAATTTCCAAGTGCTAATTGCTTTAAACAGAGAAAGTTCAGTGCTTCACAGTTTTAAACTGAATAAATAGGTTTTATTGAAAGGAATGAGAAGGTGGCCTCCTATTCTGAATGAACGTCCTTTGCAATAATGAGAGTTTTTGTCTTGTAGTCTGCTGATTGCAGCATGTATTCATGCGCTTTTCTTCACACCACCTTCACCCTAGCAGGTTTAATAGATCGACACCAATTATCACCTTCTTGCTGTACATGGCGGCTTTATGTAATGCCTGCTCTCAAGTTTGCAAGATAGCATGTCAAAAACTCTGGAGTTATATAAGGTTTTAAAAAACTTTGACGGGTTTATAGCGCCAACCAGTGTAATCAACACCCTGATTTCATTATGAACAAAAATGAAGAAAGCTACATGAGATGTAGTCAAATAAATTCTGCCAAATAGTATGCTCTTGTGTCTCATATTTTAACAATAATCCTAATAATACATTTTGTTTATCAAGGGCTTTTCCAAGTGCACAAAGAAAAAAAGAAAATCAAGCCTACACAACAACATTTAACACTAGGACATTGATCACACATTAAAAGCCAGGCTAAAAGGTGAGTTGCTACCAATGATTTGAACTTTGGGAGGTCTGTGCAGTCTCTGATGGGTTTTGGGAGGGGGGAGAAAACTCTGCAGGTTTGGTGCTTGGTCAGTGTTGGAATTAACACTGAGTACCTGGAGGTCAACTTCTGATGAGCAAAGGCAGCGGGAGCAAGTCTGTGAGGTAGGAGGGGGGCCTGGTAGTTGAGTGCTTTGTGTGTTTGGAGGAGAGTTTTATAATGCATTTGTTGATGGACAGGGAGCCAGTGCAGGTTTTGGACGTTGGGGTTGATGGGGGTTATGTTGTCTCTGGAGCAGGGGCGGATCTACGGGGGGGCAAGGGGGGGCAGCTGCCCCCCCCACTGTAGAGCCTTGCCCCCCCAGCTAGCCCCCCTAACTTTTGTTTCCCTAAAACTGTACTAAAACAAACCTACACTATTTCCACAAGATTCTCAAGCAACAAAACAAGCATTACATTAGTTAAAATTGAATCATTTTAAATATCATTTTAGTCCCGTTAAAAATGCAGCTACGGCCCTGCATTAAACTGCGGAGCGGCGTTCACACAGACCGCGGCTCACACCGCTGCAGAGAGGGAGCGAGCTGTCCCAGCACCTATGGATCAGCTTCCCCTGGGAGCATTTCCCTTTCCACTAGTTTTGTTTTTACTAAGGACGAGAGCTTGAAACTAAATATTAATAAAACGCTGCCGTTTGAATCGATAGCGTTTAACAGACGGGCGCTGTTTGGGGCGTTACGTTCTAAAATACTACGCAGACAGCGTTAGCTGGGAGATCGATCACTTTGCTAAACTACGCGGTAGCCTACTATTAAATCCACGTAAACTACACATCACAGCCATGAGGCCAGATCAATGAAACCAGGATACATTCTTTACCGTAAAAACTGGATCCAAACACAGCTGCCTGTGTGCGCTTGATCAATACTTTATGATGTTATATTTATGATATGCTACATATTAGCTAGGCTACATGGCCCTAACGTGTACAGTTATACAAGCATTTGTACCAGTGCTTTTCACAAGTAGACTCTTGCAGGCCAGAGTATAGGAGTGATTCAACAACAACAAAAAGACATATCTGAGAAGTGATCAGGACGAACAGAAAGAGGAAAAGGAAAAGAGAGATGAAGAGACCAGGAGGGTCAGAGCAGGAGGAAGAGGAGGAGATGAAGAGACCAGGAGGGTCAGAGCAGGAGGAAGAGGAGGAGATGAAGACATTAGTGAAGAAGAAGAAATATATGTGAGGAATAAAGATGAAGTATCAGAAAGAGGGCCAGAGGCAGGGATCAGGAGGCAGATGAAACTCCAGCTGGACCACATGGTATGTTCTTATTCTCCTTACATATTCCATTACAGCAGCACAATCTAGCAGCTCTTAGTATTGACAAATATTGATTGAAATGCGTTGCTGCACAGGTCACCTGTAGCTCTCTGAAGAGATGGGTGATGTCATTTGTGTACTTAATTATAATTAAGTACTTACAGTATGCAGAATTCTGAGTATTCTCTGAATCGGGTGCCTTTTGGGTCTTTATATCTTTGAAAAATGAAACCAAAATGTTTGGTCATAACATCTGGTAGTGGACTACTTACATTTTCCCACCTCAGGCACAAAACATAAATAATTACTAGGAATTTCCTTGAAAAAATGTAACAGGGTTGAAGTTTTTGACAAAAAGTAGGCATGAGACCTTGTTTAGCTAAGATATGGCACCACATGGAAGTCAAGGACATTACAACATTGTAATATTTTGCAAAACTATTGTTTATTTTTGTAATAAACTATTATTTACTATTATTAATTCATACAACATAGTTGAAATGTTGAGCTTGTCAATCTTAATCTGAAAATACAAAAACTGAAATATAGGTAAGAGAAGAAACTGACACTTCTGTGATGTAATTCCCTCAATGCAGATCACACATGGACTGATCCATTATTTTAATAGGAGGGTAAATGGTATGGTGTGACGGGGTTGAAACAAACTGAGGGACAATATTGCAATTTCATAGATAATTCAAGTATTTTTTCAGAATTGATTTTTGATCAGTCAAAGTTGACAAGCATATGATTATATTAGCAGCAACATTTTGGGATAATTGGCCATTTTGATTTGTTTAATATTAAATTAATATGTAATAATGCTTAGTGAGGACATGCAAATATGTCTGTCTAAGACAACCAATTTTTTAAAAACAAAATATATATTTAATTTTACATTGTAATGCAAAACAACCTGTTCCATTAATTCATTGCTTTAAAATACATTTTGTAGTTCCCTTTCATTTAAAATGGTTGAGGTAAGCTTGGGGGACTCAAAGGGCACCCGATTGTTTGTCTGAACACCTTGTTTCTCTTGTGCATTAAGAACACTTGTGTTAGGGCATGAATTAACAATAAATAGGTTATATACAGTATAACATACCACGTACTGTCCGCCCTCCTATGCCACCCTGGCATGACCTCTTGCCTCCCCTTTGCCCCCCCCATGTAAAATGTTCTAGAACCGCCACTGCTCTGGAGAGGGTGTGGGTCAGGAGGCGGGCAGCAGAGTTCTGGATGAATTTAAGTTTATTGACGATGTAGGATGATTAGCCATAAAGCCCCTGTCACACTGTCCCGAAATTGACTCCCGATGGACACACGAATATGGAATTGTGAATTTCGCACGAAGATGGCCCCGAACTTGGTCATCGGCCAAGCAACAGCCGAAGCAACAGCCGAAGCAAGTACAATGCCTACAGAAGGCCACACGTTGGCACCCAAACCACACACGAAGGCGACACGTGACCTCCCGATGGTATAAAAGCTTCGGCCGCGTGGGAAATCAAATTCTTGATCGGAGATTATTGGGAGCAGAACACAAGGTAAATTATACTTTAATTCTACGTTAACATGCCACCCAAGGCAGGGAGAGGCAGACGGAAGAAGCTGGCTGTTAAATACACTCAGAATAGGAAACCGAGGTCCAAGAACACAGCACTGAGTCTCCAACCAGAGAGAGAAAGGGGAGGAAATGCAAGAAAGTCGGGCCAACTAAAACTCCAGAGCGGCCCCCAGAGGGTTCCAGGTCTCCTCAGCAGTCCGAAGAGTCTCAGCAGCATTCACCTTCTTCTCATCGTAACAGACTCTCTCCTCGGAGGATGAAGGTAAATATTTCTAACTTATTTTTGGTATGGATGGGGGCAGGCTTCGAGTTATAAACTGCGCTCTATGGGGAGTCTGCTACTGTGTGTGAGTGTGTGTGCGCACCCACACACACACGCAGCAGCAGCAGCCCTCTCTCTACTTGCTACAAACTTAAATATGAAAAGGTTCAACTACACACGCACACATCATCGGCATAGATTGCGTAATAATGTATTGCGCACCTTGGAGGTGAAGTGCAGGCATATTGTCATTCAAGAGATGTGTAGTTCTTTTGGAAAACATATTTTTCTTTTAGCCTATTTACCTCGTTAACGTAAATAATACTCATTATATTGACACATGCATTATTTGTGATTAAAATAATGGTTGTTGGTAATGTATTAGCAACCCCCACAGATGTATGGTTTCACTGCGTCCGTGGGAGCTCAGACCCCTCCTTATGGGAGCTCAGCTCCCATTGGCTCCAACATAACTCGAACCCTGGATGGGGGGGCAAGAGGGGTAATTGATTTTGTTATATATTCTCATACATTGTTGTCCTGCATGTACTTAATTTGTTTTCCATTTGGTATCTTTTCAGATGAGTCAGCCTCCCCCGCCCTCCCTGCAGGCAAGTCCAAGCCTAAAGTGGGCAAGGGCGACAAAGGAAAAGGCAAGGCCCAGAAGGAGAACCCACCCCCTGGTGTATCATACAGCTTCACAGAGGCGCAGGAGGAGGCAATCGCTTGCTGGGTGAAGAGTAAGAAGCTACTGTATGACATAAAGAACAAACAGTACAAAGAGAAGGCATTAAAGAGGCACCTATGGGAGGGAAAGGCTGCGGAGTACGGGTTGGATTGTAAGTAGAAACAAATGGACATTTCAATTACTTTCAAATATTTGAAATCTATTTCAGATACTTGACATACAGTTGCAAGAAAAAGTATGTGAACCCTTTGGAATTACCTGGATTTCTGCATAAATTGGTCATAAAATGTTTTCTGATCTTCATCTAAGTCACAACAATAGACAAACACAGTCTGCTTAAACTAATACCATACAAACAATTATATGTTTTCATGTTTTTATTGAACACACCATGTAAACATTCACAGTGCAGGGTGGAAAAAATATGTGAACCCCTAGGCTAAAGACTTATTCAAGAGCTAATTGGAGTCAGGAGTCAGCCAACCTGGAGTCCAATCAATGAGACGAGATTGGAGGTGTTGGTTAAAGCTGCCCTGCCCTATAAAAAATACACACCAGTTTTGAATTTGCTATTCTTAAGAAGCATTGCCAGATGTGAACCACGGAGGAAGCCACTGCTGTCCAGAAAAAACATTGCTGCACGTTTGAAGTTTGCAAAAGAGCACCTGGATGTTCCACAGCACTACTGGCAAAATATTCTGTGGACAGATGAAACCAAAGTTGAGTTGTTTGGAAGGAACACACAACGCTATGTGTGGAGAATCCAAAGGGTTCACATACTTTTTCTTGCAACTGTACATTGCTGTCAATGAACATTTCAATTATTGTACTAATTATTTGTTTTGATTTCTGTCATTGCAGATCATTCAATTCTGAAATGGTACCAAACAAAGAGGACTCGATTGATCTCAAAGCTGTGGGAGGGCCAACCCAAGAATAAATCCCAGAAGAGGTCTGGTGATGGTCTGTCGAGTGGTGACGAGGAAGACCCATCTTTGCTGAGGAGGCCAGTGAGAATGACAGTGACTGTGACAAGTTCATCTGCCGGGTCTTTGGGTTTCTGAAGCCACACATCAGACGTCACAACAAGGAAACACCAGCTAGTGTGAGTATATCATTGAAATTAAATTCAAACGGAGCTTTGTCGAAAATGTTCAATTTCCCACATTTTTGTTTCCAAATATAACTTTCAAATGTACTTATGTTTGTTTTCTATTTTTGTCTTTGCAGTTTAAGGACAAGTTGGCCCTGGCTGAGAAAGGTGAGTAGGCTGGGAGTGACAGTACCATGGCAGTTAGTTTTGCAAACTAATCCAGGGAGCCCACCAAGAAGTACACTGGCTACCCTACACCGAGACCTCCTTCCAGGACAGGAACAGCTGCTGAGGACCAACCCGAGTCTCCTATGGAGATGAGAGTTACCGGAGCATCATCCCGTGATCTCCAAGAAAGGCTGGTTCAGTTCATCACTACAGAGCAGCCAGTCAACAGGGCCACTCCTTTCTGCAAGTATCTGGAAACTGAACTGGATCGTCTGCATGATGCCTGCCTGGAACCTGCGTATGAGGACATCACCACAGTTCTTAACCATATAAAATTGCATACATTTAAAATTCATTTATTTGATGTCACACATTTTATTGCATGCTAAATTTGAGCTTGTATTAATCCTATGTTGTTTGTTTTTGTCTTTCCAGTTACCGGAAGATGTCCAGACAGTTCAGGATGAGGGAAGCGGCTGGTGACCAGATCAGTCCCTTCGTAGATGTCCCGTCGGCATTACAGTCGCAGCAGCAGAGGCCAGTTGCTGTGAACCCAGTCTGCACATCTGCCCTCTCCAGCAGTACCTACTTCTCCGCCAGCAGAGCAGCCTCCTCACCGTCAGCAGAGTTCCAGCCAGGTCCCAGCCAGTGGCCTAGGAAGCCACCTCCGGCATCAGTGTGGAGATCCCAGGAAAACTAGGGCCACCAGGGTGGGTGGAGGGGGTCTGGAGGACGGGTCTTGGGCTGACAGCCCAGGGGCACGGCAGAGCACCAGGAAGGGGTCTTGGGCGGACGGCCCGGGGGCAAGGCAGAAGCCGAGAAGGGGGACTCGGGCAGAGGGCCCGGGGGCAAGGCATAGTCCAAGGTGGGGGACTCGGGCGGACGGCCCGGGGACAAGGCAGAGTCCAAGGTGGGGCGAAGGCCAAACAGCTCCGGAGGCCGGGCAGGACTCGGTGTCGGCCGAACAGGAACCGGAGCTGGTGGGACAGGCTTCGGCAGGATCCCCCACGGAAGAGGACCAGGAGTTGGCAGGACCCCCGGCAGGAGAGCAGTCGGCGGGACCCCCAACGGGACTGGACATAGGGTTGGCAGGACCCGCGGCAGGAGAGTAGTCGGCGGGACCTCCAACGGCACAGGACATAGGGTTGGCAGGACCCCCGGCAGAAGAGTCGTCGGCGGGACCCCCAACGGGACAGGACACGACACAGGGTTGGCAGGACCCCCGGCAGGAGAGTAGTCGACGGGACCCCCAACGGGACAGGACATGGAGCTGGCAGGAACCCCAGCGGAACCTCCAACGGCACAGGACATAGGGTTGGCAGGACCCCCGGCAGAAGAGTCGTCGGCGGGACCCCCAACGGGACAGGACACAGGGTTGGCAGGACCCCCAGCAGGAGAGTAGTCGGCGGGACCTCCAACAGCACAGGACATAGGGTTGGCAGGACCCCCGGCAGAAGAGTAGTCGGCGGGACCCCCAACGGGACAGGACATAGAGTTGACAGGATCCCCAGCGGAACCTCCAACGACACAGGACATAGGGTTGGCAGGACCTCTAGCGGAACCTCCAGCGGAACCTCCAACGGCACGGCCATTGGATTGGCAGGACCCCCGGCAGAGGAGTAGTCGGCGGGGCCTCCAGCGGGACAGGACATGGAGTTGGCAGGACTCCCAGAGGAACCTCCAACGGACCAGGACATTGGGTAGGGACTTGAGACGTGACTCGAGAAGGGACTTGAGAGGAGACTCGAGAGGGGACTCGAGAGGGGACTAGAGAGGGGACTAGTCGCCACGGCCTACAATAATATGCAGGCATTTATTTTTATTTTATTTTTGTTAACGAGACACATCTATTAGAGCAGGCCCAGCCGAAATTACATTGGCCCACCCAAAATTGAAATCCTGGCGCCGCGGCAGTTGCATGATACAACTGCAACGAAAGTAAAAAAAACAATATAATATCCTTTTCAGTTTCACAGAACACAAATTGGGTTGATTACATGATTTTTTTGTGCAATAAAACAACCAGAGAAGTGATCTGCAAGGAAACATCGTGCACCGTGTCCTCATGTTCCTGTTTCACCTGTTTAATACAGGTGTCATCACTGCTACTGATTTCGATTGAGCAGGTCACAAAAAGCAAGAAATGACAATGTGAAATAAGACAATTTTGACCTGTAAGAGTTGCTCATCATGTTCTCTGAGGTGCATCAAAAGAAGCAATGCTGCTGCCTTCTTTTTCCTTGTTGTCTCATCATAGTAGCCTATGCCATTCTGCAGGAACTAAATTGTGATGAATTGTGATTGAAGCTTTGGGAGTTAGCCTTTTATATGTCCACGTTACCATGACACAAACAATGTCATACGATGGCTACACGATGCCCTCAAGATGGCCTTACGAAGGGCAAAATGGACACACAAAGTCAACACGAAAATGAACCTTCGCAAGGTCCTTCGGCTAAATCTTTGGCATGCCAAAGATTTTGCCACAGCTCCCGAAGTTGCTGCCGGAGCCTGAGAAATTCCACCGGCGGTCATACGATGGCTTACGATGCCCTCACGAATGCCTTACGAAGGGCAAAATGGACACTCGAAGTCAACACGAAAATGAACCTTCGCAAGGTCCTTCGGCAATCTTTTGGCATGCCAAAGATGTTGCCACCGCTCCCGAAGTTGCTGCCGGATCCTGAGAAACTCCACCGGCGGTCATACGATGGCTTAAGATGCCCTCACGAATGGCCCGATGTTGTTACGATCTGAGCCGAATTTGAACATTTCCTTTATCGTCTGTCCATCGCGTGTCAATTTCGGGACAGCTTAAAGGATGCTGTTACAGTTGTCCGGTTTAGAAGTGATGAATGCATGGATGATGGTTTCTGGGTAATGTATTGCCACGTGGGATATTTTAATTATACTTATTTTTAATTATTCTGCTAATCATACTTCAGCATGGAGTTAACTCCACGCTTTAATATAAGTCCAGGGAGATGTTCGCAATCAACACTATGCTTCTGTAAATGAAATGTCCCGCATTTTTTTGTAATCGATTAACAAGATAAATACAAAAAGAACAGCTCTTACGTTAACACTTTTTTTATAAACATATCTGTTTATCATAAAAATGTATTTCAACATAACTAATACTTAGTATGTTCTTTATTGCAGAACAGCAACATGCTGTAAACATTTTTAAGCATTTAATTAAAATAAATGAAAGTGCAATATCCTCCTCCACAATGTGCTGTTTATTTACACGTTGTTAGTGTTTGAATTCACACTATGCTAACAGTCCTCTCACATGTGACAGCATCCAGCTGGAGGGCCTTCATCTGCCTCACACTTCAGTAACCTGCCACTCATCCACATGCAAACAGTGCCTGTGTGATCTGGGGCTCATTCTCACTCACCTGTTGCTAATACAGCAAAAGCTGTAGCACAGGGGTTTGAAATAAAGGAACCTTATCCATCAGGAAGTTTAGTTTCCAATTAAAAGCCAAGAATGTACGGGGATATGCACTGGAGGGTTGAGATCTATAGGTGGAGTTGGTACATGAAAATGCAATACCCTTTTTAAATGAGTCCTTTATGTATTGCAGGTTTGTTAGTGTTCTCAATTAGAAGTATTTTAGGTTAGATTGCAACTATTCAAAGGAGTCACTGAACTATTAAATATAAGAGCAAGAGAAAATGTGTTACCTATGAATAATAATTTACTACTTTTATCATTTAAAATTAGTTGCATTAGTGCTTTGATTTATTTTAGTTGATTTCATTTTTTTCATGTTGTATGTATTTTACTGGAATATAAGCATATTCCTTGCACACGTTTATTTGTATATTACTAATGTAAGACATTACTAAACCTTGACTAAAGGCTGAGTATGCCTTTTATAAGACCTCATATTTGGTGTGCAAATATGTATAAAGGCTAAAGCGGCCATACTCTTCAATGATCCGACAAGCGCTTTGATGCTATGACCAGCTTTGGAATATGTGTAGTATGCAATTGATCACCCCGTGTCATTTTGAGGAAAAGGCGTCACAACTATCAGAATTTTATTTTTTAATGTTAAACCTTTAAATGTAGGTCTCATGACATTTTCAGGTGATCTCCTCTACACACATTGTAAGTTGTGGCTTTGAAGACACCTGAGTTTGATCCGTCAAAGTTTCTCTATCCAGTCAATATCCTTATTTACCTGATTAATTCTTCCCTGCAACGCTGACACTTCAGTATAGTTAGAAAACACTGGCAAAAGGTCAACAATGTAATGCGATTCAAATCCAGAAATACCAGCTCCACTTTATTACAAAACATCTAGGTGTGCTTCTTATAAGCTCTAGCACAACTTTGTTTCAACGTAGTGCTATGCAACTTCATAATTAGCCCCACACAGTTCATTTCTTGATGACTATTACCCTTCAGAACTGAATCCATTGGTTGCTTGAAGTTCAGTGACCTCTTAACTTTGCAGGATGTTTTTTTATATTGTCATAAGTAGCTCTGTAAAATTCAGATTTGATGTACTGACTGTCTTAACCATAAAGGTTGGCAATTGTAAAGAAGGATGTCAGGAAGCCATGGCTCGGTTTGTGTGCTTAGTTTGTCCCCAGCTCTCATATCATGGAATGGCTGCCAGCTGCCCAAAAAGTCCTAAAATGTATACACAGATTTTCTTTTCACGAGTGAACATTTTCATATCCTTCTTGTTTATTGAAACTTTCTAAACCTACCATGCCTTGTTTTAAGTTTGACAATGTTTTGACGAGATGAAATTTCACTAAGCTAACGGTATAGACGAAAAACATACACGATACTATAAGAAGAATATACTACAGCAGAGATGGGGACTCGAGTCTGTGACTCGGACTCGAGTCGCACTTAAGTCGCACACACAGAGACTTCAGACTTGACTTGGACTCCTGCTCAAAAGACTTCGGACTCGACTTGGACTCGTGTTTTGGGACTCGTGAACAATCATTGTGTTTTCTATTTTTGGCGTATTAAAGGTGGGGTAGGTAAGTTTGAGAAACCGGCTCGAGATCGCTAGAATTTGAAAATACACAACCGGAGAAAATCTGCCACTTCCTCACAGAGCCCCTCCTCCAACACACACGAACGCGCACATGACCAATGAGGGCACGAGATAAGTTTGTGCCCCGATGGAAGGCTGACAGGCAGGTAGGCCATCCAGTTACTTTAGCCGGGCCGGCTATCGGGATGTTAAGAGCATTCCATGGAATATAACAAAAAGTGTATCTCGAGCCGGTTTCTCAAACTTACCTACCCCACCTTTAACATTAACATTAACATCATGGTAACACCATGGCGACCGGCGGGACACCTGCAGCTGTACCGCTTGTAATTAGGTTCAACTATAAAAACTTCGAACAAAACGCCGGCGGCACCAACAAAAGGAGCGCACACTGCAAAGTCTGCAATATTAAAATCAAGGATGCTGGTGCAACAACGTCAAATGTCATCAGGCACTTGAAAACTCACCCGGAGAGGTCAGTCACATTAACGCATATGGACGGTTAGTAAACATGTTTAGCTCAGCATCAGCTATGTAATGTTAACTTAGCTTGCTACTAGCTTTGTAACTGAATATTTGAAAAGATGAGTAAATGTTTGCTTGTCACACTTGTTTGCGTTGAGTGGCGTTGACATCCAACTCTTGACATGACATAAAAAAGGTCGGTAACGTTAATCATTACGTTCCGCTGCTGGCTAACGTTAAACGTAGAAAAATACATAGTTACATACATAAATACATCTGTCGGTTTATAGGCAGGTTACAGGTTTATTGTTGACCACGTAACGTTAATGTTACAGGTTTATCAGGTTACCATTACACTGGGTTTGAGTGAGAGGATAGAGCAATATGTTTATTTATAGTAGACTTAAAAGATGTAATTAGAGACCCAGTGTAATTAAACAATACGGTTGCAGAGGTCAAATTTTAACATTTTTGTCCACTGGCCAAATGGCTAGCCTAGTGAATGTTGAAATGTTACCAGCCACTCAATAGATTGCCATTGTTATTTTTGGCTGGTGCGTGCAACATACAGTACCAGCCACTTTCATGATTTACCAGCATTTGGCTGGTAAATGGTGTTAATGGTAGATATCTCTTTTGGAACAGGTCATGTTTTAATATCACCAGTTCAGTATATTTCAGATACTATTGCAGCAATAGTTTTTTAGTTGCAAATGGCACAGAACAAATGTTTACTTTGAAGTACTTTTAACACAGTTTCCCTGCGGGGGATTAATAAAGTATTTGTGATACTGATTTCTGATTCTGAAGTGTTTTGCTTATAAGTTGTTTGCATTTAGCTAAAGTGTGATGTTTTTCCTCATATTGCATTGCAATAGCCTGTTTAAAGTGATCATATAACAAACAACTAATCAGTACTGATACTGTATGCCAGGGGTAGGCAAGTAAGTTTGGCCGTGGGCCAATTTTTTGCTGAGCCGCAAGATGGCGGGCCAGAACATAATCAAAGCCTAATTCAAGGAATTGATTTTGGTAAGAGGGCGCAGCGCCCCTGTTCCCCGGTTCAGAACAAACTCTATCGCTGATAACCCTCCCCATCAACACTCTGATGCGCAGTCAGATCCGCTGATTGGTTCACTGATGATATAGGCGCCCAATCCAGAGCCTCTGGCTAGACCCGCCCAAAGGGAGGCTCGTCCTCTCTAGCCCCATTTCAGTCCCAAAGCCAGGGCTATTATCTGTATTTTAACAGACTTATCTTTTAAATTGAGGTGTATTTATTGTTCTCTTCAAAGTTTATTTTTCTCTGAAATTGTAGGGAGGATGGTCCTCCCTTTCCTCAATGGACGAGCCTCCACTGAGTAAAGTAGAGTTATTAACTAGGTAGCAGTGTTATTTAACATACTTTTATTCTGATAAGTATTGTCAAGTTCTCTGGGTTTTTGGCATTTATTTGAGTGTTTGCCCATTTGAGAGGCTTGAGGGACAACTGGAATCCTTTTTCCTTTTCTTTATTTCAACTTTTCAAGGACACATTAGGATTCTTTCAGGTTGAAAACCTTTAAAAAATACCAAAGGACAAAATAAATCAATTACAGCAGTTTTGCTTTGCAATTTCATATATTATAACCTAAATTAATCAGTAACCAAGTATTTTACTCAAACTCAATGTATTTAATAGTTAAATCACTTATAAGTACTTGAATTTACCTGGTTCCCCTCAACCACACATTTGCCATATGTGACCTGCTCTATCGAAATCAGTCGAAAGTCGCAACGGCTCATTTAAAAAATAAACGTGGATTTGCGTAAAAAAATAGTTTTTCGGGGATCGGGTGATTTGTTTGATTTTAAATAAACAAAGTCTTGGCTTTCAGAATATGACATTTTTATTTCCAAAATCACACGATAAATACATGTTTGAAGCTTGTAAAGGGAAGATGACAGCTCTCCCTCGCCACTCTGCTCTTCCACAGCGCCGCTTCCCCTGCTGACATTATGAATGTAAGCGGATATGTCGGGACAGCATTTATTTTACCGGACAAATTTGAAACTTACCGGTCATGTTTCAATAATAATAATAATGGTGTAGCAGAGTTTCCGTTAGCAGGTAATCACCGGACTAGGACCGGATGCTGATGTTTGAAACTCAGTTAATGGGGCTCATTTTTATATTGCTTCAGTTTATAATCGTTACAGATCGAAAAGTTCAGATTCATTTTTCAATAAATGATTCCACAAACAACAAACAACATAATTATTACATTCAAACAAACTACTTGTAGTAGATGAAGTACATTATTCAAAAGTTTACATTAACTTTGAATAATAACACGGGAGAAACGGATGCTCTCTTTTCCCCTCTCCCTCTCTCTCTCTCCTGACAGCCTGTCAGTTTCTCATGCAGCTCGCTAAACAGTGGGCGGGGCTTCAGGTGATCATGCAGAGCTGCGTGTCTCCATCAGACTCAGCAGCTGATCTGATCTCTCTCTCGGGTCCGGTTACACTTCACTCGCGTTTATATCCATATCGATCAGATCCAGCTCTCCTGATCGGCCTTTATAGAGAGCACCGATCAAACTATTAAGAGTGAATATCGGCCGATAATGACCGGCGGCCGATCGATCGGCGGCTAACGGAAACCCTGATGTGTCGGTCCAATGTTGTAAAAAATTTTTTTTTGAAAAAGTTAAAAATGTATTTTTAATTCTCAAAATTATGGGCCAAATATTATTGCTGGCGGGCCAACAATGGCCCGCGGGCCGCCTGTTGCCGACCCATGCTGTATGCTAATAGATATGGGAGTGATAATAATACAGTAAATGCTTTGAATGTCTTAGATATAGCTGTGCAGTATTCTTAACAGACTGGATAGCAGCAGACAATAGAAGGCTTATTACAACCAGAAGAGACATGAGACTTTTCTTTTTTAGAGACTTGAGACTTGACTTGGACTCGTGACCAAAGACTTGAGACTTGATCAAGTCTCACCCCACAAAGACTTGAGACTTGACTTGGAATCGTGACCAAAGACTTGAGACTTGACTTGGACTTGCAAAAAAAGACTTGTGAACATCTCTGTACTACAGTATACATATGCCTTGAAGTGGCAATTATACGTAATTGTTTTCCCTGAAGCATGGTTGTACGTACTTTGAATAGAACAAGGTCTGGGCTTTGTGGCTTGTGGTACAATTAACTTCCCCCCCAGTGTGAACAATTACAATGGTGCAAAAGGGAGAATAATTAATAATCAGTGGATCTTCCTCGAAGGTTAAATGGTTCAAATTTGTCTGTGAAGTTTCAGGCATGCTGTTTAATCAGGCCCAGTTCAGTTTGATGTCGCTCAGTAGGAAGCACAGGGAATTCCCAGGCTGTGCTAGAAATACCAAAGCCACTGACTAAAATAATACCGAATGAGCTAATTCAGTGAAGTAGGCAAGCCCATTAAATAACAACATCCGCATTTCATCTCTAAGGTGAACCCCTTGTTGTGAATGAGGGGAATACTTGATTAACTTCAGACTTTCCGATAATGCTTTCAAAAACGTTATAGACTTTGTGCTGTCCTGATGTCAATTGGGAGGTTGGTCCACCATTTTGGAGCCAGGTTTGCAAACTGTTTTAGTTGAGGGGTATCTGGGTCCAACTAGCAGGGAGGGAGTAGCAAGCCGGGGAATGGAACCAATGAGCGTTGCAGTGTGGGAGAACTTGGGTTGAAAACTATTTGAGCTGCTGCACCAGACATAAGCGTCAGAGGTCGGATGGCACTTGCCGGCAGACCAGCCGAGAGGGAATTGGGGTTTCGATGTTAATTGAAAGGTCATGAATGGGAGAGTCGTTACCTGGAACCAACAGCATGTCTTGTTTAGAATAAGCTTTATGTGGTGTGCAGACACTTACCTTTGTGGACATTGGTGGAGGTTGACATTTGCGTTTATAGCGCCAAAGCAGAAGATACAGGCTTGGATGTAAGTCTACTTTATTTGAATTGTATTGCATTGAGCATTATTGTTTTATGAAGTGAACATAACGTTTTGTCTCTTTTCCAGTAAACATATGTACAGTATAGATGTAGGAGAGAACAATGACACCACCTAAACCTGTCAGACCGCCACTAACTGCATTGTAATGCAACGATAGATCATGGATTGGAACATTTTTAAATGTGCAGTCTTGTTCACAGACTGCATAGACAGTTCACAGATTCAGGTCTGTATGGTTATAGCAGCAATGTGATAACGATCAAAAACTGTATTCAGATGCAGTGTTTCATTGTAGCACGATGTTTTGAATACAGTGCTTCAAATGACTGTGCATTGGCATGTGAAGGGAGCTGCTGTGCTTGTTATTCTGTACAAGAGCATATGGATTGAGAGTGAACAGACTTCTAACCTCCCTCTGGGGCCCATGGGGCTGCTCACTCGACAGTCACTGTGCCTTACAGCTGTAGATGGCCCATGGAGGTGGCAATGCATTCACAAACCACTTTTGTGTGACCACCAATGTGACTTTTTACTGCTGAGGGTAGGGAACCTATTGCTATGCATTTCCGTGCTTGTGTTTTCATTAAAAGAATGAGCAGGTCACAAGACACCCTCTGAATATTATGCTTGCACACTACAGTTGAATGACAATTTATGGAGCTAAAAGGCATTGCATTGCGGAGGAGGTAATCACCATGGGAACAAACTCAAACTGAAAGACGTAGTTGAAGACAAAGTAAGTCCTGAAACGCAAAAATCTTGACCACGTTTTAATTGTGTTTCAATCAGTGTGATGGGATCTTTTCATGTTCTGGCAACACACCAGTAAAGTGAATAAGGACTTTCTTTTCAAGGTTGCTCACCAATACTCACAATATAATTATGAAAACACGACGTGAATTTCTCACCACTTCTGCATTCGCTCCTCTGAGCTAATGGAGGTGATGGCATGGCTAAAGATAACATGTCCTCTAGCCTCCTCTAGCTAAATCCCTTCATCAATGTTTCACACATCAGGTTGTTAGAAAGGAATCCAGGTCAAAGCCTTGTTAGATCTCAATCTCAGTCAATTTACACAGGATGACGGCTTAGAACGATACAATCAACAACCTCCTGGCACTGCGGCATAGATTGCTAATTAATTAACTTGGCTCAGGCCTGACAAAGGAGAGCTTATGTGTCACCATTGTTTCATCAGTATTTAATAAAGGACTCAGGAGGGAGAACAATATGCTTCTGAGTGTAGCTACAAAAACAGGATCTGCTGAAAATGTAAATGACCAGGACAAAGTATGTAATTTAGCCAAATACAAACTTTAAGTGCTGCTGTAGACATACATATCGTATCTGCCCGACATGAAGACAGAAAGTCTGTTTTACAGTGTGGCACGGTGCCATAGATCCACATGAGAAGCCTGACTGACGGAGATAATCCTTGTTGTCATTGCCACAGAGACCCTCTTTCCCTCATTTGAATTCACAGAGCCATTGCCAATAATAGCATATTTA
Source organism: Gymnodraco acuticeps (assembly GCF_902827175.1). Taxonomy (NCBI): domain Eukaryota; kingdom Metazoa; phylum Chordata; class Actinopteri; order Perciformes; family Bathydraconidae; genus Gymnodraco; species Gymnodraco acuticeps. Next base: position 86,562 of record NW_022989996.1, read on the forward strand.
TTTCATTTCCGTATACTCAATCTCATGTACCTTTTCTCAGTTTAACAATCAAACCCAGCACTTGGGGGAAGCTACCACTGTGGAGACTGTGAACCAGGAAATCAGGTTACACTGGTAATTAGTTTGCCCATTTTGCAGCTGACAGTTGAACTGCTTTCATCAAAATACCAGAGGCTGAGGGGCCCTCCGTTGCTAGCAGTTACACACCAGCCTTGGTGACTGGTGATTGCCAGCTCCTCCCAGAGAAACAAGTCCTCATACCTGTAACATCCTAACCATCTATGTCATCCATTTAGCAGGGTATGAAATTCCACCTCCTGCGTGCATTTCCATTCCAAAGAAACAACCTTTCTGTGACAGAGATGTCAAACCTCCTGATTATCTGTGTAACCGTGCTTTGTCTGCAAGCCAAGGCCAATATTGTGAGTAATAAGGGGAAAAAAAGGCCTTTGAACAATGTCAGCTTGTTTCCGCAGGTGTCCAGGGACTCATTAAATGTATGCAAATGACATTGTCACCCCTTGAAACATGCAAATGCAGTCCTTGCATTGTGTTATGAGACGAGTGTTCTGCAGAAAGTGACATTTCCCGTTCTTCTAGCAGCTTTCATTGAGGTAGCATTTCAGTTGGTGACAAGGTCTGTAATAATTGTGCCTTAAACTTATTTCCTGTTTTCTACCTAGTGAAAAAAAAAAAAAGCCCCGCCGAAGGGGTCTTTGGGGCTTAACAGGTTAATATCATGGGATGTTCTTTACCCTTAGATATTTCTAATTTAAAGTAGAACATATAGCAGAACTGCTTATAGCTCTGGGCTTGGAGTGTTTATATGTATACAGTATACCAGCAGTTATCAACTTAACCTATCAGAGAGTTCTTATCTCCAAATTTGCAGTCATTTGCTGCGCTATCTCTGTGATGCTCTTGAGCGGGGACATTTAGGCAGGCATTTGCAGAGTAGGAAAAATCAATCATTCACTATAACACATTGTGATTTAGGGAACTGAGATATACAAGATAATTGTTTGGTTCTTAGAAAAACCAGTACATGCTTTCAGCTTTGGTGCTTACTACTGTGCAGTCATGCCTACTCGTACTGCAATATGCTTTCTACTTATTAGTATTTCATTTGGTTAGAAATTGGTATAGCAATGTTAGAGTTAATGCTTTCACTAATACATGTATTTAATGTTGGTAGATACTAATCAACACTTGTTTAATGGAGCCCTATGCTTTTCGGGTATTCCTTTTCCTGTAATGTTTTTTTCTGCATTTAAATGGTCTGCAAAGGCTATATCCCAAATAGAGTTTCTCACAGCCCCCCCCCCCCCCCCCCCCCCGAAAAACCTCCCTTGGATTCCTTTATTTACTTCTGTAACATAGTGACATCATTACGTAACACTAATGCTACTATGGGCTGGCACTCCAACACATTGTTCATGATTACGTGGCTAAGGGGTGGGACATCTCTTAGCGCTTGACCAATCATAACAGAGCTGGTCATCCAACCAACAAAGGCTGAAGAGAGGTGCTGCAAATAGTTAGGCACTTTCTGAACATTAAAGCATGTAAACATGTCACAGTAGAGGCACACAACACAATTACAAGATCTGAAAATGTGCATAACAGAGAACCTTTTAGGTATAGCTGTGCTTAGGTAGAAAAGTATTTGACACATTTTATTTTTCAGAGGATCACCAAAGTCCTCACATCCAATGCCTTAGAGGACAAACTGCATTATTTTATTAAAATCCAATTCATAAGAAAACCCCCAAAAATGCTAATTAATATTTCCTAAGCCAATTTAATGTCATCACATTCTTCTCCTCTGTATGGTATTGTCAATTAAATGTTTCTCTTACTTTACTATTAGGTCTGGTGCTTGTTTGCTGGAGCTTTTGTCAGGTTTTCCTTTCTTATATTGTGAAGTGATATATGAGAGGACACACGTTGCATCAGATATTATTGTATCTGATGCATTATTGGGAAATGACACTGAAAAAAACGGTGGCAAAGCTTTGTTATGTATAAACAAAACAATTAGAAGATAATAAAATGATTTATTTGATTTTTGATGTTTCTCTACATTTACATTGTATGGAATATTGACTTGATATTCATCTAGAAAGTAGTGATGTTTTTTCTTTAATTTAAGTAAATAGGATTAGGATGGTGACTGTAATGATGGAGGGTAAACATAAACAGCCTCAAACTTCCTCACCAGCTACCCCTGCTGTCTTCAGTCTAATTGGCACAGACTGTGTGTCCTTTCTTTCCTCCTTCTGCCTGAAATAGCAGTGTATCATTTTTTCCCACCCCATCTGTGCCTTTGCATGATCCCATGCGTGCCTCCAGTGTTGGCCACACATGTTGTATTTACAACTTGACTGTTGATGCCTCCAGTGAAGCTCCACCGTGACACCCGCCGAGTAGCCGGTGAGACCATCTGCAGATTGCCGTTCAGCTACTCTTCGTCTCTCTGGTCCAGGTCTGCAGGGTCTAGTGGAGCACCACCATCTTCACGCTTTGGTTCTGGCTGGAGTGGATATGAGCCAACCCACCCGCCGCTGGTTGAGCTCTTTAAAATAGGATTAGGCGCGCTTACTGGCTTCTTTGGAAACGCAGTTCCATTGGCTCACACTTATCTCTGATGAGCAGTCATGAACTCATGGTGGAGGAATGACTAACAAAATGTGCCATTCGACAACTCTTCGCACAGTCTGGTGCTGATTTAGTTACAGCACAACCTTGGTTCACCTGTTCTTTCAGGAAAAGTGGATAGGAATGTATCTACTGTGAATACCGTGCCACGGTCAGCACCTGCTTGGTTTAGTATGTGTTTTAGTTGCATAGCCTACATTTTAATGAGATTCAAGCTTGTCAGCAAGGTCATTCCAGTTACAGTGTACAGTTAATAGAAAATATTATTAATCCCACAGCCATTCATCATGTCCTTTGAGTTGCAATCTGGGTTGTTGGAGGTTGCGTTGCAGTAGATCATATCTATGAGAATAATTTCTCTAAAAATGAATTATGTTAAAGGTAAAGATTCAAATTAGCTATGTGATTTTAAAAGGAGGTTAAGGTTTCAAGAATGTTAGTATTCTTCCAATACTAATGACATTTTCGAAGGAAATGAAAATTATAGATAGTATTATTTAAAGGTGTCCTTTCATGCAAAATGCACTTTTTGATGTATTTTATACAGTTGCAAGAAAAAGTATGTGAACCCTTTGGAATTACCTGGATTTCTGCATAAGTTGGTCATAAAATGTGTTCTGATCTTCATCTAAGTCACAATAATAGACAAACACAGTCTGCTTAAACTAATACCACACAAACAATGTTTTCATGTTTTTATTGAACACACCATGTAAACATTCACAGTGCAGGGTGGAAAAATGTGAACCCCTAAGTAGTTATACACATGCTGTTTCAATCAAAAAAGTGACAGGTAGGTGTGACAGGTCACACCTATCCCTACTTATGTTAATGAGCTAAGTCCCGCCTCCCTTTGTTCGTGGTGGATGTCCCACCTAGGTGTGAATTCACACGTAGGTGTGAGATCCTTTGATGTGAGGGGTGAGGTACATCACACGTAGGTGTGAAATGCCCTCCTGTGTAGTGCCTTTGTTAGAGATCCTTTTGTGTCATGTGAAAAGCCCGGGGCTAGCGCCTTTGTTGTCTAATGCTTTGATGTGTTGATTAAGTCTCTTTGTGTTGTCTGCCCCCTGTCCCCTCAGAGTTGTATAATCTAATTATGAAGTCTAGTCCTTTGACGGGAGGTGTTATAGCAGGTATGTGTGACTTCACACTGGTGTGTTATAAGCATCTGATGTTAATTTAGGTGTTGATTAAGTCTCTTTATGCTGTCTGGCCCCCTGCCCCCTCAGAATTGTATAATTATGAAGTCTAATCTATGAGGTGTTATAACAGGCCGGTGTGACTTCACACCGGTGTGTTGTAAGCCTCTGATGTTAATTTAGGTGTCTCTTGAAGTTAGGTGAGACTGTCTACCAGCCCCCTCCTAGCCTCTCCCCCCTTCCGGGCTATGACGCAGGCAGATAGTGGGGGGTGGAATTAGAAATATGCGCAAACTAATTAAAAAGACAGCAATTCCATTTACCCACCTTTTCAAAAAAGAAAAATGGCCAAGAGACGCCTCGAATGGGGGTTAATCAGTCAGCTTACCGCATCCGTCCGGAGCGTCAGTCAAACGAATGCATCAGCAGCAATGCGGGGGTCTCTGTGCACAAACTTATCTCGCGCCCTCTTTTGGTCATGCGCGTTCATGTGTGTTGGAGGAGGGGCTCTGTGAGGAAGTGACAGACTTTCCCCGGTTTGACTGCAAATTCTCCAAATTATCTAACCCCTACCTTAAAGAACAATTCTCACACACACACACACACACACACACACACACACACACACACACACACACACACAACCAGATGTGGGGGGTTGAGATAGCCTGGGTGTAAATGCATATGTTAATTAAGACACTCTCTGTGGAGAAGAGGAGAAGAGAGAAATGAAGTTAGTTTTAAAAAAAGAAATAAACTCAAATTAAATAAAAACAGCCATTAATTTTCACTCACCAAGACATCTAAAACGTTATGATCCTCTCTAGATTTGATTCAGGGTCTGTTTTAAATGGTGTGTGCTGGCTAAGGATGTTTTCTTTTCAAGTTTTTGTGAAACTGTTAAAGAAGTATCTGTTTTGCAAAGAGGTTATTTTCAAAAGATCTTATTTCGTTTTTTAATAGTGATACCTAAGGATATTCTCTTTTAGTATATGGATTTGTGAACTAATGTGTAATTACCTTTATTAACTATAAGAAAAGTCTCTCTGAAGACGGAAATAATAAAACAAATTAAAAACATGATATTGTCTTTTTAATCATTATTTTACACCACTGTAAGGAAACCCCATATGAGGTGGTAATATCCGAACTCTGTTGTATCCATAAAAGAGAAGTTTTCTAAATGTGTTTCCTATTCACTCCATGACGGCTCCAGGGTGGCTGATCAGAACAAAATAAAGGCTGTAAACACTTAAAATACTCCATCAACAGTCTGAGGGTAAATTTAAATAGTCATTTCTGGGGGGCAGAAAGACACATAGCTAATTACCTGGATAAAAGGACTCATCGATTGGTCAGTTTCTTTTTGAGGGTGACAAGGCTCTGTTATTTGATGGTCTATAAGGTGACAAAATATTTACAGTTAGAGAAAAACAAGGGATGAATTACCCTGCCATTCCAGCTCAGCGCTTTATTGACCTGGACGCCATCACAAGCCAATGTGGTAAGTACTTATTTTATAATATCATGTATTTATTAAATGTTGTTTATATATATAGTATATTATTAGATACTTAAAAACATTATGTCCTTCTGTTTGCAGTAGAGATCCTGTGTGCTGGAAATCCTAATGTGTGGGTCATGGGGTTATTGAAATACTAGGTGAGTTTCTTTTTACTTCTTTTTAAACATGTTTTTAATTAGAAAAGTATAGAGCAATATGGTGTGGATTATAATCAAATATTTCTGTGTCTCTCAGCTCAGGATACTCTGAGTCAGCTAAGGCCATTAGTATTGGAACGAATATGCTCTGTACTTGGAGCCTACCTTAATTCACCCCCTGTGGAAAGTGAGTATATTTAAACTGATTGTATTTTTATTTTGAAATCAAATAAGGTTTTTATGTGCAAAGTATCCCGAATAACGGTTTTTACTCTTTTGTTTTTAAAGGTGACGAAGTCTATAGCACAGACAGAGGCTCTGTGTATCAAAACTTTTTCCCCGAGGAGTTCATACACAACCCACCCTTTGAGGTAACTGCAGACCCCTGGGGGCCAGCCGTCGCCCTCCCCCGGGACTCAGATAACCAGACAGACACTCCCCTTTTCATCGCTACCCAGCAGCAGCAGCAGCAGCAGCCTATATCTGAAACCTTCCTACAAATTCCACCAGAACTGCAGGCCGATTTTGACACTTGCAGTGCCTATCTGGACGACTTTGAGTTGCACCCCGTTCAAGACACACTCCTAACGAGTCAGACAGACTCACCCCTTAGTCCTCGGGTCGAGGGTGAACCATCAGCACAGAATATTCGAGAGATCCAAGCCGGTATATCACTCGTCACAGATTCCCTCCTGACGAGATATCACCCCGGTAAATGAGTTTTTATGGTTATTTTACAACACTACATGTTTGATAAATGAATAGTGTTAAATGTGTAATCATGTGTTTTTCAAAATACTTATCCTTCTTTTTTCTCTATCTTTTTCTGTATAGATCAGTCAAGCTATTATCAAGGTGACCAACACTGCTGCTACTGCCATCTTTATGGACACACCTACTGAGGGTCTCATGTAAATTGATGCCGATGTAACCGACCGGTATGTTTCTTCAGCTGTGACAAATGTATTTCTGATTTTTGTTTCATAAATGGTCAAACATGGATGATTTAGCAGATAGAGAATTTTCTTTTCTTCAGTCTATAAACGACATAAATGAACTAAGCAGTGATGAGGAATTCGTGTATGGAGATATGTCATTTCCTCAGTGTTCGGACAATATCAATGAGTTAAACGACGAAGAACTTCCAATCTCATCACAAACAAACTCAAGCCATGCCCCAGCCTTAGATAGTGCTTTGGAATGGGTATTGGCATACTACCAAAGCGCTGACACTTATCCAGGTCTCGGGCTTTTAAATCAGCTCGCAGACGGAGTAAGCCATCTGAATGGCGTAAATAGCATAGCTTCAACCATTACAGAAGCACCAGTTTCCAGCGTGCAAAGTGGTGGACACGTTAGTGACTCAGAATCACTAGTTTGCTCCATGCAAAGTAACGGACATGTTGATCAGAATGACACCCCGAATGCTGCAGAATCACCGGGCCCCCTGTCACAGCATGGAGGAGGCACTAACCGAAATGCTACACCAAGTGTTTTATCTCGACCTGTATTCCATAACACAGAACTGCCTCAGTCTCTAATCCTACCCCCTCCTAATAACGACGAAGCAGACTTTACATCCTATTATGGGGTTCTGATGAACAATGTACAGGATATGGTAAATTATGCTTTTTCACAGGCAGAGAGGGAAGATATTGTTCAGATTGAACTCCGGGGAGAGCAGCTTCAAGCTAATGTGTCCGCCATTTTGAATGCTAATGATGATAATCTAGCTGATTTTGAGGAGGCCCTATTCAATGCTGTACAGTCAAATTTGGAGGTAATGGCAGACAGTAACCTCGAGTTAGTAGTGCATATTGTACAATCCCCCCGTGGCGGTACCCGTGGCGGTACTAAACGATTGGCTAGTAAAATGTTGGACAATGAGATAGTTAAAAAGAAGAGGCGTTTTCTGTACGTGGTACAGAATCCGTCCAACCAGCTGTGTTTTGCTATTAATTTAGCACTGTTGTTACACGACAACCTCACTGATAAAGAAGGTTTTGAACGCGGTAAAGAAATTCAGAGGATGGTGGGTTTGACAGATCAGACAGCTGTGACATTCAGCGACATTGTTAAATTCGAAGACAGCTTAAAATGCAAGATTGTGGTATTTTTCAGAGGCGATGAAGATCGTACTCACTGTAAATTCCAGACAGAGGGTCCCAAACGAGACAAAACTGTGTTTTTGTTTCTATTCAAAAACCACTACTATGGGATTAAAAACTTGAAGAGGTTTTTAGGCTCTGCATTTGTCTGCGAACATTGTTACACAGGTTACAGCTCTCAATGGAGTCATTCCTGTACGGGTCATTGTTATGTCTGTCTTGACCCCTCATGTACTCTGGACGAGTTTAAACCCATCTTTTGTAAAGACTGTAACAAAACGTGTCGTATGGCTGGCTGTCACTCTCGACATAAAAAACAGACACAAAGATCATCAGACATTGCCAGTAACTGCGATTTACACAAAAAGTGTGTAGATTGTCAACTTTCCTACTACACTCCCAAGAGTAGTGCAGATAAAACACACAAGTGTGCGGTGAAAAAATGTAAGACATGCAAGGAAAAATTACCCTCTGCTTCTACAGCCGATGGTGAAAAACATCTGTGTTACATCAGAGTGTTGCCCAAAGAGACAGAACACAATGACAACATTGTGTTTTATGATTTTGAAACCATGGCTGGGGCAGATGGTGTACATGTCCCCTTCCTGGTGTGCACAAAAACCCTGGCGGGTGAAATTTGGGTCTCGGAGGGCACCGACTGTGCACTGCAGTTTCTGACACACTTTAGGCGCTCAAAGTTAAAAAATGCAACCTTCATCGCTCACAATGCTAAGGGTTTTGACAGCTATCTAATTATCAATGCGATGTTAGAACAAGGATTAAAACCCTCTTTGATAATGCAGGGAAGTAAAGTGATTTCTTTTACTGACCAGGATTTCGGGCAAAAGTACATAGACTCATTGTCTTATCTCTCTATGCGTTTAGCAGCAATGCCAAAAGCTTTGGGATTTGAAGATAAAATCAAGGGATACTTCCCACACAGTTTCAGCTCTAAGGCTAATCTGAGTTATATCGGACCTTACCCCCCAGCACACTGTTATGGGATTGAACGCATGACAACTGATGAAAAAAGTAACTTTCACCTGGTATGAGACGGTACGCACGGGTACTTTTGACTTTCGAAAGCAGGCACGGCTTTACTGTAAAAACGATGTGGACATTCTTGCCCAGGGAGCCACTTTATTTCGGAAAGGGTTTCTCGCAGAGACAGGAGTTGATCCTTTTAGTCGTGCGACCATAGCTTCTGTGTGTATGAAAGTTTTTACCACCAACTTTCTATCACCCAAAACCTTGGCAATTCCACCACCCGATGACTATCGCTATGAAAACAAGACGTACTCTGACGCAGGTGTTCAGTGGCTAGAGTGGATAGCCCAAACAGAAGGTGTATTTATTCAACATGCGTTGAACGAAGGAGAAAAACGAGTGGGACGTTTTGTCGTGGATGGTTTCGCCGAAGTAGCCGGGGGCAAGATTGTCTGGGAATTTCTTGGTTGCTTCTATCACGGGTGTCCATCTTGCTACAAGGGCCATGAGAAAAACCCCTTGACAGGTGACACATTTGAGCAGCTCCATGCTGCTAGTGAGGAAAAGCTGCATGAGCTACAATCTATTCACGGGGCCAAAGTGATCGTTATGCGTGAGCATGGGTTGAGATGAAAAAATCCAACCAAGATTTACAGGCTTTCCTCAGGGATTACAAAGCGCCAGAGCCATTGACCCCCCTCGATGCTCTATACGGAGGGAGGACATGTGCTGTAAAGCTGAGGCACACGACATCGGCAGATTAATTGGTTCATTATTGTGATTTCACTTCACTCTACCCTTTTGTAAACTGTACAGGCCTATATCCCCTTGGACACCCCCAGCTCATATTCCGAGATTTCAAAGACCCTCGCAGTTATTTTGGGTTAATCAGAGCCACAGTGGACCCCCCCAGGGGTCTTTACTTTCCTGTCCTTCCCCACCGAACTGCGGGGGGTAAGCTAGTGTTCACCCTATGCCGTGCATGCGCTGAGCTTAACAACCAACAGGGGCCCTGCATGCACAGCAAAGAGGAAAGAGCATTAACAGGAGTTTGGGTGACCACAGAATTCACCAAAGTCCTGGACATGGGCTACACGATGACTCAGATCACAGAGGTGTGGCATTTTGAGAAGAAAAGTGACAGCATTTTTGTAGACTATATACACACATTTTTGAAGGGTAAACAAGAAGCATCAGGCTACCCTTCAGAGGCCACAGATGATGAGAGCAGACAAAAGTATGTGGCAGACTATCATGCTAGCAGGGTATCTTGCTGGATGCAGATAAAATCAAATCAAATCCAGCCAAAAGACAAGTGGCAAAACTATGTCTCAACAGTTTCTGGGGTAAATTTGCCGAGAGAAGCAACCTGACTCCGACTAAGATTGTGACCAAAACAGAAGCATTTCTTAACCTCTTGTTTTCAGCTAAACATAAGGTTAAGTATTTCTCATTCCTCAACGACAGAACGGCTCTTGTTCAGTGGTGCTACGGTGCAAAATGCTACTCTCCCCCCAACAAGGTAGATAACATATTCATTGCAGCATTTACCACTGCGTATGCCAGGCTGAAACTGTACAGTGAATTGGAGAAATTACAGCACAGAGTCTTCTACTATGACACAGACAGTATCATATATGTGACGAGACCGGGTGAGACTCCACTGCCCATGGGGGTTTATCTGGGGGATCTGACAGACGAACTGGGGGGCGACACGATTGCAGAGTTTGTTTCAGCAGGCCCTACAAGTTATGCCTATCAGACCAAAAATCAAAAAAAGGTGGTGATGCGTGTGAAAGGCATTACACAAACGCACGAATGTTGTGAACGAGTGAACTTTGACTGTCTGACAGATCTGGTGGAAGGCTACGTTCAAAACTCTGAGAGGGGGAGGTGTCTTCAGGCCCCACAACACAACATTGCACAGAGTAAAAAGGGGTTCGTTTTGAGAAATGTGTCATTCACCAAAAAGTTCCGAGTTGTGTTTGATAAGAGACGTCTGCTAGACGGAGGAAATACTTTGCCTTTTGGGTATTGAGACAAAATGTTTTCACCCTGTCAAATTGATTTTGAGCCCCGACTACGAGTTCCTTTTTCTTGTTTAGTCGTGGGCCCCAGTGGGTGCGGAAACACTTTTTTTGTCAAGAATGTATTGCAAAATTGTATTCATGTAATGGATGTACAGCCTCAAAATATTGTGTGGATTTATACTTCTTTCCAGCCCATGTATGCTGAACTGCAGGAAAATAATAAAAATATAAAGTTCATCAAAGATTTGCCTGAATCATTTCAAGATGAATCTCTATTTCCTCCTGATCAAAGTCATTTGATTATATTGGACGATGTTATATTTCAGGCTTCGGAGCATCCTGAAGTAGTCAGACTTTTCACCCAATACCGTCATCACAGAAATATGAGTGTTATCATGCTTACCCAAAATGTTTTTCATCAGGGGAAAAACAGTCGTACCATTAGTTTGAATATTAATTACATGGTCTTGTTTAAAAACCCCAGAGACAGATTACAGATGAACATACTTGCTCAACAAATACACCCGGGTAATAAATCATTTTTCCTACAAAGTTTTGAAGATGCTACAACGGAACCTCACTGTTATTTAATCGTAGACATGACCCCCAGCTGTCCAGACATCTACAGACTTAGATCGGGAGCACTACCTAATCAGTGGCCAGTTGTTTATGTACCAAAAACGAAAACTATAGGTTACTTGCTTAACCCCAGTTCTCAGAGTAACATGAAGTGAGATGTCTCACTATGGGATGCGCCTCATCGCGGAGCAAACAGAAGCATCAATCTCATTACGCCAATCCTGATTGGCTGGAGATCTTGACGTCAGCGTCAGGGAAATCACCCCCTATAAGTAGCTTGCGCCACAACGCGTGAGACATCTCACTTCATGTTACTCTGAGAACTGGGGTTACGTAAGTAACCTATAGTTCTCATTCATAACACTCCGTTCGATGTCTCACTATGGGAAATTGTAGCTCCCGTATTGCCAGACGAGCTTATCTCGAAAATCACCAAACCAACCAGAACTTAACAGGTAGAGCTCTGACTCAACCAGGTGCCCAGCACTGCTTGAGTCACACTGGGAGCAGAACGTCCAGCCTGTTAGGAGGCAGACAAAAGTGAGCGGCAAGGACCAGCTCGCCGCTGCACCAATGTCTTTGATGGGAGACATCCTGGACAGAGTCCAGAATGCAGCCAGACTCTGAGTCGAAAGAGCTCGCGGACCCGAGGGTGCCTGCGAACTCTGACTCGTATGAGCCCCAAAGCAATTGCTTCCACAGACCAGTGGGAGAGCCGTTGCTTAGTAACAGGCTTGCCCTTATAAGGGTTAGCCCAGGACACAAGGGGTTGGTCATTATGACAAAGCACCCTTGATCTGTCCCTGTACGTGCGTGAAGCACGGGCTGGACACGGCAAATCCGGCCGCTGTTCCCCGGAGGAATACAGTGGCGGGGAGGATGCCTCAATGTCAAATGTGGTACCTGAACCAACCGCCTTAAGATAAAGGCAGGGTCAGGCTTCAACCACACTCTGTTTGCCCTGGGGCAAACTGAGTGCATGAAAACTGTACAGATAGTGCATGAGTGCCACTGGCTCGCTTGGCAGCTGCCAGGGTCAGCGTCATGTCACACTGTATTTAGATTGTACCACTCACGAGCCAGGCCCATAGAGCCAAGCGCTCTGGGTGTGGGTGAAAGATCACCCCCCCGCTTGGGACAGTATGTCCCTGCGTAGTGGGAGCTGCCATGGCTGCCCGCACAGCAGCTGATATATCTCCGCTAGCCAGTACATAGCTGGCCAGTGCGGAGCTATCAGGATAAGTGTGTGGCGTTGCTCTCTCACTCTGGCCAGAGTTGGGGGTATCAGAGCCAGGGGTGGGAACGCGTACAGAAGGCCCGGGGGCCAATTGTGCGCGAGTGCATCCACGTCTAAAGGTGCATTTAGATCGAGCATCGAAAAGAACAGCTGACACTGAGCGTTGTCTTTCGATGCAAACAGATCCACCCTGCCGTAACGCACCCACAGCTGGCTCACAATCCTTGGATGTAGAGTCCAGTCTGCATAAAGTGGTATACCTCTGGACAGTAGATCTGCCCAGAGGTTCCTCACTCCCGGTACTTGCGTCGCTCTCAGAGAGAGGAGACGCCTACCGCTCCATAGGATAAGTTTGCGCGCCAGTGTGTGTAACTGGAGAGAACGCAACCCCCCTTGGCGGTTAATATACGATATTGTGGTCGTATTGTCTGTCCTCACGAGGACGTGATGTCCCCTGAGGAAAGGCAGAAAGCGTTTTAGGGTGAGAAACACCGCTAAAAGCTCCAGGTAATTTATGTGCGCCCGCTGGAGGTCTCTGCTCCAGAGACCCCTCACCGGGCGACCTTCATAAATACCTCCCCAACCTGTCAGACATGCGTCCGTGGTGACCACTTTCCGTGAAAGGACAGCACCCATAGGCACACCTCGTACTAGAAAAGTTGGGTGCAGCCAGTGGCGCAGTGCCATTACGCATTTCACAGTAACCATCACTCTCCGCGCGCCATGGCGCGCAGGGTTTAGTTTTAGGGCGGCCACCCAGCGCTGAAACTCCCTCATGTGTAAGCGTCCCAGTTGTACGACCAGGATGGCTGACGCCATGAGCCCCAGCAATCGCAGGCATGATCTGAAGAGAACATGTTTGCGCAGCTGGAAAAGAGCGAGACAAGCTCTGAAAGCTTTCACTCTATCCGCTGACAAGCGAGCTGAAAAGGGCACCGAGTTCAGGTGTAAACCCAGGAAGAGTATAGTCTGCGCGGGGCACAACATGCTCTTCTCTGTGTTTATTATGAAACCCAGGTTGAGCAGGTGCTTTACGAGGACATTTGTCTGCGTAACAGCCTCCTGCTCCGACTGTGCGAGAAGCAGCCAGTCGTCCAGGTAGGTCGCCAGGCGAATACCCTGTTGTCTTAACGGGGCTATCGCGGCTTCCGTACATCGTACAAACACCCTTGGACTGAGAGACAGACCGAAGGGGAGTCCTCTGTATTCATAACAGATCCCCTGAAATGCGAATCTCAGATATTTCCTGTGTGGGTAATATACTGGGATGTGAAAATACGCATCTTTCAGGTCGACTGATGTGAACCAGTCGTCTTGTCGCACGAGCCGCAGCAGAGATGTGTGAGTGAGCATTCTGAACTTATATCTTCTTAGATATTTGTTCAGAGCCCTCAAATCAAGTATTGGCCGAATTCCGTTCCCTCCCCGTTTGGGAACGAGGAAGTACTTGGAATAGAAGCCGCCCTGACTCTGCTCGGCGGGTACAATAGATATAGCCCTCTTTTCTAGGAGAGAGATAATCTCTTTCTCCAGAATATGGGCTGACTCTCCTCGGGCCTGCGAATGCAGAATGCCCGAGAAGCGAGGGGGGGTGACAGCGAATTGGAGTCTGTAGCCCTGTGTTACTGTGTTGAAAACCCAAGCAGATGATGTGAGCATCTTCCACTGCATGCTCCTTAGAGCCAGTGGAGATGTCACATCTCTTCCCCTCTGAGTCTCTATTTGTTGTGTTATGGGGCCCTCTAGTGTCTGAACACAGTGGTGCCCCCTTTCGACAATCCCCACCGACACTGCGCATGCGCATGATGGTGGTGCCTTCACAACCCCAGCCGGCACTGCGCATGCGCGTGGCGGTGGTGCTTTTAAAACCCCAGCCGGCACTGCGCATGCGCGTGACGGTGGTGCCTTCACAGACCCGCCTGTAATCCGCCTTTTGAGAGATGCCGAAGCTGCTCTCAGAAGGGGAACAGTTGACGGGCTGTTTATTGGTTTTATTGTTTTTCTTATCATTTTTTTGAGCTGCGCCCTCGGCCTGAAGCCTGGATGCGTCAGCGGCAAATGTTTAATGACAGAGGAACAAACAGATTTGTGACATGTGTTTTTGCGGACTTGAGGATGGTGTTGAGGCATCTCTCGAGGCGGCGGGAACACATTTAGAGCTGGGGAACCGTGGACTTCCAGCTCTGTCACGGAGGGGAGAAGGAGGGGCTGTCACGCCGCTCGCTTCTTCTTCCTCGCCTGCTGGCCGAAATTCTGGGTTGGCTGCGCCTGAGCTGCAGCCGGAACCGGAGATTTTCTGGGCCAGCTCGCCCTCGTCTCCAGCCTGGGCTGGGGACTCGGGGCGGGCTGCGACCTCTGCGTTTTCGGTGTTTTAAACCGAGCAGGGTTCAAGGCAGCTTGGGACGAAGGACTGCTGCTGCGAAGGACTGCTGCTGCGAAGGCAGCGGCTGGACCCTTCGAGGGAGGCAGAGGTGGAGTGCCTCGTCCTCCCTCTTTTTCGACTCACACCTCCTTTGCATGGAAGCAAGAGCGGAGCCGAAAATTCCCTCGGGAACGATGGGCATATCCAGCACATCCTCCTTTTCCCGGTCTGGGAGGTTGGTGAGGTTGAGCCATCTCGCTCTTTCCTGCACCACCATGATCCCCATTGCCTTACCTGTGGCCTGGACGGCGCAGCGTTGGACACGGAGACAGATGTCTGTGACCGCCGCCATCTCGTCCAGAGTGGCTGCACCCGGGTTACCCGACAGGTCCTCGCAGAGCTCCGCTTGGTAAGCGGTTAGCAGCGAGGCCACATTCAGGGCCCTGGCGGACAACGCTGCGGCTTTGTAGGACCGTTCAGTCATTGTCGACTGAAATCGGTCCGACTTTGCCGGCAGCGTGGGGTTCCTGCTTGGTGACGGGCCCATCCTCGGTAGGAGGTGGGCTGCTACCAGCGGTTCCATGGGCGGTATGCGGAGCAGGCCGAGCTTCTCCATTCCGTCACAGTCTAGGGAGGAGGCGCCCTGGATTGGGACCTTGTTGCTGAAGGGCCAGTCTCACCACGAGACCGACACCTCATCCAACATCTCCGGGAAGACCGGAAGGAGTTGTCTCTTTGTCCGCGCTGCTTGGGGAAAATGTTTCCCGTCGTAGCGGGACCTGGAGGTCTCCTTGGCCATTTCAGGCCACGGGATGTCGAGTCTGGCCGCAGCGCGTTTGCACACGGCCTGCAGGTCCATACTCAGACAGGGCGAAGCTGGTATGCTATCGTCTGGGAGAGCAGCCCTCGCTCCAGGCTTTGCAGCCTGAGCCGATGACATGAAGATGTCCTCTTCATGTTCATCCGACTCGGACAGGAGGAACACCGAGGCGTCCTCTTCGTCCTCCAGCTCGAGGACATCCTCCGCGGGTGAGACCATGGTGAGGTCTAACTGGGAGCCCCAGCTCGGTAAAGCGTGGGGTCCCGTTCCCGCGTGTCTTGCCGCCACCGGGTCCCGGCCTGCCAGGGCGCGGGAATCCGGTTCTGCGGCCATCTCAGATACTGAGCCCCAGACCGACATGGAGAGGGGTTTACTCTTTGTGGCAGATGCCCCCGCGTCTTGACTTCCGGCCGGCAGGTCAGAGGACATGAGGGGTTCCTGCTCCGACAGGCTAGCTTGGCGTGCTAGCCGTCGGCGGAGGCTCTTTACGATGAAGCGGACACAATGTCCGCACGAGCCGGGGTTGTCGATAGCGCCTCGGGCGTGTTCCAGCCCGAGGCAGGACGAGCAGACCTGGTGTGTGTCTGTGCCCGAGATCTTCAACCCGCAGCCGCAGAGTCGAGCCACCGAGTCCCTGACTCCTCTGGTGTGAGGGAGAGGGGCGTCCATCTTGTTCGCCTCGTGGCGTGGAGAGGACCCGCTCTCAACAGGTAGGTTGGGAGAAAAAGAGGTAACCACCCTGTCCTTAATCCGGAGAAAAGGACGGTGTGGGTCTTTTATTCCCAGAGAATACTGACTGGTGTGGCAGTATGCTCCTTTTAATCCTTTCCTCCTCCGTGGGGAAGAGAAAATAAAAGACTTCCTCGCTACCGTGGTGTCGGTAGTGAGGGAGCAAGCTAACGCTAGCTTGAAAAAGTCAGACCTAGCTTACTTTCCGGGGAAAGAAAGCGGCGAGGTCGATTTCAACAATAACTAGCGTTAGTAATTACCGTCTTCCTGCTAAGCAGAAGGAGTAGCCGGCAAGCGCCCGTCGACCGAAATGGATATTTGGGTTCAGTCTGTGGACCGTGAAGCTTGTCCGGCTACCATAGAGATGTGCTCTGAAGCGAGAAGAGGTGTTTGAATGGCGCATGCGTTGTGGCGCAAGCTACTTATAGGGGGTGATTTCCCTGACGCTGACGTCAAGATCTCCAGCCAATCAGGATTGGCGTAATGAGATTGATGCTTCTGTTTGCTCCGCGATGAGGCGCATCCCATAGTGAGACATCGAACGGAGTGTTATGAATGAGAACTTGAAACAGTATGTCGGCCCGTTTAAAAAGAAACATGCCTCTGCTGAAGGCTTTGTGTAACGCAAAGGCATCGAGGCGCAAGGATATTCTCAAGAACTGCTCCACGGATTGTCTTCAATCACTCTGTGAGCTGTCTCTAAATCTTTTAAAGGGTAACATTCCACTATCAGGCGCTCAGTATAAGAAGCTCAAGAAACAAAAGAAAATTTTCAAACTCTTGGCCGATAAAAAGACCAACTTAAAAACTAAATTCACGGCCTTAAGAAAACAATCTGGAGGTTTTCTTTTACCGCTGCTTGGTGCTGTGATCCCCATATTAGGACAACTTTTAGGAGGGCTCACTCGATCATGAGTCAAAAGATGTTTTTGTTATCACCTCACTAGTTTAATCAGCTCAATCAGACTGGTGTAACTACCCCCCATAGTAAGGAAACAATGAGAAGCACTGCTGAAGATGTTCTGGATGAAAAAATGAGAGCAGTGTTAAACGAAACAGGATTACCCCCTTATGAAAAAATAAGAAAATACAACACCTTGCTACAGAGATATCTCACCTTACTCAAACAAGACGGGAAAGAGGAACGCCATATTACTTTAACTCTACCCGAAGACAGCGGGTTGGTAAAAGGAGAAGAAAAGGATGGCGCGTCCGATGATAAAATAAAGAATGAGGTACTTCATAATATTCCTGCGCGCAGCCGTAAGAATGCCGAGTACATTATGAGTAAATTAATCACTAGTACAGCTGGATGGACACCCGCGGGGGAATTTGTAGAAAAAGGGACAGCTGTAAAAGCTGTAACATGTTAGATTTATTTAAACATTTATCCTGTTCGTATAAATCAAATGCCCGGGAACCTAAAGGCTGGCGGGGTTTTTTAAATAGTCTGAATGAGCTCAACATTCCTTTATCAGCTTTTCAAAACCTGCACGCTCGTAAACAATATCGTATAATCAAAGAGGGCGAGCCAAATGGAGAAAATATACCCCAAAAAAGAAGAAGAAGAAGGATTACTAAATCATCTCCTACGACCTCCCGATGGGGGGTGGCAGGGGGGCCAGACACCACAGAGGGGGGAGAACCTCTGAGTGCCCAGTTTAAGAAGAAAAGGATAAGGCAAGACAGAATATTAAGTCCAAGATGGCTACATTTAACCCCTTAAAGTTGTATTATATATTGTATTCTCCTAATAAAAGACAGAGTCACCTGAATTAATTTTGTCTTCAGACCTTTTTTATTTCTACATTTTATAACAATCTTTAAACATTAGTAGAGAACAAACACTGTGATTAAAATGAGTGTCTTTATGACGTCTCTCACACCTTTGGTATTTTTTCACAAAAATCGTTACAGCAGTATCATTTTTTACCACATCATCGTGATACAGAGATAACACATTTTCGTAAGACAACCCGGACGCTCTTTTGCATAGATAAAAAACACAGTGTTGACCACAGGCTGTAGACATGACATTCTGAAGTTGCCGGTTATGGTATAAAATAGTTTCACACTGTGTTTCTAGAAATTGCAGGATGCTTTTCGGATAATGACTAAAATCGGGGGGAAATCCGAAAGAATCAAAAAAAGTTCCTTCCCCTTCCTCTAAAGTCACTGCTAGCCAGTGTTCTCCGGGCATGTGGGAGGGGTGGGTGTTTACAATCATGTATACAGGGCATCTAAATAATTGTTTTACTCGGGGTAGCTGATCTGAGGCCCACACCCCACCGAAAGAGTCCCCCACCATGTGACGCAGGAGACTGGCCAATTGCTGGTTATTCATGTTTGTAGTCTTCTTAGTAATAATCTACCAACACTTGACGTTTTGAATTAATCTCCAGAATCGAATCAAAACAAGAATATACGATTAAAGTGGTAGTCTGTGGCAGCGGTACTCTGAACCTCATTTCCAGTCTTAAACTACCGCTTGTGATGGGAGATAAGGCATCGGCGTCTTCAGCAGCAGTTAAATTAAACACAAACAATGAGTATCCTTGTTCGAAATCATCTCTGTCAATACTCAGAGGTAAGTCTTTCATGTGTCTCCCTGTAGCAGTGAACATGTTGTAAAACTCTCTGATTGACGGCCCTCGGTTAAATTGAGGTTGGAATGCTTTGGCTGGTACTTGCCTCCCATCCTGACATAGTGCCAGATATTCCATGTCATTATGAATGAAATGAAACGGTGAAAGCTCTCTCCTTCCGGTGAAGGGTTCGTGATTTACCATACCCAATACTATGTACTTGGGCATATTACCCAAAAAGAGATTTTCTTGGTTGCATATTCTAGAATTAACCGGTATACTATATGTCTTTAGATTCACCCGTGATAGGGGGTAGAGGGCGTTACCTCTCAGCAGAGCCGCAGCATGACCTAAACGCACTGCAGGCGTGATTGTGGCTTTTTTGATAAAAAGTGAAGCCCCCAGTATTTTTATACGGTATGTAGTCATTTGCACACATGAGCGTAAAAGCATCGTTAGATCTGGTGAGTTTGATTCTCAAATCTACAGAGTTCAGGAGAAGCCTCTCGCTGAAAAATATATCCGTGTGTAAAGCACCCATCAAGTGAAGCTCCCGAGATTCTGCTGTGAATGAGGCCCTCTTTACCAGTCCCTTATTTGGTCCATTGGCTATGACTATAGAGTCCATAGACCCCGCGGTGTCTTTATAAAATAAGCCGGCTGTGAACTGAGTTTTTAAAGTAGAATCAGAGTAATTCAATAGCGTTTCAATCATCGCCCTGTAAGGATGAGTCGAACTGGATTGAGAAATTAGTCTGTCCCCTAGAATAACGTCGCATTGACTAAAAATTGTATTCAGAGGGTAATTAACTAGGGCGACGGGGGCATCAGCTGCCAGATTAGTCCCATCTGCGTTGGTTATTTTGATCCTGAGATGTATCAAGGTGTCATTCATATCCAGGTATTTATCTCCGTCCCCGGGGATAAAAAATTCTATGGGTCCGTCCTCCGTAATGGCAGACAGCGGAAGGACCTCTGTGTAGTGTTTTTCATCTAGACAGTTGCGTCATTGGTGCTGAAAATAAATCCAGCTCTGCCATGCTGCATTCAGCAGATTTGTGATGTAAAAGAGCCATATTTAACACGCTAAAATATATCTCTCTCCAATACGTTCCTTCTCCGAGGGTGTTTTTTCCCTAATGATTTTCTTTTGACTGAGTGCTTTCCTTTTTTAACACCTACCGGAACCCGTTTTCCTGGAGGTCTCTTCCTGGCCCTTCTTGCCAGAACCATCAGACCACCTGCTCCTTCTTGAGATCCGGGGTCTGACTGGCGGCCAAATTTACGGACAGCCTTACTGATCACATCTGATGCAATATTTTTGGCAGCCGATTTCAGATGAGGTTTAGCTATGGCGAACCCTTTTCTCACCAGGGGTGCGACAAAACGAAATAATCTGGAAAATATAGAGCCAATGCCTCGCCCGTACATCACTGGGGCACCATAAAAACCCGGCAGGGATCCTCCCACTTGATTTTCATAGTAACTCACAAAACGTTGGGGGTCTTGATGAATCATCGTTTTGTAAAAGATTGCCCTGATTTTGAGGGTCTGAAATGAAGTTTCACCACACTCTTCCCGTAGGTGAAGTTTACTGGTTTGTTCTGATCGTTTTTTATCTCTATCTGTATATTCTCGATGTGCGTTTTTGTTACCGGTAAGTAATATGCAGGATTAAAATACTGAGTTACGGTATCGCCGAATGTTCCTCTTATATCTATAGTTCTCAAGAGAGGAGCAAAAGCGTCACCTACCCGCTGGTGACTGACCACATTACTATAGCAGTATAGATGTGTTGAGCCAGCATTTATATCCGCTGGATAGGCTGCTGATTTATCATCAAATTTGAGCCACTGGTCTGGTTGTATTCCAAGCATATAAGCAACGGTTTTTGGAAAGCGGAAACGATATTGGCCCCTCCTAGAAATTCAATTTTCCTGTGAATTGGACTATAGTACAAAGTGACATCAGAGTCAATTTTTTTGAAGCAGGACTCAAGTTCCTCCATGAGCTGAGTTATGCTACTATAGTAACCAGCTCTAAACATATGAAACCTTAACTTGCTAGTCAGGGCTATGTCGGGGAGTTTTGTTTTGTTTATCCACTCAAAAAAGGCTGCTTCCGTAGGTAAGTTATACCAGGTGTGTGGGTATGATATTTCTGTCAGGGCGACCTGCCACGAACCATCCAAGTGTAAAGGTTGTGCTAAGTTCACCTGATAACTAGAGCTTGTATTGTTTTGAAATACATCAAGGCTGGCATTGGACGGCAGCGTAATGTAGAACCCTTCATTCATCTCCATGGCTGTAATGAAGGACTGAGCGTCGATTCTGTTTGCTTTTATACATCTTGGATTTCGCCTGCATCAACCCAGCTGTTGAATTTTTCGGGCCAATCATGCCAAGATACAAACATTTGTTTTTTCCCTCTCACCGCCCGCCTTTTTAGAATTTTCTCGACTTGAAAAGCCTTGTCCTTGGATATCTGTACTTTTTGTAACTCTTTCTCATAAAAAGTCCCCTTGATCTCTTCTCCATCATAATCTTTTAGTTTGTAAACAGGTGGCTGTCGAGGTAAGCCTTCAGGCACCGTAAATAATTTGTCCGTATAACTCTGCTCATATTTTTTATCGAATACTCCTCTCAATTTGGATATCCTTACAAGCTCCCCCTCCTTAAAGTTCATTTTGACAGCAGCTTTTTTACGAAGGCTGGAGGGGTTATATAGATTCCGAAACACTTGAGCCGCATTCTCCTTGGTTACCTGCAGTGGCGTCATTTTAATACTTCGGTGATAACTATTATTGTAACTTTCAAGTAGTTCAGGTAAGATGTCTATATATCTATGAGTGTTTTTAGCTGTAAAATACCTCCACATTTTAGTTTTCAGCGTACGATTAAATCTCTCTATCACACATGCCTTCATATCACTGGCGGTTGCATAATGTTGTATACCTCGTTTCTTCATTAAGTTTTGAAAAACTTTGTTAAAGAATTCTTTCCCCGCGTCTGTTTGTATCTTTTTAGGAATCTCACTGTGTGTTAAAATTGTATCAAAGGCTTGGGTAACCTCAATACCCGTCTTCTTCTTTAATGCCTGAGCATAGGCTTTTTTCGAAAATACATCTACGACTGTTAACAAATAATTAAAACCATCATTATATTCGGACAGCGACTGCATATCGCAGAGATCTGCTTGAAATTGCTGCAGCGGTCTGAGTACGAAAACTCTGTTTCTTACAAAATGCACCCGAGCCGGCTTATGTAAAGTATATGCATCCTGCTCAGATAAATATTCTCTGACTTTCTCTACATTTACTTGTTTACCCATTTCATTCTGTACAGCTCTATGGAGTTTATCCACACCTCCTAAACTCCCTGGATTAGAAGGAGTGTAATACAGCCTTTGCATGACATGTTTCTCAGACATGTTCCCTGTTACAGCCCGATGAGGTAATGAGTACAACAGTTTTTCTTACAAAGCATTTTATTGATATGTCACACATGTATAAAAAACATGTTAAAAGAAGTAAAATATAAAACATACTTTAACGAAAAAGTATCAAATTTGTTTTTCCTATTGCTGCCAAAAGACCCAAGCTGCTCTTATAGTCTTCAGACGGGTCTCGTCGTTTTCTAACAGCTGGCCGTAAATCTTCTCCATTTTAGCCTCAAAGAGTCTGGTGTTTCTGAGATTGTGCAGAATCGCCTCGGTAGCTCCAAAGACTCTCCTCTCCGACACATGAAGCTGGCTCTGGTGTAAAGCGTCCCGAATGGCTGGAATGAAACGAACGGTCCACAGTCTCTTTATCACATCGTCATAATTTATATCCAGAAAGTAATCTTGGGTCGGAAACAAACACTCGTGCTGCCTCTGACTGGGGTGAGCGATTTGACATCCGTTACATGTTTCCTCTCTGTACAGTTGCACGACCCTATCCAGCAGATGAGCTACAACAGTTTTTACCGTATTCAGGAACGAAGCTGTCCTTTCACATTCTGTAGCATGAACCTCTGGAACACAAGTATAGCATGGCACATCAACGCCTACTACTGTTGATTCCCCTGGAGACTCGGATGGAGGTTGATGCATATCCAGCCACCCCGTGATATCAATATCAGCCATATAGCTGTCGAGATCTGGTGTCCAGATTGTTGGAGAGGATGGAGGTCCTACAGGCGTTTGCTCCAGGTTGCAGCTCGCGGTGAGAGTTGTTTTCTTCCAGATCCATGGTTGCTGCTCACAAAATGTCCTTGAGGTGTTCTCATTTTTAAATGATCTGGCGAGGAAAAGGCGGGGCTTGTTATGTTAAGGGAAGGCGGAGCCCTCTGTAAAAAGTATTTTGCAGTCAAACCGGGGAAAGTCTGTCACTTCCTCACAGAGCCCCTCCTCCAACACACATGAACGCGCATGACCAAAAGAGGGCGCGAGATAAGTTTGTGCACAGAGACCCCCGCATTGCTGCTGATGCATTCGTTTGACTGACGCTCCGGACGGATGCGGTAAGCTGACTGATTAACCCCCATTCGAGGCGTCTCTTGGCCATTTTTCTTTTTTGAAAAGGTGGGTAAATGGAATTGCTGTCTTTTTAATTAGTTTGCGCATATTTCTAATTCCACCCCCCACTATCTGCCTGCGTCATAGCCCGGAAGGGGGGAGAGGCTAGGAGGGGGCTGGTAGACAGTCTCACCTAACTTCAAGAGACACCTAAATTAACATCAGAGGCTTACAACACACCGGTGTGAAGTCACACCGGCCTGTTATAACACCTCATAGATTAGACTTCATAATTAGATTATACAACTCTGAGGGGGCAGGGGGCCAGACAGCATAAAGAGACTTAATCAACACCTAAATTAACATCAGAGGCTTATAACACACCAGTGTGAAGTCACACATACCTGCTATAACACCTCCCGTCAAAGGACTAGACTTCATAATTAGATTATACAACTCTGAGGGGACAGGGGGTAGACAACACAAAGAGACTTAATCAACACCTAAATTAACATCAGAGGCTTATAACACACCAGTGTGAAGTCACACATACCTGCTATAACACCTCCCGTCAAAGGACTAGACTTCATAATTAGATTATACAACTCTGAGGGGACAGGGGGCAGACAACACAAAGAGACTTAATCAACACATCAAAGAATTAGACAACAAAAGCGCTAGCCCCGGGCTTTTCACATGACACAAAAGGATCTCTAACAAAGGCACTACACAGGAGGGCATTTCACACCTACGTGTGATATACCTCACCCCTCACATCAAAGGATCTCACACCTATGTGTGAATTCACACCTAGGTGGGACATCCACCACGAACAAAGGGAGGCGGGACTTAGCTCATTAACATAAGTAGGGAGAGGTGTAACCTGTCACACCACCTGTCACTTTTTTGATTGAAACAGCATGTGTATAACTACTCCCCTAGGCTAAAGACTTCTTCAAGAGCTAATTGGAGTCAGGAGTCAGCCAACCTGGAGTCCAATCAATGAGACGAGATTGGAGGTGTTGGTTATGTTAGGATTATGTTTTAAACAGGACACAGGCGCAGGCAATGACTGAAGATGTTTAAATGGTTTATTGTTTCGGAGACTCAGGCAGGTTTGGTGATTATGGAGGTCCGGAGTGGAGGTAGGCAGTGAGAGGCTGGACTGATTACAAGGCAGGCAGGTATGATGCAGGAAGAAGCAGGCAGGTTGGCTGGAAGCTCTGGTGGATGATGGCCGAGGGATTGCACTGGAAACACAAGAGAAACTAGTTACAAAAAGTACAGAATTACACGCAGACAGGATAACTGAATGGGCAGCCAGGAGGATGTAATACCACTGGTGTATAAAACAATCTGGCGGTGAGTTGCAGGGAGACTGGAGTAGATAAGCTGTGTCCTGATTAGATGATGAGGGACAGCTGAGTCGGACGGCCAGGTGAGAGCAATCAGGCTGCTGCCAGTAAAGGGAAACCACACCCTCTCCACACACACAGGGGAACAAACAGGGACACATTTTGGACCTGCCCTATAAAAAATACACACCAGTTTTGAATTTGCTATTCTTAAGAAGCATTGCCAGATGTGAACCATGCCTCGTACAAAAGAGCTCTCAGAAGACCTACGATTAAGAATTGTTGACTTGCATAAAGCTGGAAAGGGCTACAAAAGTATCTCTAAAAGCCTTGATGTTCATCAGTCCACGGTAAGACAAATTGTCTATAAATGGAGAAAGTTCAGCACTGTTGCTACTCTCCCTAGGAGTGGCCGTCCTGTAAAGATGACTGCAAGAGCACAGCGCAGAATGCTCAATGAGGTGAAGAAGAATCCTAGAGTGTCAGCTAGAGACTTAAAGAAATCTCTGGCACATGCTAACATCTCTGTTGACGAATCTACGATACGTAAAACACTGAACAAGAATGGAGTTCATGGGAGGTCACCACGGAGGAAGCCACTGCTGTCCAGAAAAAACATTGCTGCACGTTTGAAGTTTCCAAAAGAGCACCTGGATGTTCCACAGCACTACTGGCAAAATATTCTGTGGACAGATGAAACCAAAGTTGAGTTGTTTGGAAGGAACACAAAACGCTATGTGTGGAGAATCCAAAGGGTTCACATACTTTTTCTTGCAACTGTACATAAATATGTGTCCCCTGTGTGTCAGGGAACTCACAAAGTGTAAAAAAAATCTCTTTTCCTGCGTACCCAAATCTCTAAAAACGGGTGTACAACGGAGCTGATCCAGATTTATATCCGATATGACTTAATATCAGAAATGTGGACCAACGGCCCTATCAGAAACGTTGCTATCAGAAACAATGTGCAACGTTTTGGAAGTAATGGTCTTTGTTTACATTAGAAAGCATCGCTAAGTTATGCTTAAGTTAAGCATAACTAAGTTACTCTCTCCAGTAAAGGTTAGCTCTGAGTGTTAGTGACGCTAACACTCAGAGCTCACCTGGGGGGTATACTACGAAGCAGGATTTTCGCTTAGCCGGCTAAATTCAGGGAAAACTCTGGGTTTCCGGTCCTACGAAGCTGGTTCTCTTTTTAGCAGGCTAGATCTCCATGGTAACTTATACTGTGCGGCTAATACCTGGGGGGTATACTACGAATCTAGTTCAACCTATCCTGGATATGTTTTGAGTTATCCGGTTGACTTAATCCAAAACAAAGCCGCTCTCGCTAAACTGTCCTACAACGTTGGCTATCAACTCGTTCGCTCAAGCCAGCCGTGTCCTATCTAGTTAGGTGCGCGTTCACATAAAAGGGGTGGTATCTGGAGCATTTGACCAATCACAAACATGGAGAAGCGTACTGACAGCGCAGCGTCATACTTCCTGAATGAAAAGTCAACTATAATATTAGACATATGAAGAAGTTAAACTTTAAACATCCATGACTTAAACACTTTATCCAGGATAAAAGCCACAGAGCTGCACCTGCAAGGTGAATACAGCTGGTAACAGAACAAGTGTTTGAATGCGTACATTAACAGGTTTATGATATCACTGCCACTAAGACACTAAGACACTAAGACACGAGTGGATCTGACTTTAATTACATTTGACTCGAGTGTTTCGTCAACTTAATGTGTTGCTTAAAATAATACTTCTGCATACAGTATGTGACACTGAGTGTTGCACAGCCCGATACGGCTCAGCTGACTCAGATAAGGAAATATATGATACATTATGATGTGATATGAATGATAATGGGACACATCGCCGTGTGCACTCACAGTGCTGCTGACTGTAGGCTACGTAATGTTACTTTGATCCGGTTACTTATGTTGTGGCAGATATTTAATTAACCTCTTAAGCCCTGAGCCTGTTTTTCAGGTTTCAGGCTCGAAAATGCCACTAACACAACAAAGACTATATCTTCACTTCTAAAAGGGGTACATTAATAATATTTTCTCTCAAAGCAAGGTTACACCTGTGAGTTGGATGTAGAAGTGTCAGAATCAATATAGATGTTTTTATTTTAAAGGAAATTCAGATGGAACATAGTAAAAACATGTAAATTCTAATGTCCGCCTAAAAAAAAAACATTACTTATAATGAAAACCACCCTTGAATGATGGGTTAGTAGACTAAAAGCTTTAGGAATCCAAACTATAACATATAATAAGTACCCTGTATCAAGATTGATGCAAAACAAGTGAAATTTGACCTTTTTAGAGAGGTTTAGAAAAATAAAGTCCAGGCGGACTCACCTCTGGGTAATTTGGGAACCATCAGTTCCATTTGAACTTTATCACTGTAAAAATCATTTTATTACTTTGAATTATCACTATAGGTATTCATTCCATCCAAATACAACTGTTGTGAAAAAAAACAAAAAAAAAACATACTCTGTTATCCTCTTAGGCCCCACGGACCCGAAATCGCGTCATTTGCAGGAAACAACGTATAAGGAACCTTAATATTTAATAAACTATGAATATTTTATATCCATATAACGGGAAAAAACTAATTTAACTGATCTTTTTCATTTATTTTTTCAAAAAAAACACACAATGCTAACAGTGAGCCTCTGAATTAGCCCCGAGCGAAAAATGCTAACCTGTTACTGCACCGAAAATCACTCCTAGCTCCCTTATTACTTATCCTATCTCCACATCCAACACATTGTTTATGATCGTAAAGACACAGAATCTAACGGTACCCACCTCAACACTGAAAGATACAAACTCGCGACGTTATCAACAAAAACGTACATCAAAACAAGTGGCGCTAGGTACTAACATGCGCTAGGCTAACATAGCTTACCTTCCTCTTTGTCTGGTCTAAACTGGTCTTCAATGGCATTAAAACGATAAAAACGATTATGTAGTTAATCCATAGGTTAATATCCAATGGGGCTGTGTCCTCTTTGAAATGTTCTGATAACCTATAAGCAATAAAACTGCAATTCCGTTATCTGCTGTCCGCTCTGTGCTCCGTGCGCTCTGGGTCCTGCAATTCCTGCTTCCTTCCGTAGTAAACAATAAGTAAAGTCTGCTGCGTAATGTACTTACGCTGGCTGGCATTATTTATACTTTACGCAGGACCATATCTCTGGAACCCATTGGTCGATTTGGGTGATTTACACCTTTTTCTTTTTTTAAAAACTTTATACCCAGTATATTGCCATAAATATGATGATGGATTATCAGTAAAAGATTCTATGTGACACAAAGATATTGGATTAACCTTGAGCGGCGTTTTTATTCCGTTGAACACAACTTTTGATCACAAATCAAAAAAGGTAAGACGTAATTATTGTAATATTTTTGAAACCGGATGTTGTTTACTTTCTCTTTTCTGGCTGATAGCTCCAGGAATTCGGGGTCGTACAGTGATGACATTACATGTGTGGAATCTGTTGAGTCTCAGCTTTAATCGGATATCTTGTTTGTGCAGTTACAATAAGTAATAAGGGCATTTCTACCGTGAGTGCTGTGCAAATGTCCGTTAGCATTAGTTAGCATTTTTTCGCTCCATGCTAATTCAAAGGCTTGGTATTACTCTTGTGTTTCTTTTAGCTAAAAATGGTTCACATTGTCAGTTAGCTGAGTTTCTTACCGTTAAAAGGGTATGGAACATTAATAGTTTCATAAATGTTAAGAAGCCCTGAGACATAGTCTCGTAAAAAAACGGTGGGAGGGGTCCACTGGGGGGACCCTCGGGCTTAAGAGGTTAAGCTTTCTTAACATAGCCTAATAGTAGTTATAATAGTCAGATTGCTCTGAAGATGGGAGGTGATGATACATTATGATGTGATATGAATGATAATGGGACACATCGACGTCCGCACTCACAGTGCCGCGGACTGTAGGCAACGTAATGTTACTTTGATCCGGTTACTTATGTTGTGGCAGATATTTATTTAAGCTTTCTTAACATAATAGTATAGTTATAATAGTCAGATTGCTCTGAAGATGGGAGGTGATGTTCTATTCATTTTCACGTTCACACAGTCGGTGATTGCAACGGCAGTTTAAACTGTATTTCCTCCGCACACTGAGCTCTGATTGGTCAGCAGGCGTGGTGCTTTCGCTGAGTTGATCTCTTATCCTGGAACCTATCCTGCTTCGGAGCACAGACTAGGTTCCAGGATAAGTCACCATGGAGATCTAGCCCGCTAAAAAGTGAACCAGCTTCGTAGTACCGGAAATCCCAGAAGTTATCTTGCTAAACGAAAATCCTGCTTCGTAGTATACCCCCCAGGTTAGGTTGCAGGCTAAGAGCTCAACTCAGTGAAAGCACTGCCTGCTGACCAATCAGAGCTCAGTGTGCGGAGTTTAAAGCGATCAAGTCA
Organism: Gymnodraco acuticeps; assembly: GCF_902827175.1. Lineage (NCBI taxonomy): Eukaryota > Metazoa > Chordata > Actinopteri > Perciformes > Bathydraconidae > Gymnodraco > Gymnodraco acuticeps. The sequence continues at coordinate 115,763 of NW_022989996.1, forward strand.
TATTACAGGAGAAAGGAAATACAGAAAAGCTGCCGTTGCAGGAAATATATTTTTTAGGTAAAAAAAAAGAAAAAAATACTGCGGTGTGGGTGGATTGGGATGAGGGGCACTTGTTTTTCACACGGCTCCTCCCGTTTTGCCAGTACTGTGGTATTAGTGGTTTAGGAAGAGGGGAGTTTTCACAAATCCAGCGCTCCCTAACTCATGCCTGGCTGTGACGTAAATGGTGTGCGGCCGTGAAGCCAGGACAGTAAACAAACATGTCGCCGGTAGTATGGGACTATTTCAAAGTTTCAGAGTTAGATAGTTCGCTTGCTATTTGTATTAACAAATGCAATGCAGAAGTTCCACGAGGAGGGAAAAAGGCAACGAGCTATAATACTTCCAACCTGATTAGTTGCCTGAAACATCGCCATCGCTACGATGGTGTGTTAAAAGCGTACGAAGACGCCTGCGCTGCTAAACTAGCGGCGAATCCAAAGCCAGCTGCAACGGCACCGGGGCTTTTACCTATCGACGAGACTTTTGAAAAAGGCAAGCAACATTAGCATAATTACTAGCTAGCTGCTAACTGCCGCCTCGTTAATATCAAATCCATCATAATAACAAATCATTACCATGCTGTCATGAACGCACGGTGCTGTTACGTGTACGCAATTGACGTGCTTGATGTGAACGAGCATTTTGGTTAAAGTTGCGCATGCGCTATGAGCGCACATACGGGTACTACTCAGGCATGCCGGGTAATCTGTGACGTTTCACTCTCAAAAGTTGGGCCATTTTATCATCATGCGCGAATGAGCAACTCTCATAGGAATGAATGAGGCCCCGCCTCCCACGCTGTATCCAGTTCTTATTATACATCCATGAGTCACCCGCTTTCAGGGAGCTAGTTAGCATGATACCATGTCCGGGCGGCACACGGCATATGGGACGGAAAACATTTTCCAACTACCTGGAGAAAGAATATACAAAAATGGAAAGCCAGCTAATATCGATGCAATCCAGATTGCATATAATACATGTCAAGTTGATCAACAGATTGTTTTATTCTCCAATGCAATAACAGTACTGAAATGAAGGCTGCCTATAAGGGCATTAATGGGAGCCCTTTTTTTAAGTAACTAAAAAGTTACTTTTTACAGTAACGCATTACTTTTTGGTGTAAGTAAACTTTTGAAATGAAGTAACTAGTAATGGTAACTAGTTACTGGTTTTCAGTAACTAGCACAACACTGATCATATGTGACCCGCTCTATCGAAATCAGTCGGAAGTCGCAACGGCTCATTTCAAAATAAACGTGTAAAAAAACTATTTTTTCGGGGTTTGGGTGTTTTGTTTGATTTTAAACAAACAAAGTCTTGGCTTTCAGAATATGAAACTTTTATTTCCAAACTCACACGATAAATACATTCTTTAAGCTTGTAAAGGGAAGATGACAGGCAATCTGCTCTTCCGCAGCGCCAAGGCTGACATTATGAATGTAAGCGTAGAGTAATCATAAATAACACGGCAGGGTCCGTTACTGTTTGTTTTCATCTGATTTCAATTAAACAAAGTCTTGGCTTTCAGAATATTAAACTTTTTTCGGCAAATTCAGATGATAAATACAACTTTGAAGCTTGTAACGGCATAATTACAAGCGGAGAACGGAGTAATTTAACGTCACAGCAGGCATAACAACAGCCGGTGTTTCTCGTGAGGGTTTTCCCCGGGAAACAAACACAATACACACAAACGCAAAATGACACAAACACACACACACGTATACACACACACACTCGTGAGCTTCCCCCAGACCAGTAATCCAAATGAAAATATCTTCCCTCCGTAGTATTTTGATCATTTGCTCCGCTAATAATCAATCAGATCGATCCAGAGAAGAGAAAACTTTGAAGGCCTTTTTCTCAAACTGATGACTCGTGACAGTCATTATATAATGGGACATATTTGTGCTTAATATTTGGAGTACAACAACAATCCTGATATCATTAGAAAGCTAGGAATCTCGTCTTTCCATCAGTGTATACAACTCAAAATGTGTCTTCGGGTCAATGCGACTGATTTCGATAGAGCAGGTCACATATATTTTCTTATCTGAGTCAACTGAGCCGTATCTGGTCGTGCAACACTCAGTGTCACATACTGTATGCAGAAGTATTATTTTAAGCAACACATTAAGTTGACGAAACACTCGAGACAAATGTAAATAAAGTCAGATCCACTCGTGTTTTAGACGAGGCAGTGATATCATAAACCTGTTAATGTATGCATTCAAACACTTTTTCTTTTACCAGCTGTATTCACCTTGCAGGTGCAGCTATGTGGCTTTTATCCTGGATAAAGTGTTTAAGTCATGGATGTTTAAAGTTTAACTTCTTCATATTTCTAATAGTTGACTTTTCATTCAGGAAGTATGACGCTGCGCTGTCAGTATGCTTCTCCATGTTTTTGATTGGTCGAATGCTCCAAATACCACCCCTTTCATGTGAACGCGCACCTAACTAGATAGGACACGGCTGGCTTGAGCGATCCACTTGATAACCCGCGTCGTAGTACCGTTTAGCGAGAGCGCGTATGTTTTGGATTAGGCCAACCGGCTAACTCAAACATATCCAGGTTAGGTTGAACCAGCTTCGTAGTACAGGCCCCGGGAGCCAGTGCAGTGATTTGAGGATGGGTGTGATGTGTTCGTACTACCGCACTCTCATCAGGATCCTAGCAGCGGTGTTTCCTATCGCCTAAACCTCCAGGGCTGTGCACAATTTAATACTGTCAACTTCTAATTTTGGGAAAAACGAAAACGTCTTTTAAAACTACAATTCCCAGTAGAGACGTGCCATAGAGAACATGTTGCGAAACAAACACAATAGCCAGCATGTGTTCTGGGGGGGCGTTCAAGTCCAGTTTTGAATAGTCTGCCGTGGTTTCGTTCCATTTCAAAGAGCTTGACGCTCGGCGTAACCTTGGCGCACTGCCACTCCAACATCCAATCCCAGAGCTTGTCAACGGGACTGTAGTCCCAAACGATAGCTGGGGATTATGGGTAGTGTAGTGTCTTCGGCCATCCTAAACCGATTTTTTTTCCCGGATATCATATCGCATTAACATCACATCTGGCGTCACAGAGATCTTCTGTTACTGTCCTTTCTTCTTAGAGGAAGTACAGAAACACGTAACTTTGGATTTGTTTTAATGTTTGAGGTGTAATAAACGACACAGCAGCTTTTTGGCATGTTAAAACTATTATTTTCTGCCTATTTTCTGCCTTTTCTGCGAAATTACAGCCTCGCCTACTGATTTCAAATGTGTGCTCTAAAATGATATTTATAAATTACTATCATCATTATTATAAGCAAGACAATAAATGGCAAAGATATGTAGAAAATAAACGTATTTGAGATATGTTCATAACGAACGTGACGTGGGAGAAAATACTTTTCTTGCTAAACGTAATTGAGAATGCCGTTTAGTTCTGTGGGAACATAATTTTTAGGAGACAGGGTTGCCATAATACATTCTGACGAAAAATACAAATTATTATGAATACAAATAAAATAAAAGAAGCCTCCCATGAGTTACTACAAGCTATAAAGTAGATTTTAAAAACGTTTTATAGAATCAAAGCTCACTGCTGGACGTTGTAGAAATGCTTGTGCACCACGACAAAGGAGCCTCATTCACTTTACATTGGGGTTGTTTGCGTGGTGCAGACATGTAAATGTAGCAGAGTTCGTGACTCCACCACGCAATGTCGTGGTGGAGTCACGCATTCTGGTGAGATCAGGTTGCAACGGAGAGAGTACATGTGTAAAAAAGCAGGAAATAAAGAAAGGAATTCACCTTGTGGTAAACCTGCGAGACAAAAAGCTTTTGAGCTCCATACTGTTTCAGAAATAATCCTTGATGTGGTTTTGAACATGATATGGCGTTTCATCACGGCAGCATTAAGCTGAGAATCTCTCTGTAGAATTCTGAGCAGGCATTAGCTCCCAGCCTCTCTTTTTTTTCCTTTTTTTTTGAAACCTGAGGAACCAAAATCAGCATTTCTCTAACAGGGCTGAAATAGATGGGTATGAAGTTAAGAATAAGATTAAGAATGGGTGATCTGTTTGGTATTTTGAGCAAAACACGTCATAGACATGTTTTTTATATTTTTGAGACCCATAATATGCCTAAAAATAGCATTATAGGAAACCTTTAAGATTAATTGATTTAACATTGTTAGTTTATGAGCTACAGTGTCGTCAAATGACATTATTACTCACTCTTTCACTAGTTAATGTGAGTTAAATAAACTGGTTATATTGATATTGTAACTGTGCAAGGAATAATACTTGAAGTGGTTACCTGTTATAAATACGTATCTGGCTTGATGATTGTCTCACTTTTAAACTTCATGTCAATAACCTGCTTAAAAAGCTGAGGGTTAGACTAGGTTTCTTTTTCAGAAACAAGTCCTGTTTCTCTTTTGAAGCCAGGAAAAGGCTAGTCACTGTGACCTTTTTACCTGTGCTGGACTATGGTGATCTGGTCTATTTGAATGCACCTGCCCATTGCCTGAACAAGTTAGATGCCGCCTATCACAGCGCACTGAGATGTGTCACTAATTGTAAAGCACTTACACATCACTGTACCCTGTATGCCAAGGCAGGTTTGCCATCACTCACTGTACGGAGGCTCAGTCATTGGTACACGCTTATTTATAAAGCCATGTTGGGTAAACTCCCGTATTACATCTGCTCTCTGATAACACAGAGAGTTGCAAGCAGCTATTGTCTGAGATCACATGATGTAGTATTGTTAGATGTGCCAAGAGCAAGGACTGTCTTAGGTAAGACAGCTTTTATGTGCGCAGCGCCACTTGCTTGGAACAGTCTACAGCTAAAATTGAAACTGAGCAATTTTATTCTTCTGAATGTTTTTAAAGCAAGTCTAAGTGACATGCTCTTTGAAACTATGGGTATTTGTAAATGTTGATAAGTATGTAAATGTGACTTGTAAATATGTTGTATGATATCCTCTATTGTTTTATGTTTTATGTTTCATGTGGAACCTAATTGCTGCAGGTCTCCCTTGAAAAAGAGATCTACGTATGATCTCAAGGGACCAATCTGGTTAAATAAAGGTTTGAAATTAAATGAAATGGTTGATGGCTTGGCAGATAATGGATTGAGAAGTTTTAAAGTAAGACTAAATTATCCATTATAATACAGTATATGCTTAAAATAAATTCCTCTGTTGGTATTGGCAAGCCATGAAGCCATTAATCCACCTTGATTTCTATTAGGAAAGGAGCACCAAATGTGTTTATTAAACCACAGTGCCGCTGTTAACCATGTCATTTATTGCCACAATATCCCAAATGTAAACATGGATCAATATGAGGAATTCTCCAAATGACAGTTGCCCTTTAACAAAATAGCACTTTCATGAAAATATTTCATTGATTTTTATTTCAAGCTAGACTAAATGGCAGGATTTACGTCAAAAGGAAAATAGTTTTCAAATCAAATGCGGAAAAAATACATTTCAAGCTTACACACATCAATCAGATGATCAAAGGTTAAGCAAGGACCTGTGTTTTGATCAATTGTTAACGTCAACTCACACTTGTTGGTCAAACTAGAAAATGACATGCAGCTATATAATTCCTGCACATATCACTTCTCCTAATATCACTGAATAAATGTGATAATATTACTCCGATACTTTAAATATTGAACACATTTTTGATCGGGTAACCTTGTGCAGCATTGGGCTTGGCTTCGTTCTATCTGGCCTTAGTCTTACACATACTATCAGATTATCTCAACCGAGTATATCTCATGCAAGAAAATCTCCGGCAGCATTATACACTTAGGTGTGATCCCTGCCCCAACACATTTTAATGTCATTCTCTGTTCTAGTTCCTTGAAAAGCAGAGAATAAATTACTGTGATTCTCAAGGTCAGGTGGAATTCATCTATCCGTATGAAACCCTCTAGGGTCTTTGATCCAACACCGTGGGGAAATTCTTGGAAAAATTATCTGTGGGTCTGTGGCTTTGTTGCAGTGACAGACGGTCACATAGAGTCTGAACTAAGGGTCTGACATGGGTGAAGTAATGCCATGTTGTTTGAACTCCTGGGTAAAATATGCAAATGTGGCTTATCTGTGTCACTTGCATGCAGATCAGTTGTATTGTTGTCTTGGTTTAGAAAGACATACATTAATCCATTGTGACTGGTGTCAGGGGCGGACTGGGAGGAAAAAGTGGCCCGGGGATTAATTGACAGACAGGCCCACTTAATGCGCGGCATGTATCGGCCGGCCGGCGACGAAATTATGTTTCTTAACAAAAAACCCAATGCATTTAATGTTATTTTGGACCATTATTCATATAGTAATCACATTACCTGAGCCCTTGAGTTGCCTAGAGCAAAAATAGTTACAGCATATATTTATTGATTTTAATGTTAACAGATCATTGATGCAATAACATTTGGACCCAATTTGCCTGATTTGACACATGGAATAAAACATGGGCGTAGGAAGCATCCTCAATGTGGGTGAGACAATTTAACGGGATGTGGGCAGGTGGTGGACCTCACCTCCTCTAGGGGGGTCCGGGGGCATGCTCCCCTGGGAAGATTTTTTTTCTTAAATGTTGAAGTTAAATGCATGAATCTGGTCCATTTTGAGAGCAAAATTAGGGACTAAATCTATGGATAAATCTCTCAACACCCATATGAAACAGAACTGTAAACAGATTTACTTTTTCTTTCAACATTTATTTGAACAGCAAGTGGAGGCAAAAGTGACTGCACCCAAAACAATAAACCTGCTAGCTAACTAGCCTAAACTCAGTAACAGAATGAGGGCAACACGTTCTTCTCCACAGCCGCGCGACCTCTGAGTCAGACGTCACTTCCCCCTTTTCTATCCTACGGGTACAGCCACTCCCCCTGAACCCCGTTTCCCTGCCAACCCCCCCCACCTATGTAAGCCCCTCCCTCTGAACCCAGGGCTCGCTACAATCAGTGGCGGCGCCAGAGATTTTCTCTAGGGGGTGCTGTGGGGTAGCTTGACGTTTCATAGAGGGTGCTCAAACATTAAGGGTTTCCCATTAATGCACCAGCGCAACAGTTGAATTTTCTACTGCAACACTCCCCACACACACACACAGTGTACCCGCGACTGTTACAATGAAGGCTCGATAATCAGCTCACGGCATATAGGTGTAAGCAGGGGTAAAGTGCTATTTTTACAAGTGGGGAGTGGACCTAACCTCCTATAGGAGGGTCCTCACCTCCTCTAGTGGGGTCCGAGGGCATGCTTCCCCGAGAAGATTTTTTTTAAATATTGAAGTTAAAAGCATCAATCTGGTGCACTTTGAGAGATCTATGGATACATCTCTCAACAACACCCATATGAAACAGAACTGTAAACAGATGTTCTATTTCTTTATAGATATTTTACAAATCACTCCCCTTTTAAAACAAACCGTTTGAGACCCACTGAGATAACTAGACTAAAGTTAACTATCTAAACACTGACAGAGTCCTTTACTTCACCTGAGCTGAGGTTATCTGAGACTCAGTCTGACAGGAGAGAGTTCTCCTTCCACCTAGATGTTAAAAAAACTCCTTATATCCGTTAGCTTGGATAGCTAGCACCAGATGCTAACCACAACGATCTCCAGTAGATACCCACCAGTGCACGAGCTCTCGCTCGCTCACGCACACACACAAAATGGCTCGTGCCACACACACACAGAGCAGAGCTTGAATGAAACACAGAGATCCAGAAGTAAGCTACTTGTACTCACGAGGCTAGGCTATTATGTGCAGAATCCCTCTCGCTTTCAGGTGGTTTTGATTGAGTGTCCACACATGGACGTTTAAGGACTAAAAAACGATCAATTTTTCACTTTGCTGTTAGCAAATAATTTGGCGCTCTAGCTAACAGGAAGTCAATCAAGTGTCACAAAGTAATTTAGCCTATGGGTAGGTCAAAAATCGAATGGGTGCTGGCCATTGGCCTAATCATATCACCTGTGTTGGCTTTATGTTTTTGGTCAAAAATGTGTTTGTTTCACATTTGCATTGATGTAATCAATAATTTTTCTAATTTAATAATAATAATAATAATTTTCGAAAAAAATAAAATAACATATTTCTTGGGGGTGCTTAGGGGGTGCTTTGGCAATCCTGGGGGGTGCTTCAGCACTTGTGTTGCTCCAACTATGATTTTATAAATCCTTGTTTTGCACAACCCTGTCTCCTAAAAATTACGTTCCCACAGAACCCGCTGCTGCAGATACACGCTTTACAACATCAGGAAGATACGTCCCCAGCTGACCCAGAAAGCCACGCAGGTTCTGGTCCAGGCTCTCGTCATCTCACGCCTAGACTACTGCAACTCCCTCCTGGCTGGTCTACCTGCATGTGCCATCCGACCTCTGCAGCTCATCCAGAATGCAGCGGCTCGTCTGGTCTTCAACCTTCCTAAATTCTCCCACACCACGCCGCTCCTCCGCTCCCTCCACTGGCTTCCGGTAACTGCTAGAATCCACTTCAAGACAATGGTACTTGCGTACCATGCTGCGAATGGATCTGGCCCTTCCTACATCCAGGACATGGTTAAACCGTACACCCCAGCACGTGCACTCCGCTCTGCATCAACCAAACGGCTCGCTGCACCCTCGCTGCGAAGGGGACCCAAGTTCCCATCAGCAAAAACACGTGGGTTTGCTATCCTGGCTCCAAAATGGTGGAATGACCTCCCCATTGAAATCAGGACAGCAGAAAGCTTACACACCTTCCGGCGCGGACTGAAAACTCATCTCTTTCGACTCCACTTCGAGCGATAGAACTATTAACAAAGCACTTATATACTAATAAAGGACTGGCTTACCTAAAGCCAGTTGAGTAGCACTTGAAATGTTTTTGCTCTATGAAATCTGATGTACTTATATGATTCTGTTTTCTTCAAGTTTGTATTTTGTTGGTCGAACGCACTTATTGTAAGTCGCTTTGGATAAAAGCGTCAGCTAAATGCAATGTAATGTAAGTATTTTCTCCCACGTTACGTTCGTTATGAACGTATCAAATACGTTTATTTTCTACATATCTTTGCCATTTATAAATATCATTTTAAAGCACACATTTGAAATCGAGAATCGGGCTCGATATATGGTTAAATTAAAATCAGTAGGCGAGGCTGTAATTTCGCCAGCTGTTACTCTCATGAGCGAGGCAGAAAATAATAGTTTTATCTGGCCAAAAAGCTGCTCTGTCGTTTATTGCACCTCAAACATTAAAACAAATCCAGAGTTACGTGTTTCTGTACTTCCTCTAAGAACAAAGGACAGTAAAAGAAGATGTGGCTTCAGGCTTGATCGCCGATCAAATGACAGCGTTGGTTTCCCCAAAAGTGGGCGGGGCTGTAAACTGACGTAGATTTTACTCTCATATATTATTCAAAACCATTCTATTTATTCTAACGTAAATTACATGCCAGTGTTTTATCTTTTTATGTATTTGTTTTTATTTTAAATCGTATAATATTGGACTTTTTTTGCCGTCTGTGAGGAAAATAAATGGGGCTCAGAGCCTCAAAATACTGAAATCTGTATTTTTTAAAATCTTTTTTTCCTTCTAATTTGTTATTCTTTTCTAAATAACACACTGTTATTTACTCAACAATAACACACAATTATCCTTGTTTTTATTTATTGGTTTAATTCTATAATCTTGGGCTTTTTACCATGCTTGTTAGCCGTAAATAAAGTCACCGGAAACAGACGTAGGCCTATAAGGGACATTTCGAGCGATACACACAGCAAACCACCCATAACAGATTACCCAAGATCCTCAGCTTGAAGCTCGTTGATTGTATGTTTTAGCCGCAATGCATGTTGGGATATGATGTTAATACGATATGATATCCGAAAACATAAAAAAAAAAAAAAAAAAATACTTTATTCCGAGTGTTCTTGCTTTTCTCTTTGGAAGTCATCACATAACGGCATTGTAATACACGGTTCGGCTGCATTAAATATTACACATCTGCCTTAGTTCTTTATTTATAGAGCCCTGATGAGAAGACTTCTGGACAAACAGGAGAACTGCCACCAAAACTGAATATGTGAAGTGGATCATAAATATATCAACAATTAAACAACACCTTGCATTTATTTTCACAAAATACGTCTCCTTGCAGTATCAATAGTAATTCGGCTGACTTTTATATTTGATCCAATGGTAGATAGGTTATATTTACACCATAACGGTACACAGCTGATAGAAAAGGACTTGTCGTTTTTAAAGATATTACTGATTTTCTTTGAATATAAGAATGTAAATACTGAGTTGAGAGAATAGTCAGGGGATTTGGGTGATGGAAGACACATCTATGGAATCACAATGTCAATAGTTTACCATTAAATGACGGATATACCTTTCTGTCTGTGATGTTTTACAAATCAGATATTAATGTGTAGAAGTAAAACATGAGAAATAGTATAGCAATATATTGTAACATGAATAAAACTAGTAAACTACACATCTTCAGATGTTATACATACATAAGTGTCCTACACTAATAATACAAAGTTATTATTAGTATGCTGTGTGTACCTTGTGTGCACCGCCTAGTGGTTAAATCATGTTATTGAATTATTTTTGTTGAATAATGTTATTTTTGTTGAATAATGTTATTTGATGAAAAGTACATACTTTCATAGGGGGAAGGTAAAAGGTCAATGATAGACATATAGAATATAAAAAATCAAGAAGATACTGTAAGTGATCTCTACAATAATACAGTTTAGTGCTGGATGTACAAAGATATTAATATGAGGATGTGCAAAACAGACAAACTAATTAACCTTTATTAACACATTTAAGAATACTTTAGGTTTTCTTTCAAATAAGATTTTTTTTTTGGGGGTATCAGTATCTATCGACAGATATATATATTAAGCCTGACAAAGTACTTAACGTCTAATATATTGCTTTCCTGCAATGTTAACTATGTTGAAGCATATATTTTAACTGATATTATACTTAAGCAATAGCTCACGACAGGCCGTGGTATATGCTCATTATATCACAGCTAAGGGGCGTGGTTCGGCCTGACGCGAAGCGGAGGGTCGACAACCCCCTTAGCTGTGATATTATGAGAATATATCACGGCCTGAAGTGAGCTATTGCTTTTATAAAACGGTTACCAAGTGTGGCAATATGAAAGAAAAATACACACTCTAATTTAAATAGTTTTTATTAGTAAATAATGATGTTCAAAATAAAATAGTCCCTCCGTTGCCTTCTGCACGAAACATAGTGCGAGGTGGTTGCTATGCAACAACACTAACAGCTAGCGAACATATTAGACAGAGAGCGTTGATCCATTATTTGGCTATTTATTTACATTCATTTGTATGTTGCCGTTTAAGGTGCCCCCACTGAAAAACTGTCCAGCATCAGTAGAATGGCTGACGAGGTTACTTGTATAGGTTGAGGTTGTTCTAGGCTGTTGCTTGGCGTGGTGAGAATATTGCTCCACTTTCTCCGGTCCCCGAGATTTGGCTGCCAGTAGCTCTGGAGAGAGCTTTCGCACCTGTGGCCACTAACGGTCATAATTTATCTGCTTTGTTTCAAGACCCGCATCAGAAAGCTTTTGAATGATGGTACTTTTCCAGTTGGTCTGTCTGCTCTTCACGTAGCTCTGCATATCGTCGTTTAGGTGCTTTTTTTTTCTGGAGATAGGCACTGCTCAATCCACTCCTCCATAGTAAGACCCCCCCGGAGGTCGAAGTTAATCTTAAATGTTTCCATCTTATGCTTTGTAAGTTTGTTTCGTAACGGAAGAAATGTAAATATATTTATAAAACTGACAAGTCAAATCAAGCAATCTGATTGGTCGATAGTGTTTTTGCGGACCTCTTTGATTACAGATTTGAAAATATTGTTGCTTGCTTTAAAAGTAGCTCAATTCATTATGTCAAACCTTGGAAAGTAGGCTATCTAGATATCCCTGCCATAATGCCAAAGGAACTGCACACTGAATATGTTTTGCCGTTTGATGTCTATGTCTGGACCGCTGCGTAAAAAGGAGGGTTTCTGCCCCGTTACTTCTCCGCTGCTTTCTTGTTCCAGTATAAAAAGCAAACTGCAAGCAGTTTGCTTTTCAGCCCAAAGCATGTATACCCAAAGCATGTATACTGTTTTTCTCAGACGCGGAGGGATACTGACTTGTTGTGAAAAGTAACTTACAATTCTACCAGTGGTATACGCTCAGTATATCACGGCTAAGAACCAATCAGATTGCTTGATTTGACTTGTCCGTTTTATAAATATGAATTATACTCTTATGTATGTAGATAGTATAAGAAATGTGCAGAATTTGACAGTTTAATGGTGGAGGTATACACACATATTGATAGATGTCTTGTAATGCACTGTTGCATAACTACACTGTAGTTTTGTATAGATATGTCAATAAACCTTAGGAAATCTTGAAAGGGATGTGCAAAATAGCAATTATATACAGTTTTTAATGAACTATTAGTAGAGAATTACGAGTAATTAATATACTTTTTAGAGATCTGCAGATAAATGTTTAGTCTTCTCAAGCACCAACTATCAAATATCTCTCCTGATTGTTGGCACTTGACAATCACCTTCCCCTGAATTTCACTCAGGTGTAACTAAAGTCTGATTTAAGGGTTGTTTATATTTCACATCATTAATCAGAATCTGCAAAGTAACTCAAATAAATGTAGTGGAGTAAAAATACCAGGTTAACCTCTGAATTGTAGTGGAGTAGAATTACAAAGTAACAATGAGCTGTCATGTTGGTATTAATGCTGCCCATTATGGATACAAGCGATTTTCACCCATTTAGTAATTACATGTTTTAAATTTGTACACACCAATGTGTTTCCTATCGCCTAAACCTCCAGGGCTGTACACAGTTTAATACTGTCAACTTCTAATTTTGGGAAAAACAAAAACGTCTTTTAAAACTAAAATTCCCAGTAGAGACATGCCATAGAGAACATGTTGCGAAACACAATAGCCAGCATGTGTAGTTCTGGGGGGGGCGTTCGAGTCCAGTTTTGAATAGTCTGCCGTGGTTTCGTTCCATTTCAAAGAGCTTGACGCTCGGCGTAACCTTGGCGCACTGCCACTCCAACATCCAATCCCAGAGCTTGAAGATTAATCACGGGGTTTGTCAACGGGACTGTAGTCCCAAACGATAGCTGGGGATTATGGGTAGTGTAGTGTCTTCGGCCATCCTAAACTGAATTTTTTTTCGGATATCATATCGCATTAACAACACCACATCTGGCGTCACAAAGATCTTCTGTTACTGTCCTTTCTTCTTAGAGGAAGTACAGAAACACGTAACTCTGGATTTGTTTGAATGTTTGAGGTGCAATAAATGACACAGCAGCTTTTTGGCATGTTAAAACTATTATTTTCTGCCTCGCTCATGAGAGTAACAGCTGGCGAAATTACAGCCTCGCCTACTGATTTCAAATGTGTGCTCTAAAATGATATTTATAAATGACTATTATCATTATTATAAGCAAGACAATAAATGGCAAAGATATGTAGAAAATAAACGTATTTAAGAGACGTTCATAACAAACGTAACGTGGGAGAAAATACGTTTCTAGCTAAACGTAATTGAGAATGCAGTTTAGTTCTGTGGGAACGTAATTTTTAGGAGACAGGGTTGGTTTTGCATGTGTTTCTCCTTGAGACCCAGCCATGCTTTGGCAAGTAACTTTTACAGTTTCGTAATGCCTCTTTGATTATATAATTGAATGTCAATGTTACATAAATATTCCTTCAATGAAGAAGTGATGTCAAGGCCTAGTTTTGATTTACTGTAACATTTTATTACCGGGTCACCTTCTTTTGATCGACCTTTGTTTATTTATATGCCTGCTGTAATGAGTCAATAAATCTTTTTGGAACGGAACATCAGGTATATATTGTTCATTGTTTTATAGTTTTGCATTTTGGGATAAAAAGAGTCTGTCTGTTATTTATGGAGCTAATTTCCTGCCATAACTGCACAAACAAACTAAACATGTTTTACAAATGCCTCATGATTCACTAACAAACACAATGTGGTTTGCAAATACAAAACACCATCTACAAACTAATGCATTTAGTTTTGCAAAGAAAAAACGTATCTATCAAACAAACACATACAATTTTTCTAATAAATCATGTTTCAGAGACAACTTCAGCATAGGTTTTACAAGTACACAACTTTTTTTTACAACTACAACACTTTTTTTTACAAGTACAAAACTTGTTTTTACAACTACAACACTTTTTTTTACAAGTACAACACTTTTTCTTCTCACAGCGGAATATTACTGCCAAAAGTCACGTGAGTCACGTGACTTTTGGCAGTAATATTCCGTCGTGGCTTGCACATGCTCCACGGCAGCAGGGGGCGCTACTGAGTCCATTGGGGAAGGCGGGAGCCTCCCGCCGGGAGGTTGAGCAGAGCATGTCGACAGCGGTGTTTCTAGCGATCCAGCGATCTGGGTCAGTATTTGAACAAGGTGAATTTAGCGATCACAACGAAAACAGCCAAGACACATATTGAGCCCAGAAAATTAATGTTATTAAGGGCTGTAAATATAATAAGCCTTTGTCTAAAATGGACAACATTGTAAGGAGATTTAAACTATGGGTTGCATTGCCAACTCTCACGCATCTGGCGTGTGACACACGCTTTCACTCTCAATCTCACGCTCTCACGCTGCCCAAACTATTCTCACGCCAAAAACAAGATGAACCGGCGATCGTTTTTGGTTGGTTATTTACAATGTTGAGTTGACAGCTGCTCAAGCTGTCGATCCGCCCCCACCACTCTTAACAACGTTAACAGACAGCAGAGCAGTGGGAGCCAGTTGGTCAATCCCCGACCCGTATTGCGCATGCGCAGATCTAAGATCCAGTAGAAATGAAAACAAAGTAAAAGTCTGCTGCTTATTGTTCTACTAGGCCAAAATAGAGTCAAAGAGTATATGAGAGTGAGAGTGTGTTAATTAATATATTTGGCAGTTTGGAGTAAGTCTGTAGATTTGTTTGTGTGTGTGTGTTTCATGTACCTCTCATGATAATTAATTTTGTTGGATTAATTTTCCCGGAAATTATTGCGATAAACGATAATATTGTCGGCACCATTGTATGACCATTTTAGACCACTGACAAAATGATAATATATAATAATAATGCAAGTACATCCTTTCAAACTGCTAGTCACATCCTCATGTAAATGGAAATGTATCGAGTTCATTTTTATTTATCGTACGATAAGTCAATAAATTGCTTATCGCGACAAAACAGTGGAAACAAACATGTGTTTGACTTTCATTAGTGAATGAAACTTTGTGCCCTTTATAGTCTGTGTCCAATATTGTGTTTTGTATATATTGTATATATATCATATATATATGCTAAGGTCCCGCTGCTGACACGATAGCAGTCATTTAGTGCGCATATGTGTAATTAAACCCATGATATCAAAATCTCACTCCAGCCAGGTACCCAAAGGTCAATCAGCTGCTCTTCATTTTCTTTCCTGCTATATTCAATGAGTGATACAAATATTTTGTACCATAAAGTTCTGAATAAAACTGATACTGTTGGACTCGGTACTAGTTGACTGCTACCAGAAATAAAAGGAAGTACTTTACTGTGTACTTTGTGAGTAATCCTCTGTCAGAGTCCCCTCCGTATAATGCATGTTTTCTGCTATCTTTGATGAGTGATAAAAAGACAATTTTACCATAAGTTCTTAATGATATTGAGACTGCTGGACTCAGTATTCTTACACCTACTATCACAATACATTGAAGTACTTCTAGTGTGTGTTTTTCTTTTTGTAATCCTCTGTCAAAGTTCCCTCCTGAGAACCTAATCAAGCCACTTCTGCTAAGTTTGATGAGGGAAAAACATATTTGTTTCCATTAGTTCTTCGTGAGATTGACACTGTTGGACTCAGTACTAGTCCCACAAGTACTATGGAGTACTTGTACTGTGTACTTTTTGAGTAATCCTCTGTCAATGTCCCCTCCTGAGTACAATTATGCATGTTTCTCTGCTATTTTGAATAAGCGTTAAAACACCTTTATACTTTAAGAGGATGGTAGACATAATATCAGCAATACTTCCAGTCAGTACCTCCAGCAGCAGCATTTTTACCCCTTGGAAAGTCTTTAGAGTCTGGCCTGGATAGCTGGTCACAAATATCCTTCAGCAAAGTGACAAACCCTTGTGACTCTTGTTGGCCTCTTATGGGGCTGCTGTCTTTTAAATAGGATTATTTCTCTGCTCTTAGTTCATTCCTCTCAGATTCTTCCATCAGTCCCAGTCATTGCATGTCAGTCAATAGAGCTTCGAATTTGTCCAATTCAACAAAATGTTTTTGTGAAGGTCAGAGCTAAATGATAGATTGTTTGATTGTGTAATTACAAGGTGAGAAAAAAAAAAAATCCACATCCTATTAAACTTATTTTATTTACTTGTCCATGTTGTACATATACTTACTTGTATTACATGTTGAACCACATGCTGGATATCTTCCCCAGCCTCAAGGAAATACAATAAATTGATTCATAATTAAAAAAATTTAATACAAATGTATAAATTAATAATGTTGTGTGCAAACATTTCAAATTGAAATATAAAATGAAAAATAAGTTTACTTTTGAAATGATTTCTCACAAAAACCTTTCTAAATTATAGTAAATTATTAAAAAAGGTTTCGTCAATACGTTTTTCTGCCTAAAATAGTTAAAATTGAACGTAAACTATATCAAACACCACATCCATGGCAATTAACCCACTTTTGCCCGCTATTTAAATTGACTTTGATTGAAGTTAATAACAATATTGATATTAGATAGATATATAGCATATAATTGATGCAGTCTTTCTGAAAACTTGAATGAAGAATATTTGTAATGTTCTGCACAGATAGTGGCTTAACTTGAATTTGAAAACACGTGGCAACTTTATTAATACAGCAGTTGAAAAGATTTGTGGTCTTCAATGGCTCTCTAGATAAAGGGCGTTTTATGGTTGCTTCTTATCCTCACATAGTGGTTTGTTTAAATAACTCGTGACATTTTCATAAATATTGCAAAAAAGGGCTCCAAAAAAGGCATATATATATATATATATATATATAACCTGGCCGGCTTAACCCGTCTGTATTTCTTCAAGCACCACAAGATTCATAGTTTATAAAGTACAATTCTGGACCATTGATTGTGTTATTTCTCCAAACACATACAGTAAAAATGCCTGTTTTAAAGCCTTAAAATGGTGCAGGAAAAGGACTTTACATTGGGTTATACTTAAAGACAGGACTATTCAGTTAAGAGAAGAGCAAAAAGGAAAGACAATTGTTATAATGGATGATGTAACATTAATGACAGACATAATATGAGGTCCTTGGCACTCAGACTCTAGGGTCATTTTGTGATCATGGATTATCACTCTTACAGCATCAGGACAGTATCATATGGAGTCAGACACTGGAAGTGTGCTGGAGGCGTTGACTGGGATTGATGGCTGATAAGACTGAAGAATCTGCGAGGTACGAACTAGCGGCAGAGGAATAATTATATATTAAAAGACAGTAGCATCATAAGAGGGCAACCATGTGACAGGGTGTGTTACTTTGCTGAAGGATAGACCAGCTATCCAGGCCAGACTCTAAAGACTTTCCAAGGTGTAACAATGCTGCTGCCGGAGTACTGACTGGAAGTATTGCTGATATCAAGTCTACCATCCTCTTAAAACACTCTGTCCAACAATATCAGTCTCAGGAAGAAATGTTTTTTAACGTTTATTAAAAGAAAAACATGCATTATAGTCGGGAGGGGACATTGACAGAGGATTACTGGAAAAGTACACAATAAGTACTTCATAGTACTTGTGGGGGTAGTTTCAGTAGTAGCCTACTGAGTCCAACAGGATCAATCTCACGAAGAACTAATGGTAACAAAAAATAATTCCCCATGAAATTTAGCAGAATAAATTGATTTTGATTTGATTTGATTTTGATTTTGTTCTCAGTGTGAAGTAAAAACTTCTTTGCAGCAATGTTGAGCGCATCATCAAATGAGGGAAACTGGATTCGCCTGTCAATACACTGATATTTATTGAGAGACAGACAATTACATACGGCCGGGAGATCATCCTAGTTTCACACTGTCCTTGTGCTCCACCAAGGTCATCTCTGAACCAAAAGACACAAAACATCTAACCAACACGAGGAGAGGCGGGCTCCCAGAAAGCCCGCGTATAATCAATAGCCGATGCGAGACAATGGTCTGCTTGTCTCAAAGAGATGCTGCCAGGTCAACCCCCCACGGACATAGGAGAAGCGTTTGACCTGTGACCTCAACCTACAGAGGAGTCTCTGACTGACTACAAGCAGATGTTTGCAGTATCACAGATTCTATAAAACAATAAGAAACTCTATAAACAGATCAGATGAAAATATTCTCTTACACTCAGCAGGGGACTTTGACAGAGTATTTCTCAAAAAATACACAGTAAAAGTACTTCAATGTATTGTAAGTAGTAGGCTAACTAATACAAAGTCAAACAGTATCAATTTCATTAAGAACTAATGGTAACATTTTATTTTTATCATTCATCAAAGATAGCAGAACACATGCATTATGTACTAAGGAGGGGACTCTGACAGAGGATTACTTACAAAGTACACAGTAAAGTCAGGGTTGCCAACTCTCACGCATCTGGCGTGTGACACACGCTTTCACTCTCAATCTCACGCTCTCACGCTGTCCAAACTATTCTCACGCCAAAAAACAAGAATACCGAAGACTAGAAACGGTTTTGAAAACTTTTGTCACGTAGTGATCGTCTTCTCAATAGAACATATTTGATAATGTCTTCTGGCCAATCAGAATCAAGATAACGGCGTGGTGTTGTTGCAGGAAGTCCCGACGGAGAATACTTTTGCTGTAGTACATCTCTACATCGATACAACATTACGTGTTGATAGAAATCAAAACGTAATGAAATAAGACCCCACGGTTTGATGAGTGATAGGTGTGTGGTCTGTCTTTCATTTTGACACACAGAACAATGGGGCCTATCCACCCTTATCCACAATGTAAAGTAATTCACACAGCCTCTTCCCTCTTCTCTCTGTGAGGAGCAGCAGGTTCAGCTTTCAGAACAAAGTAACAAAAAACTAAAATGGCATTCATTTTTTTAAACATGTCGTGTAGTAATAGATGTATTTATTTGTCTTCTCAAGAGAGTACCAGAATGTGTATTTTATGTTAGTATTTCAAAAAATCTCCTCGGGGAGACTCCCCCAGACCTAGGGTTGCCAACCGTCCCGTATTAGCCGGGACATCCCGTATTTGATCCAAAAGGGGCGTGTCCCGTACGGGACATTGTTTGTCCCGGATTCCCGGTAAAGGGAAAAATAAAAAATATTGTTCTGTTTGCGCGCAATGCAGTGTGTCTGGCTGCGTGCCTGTGTGTTTGTGTGCTGTATGCGAAGGGCGCTAGGACCGCTCAGTTGACAGGGCAGGCACAATGATCGCACGTGTGTGTGTGAGATTTTTGCGGGCGCGGCATCATTGTTTGTGTGTGGCATGTCAGCCTGTTCAGTTGTGCGGGAAAATGAGCGCTGCCGGTGGAGGTGATAATGAAAGAGGAGAAGAGAGAGATGATGTGGTTCTGGGCCCTGGCCCTTCTAAAAAGAAAATACTTGTGTCTTACAACACACAGTGGGAAGAAAAATACAGTTGGGTAAAGCCCGTGAGTGGAGATCTGTCTCGGGTCTTCTGCACCTTGTGTCGGAGGGAGTTTTCAATAGGTCACGGTGGAGAAAACGACCTGAAACAGCATGCTGGCACAGAACTGCACAAGCGAGCAACAATGGTTGGTTGAAGGATAACATTAAGTCTAATAATGATGTACCGTGCATGTTCACATGTATACTTTGCATGACTTAATACCATTTTTCAAATATTTTAGTTTTTAACATTTTGGACAAAATAGCCAATTGTACATCGAGGTGCCCAGATGTCCCTAGTGCCCACCTATCCGATTTGAACATGCTGATGTACAATGTGATGTAGTAGCCTAATGCAGGTGTAAGACCATTGTGTTTGTATTGTGTTATAGGTATGCATAGTTTTCTATGCATTTTGAGGGTTTTGGGGGGTTTGACCCCCAAAAACATTTTCGAACCCTAGGGGCTGGCTCCGCCAAAATAATTAAATAACATAACCCTAACCTAACCCTAAAACCGAAATAAAGTAACAAAAAAAGTAACTAAATCCGCCAGAAACCCGAAAATCTTCGTGCTTGCGCACGCACGCACGTACGCGTGGGACACATGCATGTGTCCCGTTTTTCCATTTCTGGAAGTTGGCAACCCTACCCAGACCCCCCTGCAGGGGTTGGGTTTTCAGCATGTCAACTCTTTCACCTGTGGGGAAATTGCAGGATTGGCTCCAGGTCGCCCTTTTTATTTACTTCAAGACAAATGTGCCTTTTTATTTCATACAGTTCAATTTGGATTGAGACAGGGAAATAATCTAAACCTCACGCGTGGCGTTTCACTGTCAAGGGTTAGCCCTACCATAGATTACCCAACAAAAATACTCTCTCGCAACTGCCGACCCGTATTGCGCAAGCGCAGATCTAAGATCCAGTAGAAATGATAAAAAAGTAAAAGTCTGCTGCTTATTGTTCTACTAGGCCAAAATAGAGTGTGTTAATTAATATGTTTGGCAGTTTGGAGTAAGTCTGTAGATTTGTTTGTGTCTGTGTGTTTCATGTATAGGCCTCTCACGATAATTAATTTTGTTGGATACATTTTCCCGGAAATTATTGCGATAAACGATAATATTGTCGGCACCATTGTATGACCATTTTAGACCACTGACATAATGATAATAATAATTCAAGTACATCCTTTCAAACTGCTAGTCACATCCTCATGTAAATGTATCGAGTTCATTTTTATTTATCGTACGATAAGTCAATTAATTGCTTATCAGGCACACAATAAAACAGTGGAAACAAACATGTGTTTGACTATCATTAGTGAATGAAAATGTGTGCCCTTTATAGTCTGTGTCCAATATTGTGTATTTGTATATAATATTGTATATATATATATCCTATATATATGCTAAAGTCCCGCTGCTGACACGACAGCAGTAATTTGTGCGCACATGTGTAATTAAACCCATGATATCAAAATCTCACTCCAGCCAGGTACCCAAAGTTGGCAACCCTGGTAAAGTACTTCATTTTATTTCTGGTAGCAGTCAACTAGTAGCCTACTGAGTCCAACAGTGTCAGTTTTATTAAGAACTTGTGGTAACAAATATTTGTATCACTCATTGAATATAGCAGGAAAGAAAATGAAGAGTGCAGAATCGCTGTATGGTTTATATCTCCTTAGTTACAATGTTGTCCATTTTAGACAAAGGCTTATTATATTTACAGCCCTAATAACATTAATTTTCTGGGCTCAATATGTGTCTTGGCTGTTTTTGTTGTGATCGCTAAATTCACCTTGTTCAAACACTGACCCAGATCGCTGGATCGCTAGAAACACTGCTGTCATCAGGGAAGGGCTGTTCCATGCTTTGCTCAACCTCCCGGCGGTAGGCTCCCGCCTTCCCCAATGGACTCAGTAGCGCCCCCTGCTGCCGTGGAGCATGTGCCAGCCACGGCGGAATATTACTGCCAGAGCCCGAGAGATGCTTCTCAGGTCGACTATTTTCATTTCCTCGCTCCTCGGTCTCACCGGAAGTTGATTTTCTGCGCCATCTTGAGTACCGTTGTCAGTACCAGATGTGTTCGGGGTGTCACTACCCGATCTGCAGCTCTGCCCGATCTGCAGTGCGCATGTGCGAGATGGTCCGCCATATTGGACAACTCCGGACAGCAACCCGAGATGGACACTTGACACAGTGGCTTTTAGCAAAGCTCAAAAATAAAACGAGAGAGAGATGAGTTATTGTTATTACGACGTGACTTCACTATTATTTAACAACTCTTTTTATTGGGTTCTTTTATTTGGGGTTAAGTATATTGTCAGAATAAGTGAGACATGGATTTAACTTCTGTTAGACAGCCATATGCCATACATTTTTGCACACATTCACAGTAAATATGTATTCAGTATGATAGCTGTCTAACAGAAGTTAAATCCATGTCTCACTTATTCTGACAATGTACTTAACCCCAAATAAAAGAACCCAATAAAAAGAGTTGTTAAATAATAGTGAAGTCACGTCGTAATAACAATAACTCATCTCTCTCTCGTTTTATTTTTGAGCTTTGCTAAAAGCCACTGTGTCAAGTGTCCATCTCGGGTTGCCGTCCGGAGTTGTCCAATGGCGGACCATCATGCGCACTGCAGATCGGGCAGAGCTGCAGATCGGGTAGTGACACGAGAGGCTTCTCAATACTCAAATTTCCCCTCCTCGACTCCTCGGTCCTCCGGTAGTGACCCGGAAATGAATTTCAGCGCGCCATTTTGAAGGACATCTAATTTCTCTAAATGCACACCGAGGATCGAGCGTCGAGGAGGCTCTCTGGAGGAGCTCTAACCGAGGATACACTGATGGTTCCTCCACGGCTCCTCCACGGATGCATTTCCGGGAACGGTGGAGGCGTGACGCACGGCCGGACTTATCTCAGCCAATGACAGCTATGCATGCATCCCCTGGTATTATTTTAGAAACTGCTTTCATCGTGTCGCGATGTTTCCAGAGAGAACAGCTGTAAGGTCCATGCAGAAAGCAGAGCAGTGTGTATAATATAATTTAGTAGATATCTACAAACAAAGTCGATATTTTTCTAAGACCATTTAGTGCTTCACATAATAAAATACACAACAGCTTATGCTTTAGGAGCTGTAGGTGTGTGTGGTACAGTGTGTAGGTGTGTGTGTGGTACAGTGTGTGTGTGGTAGAGTGTGTAGGTGTGTGTGTGGTACAGTGTGTAGGTGTGTGTTGTACAGTGCGTAAATGCGCCGGATAGACGGGTCTCAGTTGGTTTGGTGACCTCTGCTTACTTTTAATAGGCCTACTTGTAAATACAACTTTTGGCCCGTAATTTCAATTCCCCATTTCAGCGACCAGAGAGAGGGGGGGATATATCCAGTCTCTGATTGTGTTACGTTATTATGAGAGTGCTGAGCTCTCATACTTTAAATTGTATATATTTATATAAATATATTTATGTGTGTGTGTCCGCATCTGTAGCCTGTTATTGTCTCATTATACCGCACTCTCAATGAATTCAAAGTAAATATGTAGGGGAACAATGTTCAGCTGATCTAACAGATACAGCGCTATGACAAAACATTCGACAGCTGGTGCAGCTGTTGCCACGTAATAATGAACGGACGTCTCTTTAAAATGACCACTGAGAGGAGAGGAGTTCTCATTTCTTTAAACGTCTGCTGCTTCCCCTCCTCTCTCCTCGGTTCCCCTCCTCGGTCCTCCGCTCGCATCTCCTGTGGGCGGGTCTAAGTCTCGAGGAGGGGAACCGAGGAGGGGAAATTTGAGTATTGAGAAGCCTCTACTGACACCGTCCCATGGCTCTTATTTCTGCCGGAGGACCGAGGATCGAGGAGCGATCATGGAGGAGCGATAACCGAGGAACCACCAGACCATCCTCCGATGAAATCTTCAGATACTCACCCCGCCCCCTTACTGTGTATCACTCACTGATTGGACGAGGCAGTGCATGCACTGATCTGATGCTTCTTGACATGAGAGCAATACCCCAGCGGAGTGAAGAAAATACATGAACCTCACGGGACTCACTCCTCAGTTTATACCATGTTTTGTTTCAATTCATGTATCATTTAGTTACAAATATGTGATATATCTGAACAACAAAGTGGTCAAAAATCATTTTATTCATTTATTGGAAACATTTTCATGATCGCTTTTTTCGTTTCACATTTTCATTTATTGTCATTTCCATTCAGTCAGTCATTAAGTGCAATTTAAATGTTAATGTGCTACATATCCAAACAAACAAACAAAGTGTGCAATCCAATGAATGTTAATCTAACATCTATCTATCTGTTGATAGATAACATATATATTTTTCTTCTCTCAATTATTTTATTTCTATTGTGCACTCTAATCAATATTAATCAAACTATTGTTCGTTTAAATACATTTTAAGAATGGCGTTTATCTTTTTTGAGAATGACTTCTTATTTTATTTCATGTATTTGGATCTACAACAGATGATACTAATGTTTATGTCAGTAAATGTGCACTAACAGAGGCGGGGGTGTTTGTGGAAATAACGGGTACAGAGCTGGCTGCTGCCAGACGAACAGCAGTGCAGCGTCATCACAAACGGACGTCGCTTCACGTGACGCTCCGGAGGAAAGGACGTCCCATTGCTCTTAAAACTAATTTCCCTGCTTCTTGTGGTTTCCTTGCGTCCCCCCATGCTTCCCTGGTGGGAGGGACTAAACGCAGGGAAACGACGTAAGTGAGGGAAGCAAGGATTTCATTTAATCGACCTGAGAAGCAGCCCTGGGCTCTGATTACTGCCAAAAGTCACGTGACTCACTCACGTGACTTTTGGCAGTAATATTCCGCCGTGAGAAGAAAAAGTGTTTTACTTGTAAAAAAAAGTTTTGTACTTGTAAAAACAAGTTGTGTACTTGCTTGTGCTGAATTTGTCTCTGAAACATGATTTATTAGAAAAATGGTATGTGTTTATTTGATAGATACGATTTGCAAAACACATTCTGTTTGTTAGTGAATCATGAGGCATTTGTAAAACCTGTTTAGTTTGTTTGTGGAGTTATGGCAGGAAATTAGCTCCATAGTTATTGTAGTGATTATTTGACACTGTACAGGACACAGCGGTATATTTGCGCTAAATGCTGTCAAGAGCATGCCAACGCCTCTCGATGACATGATGTTGCAGTTTTTTGCAGGTAATGTTGACCATGTTCACCATGTTAGATTAGCATGCTAACATTGGTTTACTAGAAAACAAGTACAGCTGAAGATGATGGGAATGCATCAAGATTCTAGATTTAAGGAAAGTTACAATAATGCACCCAAATTCAGACATGGTATCTGTAACACATTTCATTGCAATCCATCTAGGTGGTTGTTTTGAGTGAGGATGAAGAACCAAATGTGCAGCCCTTTCAGCTTAATTTATACTGAAATACCTTCTTTGCATAAGATGACATTTATGATATGGCTCGAAGGGAGACTGAATACTTAATAAGCAATTGGCAAGCTTCTCTCGGAACTCTGTTAAGCCCCAAATGAGAAGCAATACACCAAATGAGGAGATGTGGCAGTATTCCTGCCTACATTTTTATTGTGAATGGATCTTTGTGGTCTGGATCAATACTGCCTCTCCTAGGTTTTCCATCGTTCAAGATAACCTTCTCCCAGCAGAGCAAGCACCAAGCTAAAGCACTTGATGTGAATGACATGGAGCAAAGACCTTTCTCCGAAAGAGGCTTGAATCTTTTTTTCATTATTGTTACCAGATAAGAGAGAAGATTATGTGAAAAAACTCTAAGCTTTTTGCCAATCGGTGCTGCAGCTCACTTCTCCTTTTCCAATTGCTATTTAACCAAGGTCATTAGCCTACATGTTAGGTATGTATTGCTTTCGTTAGAATTAGGTCATATGAAAGCTAAGATTCCACAGATTCCAATGGTATAAGTATCATCACTGTGCGACCAAAACCCATGGCAGCGAACTCAGGAAAGACAACTCACAACTTCACTTTACGGGGCCAAAACGGCAAATACGTCTTACCTTTGCTGTTTTCTGATCAAAAGTTGTGTTCAATGGCATTAAAGCGCATATAAACGCTGCTGAAGGTTAATCCAATGTCTCTGTGTCACTTTGAAATGATTACTGATAATCCATCATAACATTTATGGCAATCAACGTAGTTTTCATATAGAGTGTAACAGAGCTTTCGGTTTGGGCAAACTGCATGCGCATCACTCTCACTCCTCAATGTTAAGGTGGATTTAGGCACCGCCCTCGATTCCAAAATCGACCAATGACTTCCAGAGATATGGCAAATACACCAAAATGACCCCATAGGTGGGTTTTTTTTCACTTGTTTTGCATCAATCTTGATACAGGGTACTATTATATGTTATAGTTTTTTTACTATGTTCAATCTGAATTTACTTTAAAATAAAAACATCTATGTTGACTCTGACTTTTCTACATCCAACTCACAGGTGTATCATTGCTTTGAGAAAAAAGATTATTAATTTACCCCTTTTAGAAGTGAAGATATAGTCATTTGTTCTGGGCGTGTCATTTTCGAGCCTGAGGACTGAAAAACAGGCTCAGGGCTTAACAGGTTAAATGTGCTATATAAATAAAGTTTGATTGGAATTTACATGAAAAAAACGTGATGTCATTTTATAAAATTGGCGTTTTTACCATTGCTGACTAGATTTGTAGACCTGATTAGCTTTAAATCCTTTTTAGTCACTCTCTGCCATGTAATTGCAAGAATGCCCTGGAGAGACGTATGCATTTTTTGTGATGTCAACAAATGCCCTGTCTGTGAACCCACTTACATTTGGCCTAACGTCTCATCAAGTGTAATTTCCATCAAATAGGGAGGTTGATGGTTTTTCGACCAGGGGCCTGATCATCAATAATGATCGCCATTCGCAGCTCTTATCAGGACTGCTCCCACCTCCTATTACCAAGGGAAGATTTCAGCACACTCCATCAGCTGATGAACATTTAACGGCTGTGGTAACAAAGTCTTCATTATGGTTATTGTCCAGCTCTGATGGTGAGGGCTGACATTTCAATCTCAGCGTTTGACTTTCACAATGTGGAGGTCAATACCTGCCGCCTCCCCCTGGCTTTTGTCAAGGGAGAACCATGGCACATCGAAATGTTTGGTTCACTACCTCTCACAGACAACATAATGACAAATCCAACAGAAAGGCTTCAGACCAATATATCTACCACATATCCAATCAACATCCAGCCAGGTCATGCTGTTTTTTCAGATGTGCCTGTGGTTTAAGTTCTGCAGGACGACAGTGGGGTTTTATATTTGTTTTTACACAATGATGTGCATGAGAAAGCTTTCGTTGTATTGTTTGTTCATATTTTTGGCAAAACATTGAGCTGACCTCAATGTAATGGCAAGATTCTGCGATCTACCATTTTATTTTTTTATTTAAGTATGTATACGCACAAGCATTCCAGCCGTATGGTAGAACATCATCATCTGAAACCAAAGGGATTTACAGTATATGACCAAGCGCCTCAACATAGTTTTGGCCATTTAGTGAAAGTTGAATAAGTTATATACAGAACAAAATAAAATATATAATTTTTTAACAGATATGCAGTATATATATATATATATATATATATATATATATATATATATATAGTGAAGCAGTGAAGTACATTCTGAAAACGTTCCAATTAATGAAGATCTTGTTACAATGACTGACAAAAAAAATACAAGCTGACAAAAGGTAGCATTATGTTATATTTCTAAAGCATAATTAACTGTAGCTACCATGTTACATGTTACTCATTAAAATATTATTAGCTTTGAAAATTAAACCCTATAATAATTATAATGAACATATTTGTAAATCCTCCTGCCTGTATCTGTATCTCTATGAGGGGCCGTACAGGCCGTAATGCATACTGGTCCTCTCACACACATACATTCTCCTTTTACATACATATATGTTCACTCTCAGACACATACATTCTCCTTTTACATACATATATGTTCACTCTCAGACACATACATTCTCCTTTTATATACATACATTTTCCCACTCATATACATATATATTTACACTCACACATTCATACATTTTGCGCTCATATTATCATATTTCAATGCACACATTCATACATTGTCACTCACATATTTATACATTTTTCACTCATACACTTATACATTTTGCTCTCATATTCATATATTTTAACGCTCATATTTATACATTTTGCTCTCATGCACATTCATTCAATGTTTACATTTAATTTTGTAAATAACATATGCATGTCTGAAGACAATATATGTATGCAAGAGAAGAATGTATTGTAGCGTCTCGCTACAGGAACACAGGGAGGCTTAGTTTGTCCTTTATCAGGGAGTTTATTATTCAGATCACAGGTTACTGTTGGCCGTAACCACGCCAAAACAATCCACTAACCCTGTCCTATTCTTACTCTCCGTCACGTCTCCCGCTATAGCTCTCTCCTAGCTTCCCTCGTCTCTCTCCCCAGGAACCTCCCTCTTCCAGCCCCAACCAACCAGACAACACTCTCCCACCCAAACCCACAGCTACAGGTCACAAGAACCGTCCATCAAAACAGTGGCATGTTCATTGACACTCTGTAAAATGCAAACAAACTCTGAACAACAAACACATCAAACATCAACATTATAACCAGTCCGTTACACTTTCCCCCCTCCTCAAAGTCCCTCGTCCTCGAATAAGTCTCTCAGGTGGTTAAGGGGTCTGCGATTTCTCTGCTGCCGTGCCTGGTCTGCGGCAGGGGTAGACAGGCCCACCATGGGGCCCAGAGTAGGGCAAGGGAAAAAAGGTCCAGGTTGTGGGGAACCAGGCAAGGTCCCCGGGTCGTGAGAGGGGGGTTGGGAAGAAGAAAGAAATGGAGATGGACCATCTGGTGACCTGGTGTGGAGAAAAACAAATCTGTATATTACAGATCTGCCGTAGTTCTTTATTTATAGAGCCCTGATGAGAAGACCTTTGGAAAAACTGAGAAAATGCCCGCGAAACTGAATACTTGACGTGGATCATAAATATATTCAACAATTAAACAACATCTTCAATTTCTCTTCACACAATACGTCTCCTTGCAGTATCAACACTAATTCGGCTGACTTTTACATTTGATCTAATTCACAGATAGGTTATATTTACACCATAACGGTGCACAGCTGATATAAAAGGACTGTAGTTTTTAAAGATATTACTGATTTTCTTTGAATGTAAGAATGTAAATACTGAGTCTGAAATAGTATAGCAATATGCTGTAAAATGATGTGAAAGCATGTATAAAACTACACATCTTCAGATGTTGTACGAAAACACAAGTGTCCTACACTAATAATACAAAGTTATTATGGCTGTGTGTACCTTGTGTGCACCTCCTAGTGGTTAAAGCACGTTATTGAATTATTGTGTTTTATTTGATTAAAAAATAATAAGGTTGTTTGATTCCAGGGCACAAGAAGATGGCGTCTCCATCAACAATGTCCTGTTGACTGGCCCTGACCTCAATAATAGCCTATTGGGAGTCCTGATCCGATTTCGAAAGGAGCCAGTGGCAATAATGGCTGATATCCAAAAAATGTTCTATTGCTTTCTCGTCAGACAAGACCACCGCAACTTTTTGAAGTTCTTATGGTTCAGGAACAACGATCCAACGAAGGACATCGTCGAGTACCGGATGAAAGTTCACGTTTTTGGCAACAGTCCCTCGCCTTCCATCGCCATCTACGGGCTCAGGCTTGCCGCCAAAGAAGGTGAACACGAACATGGTACTGACACACGATAGTTTGTAGAAAGACACTTCTATGTTGACGACGGGCTTGTGTCCTTGTCACCTGAACGCCTCAGCATATCACCCCCATTCACCTATGTGGGTTTGGATGTTTTTGGACCCTGGCAAGGCGTACAAGAGGTGGGAATGCCGAGAGCAAGCGTTGGGCGATTCTGTTTACCTGCATGAGCACTAGAGCAGTGCATATCGAGGTACACTGAACAAAAATATAAATGCAACACTTTTGTTTTTGCTCCCATTTTTCATGAGATGAACTCAAAGATCTAAAACATTTTCTATATACACAAAATAACCATTTCTCTCAAATATTGTTCACAAATCTGAAAAAATCTGTGATAGTGAGCACTTCTCCTTTGCCGAGATAATCCATCCCACCTCACAGGTGTGGCATATCAAGATGCTGATTAGACAGCATGATTATTTTCCTTAGGCTGGCCACAATAAAAGGCCACTCTAAAATGTTCAGTTTTATCACACAGCACAATGCCACAGATGTCGCAAGTTTTGAGGGAGCGTGCAATTGGCATGCTGACAGCAGGAATGTCCACCAGACCTGTTGCCCGTGAATTGAATGTTCATTTCTCTACCATAAGCCGTCTCCAAAGGCGTTTCAGAAAATTTGGCAGTACATGCAACCGGCCTCACAACCGAGACCACGTGTAACCACACCAGCCCAGAACCTCCACATCCAGCATGTTCACCTCCAAGATCGTCTGAGACCAGCCACTCGGACAGCTGCTGCAACAATCGGTTTGCATAACCAAAGAATTTCTGCACAAACTGTCAGAAATCGTCTCAGGGAAGCTCATCTGCATGCTCGTCGTCCTCATTGGGGTCTCGACCTGACTCCGGTTCGTCGTCGTAACCGACTTGAGTGGGCAAATGCTCACATTCGATGGCATCTGGCACGTTGGAGAGGTGTTCTCTTCACGGATGAATCCCAGTTTTAACTGTTCAGGGCAGATGGCAGACAGCGTGTGCCATTCATCCATGACCATCACCTCATGTTGCAGCATGATAATGCACGGACCCATGTTGCAAGGATCTGTACAACATTCCTGGAGGCTGAAAACATCCCAGTTCTTGCATGGCCAGCATACTCACCGGACATGTTACCCATTGAGCATGTTTGGGATGCTCTGGATCGGCGTATACGACAGCGTGTTCCAGTTCCTGCCAATATCCAGCAACTTCGTACAGCCATTGAAGAGGAGCGGACCAACATTCCACAGGCCACAATCAACAACCTGATCAACTCTATGCGAAGGAAATGTGTTGCACTGCGTGAGGCAAATGGTGGTCACACCAGATACTGACTGGTTTTAGGACCCCCCCAGACCCCCTCAGACCCCTCCAATAAAGCAAAACGGCACGTTTCAGAGTGGCCTTTTATTGTGGCCAGCCTAAGGCACACCTGTGCAATAATCATGCTGTCTAATCAGCATCTTGATATGCCACACCTGTGAGGTGGGATGGATTATCTCGGCAAAGGAGAAGTGCTCACTATCACAGATTTTTTCAGATTTGTGAACAATATTTGAGAGAAATGGTTATTTTGTGTATATAGAAAATGTTTTAGATCTTTGAGTTCATCTCATGAAAAATGGGAGCAAAAACAAAAGTGTTGCATTTATATTTTTGTTCAGTGTAATTGAGTCCATGGACTCCTCTAGCTGCATCAATGCTCTAAGACGCTTCTTCTTACACCGTGGACCAGCCAAGCAACTGAGGTCAGATCGGGGAACCAACTTCATTGGCGCTAGCAATGAGCTTGGATTGACCAAGCAACAACAAGGATCCGGTATTAAGAGGTATCTGAGTGAGCAAGGTTGCTCCTGGGAGTTCAATCCCCCCCATTCTTCTCACATGGGAGGGTCCTGGGAGAGAATGATCGGAGTAGCTCGCCGAATACTTGAATCCATGCTATTGCAACAACACATACACCTCTCCCACGAAGTCTTGTGCACACTCATGGCTGAAGTTTCGGCTATAATAAACGCCAGACCACTGGTTCCAGTCTCTTCCGACCCAGATAACCCTTTCATCCTGACACCGGCAATGTTGCTTACACAGAAGGTCGGTGCTCCACCTCCACCTGGAGATTTTTCAGACAAGGAGCTCCTTCGAAGTCAATGGAGACAAGTGCAAGCCCTTGCAAGCATGTTCTGGACCCGCTGGAAACGTGAGTATCTTCCAACACTTCAGAATCGTCGCAAGTGGAACGAGGACCATCGCAACTTAAGAGAAGGAGATGTGGTGATGTTGAAAGACAGCCAAGCTATAAGGAATATTTGGCCCATGGCGCTTGTGACATCTACCTTTCCAAGCCAGGACGGAAAGGTGCGGAAGCTCGTAGTTAAGACCACTGCTCAAGGAAATCCGAAGATATTCCTGAGACCCGTTACGGAAGTAATTCTTCTTTTGCCTAAAGAGGACTGTTGAGATCATGAAAATATGTAATACTGGCATCACAGACGCCATGTGGGGAGTGTTCTGCCCTCCAGGCAGCTTATCTTGTGTTTTGTGTTGTTTAGCACCCCCTATGTTGAAACGTGGTACTGCACCGTAGACCAGTATTTAAAAGTACATTAGGCCACATGTTCAGTTATATGTGAGAGCCCAGCAGAGCCACACGGTATTCTCTATCCAGTGCAATCCTTTGATTTGGCTCATCGTATGCATTGCTTGTGAGTAAGTATTTGTTGTTTAAAACTATATCTTCTAGTTTTAAAGCTTATTTGAGTTATTTGGATGTTTTAGCATGTCATCCGTTCTGTGAAACTAATTCAATGTATATGTCTGTTTTATTTTAGTATTACTCCTTTGCTGTAACGGCATGGCCATTGAGTCCATAGTAAAGCTGGAGCTTAAAGGAATGCTCCACTCATTAGATAATTAATCAAAACTTCAGTATTTAGTGAAACATTATGTTTAAACCATACCCTGAAGAAATCAGCGATATTCCCCGGTAAATAATGATTTTATAGCTCTTTTTTATCAAAACCTGTATATTCCGTCAGGCCGCTGCCATTTTGCCCATTTTCAGTAGTCACGTGATGGTCGTGACGTCATCCATGCGTTCACTTTGTAAACACACAAAAACATGGTGAAGTTTTGAGCAATATGAAGAGATTGGAAGGGGGAATTCAGCCATACAGGTTCGAGCCTACTTAGTACTACTTAGTAGATACAATGATTTTGATTACTAGATATGTATGCATGTAGTACCACCCTTGCTAGCGATTCCCTCTCTAGTTTAGCATACTCAGCCTAGTTGTCCCTGGCCCTAGAACCACGATTTTATGGGGCCGGAAAAACTGGGGGGAAATACCCACTAGCCGGTACTACGCTATATGGAAAGGCCACCAAAAACTGGCCTGGCCTGGACGATAAAGGACGTTTAAATGGGGCTACCCGCTGCAATGGAAATGCGCCATAACATACCTTATTCTTACTCCGAGCACTACTTCTGGTCCTCCGTCGCTTCACACTTGCAGAGGGTGATTTCTCAACTGGCCGAACTGGTGTCCTGGTCGGTGATGACACCAGAAAGACCGATGGTACTGCATCTCCATTAAGTAATGGTTGTTCAATAAATCCCATGTTATGTTTTATCATACTCATAGTAGTCGTCCGGAAACTTGAAATGTTCGCTGCATACATGCGCCTGTGGATCTTTCGGTTCGGGCCGGCCACATTTCGCTAGCCACTGCCTCCGAACGTACTTCCTACGCTTACCTTTTGGCAACAGATAGAACCGAGCATTCCGTGGATTGTTCCTATCAGAATTGTGGCAATGTTTCGCGATACAATGAGGCATATTTGAAGAGAGTAACTACAGTAAATAACATGAACATCAACGTGTCCTCGAAACCAAACGCATGGTTTACGTCACGTCCGGTAAAATGGCGCCGCCCACAGTGTTGATGTTATTTCGGTAATTAATCAGTTTAAAATTACTGATAATGTCATCGGATTAAAAAAAAAAAAAGAGAGACTGGCAGAGACTCGTCTGTTTTATCGGATGATAATTATTTAAAAATGAGTGTCATGAGCATACCATTCCTTTAACGCTATATCCTGACTCTCGTGTCCATTATTTGGGAGTTTGGCTGGCTGCCTACTTTTGATTAGAAATGTAATCAGGAGGACAGTACAGTGTGCATTGAAATATGATAATATGAGAGCAAAATGTATGAATCTGTGAGTGTAAATATATATGTATATGAGAGTGAAAATGTATGAATGTAAAAGGAGAATGTATACGTGTGTGAGAGCAGGGCCGTATCCAGGATTTCCTAAATACCGAGGTCCAAATATGTTAGGGGGGTTCGAGGGATACCCCCCGAGATTTGGGGGATTTTCATGATCTAGTTAGGTGCTTTTTAAGTCCTGTGGAGGGTCACACATTGGATAATATATTAATTTCAAACCATGTCAGTGGGCTGACAATGTCAGCATAAATTATTTTTGAAAGTGTAATACATAAGAATCAGTTGATTGTTACTATTAATGATCTGGACATGCAGAAGAGGCTAAAATGATCACAAAACATTCATTTTCCATGTCTCTCTCCTTTCCATAACCTGCAGCCTCTCTTCCATCGTCTTTAGTCTCTCTGTCTTCTTCCTGTTCATTACTCTCTCTGTCCTCTACTCTTTCTCTTTGTTCAATCTCTCCCTCGTTGTTCACTTGTTGCTCCTCCTCACTTGTCGGTCCTGCCAGTGAATTAAAAGCAATTCAGCCATTTAGTTCATTTCACTTGTTTGTTTGCATTTTTTTTTAAAATCTGTTTTGTTTGATTCTCAAAAGAGAACAAAGAGGTAAGCAAATTGTGTTTTATACAATTGTATGTTATTATGACATCATAACTGCAATAGATGTATGTTGTTTTACAATTATGCCTATTGTCTATATTGTAAATGAAGACTATTGTTATAGATGTATAGATAGATAGATGTATAGATGGATAGATGGGGTTATTAAGCCTACATTATTTTTGTGTGACTGTACCTGCAGTTCCTCCCTGACATCCATCACTTTCTCTCTTTCTCTCTGCCTGTCCTGTCTCTTCCTTACCAAAGCTGAGCTTCGACTGACGTAGTATTTTCATTATATCTGAGTCAGTGTAAAAAGAAAACAACACAATGTTATATCTCCAATGTTTTACTCAAATTGAAATGAAAGAAAAGCATTACAATGTGTGTTAAAAGGTAATCCTTCTGACATTCTTTCACACACACATACGGGTTTTGGGCCGAGGGCGACACCGTACTTCCGGTATCAACAATTTCACGCGAGGTGCATACAGAATATCATAGTCTATTGCCTTTAGCAATATAGTCAACTCTAAAATACCACATATATGCATTGGCATGATAATATTATTGTGACAAGTGGGGTATTCACCTGGTGTTTCCAGAAGATAGACGTAGATGCCAAAATCGACCGAAGGCCACTTTTGAGGGTCGTAATTCCATACATTGTACATCCAACAACCCACACAGCTCTAGTTTACGCTGGTAACGACCTAGAGCACACCCCTCAAGTCCAGAGATGTAATCCGAAGACATGCAGCGATTTCTTCGGTCGTTAATTCAGAAAAAAAACCTAGTGCGCTCTGCCTGGCTACATTAGCTAGCTGTTTATATTAGCATCGCCAGGATTTTTGCACCTCCAGAAAAATGGCGTCTTTATAAAAAAATATATGGCGCGCCTTGCATTGTTGGTAGCTGTGACGTCACTGTGTGTGAAATAATTGGATTAATGTAATTAACTTTAGCTCTCTAGCTAGTTTATTCACACAATTTAAACCAAAGTATAGCCTATAGCTGCAATATAAGTTAGTGTGCATGTTGTCGGACGTCCACTGACTAACGTAGAGCGTTCACACAGGATCTGCTGCTCATATGATGTCCTGAGGAACAGAAACACAAGCAGCCCGCTGGACTCAGATCTCTAGATACCTCATCACTCCTCCGCTGCTCCGGTACAAGTCCGAGCTGCGGTGGTTTGTTGATACATGTCATCTTCTTCTGTTTGCTTTAACCGAGGCTACATGTACGTACTTATGCAGCGCCCCCATCGTCAGTAAATGGAAGTACTACAAAGAACCCTGTTTAGTGCAATTATTTCACAAGTTTAGTTATATACAGTACACAGCTCGAAAAAAATTAACGAGGTCCGGACCTCGGTGACCTCAATGGTGGATACGGCCATGTGTGAGAAGACCAGTATGAATTACGGCCTGTACGGCCCCTCATATATCTCCCACGCACACACACACACCCAGCTGTGTCCTGATAAAAATATCAATAGGTTTTTTAATAGGCATATGAACATGGCATAATAACAGTTTTGCAGAGTTAATCAGTGGGCTGGATTGAACCCTTATGTATGTCATCAATATCTGTGTGACCTTTGTAAGTGTACAAGATGTGCAAAACCAGCAGTTGAAATGAATCAAAACTATATGAGAAATATATTTGGATAATGACCTATTCATTCCTAATCCCTAATCCAAGCATAGATATAATATAATAATTATTATCGTACTTTGTTCTGTTAGATAGAGTTTTTTTGGCGATTAATGAATATTATCATCTGTTTCCGAATGAGTAAAGACCTGCACTGTTAGACATTATTAGCATATTAGTCATAACTGTCTCAGTACCCTAATAAGCACAATGTTAACTCATTCTTAATAAGATAATTAAACATTACTTATTGAACTGCTTAACTGTTACAATTTGAAATGGAAATGCAATAATTATAAAATATGTCAAAGAGGTTACGAAATTAGCTGGTTGCATGAGATGACTTGCAGTTCTGTGCCAAGCGGTGGTTACAGAATCAGTCAGGGTGAATAAGTTGAATCCCAAATCATGGTATTTCAGCAATTCCCCCTCAAAGACTCTAACAAAGCAATAGACATCACTGGGAGGGACGAGAGAACAAGTGGACTCATGAAAGGGCTGTCAGATATTAAGATGGACTTTGGGGCTGCTGATAGGTCCCAGTCTTTCATTCTACCCAAGGCAGTGCCTGAGCCAATGAGATAAAGGCCTCTCTGTTTGTGAGAGCCAATCAGTAATACTCTGGAGAGACAGAAGCCAATTAATCTCTTTGATGACATGAGCTTTAGAGGAATGGCCTGGTTTACTCTTCGTGGCGTTCCGAGTCTGGATCGAAAACCCTGCTGCTTTTCTTTCATCTCACAGCAGACAAAACCATGATGCTCCCTACAGCAGAGAGAACTTTCTAGAGGTTTTTGTTTGAAACTGTACCTGCTCTTTCAAGCGCTGAAAAGACACGCTCTGTCCTGGAATCACTTCTACAATCTTTTGAAGAATTTGCTGTCGGAATAATGTATGCACGGGGACTGGAGTATGAAGACACTTACAGCATCTCTACAGCTCTTTTTTGTATTCCTCTGTAGTGACATACTTACGGTGGCCCTGAAGTGCAAGACACCACAGCATTTCAGAAAACACAACAGCATTTCACAAAACGCTACAGCATTTCACAAAACAATACAGCATTTCACAAAACGCTGCAGCATTTCACAAAACACAACAGCAT
This sequence comes from Gymnodraco acuticeps, assembly GCF_902827175.1. Lineage (NCBI taxonomy): Eukaryota > Metazoa > Chordata > Actinopteri > Perciformes > Bathydraconidae > Gymnodraco > Gymnodraco acuticeps. Next base: position 152,995 of record NW_022989996.1, read on the forward strand.
TTCACAAAACGCCACAGCATTTCACAAAACGCCACAGCATTTCACAAAACGCCACAGCATTTCACAAAACACAACAGCATTTCATAAAACACCATAGCATTTCACATTGGACGGAAAGGGTATTGCTTAGGGAGAACAATTCTTGTTTGTGATTGGACAGAGCCAGCCATAGAAGCACTGCTGTGATTGGTTGTTTTTGCTGCCAGTCAAGAAATGACGCTGCGTGATTGGTCCAACACATCAGCCGTTTGCACACACACTCAGAGCTCACAGCTCCTCATATCTGTTCAGAAACTGGACAAAAGTTAAACATATACAAAACACAGACTGTCTATGTCATTTCGAATACAGTCGCTACTTTATTTATGTCTGTATGACGTTGTTGTGAGTGTGGACGGAGCAGCTACAGGTTAGTTTAGCCTGATGGGTCCGATTCCGATAGGATTTACATGGAGATACGGCCCGCCCCCTCTCCAGCGTCTTGTTTGAATGACAGGAGTAAACACAGAATTAATGCTTTATTAATTCATTGTTTTTAAGGGGCTTATCTCCATGTGAATATTATGGTAGACCACCCAATATTCGCATCGCTCTAATCGCTCGAGTTTCACCGCGGCTGTCAGCTGTGTTTGCTCCTGTCATTCAAACAAGACGCACTGGAGAGGGGGCGGGGCGTATCTCCATGTAAATCCTATGGGAGATACCAACTACAACAAAATGAACATATTTTACCGTGATTTAATTGTAATACACGTTTCAAAGTGATGCCGAAGTAACTACATACTGATAAAGGTTAGTAAAAACCATGAATTAACGCTTTGACAAGTCTGCAGATAAGACGGCAGGCGAAAAGCTTTTAAAATGCGTGTTTGGAATGGAATCGGACCCATCAGGCTAAACTAACCTGTAGCTGCTCCGTCCACACTCACAACAACGTCATACAGACATAAATAAAGCAGCGACTGTATTCGCCATGACATAGACAGTCTGTGGTTTGTACATGTTTAACTTGTGTCCAGTTTCTGAACAGATATGAGGAGCTGTGAGCTCTGAGTGTGTGCTAACGGCTGATGTGTTGGGACATATTTCGCTGTCGGTGTTGACCAATCACGAAGCGTCATTTCTTGACTGGCAGCAAAAACAACCAATCACAGCAGTGCTTCTCTGGCTGGCTATGTCCAATCACAAACAAGAAGTGTTCTCCCTAGAGCAGGGGTGGGGAACCTTTTTCCTCTCAAGGGCCATTTCAATGTTTTCAACATCCTCAGAGGGCCGTACAAATTATTGACCTCTGCTTAAAAATACTAAAATCACAGCCCACTCATTTGGCCTTTCTTTCATGATGTGCAAAGAAAAAGCAACCTCTTAATCCAGATATCTCACCATGACTCACGTAGGCATGACCACAAAACAGAAATATATGGACACAAGATGTGTGCAAATGTATTTAGACTCCTATCCATGTGAACATGATTTAAGTTGGGGGGACCTAACCTCCTCTAGGGGGGTCTGTGGGCATGCTCCCCCGGGAAGATTTGTTTTTTTAAATGTTGAAGTTCAAAGCATCAATCTGGTGCACTTTGAGAGCAACATTAAGAGATCTATGGATACATCTCTCAACACCGATATGAAACAGAACTGTAAGCAGATTTTCTTTTTCTTTATGGATATTTTACAAATCACTCCCCTTTCAAACTGTATTCTTCTTTATTAATAACAACTTTTTTTACTGTCATATAGTATTTTATACCTGTTTACTGTTTATTTTTGTATAACTATAATGATCATATAAAGATGTGCCTTTACCTCACTGGTTGTAGAAAAAGCTTCTTATATTCGTTAGCATAGCTAGCTAACCAGATGCTAATAACAACAAAGTTATTGACTGTATGATCAGTATGACAGATCGCCACTAGGCTTTCAACTAAAGACACAGCCACGCAAAAACTGCAGCATGTGTACGGCTCCTTATGGGTACTGCAATTTTTGGAAGTGCCGGAATGGAGCTGCGTTCTGGTGCTCACTGCTCCCCGTCAGAACTGCACCTCTGTCAGATGAGACATATACCACGTGATAACAAGTTAGGCTTGTGTTGTGTTCAAGGACCCTGACTTTAGCCAGGAAAAACAGTTACTTACTTGTTTAATTATTTTTGCTGTCTAGATTTGTTTAATTTTTTTCTTTTTTGCGTGTGTTTATAAATTACCTCGAGGGCCACACCAAATGGTCTCGCGGGCCGTATACGGCCCGGGGGCCGGAGGTTCCCCACCCCTGCTCTAGAGGAATACCCTTTCCGTCCAATGTGAAATGCTGTGGTGTTTTCTGAAATGCTGTTATGTTTTTTTAAATGCTGTGGCTTTTTGTGAAATGCTGTGGTGTTTTCTGAAATGCTGTTGTGTTTTCTGAAATGCTGTGGCGTTTTGTGAAATGCTGTGGCGTTTTCTGAAATGCTGTGGCGTTTTCTGAAATACTGCGGCGTTTTCTGAAATGCTGTGGCTTTTTGTGAAATGCTGTGGTGTTTTCTGAAATGCTGTTGTGTTTTCTGAAATGCTGTGGCGTTTTGTGAAATGCTGTGGCGTTTTCTGAAATGCTGTGGCGTTTTCTGAAATACTGCGGCGTTTTCTGAAATGCTGTAGTGTTTTGTGAAATGCTGTGGTGTTTTCTGAAATGCTGTAGTGCAGGGGCAGGCAAGTAAGTTTGGCCGTGGGCCAAATTTTTTCTGAGCCGCAAGATGGCGGGCCAGAACATAATCAAAGCCTAATTCAAGGAATTGATTTTGGTAAGAGGGCGCAGCGCCCCTGTTCCCCGGTTCAGAAAAAACTCTGATATCGCTGATGACCCTCCCCATCAACACTCTGATGCGCAGTCAGATCCGCTGATTGGTTCACTGGTGATATAAGCGCCCAATCCAGAGCCTCTGGCTAGACCCGCCCAAAGGGAGGCTCGTCCTCTCTAGCCCCATTTCAGTCCCAAAGCCAAGGCTATTATCTGTATTTTAACAGACTTATCTTTTAAATTGAGGTGTATTTATTGTTCTCTTCAAAGTTTATTTTTCTCTGAAATTGTAGGGAGGATGGTCCTCCCTTTCCTCAATGGACGAGCCTCCACTGAGTAAAGTAGAGTTATTAACTAGGTAGCAGTGTTATTTAACATACTTTTATAAGTATTGTCAAGTTCTCTGGGGTTTTGGCATTTATTTGAGTGTTTGCCCACATTTGAGAGGCTTGAGGGACAACTGGAATCCTTTTTCCTTTTCTTTATTTCAACTTTTCAAGGACACATTAGGCAAGGCAAGGCAAGGCAAGTTTATTTATATAGCACTTTTCAACACAAGGCAATTCAAAGTGCTTTACAAAAATGAAAGAGATTAAGAAAATGGCATTTAAAATCTAATAAAATAAACATTAAAAGAAAAAAAAATACATGGCAGTCAATTAAACATTAAAAGAAAAAAGTACATGGATAAAAGTTACAGTGCAGTCTAAGATATGAATAGTTCAATTAAAAGCAGCGACAAAAAGAAAAGTCTTCAGCCTGGATTTAAAAGTAGTCAGAGTTGCAGCGGACCTGCAGGTTTCTGGGAGTTTGTTCCAGATATTTGGAGCATAATAACTGAACGCTGCTTTACCATGTTTAGTTCTGACTCTGGAGACAGAAAGCTGACCAGTCCCTGAAGACCTGAGAGATCTGGATGGTTCATAATTTAGCAGGAGGTCAGAAATGTATTTTGGGCCTAAACCATTCAGTGCTTTATAAACCAGCAGCAGTATTTTGAAATCTATTCTTTGACACACAGGAAGCCAGTGTAAAGACTTCAGAACAGGAGTGATGTGATCCACTTTCTTAGTGTTAATGAGGACTCGAGCAGCGGCGTTCTGAATCAGCTGCAGCTTCCTAATAGATTTTTTAGTGAGACCTGTGAAGACACCATTGCAGTAGTCGAGTCTACTGAAGATAAAAGCATGGACAAGTTTTTCCAAATCCTGCTGTGACATTAGTCTTTTAATCCTAGATATATTCTTTAGGTGATAGTAGGCTGATTTAGTAACTGTTTTAATGTGACTGTTGAAACTCAGGTCAGAGTCCATGACTACACCTAGATTTCTGGCTTTATCTGTTGTTTTGAACATTGCACACTGAAGCTCAGTGCTAACTTTTATACGTTCTGATTTGGCTCCAAAAACCATTACCTCAGTTTTATCTTTGTTTAATTGGAGAAAGTTCTGACACATCCAGTCATTGATTTGTTCAATGCACTTACTCAGTGTTTGAATTGGAGCATAGTCTCCTGGTGAAATTGTTACGTAAATGTGTGTGTCATCTGCATAGCTATGGTAACTTATTTTGTTGTTCTTCATTATCTGAGCCAGTGGTAGCATGTAGATGTTAAAGAGAAGAGGCCCCAAGATGGAGCCTTGAGGAACCCCACATGTCATATTTGTCAACTCAGATGTGTATTTACCTATAGAAACAAAGTTGTTTCTGTCCTTTAAGTAGGATTCAAACCAATTCAGAATTGTTTCCGAAAGTCCCACCCAGTTTTCCAGTCGGTCTAGTAATATGCTGTGGTCAACAGTATCAAACGCAGCACTGAGATCTAATAATACTAACACTGAAGTTCTGCCACTGTCTGTGTTTAAGTGGATGTCATTAAAGACCTTTACAAGAGCAGTCTCAGTGCTGTGGTTTGGACGAAAGCCTGACTGGAACACATCAAAACAGTTATTTAAATGCAAGAAATTACTCAACTATTGAAAAACAACTTTTTCAATGATTTTACCTAGGAGGGAGGGTTTGATATGGGCCTGTAATTGTTCATTACTGAAGCATCTAGATTATTCTTTTTTAAGAGCGGTTTAATGACTGCAGTTTTCAGGGCCTGTGGAAAAATACCTGAGTGAAGAGATTTGTTTACTATATGAAGTAGATCTGAGGCCATGCAAGGCAAAACATCTTTGAAAAATCCTGTTGGAATAATATCAAGGCAGCAGGAGGAGGATTTCAGAAGTTGTATAATGTCCTCTAGGTTTTTATCATTAATCTGATGGAATTGTGTCATGATGTCTGAATTGATGTTAAGTGGAGATAGGGACAACACATTTGCTGTTCCTGATGCAGAGGCACTGACTGCTTGTCTGATTTTCTGAATTTTGTCAGTGAAGAAGGAGGCAAAATCATTGCACGCCCTGGTGGATAGAAATTCAGAGGCTACTGACACTGGGGGGTTAGTTAGTCTGTCGACGGTAGCAAACAAGGCACGTGCGTTGTTTTTGTTTTTGGTAATGATGTCAGAGAAGAACGATTGTCGTGCGTTTTTCAATTCCAAATTATAAAGGCCAAGTCTCTCTTTATAGATTTCAAAGTGAACCTGGAGTTTTGTTTTTCGCCACCTGCGTTCAGCTTTTCGACATTCTCTTTTTTTCTGTTTTCACGCTCATGGCCTTTCTCCATGGAGATATTTTCTTGCCAGTCACTTCCTTTACCTTAGTTGGAGCAATGGCATCTATAACATTTTTAATTTTTGAATTAAAATGATCTACTAGCTCATTTACTGAGATGTTGGCAGGGGCAAGTGTGGAAGAGAAATTCTGAGTAAACATTTCCCTAGTATTTTCAGTTAAATATCGCTTTGTGGTTACCTCTTTTTGAACATTTTTGTGAACAGAAATAGAGCTCTCAAAGAAAACACAGGAATGGTCAGAGAGTGCAACATCAGTCACCACAACCTTAGAGATATTCACACCCTTTGAGATAATTAAGTCCAGAGTGTGCCCCTTATTGTGCGTGGGCTCCGTCACATGCTGAGTCAGTCCATAGCTATCAAGAACACAAAACAGTTCTTTAGCCCCTCTGTCCTGGGGGTTGTCAACATGGATGTTAAAATCACCAACAATGACTAGACGGTCAAAGTCAATACACACTATAGACAGCAGTTCAGTAAAGTCGTCAAAAAAGCTTGCACAGTATTTGGGTGGTCTATAGATATTTAGGAACAGAGCTCGAGAGGAGCATTTCAGCTGAAGGGCCACATATTCAAAAGAATCAAAGTTTCCATACGATGTCTTCCTGCATTGAAGGGAATCATTAAACAGAATAGCAACTCCACCCCCTTTCTTATGCATTCTTTCCTGACTCATAAAACTAAAGTTGGGAGGGGTTGATTCGATAAGAACAGCTGCACTGTTATTTTGTTCAATCCAAGTTTCTGTTAAAAACATAAAATCGAGATTGTGCTCAGTGATAAAATCATTGATTAAAAAATGTTTTTCCTGCCAAAGACCTGACATTTAATAAAGCTAGTTTAAGTTTGTTAAACACACTATCAGTCATGTTTTTTGTAACAAGCTGTGGCTGACATGGAATCACTGCTAAATTAGATACACTCACACAAACGTTTGAGCGCTTCCTGTTTCTATGATTCACCGCTCTTAATCTATTACCTATCAACACAGATATCGGCAAAGCTACTGGCAGGCAGGGCCCCGACATGTCCTGGAAAGAGTTGAGAGTGCCATATGCCCTTGAGCCTGGACCCATCACATATCAGTAAGAGTTTGTTGTGTTTTGTACACACACATCCTTATCAGGCTTCGGAGACTGCAGATGCCCCCTCGAAGGGAGGGGAGGTGGTCGACGTAGGCACGGTGATGGAGACGGGCGAGATGGTGCGGGGGTAGAGGACATGCTGCCAGGGGGGGGAGGTGGTTGACGTAGGCGCGGTGATGAGGACGGGGGAGATGGTGCGCGTCTCCGCGGTGATTTTGGTGGGCGTCGTTGAGGAGCGGGGGTAAAGGACATGGTGCCAGCCCTGCGTATCGCCTTCGTTTGGTCTTTGAACTCCAGGAAGGAATCGGTGCCAACCCTCTGTATCTCCTTTGTGTGTTCATCGATCTCCAGGAGGGTGGGCGAGGGTGAAAGGGTGAACGGAGTATCCTCAAAGGCGTTGACAGGGGGGGGGGGGGGGCAGTGGAGACTCCTCCATTTGTCTCATAGGTCTCCCATAATCAGAACATTCCTCAGGCGGGTGCAGTGATAATTCTTCAGGGTTTTCTGCGTGATGTGTTGTGTCTTTCTCCTGTTTTGATTCCTCTTGCCGCTTGTCCTTGGCAGAGGGAACAGATTGATGACGCAGGCAGTTGAATATGTTAGAGATAAACAATTTCACTCCTGACTTGTTCAGGCAAACTCCATTTGCCTTGAAAAGATGTCTGCGATCCCAGAAAAAGTTAAAATTGTCAATAAAATGAACAGAATGGTCAGTACAGGCTGTTGAAAGCCAGGTGTTCAGTGCAAACAATCTGCTGAATCTCTCCACTCCTCTTCTGACTGGCGGTAGAGGGCCACTGATGAACACCTCTGCATTTAGAGAGCTGGCCGTTTCCAACAAACATTTAAAGTCTTCTTTCAGCACTTCTAACTGTTGTTTCACAACATAATTTGTTCCAATGTGCAGTACCACATTCTTCACAGTCGGATGTTCAGCCCCAATATGCAGGATCTTCTCAGCCGAGTCAGAGACCACATCCTTGGGAAAACATTGTACTTTGGTGTTGTTCTTATTACACAGACCTTTTACATCTCTTACAGCAGAGTCACCCACAATCAGAGTTTCAGGCCCAGTCGTTAGCTTTCCCTCTAGCCTTTTACTTTTAGAGTAGCTATTGGTCCTTACCCTGCTGCGTGAAGAGGACAGGTTATCCAGGTCATCAGATCTCCGGTTCTCGGTCAGCGGAGCGTATCTGTTCTGGATTGGCACACTTGGTGGTTTAGGAGGATTGTTTGTAATTCTCCCTTTAGCAGCTGTCCACTGCTGTTTCCTAGTATGAATAGGGGTTGAAGAGGCGCTCTTCCTGGGTGATAACAATGCAGGCCAGCCGGTCGCATCACAGATTTCGGAGCTCTGGGCTCTGCCTGTTATCCGTCCTCCCAAATCCCATGGAAATGATTTACTCTTAGGCTTTGCACCCAGAGAGTTCCAGGGAGGACTAACACTTGTAGATTTATTACCCGGTACACAGCCCTCCTGTTCCTTGGAATCCTTGTAGCTGCTAACTAGCTGTGAGTTAGCATACCCTTCTCCATTATTTTGCAACACTGGTAAAGTTGTGTCATTCCCACGACATAGTCCATTCACTTCCACGTTAACTTCCAACCGTTGCATTTTCATTTCCAACACAGCCATCTTCTGTATAAGTTTCTGGAAGTCATCTGTAGAGAACGGAGGCATTTTGCTACCAACTAGCTAAATAGCAGTAGCCTACCAGGCTTTAGCTGTTGCTAGGCCACGCTATTGTAAGACTAACGTCGTCGTAAAAATGTTGAAATATGGCTGAGACCCTCCGTCTATTTACGAAGATGAACTGTCCCAGTGATAAGTTAATGTCCAGGAGCCGCTGCTCGAAGTTTTCAGAGAATAAGAATAGGAAAATCAGCATAAAAAGTAAGCAGAGGCAGGAGCAAGCAGAAAAGCGTCTGCACTGTCAGAAAGATAAGCAGGTGAACCATTAGGATTCGTTCAGGTTGAAAACCTTTAAAAAAATACCAAAGAACAAAATAAATCAATTACAGCAGTTTTGCTTTGCAATTTCATATATTATAACCTAAATTAATCAGTAACCAAGTATTTTACTCAAACTCAATGTATTTAATAGTTAAATAAATACTTTAATTGACCTGGTTCCCCACAACCACACATTTGCCATATGTGACCCGCTCTATCGAAATCAGTCGAAAGTCGCAACGGCTCATTTAAAAATAAACGTGGATTTGCGTAAAAAAATAGTTTTCCGGGGATCGGGTGTTTTGTTTGATTTTAAATAAACAAAGTCTTGGCTTTCAGAATATGAATTTTTTTTCTCCAAAATCACACGATAAATACATGTTTGAAGCTTGTAAAGGGAAGATGACAGCTCTCCCTCGCCACTCTGCTCTTCCACAGCGCCGCTTCCCCTCCCTCCGCTGACATTATGAATGTAAGCGGATATGTCGGGACAGAATTTATTTTACCAGACAAATTTGAAACTTACCGGTCATGTTTCAATAATAATAATAATAAGAATGGTTTAGCAAAGTTTCCGTTAGCAGGTAATCACCGGACTAGGATCGGATATGCTGATGTTTAAAACTCAGTTAATGGGGCTCATTTTTATATTGCTTCAGTTTATAATCGTTACAGATCGAAAAGTTCAGATTCATTTTTCTATAAATGATTCAACAAACATAATTATTACAGTCAAACAAACTACTTGTAGTAGATGAAGTACATTATTCAAAAGTTTACATTAACTTTGAATAATAACACGGGAGAAACGGATGCTCTCTTTTCCCCTCTCCCTCCCTCTCTCTCCTGACAGCCCGTCAGTTTCTCATGCAGCTCGCTAAACAGTGGGCGGGGCTTCAGGTGATCATGCAGAGCTGCGTGTCTCCATCAGACTCAGCAGCTGATCTGATCTCTCTCTCGGGTCCGGTTACACTTCACTCGCGTTTATGTCCATATCGATCAGATCCAGCTCTCCTGATCGGCCTTTATAGAGAGCACCGATAAAACTATTAAGAGTGAATATCGGCCGATAATGACCGGCGGCCGATAATGACCGGCGGCTAACGGAAACCCTGATGTGTCGGTCCTATGTTGTAAAAATAAAAATAAAAAAAATAAAAAATAAAAATAATATTTTATTTTTGATTCTCAAAATGACGGGCCAAATATTATTGCTGGCGGGCCAACAATGGCCCGCGGGCCGCCTGTTGCTGACCCATGCTGTAGTGTTTTCTGAAATGCTGTGGTGTTTTGCACTTCAGGGCCACCGTACATACTAGACTAACTGGCAGACCAGGGTGTCAACTGTCGAACCCCCTGTAGATCAAGGCTAAGGAGACAGTTGGGTGTTCCACACCGTCTTCAAGGTCTGGATGTCAAATTGAGTGTAGCTCTTTTTTCTTCAATCTCTTGGAGTTTTGTTGCCTGACAGCAACCATAGGTATAACGTTTTTTAGTAAGCCTGAGGGGCACAAGCATTCTTGGCATATATACTGCAAATTACAGTGACGGATTCATTGGTGTTAAATGAAGTGGATAAAATAACCTACCTTCAAGGGAAAATAAATACATCACAATGCTTATCCCCTGCTCAGCATCATCCCCGCTCTGCAGACGAACCACAGTGGTTTTGTTTTTATCAAATAGTGTGATTTGATTGCTATGTTATTTAATTTGGAGAATGGAGCCAATCGCATACTTGAACTTAAAAATCACCCATTGAGTGCATCTATTTTCTGGCACAGCTATGGCTCCAGCCTATATTGCAGCATAGATTAATGCTGTGAACATACGGTAATGCACACAGTGTTGTTCAAGGTGTTCTCTGTCACAATTGCAGGGAGGGGGAGGAATAATATATCACTTTTTCGGATGAGGAGTGACTTTCACGTAGAATCTTAATGTATCAAACTCTTTTGCAAATGACTATGTTGTTGAAAACACAGCACTGCACATACTGCTGATGTAACTGTTGAATTTCAAAATATACAACGCTGCTCTCTTTTATAAGCTAGTGCTTAGGCTGAATTTCTTCTGAAAACACTGACTGTGCCAGGAATGCAGGGGGTCCCAATTAGTATACAGAAAATTATGTTGTGTAACTTAAAACTTCAATATTAATAAGGGTTGCCCAAGAGCTTTCAATGCCATTTCTCTAGGGCAAAAGTTAATTAGGTCAAATATTAATGTTTATATAATTTATTCATCACCACACATAAGGATTTAATATCTCCTATGAGAACACTTGATTATTCTGTTCTGCAAACATGAACCTGGTTCATGGATTTTGAGCAAAAGACCAAGTCTTTGGGGACCCTCATTCAGAATGAAAGCACTTTAAAAAGACAACAACCTTTGTAAATATGAGCTCAAGTTAGCCTCTGGTTTAATGGTATTAGGCAACACTTGGTCCAGATGCAGTATGTGCCACTCGGAAAGCTTTAGTTGAATAATATGTAATAATATGTATTACAAAATAATTGGACGAGGTACATGAGGCTATTGCTAAGCTGTTGTTTGTGAATCATGGCCACTATGTAACGCGCTCTCCCCTTTTGTTCTCTCTCTCCTCACTGCAAAGGGGCACCTGATCTGCTCCTGGCGCTGCCTCTGCTCAGGTGTTCCTGATCACCACTAATCAAGAGTGTAAAAGGAAGGCTGGAATAGATGCAGATGGCTCTTGGACACTGTTTATTCTGAGTTAGAAGTTCTTTATTCTGTCATTTCTTTTGGCTTGTTTTTTTAGTATGGAGGACCTGGTAGCTCAGTTTCCATGTCCTTCTTTCTGAGTTCAGTTTATGCATTTGTTTCAGTTGAGGAGGGACGTTCTGGATCCTACGGCCCCTGGTGTGGCTAGCCCAGGCTTCCTCCATATTTTGTTCTTTTTGGCCAGTCCTCCAGATTTGTATCATTTGAGTAAATGTCATTTAAAAATGTTCAATACAATTATATTGTTTTTGTAAACTCCATCGGCTTGGCGTTTTAGATATACAGTATGTTGCGGGTCACAACGTGAGCCATAAAGTTGTTTTTTTGCTGTGGCCGTTGTTGTTTTTTGGGCGTAGGATGCTTGCAGCGTTGACACTAGTACTAAGACGTGACTTTTTAATGTTGTAATTGGACATTTCAGTCATGCTTCCATTTTTCCCATGTAGTAATCCAAAGGCAGCCAATGACAGGGAAGTGAAGGGAATGCCATCAAGAGTGATTGTTGCAAGCCGGAAACAGCTGTTTGCATGCTATTGAAATGTTATTATCCATACTAAATGATATTATTTGCATTATTATTGAGCCTTTCTGAGGCTATTGCATGTTTCCATATGTTTACTTCATCCTGGCTCCTGGCCCGATGCATCAGCAACGTTCATTTAAAGACTAAACAACATTCTAAGGACGAGTAGTAACTAACACTAGTCTGGCGTAGTTCACAAGGCAATGTTTTGACAGGACCCAAGCCCCCTGATAACCAAGCATAACATATCTGTCTGCTCTATTTGTCCATCTTTGCCGAGTGCATAATTCTACATGTCTCACAGCCAAACGAGCCTCACTATCAGTTTGATATATGAAACAGAATGTGACAGAGGGGGTAATGGAGCGGGCATGTTGTCTTCATGCATTCAGGCCACATTCCCGAACACTTTGACGCCACTTGCTACCCATCAGCCCCCCTCTCCGCCGACACGCCATCCCGGACAAGACCTGAATCAAAGAGAGGTCAGGATGATTGAAGATTATCTTGTGCCTTATCATGTTGACTATGATATGATGTGACACCATCAAGTAAATTGGGGGAGGGAGGGGGACAAGAAGGATAGAGAATGAGATGTAAACGTTGTTATACGGGAGTAGAAGCATGTATCTCACTGTGGGAGCGATCTGCTCCTGTGAACAATGCAGTTTGTTGTGTGTGTGTGTGTGTGTGTGTGTGTGTGTGTGTGTGTGTGTGTGTGTGTGTGTGTGTGTTGTGTGTGTGTGTGTGTGTGTGTGTGTGTGTGTGTGTGTGTGTGGTGTGTGTGTGTGTGGTGTGTGTGGGTGTGTGTGTGTGTGTGTGTGTGTCATTAATTTTAGGGTGAAGACTTGGTTAGGATAAGTCTCCAGGAAACTACATGTAAGAGAGAGAGACTCCGCAGAGACCCCTGAGAGAGAGAGACGAGACCGGCGCATGAACTGAGCTCGCAGCACCGGCAGTGACGAAGAGAGAGATATGTGCCCGCAGATGTTATCCCGTAAGCTGCGAGAGGAAGACGAGGAGATGGAGGAGAGAAGAGAGCAATCGACTTCGTTTGAGGAGAGAGCGAAGGGAGGACCAGAGAGAGAGAAGAGAGAGAGATGATAGAGAAGGTTGAGAGATGCAAGGAGGAGAGAGAGAGAGAGAGAGAGAGAGAGAGAGAGATGCTTCATCAAAGTTATCCCTCATCCTCCAGATTCAACCAGATTCTGTATAACTCAGCACTTGTATAAACCAAAGGTTTGTCTTCTAAAGCTCTACAACACACTGCTTCTAGATTCTTGTGTCAGCATATATAAATTATGGGAAATAATCGTATTAGTCAAAATGAATATTTGCATATTCCAAATGAGTGTAGAGAGCATTATTTAAACCAACACATGCGTATTTTATCTAGTATCAAAAGAGCTGTTGGCAATAAAGGGAGCATTTCATATAGAGAAGAAGCACTGTGTATATGTATTTCTAACAGGCCAGACTTCTAGGGCAGCTCCAATAATAGAACAATACTCCACCACAAGCCAACTTGGAGCGGATCAGATCATTACAATATCCCTTCACCTCCCAGGTATTGTGCAGATGATATGTTCAGTAACGTTGGAGCCCACACTCTGTCATCTGTGCACCCACAAGGCTAATCGCTGGGTAAACAAACGACTCCAAATGTGTTGTAATAGGAGCTCTGTCCTTTGCTGAGGTGAGATTATGATGACAGTGAATCAATGGGCTTCAATAAGAAGGCTCTGATTTAAATCCTCTGTATGGGCAGAAATCCCTGCTGTCTTTTGTATTTTGTTTAACACTTGACAATGAGTGATGAAAAGGGATTAATAACTGCCAGGCTGCTTCTTGTGCTTACGGCTCTGTCAAGTGTTCAAACTGCAGGGATAGAGACATGTAAGGTCATCATCAAGAGGTTGAAGACAAAAAAGGAAATTGGTTGGCTTGGTTATACACAATTACCACAATAAACTATTTGTGACAGATTGTCAATACTAATGATGACATGCTCAGCTCCTAAACAGCCTTGTTGGTTTGTGATACGTTTAAATCTTCTCTCGATGTTAAAGCAGTTTACAGTGTTACCAGCTTTTATGAAAAAACAATATTGTTATTGTTATGGAAATAATTATCATAGACGCCAATTTGTAGCATACAGGACAAACCTTGATGTCTGTTTACCTCCTTTAAGGACACAGGCTGCTTAGCCAATAATGTTATTGTTCCCATTCTGTGACCGGTCAATACTGGGTCACAGATGGTCTGTGTTGTGGGTACACTGGGACACTTCCTTCTCTGTATTTGTGGACTCCAAGGTGAAATCTTCGAGGTCATAAGTGTCCGACGCAAGTAGCTCAGTGTTCCCACACTGTTTAGGCTATCTCCTCAAATATGTTGTTTACTCTCTGCGAAACCAGTTAGATGGGCTGGCAAGAGAGAGGCTCTCCAGAATTGACGTGGCAACTCTACCGTGAAGTCAGAACCTCTGACTCTTGGACTTGTGATGTGAATCCTCCGGCCGTAACTCCAAATAAACCATCAGTGTTTGACATCAAAGCTACTGCTCCTACCGTGTCTCCTTCCTGAGTCGGTGACTCCCACTGCATAGCTACACAGAAGTTTCCTCTACAGTTATGGCTTGTGGAATAGAATAAAATGCTTCAATGAATTACTATACTCAAAGGTGGCTGCTGTTCTTAATTGAGCCTTTGAATTGACCCTTAATAGCAAACAGCGTAATAAATACGATGACATTTAAAACATTAAAGCATAGGATTTGTAATCCTATATAATTGTGTGCCTCTATGTGAACATGTCACAGTAATGTGTCTGTATGAAACCAGAACCCAGTCTGCTCTGATTGGGCTGGCTCTGTTGTGCTAGCAAATGTGATGTCATTATGTTACGGAAGTCAACAAATTGAGTTTCAGACGAAACTGTGGAGGTGATGGAAAGAAACTCCCTCTAGAGGGAACTTTGGGATTGTATATTTTGCAGACCATTTAGATGAACAAAAACCTATTTAACACACTACAGGAAAGGGAAAACTCAAAAAAGCAATTTTGATTTAAGATGTAGAAAGAAAATACATATAATCAGGGGTACCCTTCACGCGATAGCTATCTTACCAGTTCTTATGCAACTCGCAAATATCTCTCTCTCTCTCTTTTCTCTCTCTCTCTCTCTCTCTCTCTCTCTCTCTCTCTCTCTCTCTCTCTCTCTCTCTCTCTCTCTCTCTCTCTCTCTCTCTCTCTCTCTCTCTCTCATTTGTCTATAGTGGCTACAAGAGATAGCAAAAACTACACAATGATAGTAAAGTTTTAGTTTTCTAAGAGGTGGAGTTTGTGCAAAGCTGTACTCTCTACTATCCCCTTCCTGCTCCATGCTCTGGTGGCCGATGGACTCTTGAGTTCATCTTTCAGTCTGTAACTGCATCATTGTCCCGTATCGTAAACAGTACAAGGGTCAAGGAACTGGGCATCAACTCGCACACTGCAATATTTTTTTATACAGCCTCTAGCTTGTTTTTTATTTCCTTCGTAAACTGAATGTCCTCGTCTGACTCAGATAACACATCTTCCCTGCATGGCTCAAACAGAAGGAGGAAAAAGCTTTCTCCATACAAAACATCAGTGAATTTGCTTTAAGTGGTTTGTGAAAAGACTGCAGGACATCAAAGTCCTTCTATTTAAGGCAAAGGTTGTTCCTTCTGTCATCGCACATAATCTGCCTGACATTTGGTACTTGCTCAAGAATGCTCCCTGCTAATGCTAGTTTAGATCCCACCCAGCAACAGTTACAGTCTTTTCCAATTGGAAAACAAATTATTGATTCATCCATTAAAATCCACTAGTTTAAAATCCATCAGTACAAAGAAGACAATGTTTCAATAGTCCCAGTTCCACCTGATTGATGTTCTGTTACCTCACACTGTCTTCTAACAGTCAGCAGTTGAACATTTTTGCCAATCTTTTGGATTTACAAGAATGCCAGGTTCTCAAGTTGGCATTAAACATATTAACAATATATGTTATTGCAAAATATAAAATTGCTGTTTGGCGCCAGACTACTCAAGAAAAAATGTAAAACTTACAGAAAAGTCAACTGTTCAGTTCATTTACTTGAAATAAATAATTCACTACAATGACTCTGTCTGCCCAGAATGAACCACTGATCTGTCAGTGGCAATTTATTGATCTGCAGAAGTAGCACTATGCATGATGTAGCACTTTTAGTAGAAGTATACTGCAAATATCCAGTGCTGGACTGTGGAAAACTAATGGTGTAATAAGGAAATGCAATAAGATGCTGGGGTAACAAATGACATTCAAGCCCCTCTGCTGAGATATAGGGAGGTACAACCCATGGGGGATAGATGGGTGGGCGATAATGTCTTCCCAGAGGCCCTGCTGAGCCCAGCACCCCAAAACTCCCTGGGAGAGAAGATTCAGTACACACACACACACACACACACACACACACACACACACACACACACACACACACACACACACACACACACACACACACACACACACACACACACACACACACACACACACAAACAGAGAACAGTTATTCACCCAAGAGACTTCTGAGCCGTACAGGTGAGACCACACATGTATCACTTCAATTTATCATTCTCACAGGGCAGGCTTTGCAAACAACCCGTAGCTGAGCTAGATCGGCTGATATGAAACATGGCCAGATGCTGGCATCCCAGCAGCTTGTTTCTCTGAGATGGTGCAAATCAGGGATTAAGTCATTGTACAGTAGTTTGCCGCAAGTGGTATAAACAAACGTTGCATCGGTACATTCTGATACAACATTCTTATCTCCTTAAAGGCCCAGAGTGACAACTTACTATACCTTTCCAGGCTCATACTAGTATCATGTCTTTGGTTTCCATCTGCGGGACTTTATTTAAAACGTAAAACCACCTCCCTGATATAAGAGTTTAATTTGCCATAAAATGTAGGTCATAAGATTGGAATATGTATCTCACTGTGAAATTATTTCCATTTGATAATATATCACCTAAAAGCATGATGGTAAAATCTAATATTTGCTTACTGTTACTATGATTAAACTACAATTAGTATTTCCAATATTATCTTATACTGTTATATGAAACAGTATACTTTACAAATATTTGAAGATAATATTTTTCTTATCTTCGGTATTGGTGTCAATCTTCAGTCACCATGAAATAATTAAGAAGAACAATATGGCAACTCCAGAAGCCTAAATATTGATTACATCTGAGGAATTGAACCATAGAAGATCACCACAAGATGTTTTAGGAGTTCAGCTTGTTTTAAAAGAGGACAAGCATACAATGTTCATTGACAAGGCATGGCACTAAATGCCAGGGGTTTGATCCTCACATGTTCTCTCACTGTTTAGATTTTTTAAATCTTCACTGGCATAGAGCATCACTAAATGTCTCACTTTTCACTAAATTAAAATCCCATCTCCAGCAACAATTCAAACAAAGCATATTCAATTAATAGAATTGTAATAACTTGAAGTCAGTCAGAAATGCTGCTGTTGTGGCCTTCAGAACCCACTGCTTTTGAACATGTGTTACCATAGCTCTGCATAAACCAATGGGTTGCTGAGCACGGATGCAAACACAGCACAATTATGTGATAAGGATGGGCAGTCAGAGAAGAAACCTATTTAATCCATGCAAGACGAATCAGGTGAGGGAGAGCTATGGCGGCCTTTGAACCTAAACACCATCTTGCCTGAACAATTGTCACCATCAGCGGAAAAAAAAAAGTTCAACCCCCCAAAATAGGTTGTGCTCCATATGCTTCAGAATACTCCACTCTACATTATCACCACAGGCCCTTCCTGCAACAGCTATAAAATAAACAAGTGCATAGATGGATGGAGTATTATGGGGCTTTGCAGTTGGTATTTGTTGTCCTTTTTTTTGTTTCAATCTATCTGGGAGGTAAAAGTGATACCCCTGCTGAGCTCTGGATGCATACAGCAGGTTGGAAGTCTTTGGATGGCTGTGTCAATGATCCTTACAAACACTGTTCAGCTGAGAGGAGGATTCTAACCAAACAGTATATCTTACAAAATGTCCAGGTTGTTTCTAATATGTGGACATTTGAAGCAGTATAAGCAAATGGAGGGTGATCAGTGTGTGCCTTATCCACCTCATGCTGCACACTTATTCCCACATTTCTCTTGTTTTCACTTAATTGCTTCCAACTGACAAACCCTCTGCTCTCCCAGCTTTCTATTGCCAGACACAGCTCGCCAATTAGAGGGAAAGGAGCTTTGGAAAGCCGCCGTGCTTAGTCTCCACATTTCCGTCGGGATAATAGCCAGTGGTAAGGTGAGTCATATATGGTGCAGTCTGCCAAAATGACATGCAATGCTGGAAATGTAATGATACATGATTTGTGCAGTGCCAATATGCGAGCACTTCAGCACTTAAATATGCTGTGTAGTCAGTGACAAATGCCTCTTGTGTTTTCAGATGGTTTCAAGTTGTTGTTGTTGTTGTTGTTGTTGTTTTGTATGAGGCAACCGACTGCACTGTCCCCCAAAATATTCCCTGTGGAGACAATAAAGTATGAATACCTTCCCTACCACTACAGTTGTTCCATTGTCATTCATGATCAATAGTATAATGCAGACTGGATACAACTGTTCCTATCTGTAGCAACTTGAGCAACTGTTGAGATGAAGCAACAAAGCTTTAAAAAAGGTAGCAATATAAATTAACAAAATCAATTACTCTTTCAATCTTAGAACTGGAGTCTATCAATATTTGTATAACAATCAGTCAAATTACTATAACGTGAAAAGTGTCTCTAATGATGATGAAACTACAGTTAATTATTTCTTGACCCTGCGGTTCGCTTAAACCTAACAACTAGCTTTGTTAAACTCAACATGTTGAATACACAATCACCGTATGGCAGAAAAGTAAGAGACAATCTGGTGACTTCTAGCATGGTGTTAGATCAAAAACACGGCTAATTAAAGAGTGGATATTAAACTTGTATTCATCAGGTGGCCAGAAAAGTACCTCCAAATAAATGTTAATTAGCCCATGTCAAAGTCATAAGGTAATAATATTGAATAGAATAAGAATTGAAAAAGGTTAAAAAGAGTTTGGTACTAAATACAACCTAATTATGCCAAAAATAATAACTGCATTATATACTGTAGTACAATAAGCTTGTTGTTTCTGTCATTTTTGACAAATGTTTTGCAATATTGCAGTGTGCCTTATGTATTCCTGCTTTCTTGTTTTACAAGCATGGTGCTAGGAGGTCTATCAAAGGCTAATTTGCTGCCTGTATGCTGTGGTTCAGTGCCACTTTCTAGCTTTAACATGAGGACCTACTTTAATAGAAATAATGGCCCACCTCTTCTTTTAACGGATGGTTGTAAAAGCTTGAGTGTTCTACTATTGCTCATTAGCAGGCGTTGCTTAAATAGGCTAACTACCATTTCCTCCAAGAACTGATGCGACATTGTGCCAAGCAGCACTTGTCTTTGAAACTGTAATCTTGCAGGGAAATGTGTTACAAAAGAGGACTCCCAGAAAGTAAAATAATGATATTCTACTCCCGAGACAGTTTCCACAGTTAGTAAAGATAAAACTTGTCCGCTACGGCATTACTTTTGTCAGACTTTTGGCTAATCAGAATGCGCTTCCAGGAAAATGTTATCCCTTACTTGTATTAAGTAGAACATTTGTCTCAACATTCGATCCCTTTTTCTCACAATCGTTAGTTTATCCCACACTGCATGCTTCTTTAAAATGCTTTGACAAGTGAGTCGTTCATGTCCCAGTGACAATGGATCTTAGCCGAAATCTCCCTATACTTCACCATTGTTGATATTTACTCATAAGCGTTACAAATCTTTAAATAAATTCAATAGGAATATCAGTTATGCATCTGCTAAACCCATGTTAGAAAGTGGAGCTATAGTTGACTTGAGTGTATGAGAAAATATATAGCTATTGTTTGAGTTGTCCAAACTGGGCTGGTGTAGATTTGAAGGGCTCATTCTAAAATAACAATGATTATTAGATCTAGGTGACTATACACTGAAGAATACATAGTCATATATTCTATTCTATTTCTGTAAATAATCCGTTAAATCTGACCCACTGGGCTTTTGCCAAAAGCCATGTTATAGGGGACTTAAATGTGGATTGTGTTCTGTCAAATTTGCTTGTAGTCAAGTGTGAAAATACCTCAGTGTCTCATTAATCTAATTTCACGAAGTAAATTAAAGGCCTTACTAATTAAATGTATCAACTACAACATTCTAGTTTTTGGCTACACAATGCCAACTTGAGGTTTAATCAGAACAGCTTTGTACCAATTAACAATTTCTTAAATTGACAAAATAAATGTATTGCAAAAGTCTGCATGCACAACATGACCTTAGTATCCCTCCATTTATTTGTAAAGCTACAATATGCCAACCCTTTTGTATCTCTATTCAGTCATTCTACATTCCTACCACATCACTCACCTTGATAAACTTTGATGAACTATCTACACTGCCACTTTTATACCACTATTATATAAACTCTAAAATATCTACAACATCAATTTAAAGTTATTTTTAAGTTAATTGGGGTAACTATTACCAACTATTATGTAAATACAGGAAATGAACAATGACATGTGGCTATAAGAAGTTGAGAAAGACTGGTGACATATAGTGTAAATTACATGTGTGTATTATGTGCAATTGGCCTTCACCCTGACGCCATGCTAATACATCAGCATCTCTGTCAGTATAGCTGACATTCATTACAGTGATGACAAAGCTAGACCTCCACCAAGGTTGTTTCCATAACTTAAAAGTAATGCGTGATCCCGCCCGCCCTGATCCATTGGCCAATGCTTCACCTGTCTGCAGACAAACAGAACTAACTAACTGAGGAATAAATGGTAATTTCAAGGTCTTAGTATACACAAATAATGGAGAAGAAAAAAGGCAATAAGTCCATTATTTTGCATATCTGGACATGCACCATCTGGGCTTTATTTTTAATCATTTTAACTGCAATGTTGGCCACCTTTTAAAGCTTTTACAAGGGTGATAATTATTTAGGGTTTCAAAGGTAGGCTTGGCTGAAAAACCCTTTTTAAAAATGTGGTTAACCCCAAGGAAACATGATTTGGAAACGTGTGTTGCTTTAGCATCGTATAATAAGCTATATCTACAGTAAAGTATTCTTTCCCAACACATGATTTTTCTCTGCTACCAAGTTCTTGTTTCACAGCCAACAGGGAGAGGAGAACTAATTTCAGCAGCGAATAACTCTTTCCGTGTAGTATTGTGCAAAAAGTATTGAATTATGTAAGATATCCATACAAAATAATGTGTCAACAGATCAATATTTATTCTCAGTTAAACCATGTCAAACAAAGTCAGAAAACACTGCAGACTTTGTTCACAAAAACATTTTCTCCAACCTTGCCGTAGGATGTTTTCTCAAAGTCTAACAATGTCACATCGTGTCCACTCTTGCTACATCGAGAGAGCAGACAACAAGTAGGGACTCATGAGGGAAAGCATTGGTGGATTAGAACAAAATGACTAGTGCAGTTGGTGATCACACCTTTCAGCACATTGCATAATGTTGCATAAGTATTACATTACTGAAAAGTCATATATTTCACGAGTTATGATCCATTCTGTTGTTGTTCAAAGTCTATTTACAGAGTATTTTATCCTCCTTCCAACATCACTGTTGTATCCCCTTCAATAAGCTGCAGTTAGAGGCTTGTTAAGTCAAACCTGATTTGATGTTTTTGACTCGTACGCTACCCCGTAATGCTCTGTGCCTTTTTTAGAGCTTTGGTCTTGAGACAGTGGCTCTTTCAGCAAAAGTTGTGTGGTTAAAAAGCGTGCTCGGAATCCAAGCCCTCTGCCTCCCTTTTGTTCGTGGTGAATATAATGACTGCCTGTCCTTTTGCGCTCCCAAGTCATGCTCCCTGGGAATAAGAGTGAAGAGAGGGCTTTTAGCTCCTGATAAATAGGCCTGCGTGCTCTTCTTAAAGTGCTCTTTCGGGATATACATTCTCATCTTCAGTTAATTTTATGCACACGCCTTAGGTTACCTAACAAATAATACACATTTTAATCACCAGTGCAATTGCCAACATGGGTGCATAGGTGAATTATAAGAGAGGCATGAAAACCCACGAGGGACTTGATGTAAGTAGTGGGAGGTAGAGACAAAGACTAAATCATGGGGAAATGTGCATGCAGAGGCAGATGCTCTGCTTTTAAACAAGTATAGGTGTGTGGAAAGGTTCAAAATTCAGGACGAAGTGCTTACCGTAGATTCTGAATTGTACACTTGTTTTCATAAGCAAAACCCAACTGCAAACTTTCAATAGCGCTTTTTGTCTCTTAGCTGCATAAAGTGTTCAAAAGCAATTCATCTGATGAAATGCAATGCAAGCAAATGCTGAAAGGAAACAGGACTAATTGCAGTGCAAGTAGAGTTGTGTGCTAATAGTGGTTTGATAAAATGTTATTTTAAATACATGGTGTGTTTGCCCTTCACAGTGTCCTTCTGCAGGAACAGGAAGTGTGTGGGTTTGACGCTCCAGGGGTTTCTGCCTGTCTTTGACATTTAGCCCACTGAGACTTCCCTGCTTATCCGTTTGCCCAAATGCAAACCAAGGCAATTATTCAGGGTACTTTTAAATGTGAGGTGATTAGGGTTGCGCATGCCAATGAACTCAATCACTCCTAATTCTATTACGAACCGTCTCTCCCTGTGTCTGTCTCTCATTCTGCCTCAGTCTCCCTCACAGATATAATGTAACGCACACACTTTGATTATGACCAAAATGTGACAAAAACTTAGGGCTTGCATTCCTCTATAAACAGATAGTATCGCAACACAATCTAGGAAGAACTGGAGGACTGTCCTCCCAGGTGGGGTCAAGGTTGTGGGATAACCACAAACGACTGCTTCAAAGATGAAACGACTCCACCTGAAATCTAAGTTGAGAATTTAATATATCAAGGATATCAGCCTCGCTAACATCAAAAGGAAATTGCAATTAGAGGGAAACTTCAAAGCCAAAATATCTGCATGCGTAGGCAAATATTATAAGGTGCTTTCAGTGACAGTCGTGCGGCTGTATGTCATCTTTTATCACAAGAGGTCAAACCAAGACTGTGAGCGATATTAAAAGTTCTAAGTCTAATTTGTTTTTTTAAATGGCACACTTGCACTAGAGTATATTCAGCCTGGTGATGCTGATGTGGAGTTACATGTGATCTGCTGCTTTTTAAGAAAGAAAAGAATGAATAAAGCTCTGAGACTGTCACGGTAGAGCGAAGGAAGCAGGACCCAAATGCAGATTATACTTATACACCTTTATTTCAAGGATACCGAAATAGAACTAGGACAGACAGAACACTCACCGGTGAACACAGTCAACAACAAAAGACGAACCGACAAAGACAGACAGAAAAACCAGAACTTAAATACACACAAGACTAATCACACAAACAAGACACAGGTGAGGAGGGAGGAGAAAACACAGAGGCACCAGGTGAACACAATCGGGTAATCAGGGAGGGAAAACAGACAGAAAGCAACAGGCAGGAAACGGGGGTGAACAATTTACAAAATAAATCAGGAAACCCAAAGATAGAAAAAGACAAGACAAAACAACAACACAGACAGATCGTGACAGTACCCCCCCCCCCCCTCAAGGGACGGATCCCAGACGTCCCAAAACAAAACTAAAAAAGTCCAAAACCTTAAGCAGGGTGGGTGGAGGGGGTCCGGAGGAGGGACGCATCACTAAGCAACCAGGGTGGGTGGAGGGGGTCTGGAGGACGGGCTTGGGCTGACAGCCCAGGGGCACGGCAGAGGACCAGGAAGGGGTCTCGGGTGGACGGCCCGGGGGCAAGGCAGAGGACCAGGAAGGGGTCTCGGGCGTACGGCCCGGGGGCAAGGCAGAGTCCAAAATGGGGGTTATAGAGGGGCGAAGGCCACCGCGGGCGAACTCAGGGGGCCGAGCATGAGGGCGAGGACTGCGGCCGGAAAAGTCAGGGGGCCGGGCCCGAGGGCGAGGACCGCAGCAGGAAGAGTCAGGGGGCCGGGCTCGAGGGCGAAGACCGCGGCTCTCAGGGGGCCGGGCTCGAGGGTGAAGACTGCGGCTCACAGAGGGCCGGGATCGAGGGCGAAGACCGCGGCTCTCAGGGGCCCTGGCTCGAGGGCGAAGACCAGAGAGCTCCGGAGGCCTGGCAGGAAGGCGCTGACGGGACAGTGCCAGAGACCGGGCAGGACCCGGTGTCGGAGCTGATGGGACAGGCCTCGGCAGGATCCCCCACGGAAGAGGACCAGGACACGGGATTTGCAGGATCCCCAGCAGGAGAGCAGTCGGCGGGGCCTCCAACGGCACAGTACATAGGATTGGCAGGACCCCCGGCAGGAGAGTAGACGGCGGGACCTCCAACGAGACAGGACAAAGGGTTGGCAGGACCCCGGCAGGAGAGTAGTCGGCGGGACCTCCAACAGCACAGGACAAAGGGTTGGCAGGACCCCCGGCAGGAGAGTAGTCGGCGGGGCCTCCAACTGGACAGGACAAAGGGTAGGCAGGACCCCCGGCAGGAGAGTAGTCGGCGGGGCCTCCAACGGCACAGGACAAAGGATTGGCAGGACCCCCGGCAGGAGAGTAGACGGCGGGACCTCCAACGAGACAGGACAAAGGGTTGGCAGGACCCCCGGCAGGAGAGTAGTCGGCGGGACCTCCAACAGCACAGGACAAAGGGTTGGCAGGGCCCCCGGCAGGAGAGTAGTCGGCGGGGCCTCCAACGGCACAGGACATAGGATTGGCAGGACCCCCGGCAGGAGAGTAGACGGCGGGACCTCCAACGAGACAGGACAAAGGGTTGGCAGGACCCCCGGCAGGAGAGTAGTCGGCGGGGCCTCCAACGGCACAGGACAAAGGGTTGGCAGGACCCCCGGCAGGAGAGTAGACGGCGGGACCTCCAACGGGACAGGACAAGGAGCTGGCGTCGTCTGGGGAGCCAGCAGGAGACGAGGTGCTGGAGTCGGCCAGTACGCCCACAAGACTCGGGGAGCTGGCGTCGGCTGGGGAGCCAGCAGAAGACGAGGTGCTGGAGTCGGCCGGTACGCCGACAAGACTCGGGGAGCTGGCGTCGGCTGGGGAGCCAGCAGAAGACGAGGTGCTGGAGTCGGCCGGTACGCCGACAAGACTCGGGGAGCTGGCGTCGGCTGAGGAGCCAGCCCTGTAGCCGAAACTGGAGTCGAGCCCATGGCTTCCGGGGACGGTACTGAAGCCGGAACCATGGCTGCTGGGGCCGGAACCATGGCTGCGGGGGTCGGAATTGAAGCCAGAATCATGGCTGTAAGGTCCGGTTCTGGAGCCGGAAACATGGCTGTAAGGTCCTGTTCTGGAGCGGGAAACATGGCTGTAAGGTCCGGTTCTGGAGCCGGAAACATGGCTGTAAGGTCCGGAGCTGAAGCCTGGATCATTGCTGTGTGGGCCGGTACTGAAGCCGGAACCTCCAACGGCACTTCAGTAGGGACTGGAGAGGGAACTCGAGAGGGGACTTGAGATGGGACTAGAGTTGGGATTTGAGAAGGGACTAGGGAAGGGACTAAAGGAGGGACTGGAGATGGGACTAGAGATGGGACTAGAGGAGAGACTTGAGAAAGGACTTGAGAAAGGACTAGAGAAGTGACCTGAGGAGGGACTTGGGAAGGGACTAGAGGGGGAACTCGAGAAGAGACTAGAGAGTGGACCAGAGAAGGGACTAGAGAAGGGACTTGAGATGGGACTATGGCAGCTGGGGCAAGAGCTGGGTCTGGAACCATGGCCGCTGGGGCCAGAACCATGGCCGCTGGGGCCAGAACCATGGCCGCTGGGGCCAGAACTGGGACCGGAATCATGGCTCTTGGGGCTCGGGCTGCTAGCCTGGACTTGCGACTCCTTCTCTTAGAAGCCGCCTGAAGGCTCCGTGGACCTCCAAAAGCCAGACGAGTTCCAGAAAACGACTCCTGGACAGGAGCAGGAACTGGGGCAGAAGCACTGGTTGACTCCAGACGGAACACACAGAGACGTTTGTATTCAGCAGGCTGGAAATCACACACCCAGAGGAAGTTCAAAATCCAGCCAGGTAAGAATTTTACCAAGTCTGGTTTCTCCATAGCCAACCGGTGCGCCTCTACCAGAGCGGCCTCCCTCTGCCGAACACTGGACGCTCCCTTCCACCAATCATAGCAGCAAGCCAAATAAAAGTAAAAATGTTGTAGTTCCACCTCAAATGGATCATCTGCTGGGTCCATTTCTTGGCCGGTTCGTTCTGTCACGGTAGAGCGAAGGAAGCAGGACCCAAATGCAGATTCAACTTATACACCTTTATTTCAAGGATACCGAAATAGAACTAGGACAGACAGAACACTCACCGGTGAACACAGTCAACAACAAAAGACGAACCGACAAAGACAGACAGAAAAACCAGAACTTAAATACACACAAGACTAATCACACAAACAAGACACAGGTGAGGAGGGAGGAGAAAACACAGAGGCACCAGGTGAACACAATCGGGTAATCAGGGAGGGAAAACAGACAGAAAGCAACAGGCAGGAAACGGGGGTGAACAATTTACAAAATAAAACAGGAAACCCAAAGATAGAAAAAGACAAGACAAAACAACAACACAGACAGATCGTGACAGAGACGATTATCTTTATAACAACTAAAATCACTTCTATAACCAGTGACTTACAATTGTGCTTTCCTCTTCACAATGCTATTAAGTCAGCAAAGTATTTTAAGCGAGGGCTTTTATATTTATTTGGTTAATCCTCCAAAGTAAAACTATTGGATGGATGACATGAGATCCATGAACTTTTGTGAACTCTTGACTTCATGTGCATCCAAACGGAGCGGCTGTCATGACAGAACCCTCATTAGCGTTCCAACACTATAACTTTCTTTATTGTTATTTCTTTCTGTATTTCTTTCTTTCTTTTTTCTATCAGTGGTAGCATAAACATTGGCTATTTCTCCAGGGGTCGACACATGGAGTCAAACACGCTTATAAAAACTATAGACACAACAAACAAAACAGCTTATCTAATTTAATTTACCTTTAGAAACTGAATAATGAAAAAACAACAACATGAAACTGAACACAGAATTATAAATCAAACCCAACTCATCAAGAATTAATTGCAACACTTTGTTTTGGTTGGTTTCAGCAGCAAATAGTAAAGCTTGCAGCACTCAAATACATTATAGCTATTAAAGTAATAACTATCATACATCATACGTTTGTACAACATTTTACCCCATAAAACATGATAAATCATCCCATCCCTGTGAGATGGAATTAGAAAGCTTTTTGTTCGGTATACAGTTATGATATTTGTTTATATATCAAACATATATAATAATAATAAAGACGAGTCCGATACTGAAAAGCATACCTCCTTCAGGAAGAACATAACTGCCATAGCAACCATTATTTACCATACAATGATATCAATTGAAAACAATCCTTCAACAAAATGTCTAGCAGTCTTTTTTGAGTAAGTGAATTTGTGGCTGTGTGACTACATTGTAAAGTGTTACCAGAGGCTGTGAACTGCAGAGAGGAGTGAAAGACCCTCATGTGGCTGGTGAAACCCTTCCTGGATCTGGAAGTCTTTGTAAATGGTGAGGGGACTTTATATATCCATGTAGGCTTGGATTATCCATGCTTTAACTCAGCCGAAGGGCTGAAGATTAAATACTGCAAGTGGCCCAGGTCTAGCTGACTCGACCTGTGGGGCCAAACGAACTGTTATATTGGAGTTCTGAGGCTCAGTCGGATCAGGGGAGATTTATTCCTCTATCCTACCGTGGTTTAACACGGGGCCACCTTCTAAACCGGCACTAAATCACCAGTGCTCCTCTTCTGGAAACCTTTCTTTCTTTGGGGTCCCTCATCTAATTCTTGATTTATCTTCTTGTATTCAGACTTCAGGTTAATGGGGTATTTGGGAATATCAAGGATCAGACAAATTGTCCAGCAAATCATTTATTACATACACACACTCTCATGTACACAAACACACTCACATTTTTATCATAATTAAAGATTGGATAGTCATCACAATTCTGGAATGACTTCACTTGGACTATGAGGAAAGGTACAGAGATGCAATCACTTCCCATAACTCAAAATGTGTTCATCTCTATGGGGTCCCTGAACATATAAAGTAATATTGCCTGTTGGGTTACAACAATAAGGCAGGTGCAATGATTCAGAAGCAGATGAGATTTAATCCTCACGTGCATGTAAACAATAAGTGATTTATCTCTTGTGTGTCAGCATTTTTAAGAATATCTATAAACAGCTCAGTATAGCAACTTCCCTGTAGAAGGAAACTCAAGACGTTAGTGCTTGGATTTTGAGATACTCCGAATGCCAAATGTTATAGCTTTTTTTCTACCATGGACTTCATGTTTTATTATAGGGGTAAATTGGCTTTGCCATGCGGGAGTATAACACAATCTGTCCACTGATGGGAAAGGCCAATATTTTATTTGGATGTACTTCCCAGCAAGAAAACATACTGTGAGTGCTTGTTGGGAAGCCACCCATTTTCAATCAAATATGATGTCAAGGGAAGGTAGGAGCTAAGTTTTGAATTAATTATTGACCAGTATGGTGTCAGATAGACAGGTCCTAATTTATATATTGCAACACAGCACTGAGACCGCCCTCATCAATATCACCAACGATCTCCTCATTGCTGCTGACTCTGGCCGCCTCAGCATCCTCATCCTCCTGGACCTCTCTGCAGCGTTTGACACCATCTCTCACAACATCCTCCTCACCCGCCTCTCAGACCTCCTAGGTGTCACTGGCACAGCGCTGTCTTGGTTCACCTCCTACCTCCATAACAGGAAACAGTTTGTCTCCATCAATGGCTCAAATTCACCCCCGGCCCCAGTCCACCATGGTGTACCCCAGGGCTCTGTGCTTGGCCCCCTCCTGTTCACCATTTACATGCTCCCCCTCGGCCAGATCATCCAACATCATGGACTCAATTTCCACTGTTACGTTGATGATACCCAACTGTATCTCAGCACCACTCCATCCTCCCAGCTCCCCCCTCAGTCTCTCATCAACTGCCTGCATGACATCAAAGCATGGATGTCCTCCAACTATCTCAAACTAAACAGCAGGAAAACAGAGCTCATGGTTTTGGCACCCAAGGCGCTACTCCGGAAGGTTGGTGAATTCATCCTTGAGGTTGACGGCTGCTCCATCTCCCCATCTTCTGAAGCCCGCAACCTGGGTGTCATCCTCGACTCCACCCTTTCCTTCTACTCCCACGTCAAGTCTGTGACCAAATCGGCCTTTTTCCATCTAAGGAACATTGCCAGACTCTGACCGTCACTCTCGGAGTCGGTTGCCAAAACCCTAGTCATGCGTTTGTCACCTCCTGCTTGGACTACTGCAATGGTGTCCTGTTTGGGGTTCCCAACAAAACCCTGGACAGGCTCCAGTTAGTCCAGTATGTTCAAAACTGTGCTGCTAGGGTACTCACACATACAAAGCCTTGGCAGCACATCACTCCCACCCTCATCCGCCTCCACATGGTTGCCGGTCAAGTCCCGCATAACCATGGGCGCGGGAAGGGGGGTGCAGAGGGCGCTGCAGCACCCCCTAGCGGCAGGCAGGGGGTGCATAGCTCCCCTGTCTGAATTATTATTTGACGGTTATTGCTGCTCCCGCTGTGCATAATCTGTGTAATATGTAGCCAATAAATTCCACATTGTTTGCTACAATTCTGTAGCCCCGGACAATTCTACCTCAATAATATAATACATTAACCGTGCTTTACGTGAACCTCATCATGACACTAGAGAGGACGGCAGGACTGTAATTTCCAGTGTTCAGTGAATGCAACAGAGGCAAGACATCAGACCAATCAGAGAGTTGCATGGAAATAAAAGTGTGCTTGTGTCATTCAAGCTCGGCTCTGTGTGTGTGTGTGTGTGTGTGTGTGTGTGTGTGTGTGTGTGTGTGTGTGTGTGTGTGTGTGTGTGTGGTGATGTGTGTGTGTGAGTGGAGAGGAGGAAGATAGAGAGAGAGATGAGAGAGAGAGAGAGAGAGAGAGAGAGAGAGAGAGAGAGAGAGAGAGAGAGAGAGAGAGAGAGAGAGAGAGAGAGAGAGAGAGAGAGAGAGAGACCGGTGCCAGCAGCAGGGACGTATTGTTAGCATATGGTTAGCTAGCTGCACTAACGGAGCTGTTTGTTCCACAACAAGCTGGAGGAGTGCTCTCCTCTCAGACTGAGAGGCTCAGGTGAGCTAAAGGACTCTCTGAGTGTTTAGATAGTTAACTTTAGTCTAAGTTATCACCTTCATATGATCATTATAGTTTTAAAAAGAATAAAGGAAAAACAGTTGTGAAATACTATATGGCAGTAAAACAAGAATACAGTTTGAAAGGGGAGTGATTTGTAAAATATCCATAAAGAAAAAGAACATCTTACAGTTGTGTTTCATCTGGGTGTTGAGAGATGTATCCATAGATCTCTTAATGTTGCTCTCAAAGTGCACCAGATTGATGCTTTTAACTTCAATATTTAAAAAAAATCTTCCCGGGGGAACATCCCCCCGGAACCCCCTAGAGGAGGTGAGGTCCACTCCCCACTCGTGAAAAATAGCACTTTACCCCTGCCTATATGCCGTGAGCTGATTATCGAGCCTTCATTGTAACCAGGGTTGGGAGGGTTACTTTGTAAATGTAATCAGTTACTGATTACTGATTACATGGCTCTGAAAGTAATCCGAATACAGTTACAGTTACGTGTCTTAAAAAAGTAACGTAATCAGATTACTTTTAGATTACTTTTGGATTACTTTCTTTTTCCATCACAGATGGGTATGTTTTGGTGTACAGGAGACACAAAAAGCAAAAGGAATGTGTTTTTACTGTTTTAATGGCTTATCAAGAGCACAACTGAAACACAACATCTGAAACGATGTAACAACATAATTAACTTTTTGGGGATGCAGTTTGGGATGTGAGGAGTGAGGGACACGGCTTAGAACGAGCGTGTCGCCTTCTGTCCTGCCAGTGTTGGCAGGACATGAATTAAAATGTCAAACTCGGACTTCATTTTAAGGACATTACGGCCAGGGGTGTAGAGCTATATTTGTT
The DNA here is from genome assembly GCF_902827175.1 of Gymnodraco acuticeps. Lineage (NCBI taxonomy): Eukaryota > Metazoa > Chordata > Actinopteri > Perciformes > Bathydraconidae > Gymnodraco > Gymnodraco acuticeps. The sequence goes on from NW_022989996.1 coordinate 183,991, forward strand.
TAAGCACCGGATTGGCAAAACAGGAGAGTGTGTGCACCCAGGGTCGGCGTCATTCGCGGGCCATGCCGCCCCAAATGAGTCACTGTGCCCTCCCAACGCAGGGTGGGCAAGCCTTGCCACTTTGCCGTTTTTTTCTTTTTTTAATCATATAAGTGAAAACGTTTCCACTAAAGGTTTTTTGTGTGAAATACATCAGAAATAAAGAATACAAATATAAAACACAGCCTGAGGTGTGCTCACTGCTGCTCTCTGATTGGTGTGTTGCTTGACCAATGACCCCCGACCTTTTTTTTGTTATCATTACGTGGCTGTGTGTTTAGATGAAAGCCCGGTGGCGATCTGTTAATCTGTTACACTGATTATACAGTAAAGCCATCGAAAATAATATGATATACAGTACAGTACAAGTACATGGGTCTCTGTGTTTCATTCAAGCTCGGCTCTGTGTGTGTGTGGCACGAGCGCATTTTGTGAGTGCGCGAGCGGTAACGTGGAATGTTGTTAGCATCTGGTTAGCTAGCTATGCTAACGGATATAAAGGGCTGTTTCTACACCAAGGTGGAGGAGAGTCCTCTCCTGTCAGACTGTGGGGATCTTATAACGTCAGCACTCAGCTCAGTGAGGTAAGGACTCTCTCAGTGTTTAGATAGTTCACTTTAGTGTAAGTTATCTCAGTGGGTCTCAAACGGTTTGGTCACCATTTATGTAAGTATTTTCGAGGAATACCTTTATATGATCATTATAGTTATTAAAGAGAGAATAAATGAAAAACGGGTATGAAATACTATAGGACAGTAACAGAAGAATACAGTTTAAAAGGGGAATGATTAGTAAAATATCCATAAAGAAAAAGTAAATCTGTTTACAGTTCTGTTTCATATGAGAGATGAGAGATGTAGACTATCCATAGATCTCTTTATTTTGCTCTCAAAGTGCACCAGATTGATGCATTTAACTTCAATATTTTAAAAATAATCTTCCCGGGGCAGCATGCCCCCAGACCCTCCTAGAGGAGGTTAGGTCCACCCCCACCTAAAACATATTCACATGGATAGGATACTAAATACATTTGCACACTTTTTATATGATGGCCTATGTCCATATAAAATCAAATCAAGTTTTATTTATATAGCACATTTTTCAACGATTTTTGGTCGAGCCAAAGTGCTGTACATATAATAAAAAATAACCTACAGTAAAGACACTTTACAGCAAATACAACAGCACAGTTTGTGCAGAATATCAGTATGAGAAAACGACACCCTCTGTCCTTATATGTTTCTGTTTTGGTGGTCGTGCCACAACCGTGCATGTATGCACAAGTCATAGGGGCGCTATACAATAGCACTACACCCCTGCAATGTGTGTGAAAGACAATAGACTTTACAGCATGTTTTTTGAAATTGAAGTTGCGTTGGTGTGTTGGTTGTTGACGGCAGTGTGTGCCCCCCCTTGGTAAATGATTGCCCCCCCCATTCGATTTGTTCTAGAGCCGACCCTGTGTGCACCAGTCTGCCTTGATCTATGAATTAATGTCCGTGACTCTCACAGTATCTGCTGCCCGCAGCTGTTTTATAGAAGGAACACCTCCTTCACTTCATGAAATCTCTGCAGCACCAGGAGGCAGCGGGAGGGTTAACTCAGCCTCTGAGAAGACGAGCACGCAGTGCCTTTCACGCACCGCCTTCACCGTGTTTACCTTCAGAAATAATCATTAGTAAGGCTAAAGAAAGAGCGACCGCAGGCTGATGTGTTTTAACCACACACACGCGATTTAAACGCAGACTTGTGTTCCTCCATGTTTCGTTGTTATTGTTTCACTGAGCGGACCCGCGATTTTTTTTCAAACGCTTTTTTGGTCCATCTGCGGCGGTAATAGGTTTTGTGGGCTGTGATGATTCGGCTGTATACCTTTAGTAATGAATATTAAATGTTGTGAGGAAATCTTTCCACCAATAATTCCAATAAGTAATCCAAAATGTATTCACTTCAGGTTTACGAAAGTAACTGTAATCAGATTACTCGTTTTTCAAATGTAACGCGAGCTGAATACAGTTACTTGATTTTTGTATTCTGATTACGTAACGCCGTTACATGTATTCCGTTACAACCCAACCCTGATTGTAACAGTCGCGGGTGTACTGTGTGTTTGCGTGTGGGGAGTGCTTTTGTGCGTGCTCTATAGTGCCCGTAATAGTGTTCACTGGAGTCCAGCACCTCAGCACCCCCACTCAAAATCCCTTCCCGCGCATCTGCGCATAACATACAAAATCCTCCTCCTTACCTACAAGTCCCTCCATGCCCATGCCCCCCAGTACCTATCGGCAGGGTCGGCTCTAGAACAAATCGAATGGGGGGGCAATCATTTACCAAGGGGGGGGCACACACTGCCGTCAACAACCAACACACAAACACCAACGCAACTTCAATTTAAAAAAACATGCTGTAAAGTCTATTGTCTTTCACACACATTGCAGGGGTGTAGTGCTATTGTATAGCGCACCTATGACTTGTGCATACATGCACGGTTGTGGCACGACCACCAAAACAGAAACATATAAGGACAGAGGGTGTCGTTTTCTCATACTGATATTCTGCACAAACTGTGCTGTTGTATTTGTTGTAAAGTGTCTTTACTGTAGGTTATTTTTTATTATATGTACAGCACTTTGGCTCGACCAAAAATCGTTGAAAAATTTGCTATATAAATAAAACTTGATTTGATTTGATATGGAGATAGGCCACCATATACAAAGTGTGCAAATGTATTTAGTATCCTATCCATGTGAACATGTTTTAGGTGGGAGTGGACCTAACCTCTAGGAGGATCTGGGGGCATGCTCCCCCGGGAAGATTATTTTTAAAATATTGAAGTTAAAAGCATCAATCTGGTGCACTTTGAGAGCAAAATGAAGAGATCTATGAACAGCCTACACCTCTCAGCATCCATATGAAACAGAACTGTACACAGATTTACTTTTTCTTTATGGATATTTTACTAATCATTCCCCTTTTAAACTGTATTCTTGTGTTACTGTCCAATAGTATTTCGTACCCGTTTTTCATGTATTCTCTCTTTAACAACTATAATGATCATATAAAGGTATTCCTCGAAAATACTTACATAAATGGTGACCAAAACCGTTTGAGACCCACTGAGATAACTTAACCTACACTAAAGTGAACTATCTAAACACTGAGAGAGTCCTTACCTCACTGAGCTGACGTTATAAGATCCTCTCAGTCTGACAGGAGAGGACTCTCCTCCACCTTGGTGTAGAAACAGCCCTTTATATCCGTTAGCATAGCTAGCTAACCAGATGCTAACAACATTCCACGTTACCACTCGCGCACTCACAAAATGCGCTCGTGCCACACAGAGCCGAGCTTGAATGAAACACAGAGACCCATGTACTTGTACTGTACTGTATATCATATTATTTTCGATGGCTTTACTGTATAATCAGTATAACAGATGGACAGATCGCCACTGGGCTTTCATCTAAACACACAGCCACGTAATGATAACAAAAAAAAGGTCGGGGGTCATTGGTCAAGCAACACACCAATCAGAGAGCAGCAGCACACCTCAGGCTGTGTTTTATATTTGTATTCTTTATTTCTGATGTATTTCACACAAAAAACGTTTAGTAGAAACGTTTTCACTTATATGATTAAAAAAAGAAAAAAACGGCAAAGTGGCAAGGCTTGCCAACCCTGCGTTGGGGGGGCACAGTGACTCATTTGGGGGGGCATGGCCCGCGAATGACCCCCCATGAAGCCGACCCTGCCTATCGGACATCCTTCGCCCACATGCCCCACCCCGGAACCTGCGGTCTTCAGACTCTGGCCTGCTTACGACCCCCCGCACCAAACTGCGAACAATCGGAGACAGAGCCTTCAGTGTGGCAGCCCCCACCCTCTGGAACGCTCTCCCTGCGGAGATCCGCAACATCCCCACGCTTGACGCCTTCAAAAGGGCCCTCAAGACCCATCTGTTTACTAAGGCCTTTGGCCCCTAATCTATTTGTTGTTTTGTCTGTCTGACTGGTTGTCTGACTGCCTTTTTTATGTTTGTGTTGCCCCTGTTCTTCTTTGTAAAGCGACCTTGGGTCTCATGAAAGGCACTATAAATCCAAGCTATTATTATTATTATTATTAATTTAGGAAACTCTTCAGTGGAACTATGAGCAAGGAACTGGTTGGGCTGACCCCGTTGTTAGGTACAGTATGACACATTATGTTATACATTTGCAATTGGTTTGATTTATTTTTTAAGGGGTGATAACGGGCATGAAATGGACAATAAAATCCATCAACCTGCTCATAGAATATAGTATCTAAAACATGGTGAAATTATAAATGCTATTTTTAGATAATGAACGTATATGTTAAATCAAATGAAAGCCGTAATGAAAGTAGCTTACAAAATATAATGAGGGAAATAGCTCAGCTTTTATTAATATCTGTGATTGCTAGCCATTATAATGTATGAGTGTTGCTTGGCATTTAAATCTAAAAACCAGCAAACCCTGTTATTTTTTTCCATTTGCAATATGTATATATATATATATATATATATATATATATATAACAGATATATAATATTAGTGTTGTGATCAATTTAGATGTTATTGTGCTGGGTGGGAGTTGAAAATCTAATGAGATTGGAACTGGTTATAGGAATTTCCCTACAGGCTAATCTGTAATGTTTCATTAGCTCTCTGTCAATTAGCGTTTAGAGAATATTTCAGTTTTAGCCTTTTAACAGTCCTCCTCTCAACAGTTTTTTAAGGAGATCTCTTTGGGGCTAAAATACTTTGTGGACAACTTTGGGCTCAACAAAAAAACCTCATAAATCTATAAATAAATCCTAAATTCCATCCCTCTGAGCAACTCTTTGGACTAGAAGGCTTTATAAATACTGCCCTATTGCTCGTTTGGAGTTGGTGGGTTGCGCCTGCTCGGGCTACGGGGAGCTGACCAATCAGGGCAGACTCAGCAACATCCACCTGTGTCATAGGTTTTTGGAGAATATATAATTTTTTTCTCAAGACTTCTTTAGTGTTTGTAATATTGTCACATTTTTATTTGAGCTCTGGTATCAGTAAGCAATAAGGATATATGTGTTTGAGGTTTACATGCTGTTCATTTGTGTTATCAATGTGTAGATTCTGACTTATCTGCCTTTTAAAAAAATATTGTTCAGAGAAAACTTGGAGCCAAAAACTGGATGGGGGGATAAACTCCATGGAAACTAATTTAATGTCAAGGACTCTCAAGGGCTCAACTTCTGGCTCAGAAGGTATTAAACAAAACTAGGGCCACCAGGGTGGGTGGAGGGGGTCCGGATGACGGGTCTGGGCTGACAACCCAAGAGCACCGCGGAGGACCCGGAAGGGATCTCGGGCGGACGGCCCGGGGCAAGGCAGAAGCCGAGAAGGGGGACTCGGGCGGACGGCCCGGGGGCAAGACAGAGTCCAAGGTGGGGGTTATGGAGGGGGCGAAGGCCACCGCGGGCGAACTCAGGGGGCCGAGCATGAGGGCGAGGGCCGCGGCCGGGAAAGTCAGGGGGCCGGGCTCGAGGGCAAAGGCCGTGGCTCTCAGGGGGCCGGGATCGAGGGTGAAGACTGCGGCTCTCAGAGGGCCGGGCTCGAGGGCGAAGACCAGCCAGCTCCGGAGGCCGGGCAGGAAGGCGCTGACGGGACAGCGCCGGAGGCCGGGCAGGACCCGGTGTTGGAGCTGGTGGGACAGGCCTCGGCAGGATCCCCCACGGAAGAGGACCAGGACACGGGATTGGCAGGACCCCCGGCAGGAGAGCAGTCGGCGGGACCTCCAACGGGACAGGACATAGGGTTGGCAGGACCCCCGGCAGGAGAGTAGTCGGCGGGGCCTCCAACGGCACAGGACATAGGATTGGCAGGACTCCCGGCAGGAGAGTAGACGGCGGGACCTCCAACGAGACAGGACAAGGAGCTGGCAGGACCCCTGGCAGGAGAGTAGACGGCGGGACCTCCAACGGGACAGATATACGATTGGTAGGACCCCCGGCAGAGGAGTAGTCGACGGGGCCTCCAACGGGACAGGACGTGGAGTTGGCAGGACCCCCAGCGGAACCTCCAACGGACCATGACATTGGGTAGGGACTTAAGACGTGACTCGAGAGGGGACTCGAGAGGAGACTCGAGAGCGGAACCAAGTGGGAACTCCAGAGGGGACTCCAGAGGGGACTAGAGGAGAGACTAGAGGAGGGACCTCGAGAGGGGACTCGAGAGGGGAACTAGAGAGGGGACTAGAGGAGAGAGGAGGGACTAAAGGAGGGACTAGAGGAGGGACTTGAGGAGGGAACTCGAGAGGGGACTTGGGAGGAACTTGAGAGGAAACTGGAGAGGGGACTTGAGAAGAAACTGGAGAGGGGACTCGAGAGGAAACTTGAGATGGGACTGTGGCAGCTGGGGCCGGAGCTGGGTCTGGAACCATGGCCGCTGGGGCCAGAACTGGGTCTGGAACCATGGCTGCTGGGGCCAGAACTGGGGCTGGAACCATGGCTGTGTGGGCCGGTTCTGTAGCCGGAACCATGGCTGCTCGGGCTGCTAGCCTGGCCTTGCGACGACTCCTCTTAGCAGCCGCCTGAATACTCCGTGGACCTCCATAAGCCAGACGAGTTCCGGAATACAACTCCTGGACAGGAGCAGGAACTGGGGCAGAAGCACGGGTTGACTTCAGGCGGAATCCACCAAGGCGTATGGTGCCAGCTTGGGAATTGGGAGACATGGAGCTAGCATGCCTGGGGCTAGCAGGCCGGGAATCAGGTTTGACCTCAAAGCTGCCAAAAAAGTCCTCCACCCACTCGGGTAGCAACTCCCTCAACCAGGGCCTTGAGGTTACCTCCTGGCGTGCCGCAGAAAAAACGGACTGTCTCTCTTCACTACTGGAGGCATATTTAAAGTCATTCCTCAAACATGTCAAATTGTACTCCACCTCGTACAAACTGTCCGCTGGGTCCATTCTTGGTTGGTTCGTTCTGTTACGGTGTGTGAAGCAGGCAGGACCCAAATGCAGATACAAACTGAAAAACTCCTTTATTTCAAGGCTAGGCACAGATAAACTAAGACAAAACAGAACACTCACCGAAGAACTATTCATGACACAAGACGAACCAACACTGAACACAGGGAGAGACAAGACTAAATACAGGGAGGGGTAATCACAAGACGAGAAACAGCCGGGCAGGGGAGGAGAAACACAAGGGCCACAGGTGAACACAATCAGACAACTAGACACACCAGGGAAACTAACGACAGGAGGAAAAACACAGGGAAAAGGACCAGACAATATACACGGAGGAAAACACGACAGGGAGAACAGCAAAACACCCAAAACAAGACATACAAAATGTGACATAACACAATAATCGTAACAATTACAGGATAAACGAAATACAGTTTAAACTGCCGTATGCAGAGCAGACGCCGACGTGTCGCACTTATCATTCATATCACACTGATATCACATCATCAATCAGATCATCGATCATATAATATCACAATAGTTCCTTATCTGAGTCAGCTTCTCGAGCCGTATTTGGCTGTGCAACACTTAGTTACATTGTCACATACTGTATGCAGAAGTATTATTTTAAGCAACACATTAAGTTGACGAAACACTCAACTCAAATGTAATTAAAGTCAGATCCACTCGTGTCTTAGATGGGGCAGTCATAAAACTGTTGTACGCTTTCAAACACTCTGTAGTTTATTTATTTTTTAACCAGTTGTTATATATTCACCTCGCAGGTGGCTATGTGGTTTCCTGGATTATATGTTTAAATCATGGATGTTTAAAGTTCATATTTGTCTAATATTAGTTTACTTCATTAATGAAGTATGACGCTGCACTGTCAGTACACTAGTAAAACTATACTTACCTTCAAAACCTCTCTTAAAGAGCACCTTCGGGGGAGAGCATTGCAAAACTGGCCCCGGTAATGGTACAAATCTCAACCTGTCGTTCAATGGACAGCTTCCCCCCCCATCTATGTATATACTCGCATTTTAGACTCTGTTACTAACTGTATATCTGTAGACTTGGTATGTCTTAAATGTCCGGTTAGGATGTATTAGAACGAAATCTAAAATGAAAATTGTAAATAAGCAATCTGTATGTAAAAAACCACCTGTATGTAAATTGTAAATAAGCCATCTGTATGTCAAATATGTCTTATATGTCTTAAATGATATGATGAATTGGAAATGGGGGACCCTGATGTAAACAAGACGAAAGTCTTTCTCTGGTCTGCATCCCCTTAACAATTGTATGTTTTGAGCTGTACTGTACTGTACCCAAAATACAAGCTGTTAATACACTTTTCAATCAATCAATCAATCAGTCCCTGTTTGTGATTGGTCAAATGCTGCTAACCCCGCCCCTTTCACGTGAACGCGCTCTCAGCTGGAGAGAGAAACCCTGGCTTGATTTACCGAGTTGATAACCAGCGTCGTAGGACCGCTTAGCGAGATCTCGTTTGTTAGGGTTAGTTAAGATAACTCAAACATATCCAGGGTCTGTTGAACTGGCTTCGTAGTACAGTTTACTGGTGGCTGCATAGCAGCGTTAATGTCAAAGACACAAACATTATACATTATATTTTTATTTTACCAGGATGCAGTGACACAAATATTTGGGAAGGCTTAGCCTTCCCTAGCCTACAGTACCCGCCGCCCCTGGTGATGGGTGACGTAACGGCTTGGGAAAAACCAGTGCAAAGTCAAACCCCGATTACTTGTATTAGAAGTCGGTCAAAACTGACGTCAGCACCTGCTTTTTAAAGTGTTAAAGCATCTATTAGATATAAAACGTAATGAACTAGATCTCAGACAAGAGTGTAACATTTACATTGCCTCTTCATTTTTCAACTCAATGTTAGCAATTATGTCAACCCTGTCTCCTAAAAATTACATTCCCACAGAACTAAACTGCATTCTCAATTACGTTTAGATAGAAACGTATTTTCTACCACGTTACGTTCGTTATGAACGTATCTCAAATACGTTTATTTTCTACATATCTTTGCCATTTATTGTCTTGCTTATAATAATGATAATAGTCATTTATAAATATAATTTTAGAGCACACATTTGAAATCAGTAGGCGAGGCTGTAATTTCGCCAGCTGTTACTCTCATGAGCGAGGCAGAAAATAATAGTTTTAACATGCCAAAAAGCTGCTATGTCGTTTATTGCACCTCAAACATTAAAACAAATCCAGAGTTACGTGTTTCTGTACTTCCTCTAAGAAGAAAGGACAGTAACAGAAGATCTTTGTGACGCCAGATGTGGTGTTGTTAATGCGATATGATATCCGAAAAAAGATTCAGTTTAGGATGGCCGAAGACACTACACTACCCATAATCCCCAGCTATCGTTTGGGACTACAGTCCCGTTGACAAACCCCGTGATTAATCTTCAAGCTCTGGGATTGGATGTTGGAGTGGCAGTGCGCCAAGGTTACGCCGAGTGTCAAGCTCTTTGAAATGGAACGAAACCACGGCAGACTATTCAAAACTGGACTCGAACGCCCCCCCCCAGAACTACACATGCTGGCTATTGTGTTTCGCAACATGTCCTCTATGGCACGTCTCTACTGGGAATTGTAGTTTTAAAAGACATTTTTATTTTTCCCAAAATTAGAAGTTGACAGTATTAAACTGTGTACAGCCCTGGAGGTTTAGGCGATAGGAAACAAATTTGTGTGTACAAATGTAAAACATGTAATTACTAAATGGGGGGAAATCGCTTGTATCCATAATAGGCAGCATTAATAAACCCACATGACAGCTCATTGTTACGTTGTAATTCTACTCCACTACAATTCAGAGGTTAACCTGGTATTTTTACTCCACTACATTTATTTTAGTTACTTTGCAGATTCTGATTAATGATGTGAAAGATAAACAACCCTTAAATCAGACTTTAGTTATACCTGAGTAAAATTCAGGGAAAGTGCCAACAATCAGGAGAGATATTTGATTGTTGGTGCTTGAGAAGACTAAACATTTATCTGCAGATCTCTATAAAGTATATTAATTAATCGTTATTCTAATAGTTAATTAAAAACTGTATATAATTGCTATTTTGCACATCCCTTTCAAGATTTCAAGATTTTCAAAGGTTTATTGACATATCATATACACAACTACGGTGTAGTTATGCAATTAATGAACAACTTGGGTCACAGGTTCCTCAACAGTGCATTACAAGACATCTATCAATATGTGTGTATACCTCCATGTTAGGATCTGTCTGTGTTGGTGTTTTTCTTGTCTTTTTCTATCTTTGGGTTTCCTGTTTTATTTTGTAAAGTGTTCACCCCCGTTTCCTGCCTGTCTGCTTTCTGTCTGTTTCCCTCCCCGATTACCCGATTGTGTTCAGCTGGTACCTCTGTGTTTTCTCCTCCCTCCTCACCTGTCTCGTGTTTATGTGATTAGTCCTGGGTGTATTTAAGTTCTGGGTTTTCTGTCTCTCTTTGTCGGGTTGTCTTTTGTCATGACTAGTTCGTCGGTGAGTGTTCTGTTCTGTCTGTTATCACCTAGCCTTGAAATAAAGGAACTTTCACTTTAATCTGCATTTGGGTCCTACCTGCTTCACACACCGTGACAGTACAACCCGACCAAACAAATGGACCCAGCAGATGATCCATGGGAGGTAGAATTACAGCATTTTACCTTCTATCTGGCTTGCTGCTTCGATTGGTGGAAGGAAGCGTCCAGTGTTCGGCAGAAGAGGGCCGCTCTGGTAGAGGCGCACCGGTTGGCAGCAGAGAAACTATGTTTTGTTGAGTTCTTACCCGACTGGATTTTGGACTTCCTTGAAACATGTGATTCTCGGCCTGCTAGCCCCAGGCATGCTAACTCCATTTCTCCCAATTCCCAACCTGGCACCATACGCCTTGGTGGGTTCCGCCTGAAGTCAACCCGTGCTTCTGCCCCAGTTCCTGCTCCTGTCCAGGAGTCATATTCCGGAACTCGTCAGGCTTATGGAGGTCCACGGAGTATTCAGGAGGCTGCTAAGAGGAGTCGTCGCAGGGCCAGGCTGGCAGCCCGAGCCCCAGCGGCCGTTGTTCCGGCTCCAGTGCAGGCCCCAACAGCCATGGTTCCGGCTCCAGTGCCGGCCCCAGCAGCCATGTTTCCGGCTCCAAAACCAGCCCACACAGCCATGATCCAGGCTCCAGTACAGGCCCCAACAGCCATGGTCCCTGCACCAGAGCTGGCCCATACAGCCATGGTTCCGGCCCCAGTTCCAGCCATGGTTCCGGCTCAAGTACCGGCTCCAGCTGTCATGGTCCCGACTCCAGCACCTCGTCTCCTGCTGGCTCCCCAGCCGACGCCAGCTCCCCGAGTCTTGTCGGTGTACCGGCCGACTCCAGCACCTCGTCTCCTGTTGGCTCTCCAGCCAACACCAGCTCCCCGAGTCCAGCACCTCGTCTCCTGCTGGCTCCCCAGCCGACGCCAGCTCCCGAGTCTTGTCGGCGTACCGGCCGACTCCAGCACCTCGTCTCCTGCTGGCTCCCCAGACGACGCCAGCTCCCCGTGTCCTGTCGGCGTACCGACCGACACAAGTTCCCTCTCAAGTCCCCTCTCAAGTTCCTACCCAAGTCCCCTCTCCAGTTCCTACCCGAGTCCCCTCTCCAGTTCCTACCCGAGTTCCCTCTCGGGTCCCCTCTCGAGTCCCCTCTCGAGTCCCTTCTCGAGTTCCCTCTCGAGATTCCTCTCGAGTCCCCTCTCGAGTCTCCTCTCGAGTTCCCTCTCAAGTTTCCTCTCGAGTCCCATCTCAAGTCACCTCTCGAGTCACCTCTCGAGTTCCCTCTCGAGTCACCTCTCGAGTCCCCTCTCCAGTTTCTTCTCAAGTCCCCTCTCCAGTTCCCTCCCGAGTCCCCTCACCAGTTTCCTCTCAAGTTCCTTCTCGAGTCCCCTCTCGAGTCACCTCTCGAGTTCCATCTCTAGTCTCTTCTCGAGTCACCTCTCGAGTTCCATCTCTAGTCCCTTCTCTAGTCACTTCTCTGGTCCCTTCCCGAGTCCCTCCTCTAGTCCCTACTCAAGTCCCTCCTCTAGTCAATTCTCTAGTCCCTCCTCTAGTCCCCTCTCCAGTCCCCTCTCGAGTTCCCTCCTCTAGTCCCTCCTTTAGTCCCTCCTCTAGTCCCTCTTCGAGTCCCCTCTCGAGTCCCCTCTCGAGTTCCCTTCTCTAGTCCTTTCCCTAGTCCCTCCTCTAGTTCCCTCTCCAGTTCCCTCTCCAGTTCCCTCTCGAGTCCCCTCTCCAGTTCCCTCTCCAGTTCCCTCTCCAGTTCCCTCTCGAGTCCCCTCTCCAGTTCCCTCTCCAGTTCCCTCCTCTAGTCCCTCCTTTAGTCCCCTCTCTAGTCCTCTCTCTAGTCCTTCTTCGAGTACCCTCTCTAGTTCCCCTCGCGAGTTCCCTCTCGAGTTCCCTTCTCTAGTCCCCTCTCTAGTTCCCCTCTTGAGTCTCATCTCGAGTCCCCTCTCGAGTCACGTCTCAAGTCCCTACCCAATGTCCTGGTCCGTTGGAGGTTCCGCTGGGGGTCCTGCCAACTCCATGTCCTGTCCCGTTGGAGGTCCCGTCGACTACTCCTCTGCCGGGGGTCCTACCAATCGTATGTCTGTCCCGTTGGAGGTCCCGCCGTCTACTCTCCTGCCGGGGGTCCTGCCAGCTCCTTGTCCTGTCTCGTTGGAGGTCCCGCCGACTACTCTCGTGCCGGGGGTCCTAGCAACCCTTTGTCCTGTGCCGTTGGAGGCCCCGCCGACTACTCTCCTGCCGGGGGTCCTGCCAACCCTTTGTCCTGTCCCGTTGGAGGTCCCGCCGTCTACTCTCCTGCCGGGGGTCCTGCCAACCCTTTGTCCTGTGCCGTTGGAGGCCCCGTTGACTACTCTCCTGCCGGGGGTCCTGCCAACCCTTTGTCCTGTGCCGTTGGAGGCCCCGCCGACTAGTCTCCTGCCGGGGGTCCTGCCAACCCTTTGTCCTGTCCCGTTGGAGGTCCCGCCGTCTACTCTCCTGCCGGGGGTCCTGCCAACCCTTTGTCCTGTGCCGTTGGAGGCCCCGCCGACTACTCTCCTGCCGGGGGTCCTGCCAACCCTTTGTCCTGTGCCGTTGGAGGCCCCGCCGACTAGTCTCCTGCCGGGGGTCCTGCCAACCCTTTGTCCTGTCCCGTTGGAGGTCCCGCCGTCTACTCTCCTGCCGGGGATCCTGCCAACCCTTTGTCCTGTGCCGTTGGAGGCCCCGCCGACTACTCTCCTGCCGGGGGTCCTACCAACTCCTTGTCCTGTTCCGTTGGAGGCCCCGCCATCCTCTGTCTCGCCGGGGGTCCTGCCAATTCTGTGTCCTTGTCTCTTCCGTGGGGGATCCTGCAGAGGCCTGTCCCACCAGCTCAGGTTCCTGTCCGGCCGACACCGGGTCCTGCCCGGCCTCCGGCGCTGGCCCGTCAGCGCCTTCCTGCCCGGCCTCCGGAGCTCTCTGGTCTTCGCCCTCGATCCCGGCCCTCTGTGAGCCGTGGTCTTCGCCCGTGATCCCGGCCCTCTGTGAGCCGTGGTCTTCGCCCGCGATCCCGGCCCCCTGACTCTTCCTGCCGCTGCCCTCGTCCTCGAGCCCGGCCCCCTGACTCTTCCTGCCGCGGCCTTTGCCCTCGAGCCCGGCCCCCTGACTTTCCCGGCCGCGGTCCTCGCCCTCATGCTCGGCCCCCTGAGTTTGCCCGCGATGGCCTTCGCCCCTCCATAACCCCCACCTTGAACTCTGCCTTGCCCCCGGGCCGTCCGCCCGAATACCCCTTTTTGAACTCTGCCTTGCCCCCGGGCCGTCCGCCCGAGAACCCCTCCTTGAACTCTGCCTTGCCCCCGGGCCGTCCGCCCGAGATCCCTTCCTGGTCCTCTGCTGTGCTCCTGGGCGGTCAGCTCAGTCCCGTCCTCCAGACCCCCTCCACCCACCCTGGTGGCTTAGTGATGCGTCCCTCCTCCGGACCCCCTCCACCCACCCTGCTTAAGGTTTTGGACTTTTTGTTTTGTTTTGGGACGTCTGGAATCCGTCCCTTGAGGGGGGGGGGGGTACTGTTAGGATCTGTCTGTGTTGGTGTTTTTCTTGTCTTTTTCTATCTTTGGGTTTCCTGTTTTATTTTGTAAAGTGTTCACCCCCGTTTCCTGCCGGTCTGCTTTCTGTCTGTTTCCCTCCCCGATTACCCGATTGTGTTCACCTGGTACCTCTGTGTTTTCTCCTCCCTCCTCACCTGTCTCGTGTTTATGTGATTAGTCCTGGGTGTATTTAAGTTCTGGGTTTTCTGTCTCTCTTTGTCGGGTTGTCTTTTGTCATGACTAGTTCGTCGGTGAGTGTTCTGTTCTGTCTGTTATCACCTAGCCTTGAAATAAAGGAACTTTCACTTTAATCTGCATTTGGGTCCTACCTGCTTCACACACCGTGACACTCCACCATTAAACTGTCATATTCTGCACATTTCTTATACTATCTACATACATAAGAGTATAATTAATGTCAGTTAAAATAAGTGCTTCAACATAGTTAACATAGCAGGAAAGCAATATAGACGTGAAGTACTTTGTAAGGCTTAATATTTATCTTTTGATACCCCCAAAGCTTTTTTCTTATTTGAAAGAAGACCTTAACCTAAAGTATTCTTTAATGTGTTAATAAAGGTTAATTAGTTTGTCTGTTTTGCACATCCTCATATTAATATCTTTGTACATCCAGCACTAAACTGTTTTATTGTAGAGATCACTTACAGTATCTTCTTGATTTTTTATATTCTATATTTCTATCATTGGCCTTCTACTTTCCCCCTATGAAAGTATGTAGGCCTACTCTTAATATTTTTTTCATCAAATAACATTATTCAACAAAAATAACATTATTCAACAAAAATAATTCAATAACGTGCTTTAACCACTAGGCGGTGCACACAAGGTACACACAGCATACTAATAATAACGTTGTATTATTAGTGTAGGACACTTATGTATGTATAACATCTGAAGATATTTATATTTATTCATGTTTTTACATAATTTTACAGGATATTGCTATACTATTTCTCATGTTTTACTTCTACACATTAATATCTGATTTGTAAAACATCACAGACAGAAAGCTATATCCGTCATTTAATGGTAAGCTATTGAAATTGTGATTCCATAGATGTGTCTCCCATCACACAAATCCCCTGACTATTCTCTCAACTCAGTATTTACATTCTTATATTCAAAGAAAATCAGTAATATCTTTAAAAACGTGCATTGCGGCTAAAACATCCAATCAGCGAGCTGAGGATCTTTCCTACGTCTGTTTCCGGTATTGTTCCTGTAATGACAGTTCACATTTATGTTACATTGAAGGGTGGAATTGACTACACATCTTCAGAAACATAATTTGCTTCAGATAAAACTCATAGCAAATAAAGTATACAAATATAAGTAATACAAAGATAAAACACTGGCATGTAATTTACGTTAGAATAAATAGAATTGCTTTTAATAATAGATGAGAGTAAAATCTACGTCACTTTCCAGCCCCGCCCACTTTTGGGGAAACCAAAGCTGTCATTTGAACGGCGATCAAGCCTGAAGGCACAGAGATATTCTGTTACTGTCATTTCTTCTTAGAGGAAGTACAGAAACACGTAACTCTGGATTTGTTTTAATGTTTGAGGTGCAATAAACGACACAGCAGCTTTTTGGCATGTTAAAATTATTATTTTCTGCCTCGCTCATGAGAGTAACAGCTGGCGAAATTACAGCCTCGCCTACTGATTTCAAATGTGTGCTCTAAAATGATATTTATAAATGAGTATTATCATTATTATAAGCAAGACAATAAATGGCAAAGATATGTAGACAATAAACGTATTTAAGATACGTTCATAACTAACGTAACGTGGGAGAAAATACGTTTCTAGAAGATATGTAGAAAATAAACGTATTTGAGATACGTTCATAACAAACGTAATGTGCACTGTAAAATGTTTGGCTGTAAAATACAGTAAATTACTGGCTACTAGTTGCATGGATTTCACAGTAATTGACTGTAAATATTTCACAGTAATTGACTGTAAATATTTCACAGTAATTTACTGTATATATTTTACTGTTAATTAGAATAAAAGTACAACTAAATACTGTGACTTTACAGTTGCCATGCCCATGGAATTACTGTGATATAGCAGTACAGAGCTGTGGTATTATGGTACCTTGCTGTACATAAATTACAGTACTTACCTGTATGTTCACACTATTACTGTAGAAGTAATGCAACACAGTAGCCAGTAATTTACTGTAAATATACAAATCTAAATAATACGATAATATATTGTAAATTTGACTGGGATTGTACCATAACTACACAATTCAATCAGCTCAATCAACAAAGAATAACAAAGAAAATGCCCATGTTAACTTTTTATTACTCCATTGAAGTGCAAAGTACATTTCACAGTGTCTTGGAAATGTTGTTACGGCCCCAACCTCTACTCTACGATAGTGGCTTGTGCTGAGACCCGCAACATGAAAGAATACACGCAATAACCGGTACTTGGTAACGAGCATTTATTGATAATCAGCCGTTTGCTCACACAAGCGAAACGGGAAACAAAAAGAGGTCTGGAGGACTGACCAAAAGGAACAAACAGAAGGAGGGAACCCGAGCCAGCCACACCACAGGCCGTAGGACCAAGAACTCCCCCGCCTAACCAAAAATCAAATATAAACCCTATGGGAAACAAACTAAAGCCGCGAAAACTGGACTACCAGGTCCTCCAGGCTAAACATAAACACATCTGTAAAAATATGGCCTACAGCTCAGAATGGCAAAGAGGTATTCTAAGGACAGTGTCTCCGGCGTTAGGATAGGCGAGACATCCTTCTCCTCCAGCTACTCTTTATATATACACGGCTGAGTGGAATTTGGAACACCTGGGCAGAGGCGGAGCCAGGGGCAGACCAGGTGCACCTGGGCAGAGGCGGAGCCAGAGGCGGAGCCAGAGGCAGACCAGGTGCACCTGGGCAGAGGCGGAGCCAGGGAGACAGAAAACAAGGAGGGGAGCACTTAATACATGTCAACACAGACATCCACTCAAAGTCAACAATTTTTCTGAAGAATGTGCTGACATGGGGGTTTAAATTGCCATGCCTCTTTTTGGCTTTCGAGTCCGTCTCAGGATTAATGCCCAGGAAGCAATGTTGCCTCATTTATTTTAAGGCACATGCAGCGGTGCCCCTTTCAATTTAAGTAAAACCTGCACCAAAGAAAGAAATTAGTATTTAAAGCCAAGCAAGAGCGAGAAAAGCAAGAAAATCACTTAATTTGTTGTGTTATCACAGAGGATGGTCTGAATACAGTATTTTACTGTGAAATAATACAGTAACATGTTGTGAAATCCTGGTAATCATTTATCCTGTACATTCACAGTAATTAACTGTGCCTGTATTGATTTCACTGTGAAATTCTAAATTACAGTGTTATATTGTGAACATTACAGGTGGTAAAACAGTAATTTATTGTAAAATATTACAGCTAAATATTGTGAAATCATGGTAATATTTGAATATCACTTTTTTTCCTGTAATTTCTGTTCTTTGCTTGATTTGCTGCCTCTATAACCACATTACTGTCATATTATGGTTGCACAAGGCTCAATCCCAGTGTGACTTCCAAGTTTGTAATAGTTTAAAGCTTGAGTTAATTCTTATCTCAAATGAGTAATCTGTAACTGATTCATAATAAATATTTCTCATGTACCTTGTAAACAGTTCCATCACAGATTTGCAATTGTTTTCGAAAGCTGATGATTTGCATTTTGGTCTATATTGTAGCTACATTTATGCAGAGAGAAAGAAACAAGGATGTAACTGCCTGCTGTTTGGTGCCTGTCATATCGTTTTTACTTGGTTTATAGAGCTATTTTGCCAAATATGGGCTGGCCATTTGAAGCACCTGGAAACATTCCTAGTTGCATTGCAATTTTAGTGGGTGGGAGTGTCAATTCAGTGTTATAAGTACTAAATAAAACTAATAAAAGGGGAAAACAGCCCCACTGCATGCTGTCAACATCATGGTGTGACCCTGCATGTCTGCACACAAATGTATGGATAAAAACAATGTTCAGTCAGTGTGTGTGAATAAACAACGTGGAGCAAAGATGGGAAGGCAGGTAAATGAGAAAAGGTGGAGCCAATTGCTTGATATAATTTTAAAAAATGGGTAAAAGAAGAACATCTAATCTATTTCTGTCTCTACAAACCTATTACAGATTACAAGCAGACTCTCTGGGCAACGCATGGATAAGATTTTCCAAAGCTGGTTTCATGCTGTAAGTCTGGATAGTGTTGGCTAATCACGTTTTAACAAGCTTTGGTTGTGTGCAGATCTGTGTGGAAAGCATAATAGGTAAAATGCATGTTTGAAATGCAATCTCAGAACCTGAAGACAATTCAGCTTTTTATTAACTTAAAAATGTGCCTATAAACTGGTTGCTTGTTAACCAATCTAGTCAAAGGTGTGGTTGTCTCTTAACTCACCTCCGTTCTTGCCTCTCAAGTTGCAGATTGTTCCTGAATTTGTTCCTGTTTCCTTAGTTATTGAAGCGCAATTGACTGTCTCACTTGTTAGAATTGTTGTGAATGTATTGGCTGTTGTTCACATGCCAGTTGACAGGAAGTGTATTGATGACAACACTTATTTGAGAGAACATTATATAAGTTCTTTACAGCCTTTATAAAGTGATGATCTGTTTAAATTTATATATCAGGCTGTCTTTGTAACACAGACATGCTGCATTTTACAATTGTTAATGCATTATCAGGAAGCTAAATAAACTGTATGACGTCTTTTCAGGTACGGATCAATCACAATCTAAATATCATGCTGCTTTTTCATTCAGATTATTTATGATCTTTCTTGAGTAACACAAATTAGACAGAATATATTCATGCACAGCCTCCACTAGTTAAAATATTTGACAGTTTGTTTATGACCAAAATGGCACATCAAAATGACTGGGAAATTATAGGTTGTCATAGCAATCACGCTGATTTGAGGCAGCACACTCTGAACAATTCTGTTAAAACCTTTTTGCACAATATGAATGTCATTCAAAGAGCAGTAAAGCAAGAAGGGCGTGCAGGCTTGGGCGGCCATAGATGGCTCAAGAAACAAATCCTGAATGTAATTAGCTTTTAAGCCGTCTAACATGCCTTTTTCCATGCCGGCAGCCTTCACTTCCTGACAGGTGTGATTAGTAATACATTATAAACTGTAGATATGCCCCCACAATTTGGACTAAATGGAGGCAAATTTAGAATTTGACATTACAAGAGCTTTGTTCGGATGGATTTGTCTTAAAGCCTCTCTTTGATTCAGAGTAATATTGGCTGGATTTGTGACATCAAAGTTATAGTTAATTTGACTGAAATGCCATTACTGTAAAAAAACATCTTGCATATCTCTGCTGGCAGAATCTTGTCCTGCTTGTCAGTAAAGCCATTACGTGCAGTAATGTAATGACACAAATGGATATTTGCCCCCAGATGAAGTACAAATATGTCAGCCCTGGCTCTGTTCCATGGTATTACTTCACCACAAAATGTTACCTTGAGATAAAGGCCTGAAACCGTGGCATTAAAAGGAGAAATCAATCAACAGCTCTGACAAATATAATTGCCTCTTCTTGGCAGAGGAGCCGTCATTGCTTCGATCCTAAATCACAACACAATGATCAATCATCTATATGAGCTGCAGGACAAGTCTCTGGCCAGAAGTGTCAGCCTGAATTCCAAAAAAAAGAGCAATAGGGGAGGCTTTGATATTCTCAGGGAGAATACATTGAAATGCATACTCTTCCATTTACCTCTATCAGCAACAAGTAAAAAAAAAAGCTGAGCTACAGAGGCACAGGTGTGATGTAACCTTGGAAACTATAAACATGCAAATCAAAGACAATAGAGCTTATACTAACCATGCTGTTAGAAGACGTTTCATGTCACTCACAAATAGGAACAAAATCTTTTTCATAATTTGGCTCACAACAAATGTGTAGTGATTTGGATTCCACACACAGGGATTGGACAGATGGTCCCTTACAGAAGAAATCTTGGGATTAGAATTCCCGTTTGTATTCTGCCAAAACCCACAACACATACACAACCACACAACAAATATTCTTATCTTTTATGTTTCGACATACTACAACAACACTGTCTGATCTTTAGACAAATGATCCTCCTTTAAAATGTTACACACAGGAAGAGGGAAGCTTTCTGAATGCATCTGACCTCTGAAGGTGGAAAATTGCCCAACTGACATACAAACTCTGAGGTTTCATTTCATGGTCTATTTGCAAGGTTGGTACTGCCGGGCTAAATATTTCATATAGATGATAATACAGGTTGTAAAGTTAATATTTTTAAGGGGAAAAAGAATCCAATATGCCATGAAATTGGAAAAGTATGATGCTAAAGACGTGTTATAAGGCAAAATGGCTTATTACAAGTTTTCATTGTTGTGCATACCACAATTAGATAATTGAGTATAAATACAATTGAGAGAGACTTTCACGGTTTGGTTAACAGTGACTAAGCAAATGATTTTATTGCCTTTTGACGATATTTATTTGGGCTGTATTGCTTCGGCTGAATTAGATTTCATTTAGCTCTGTGATGACAGTAACCCATATTTCTACAAGACAATTGTCAGTGTGCTTATAGTCACATTTAGTGACAATTGAATCTCCAGAGACTCTTGCTTAATGGTGTGGAGTCTCGCTTCTGTTTTATCATGATGTAGCACAGACATATTCTCACTGAATTGTTGAATATCACAAGACTAAAGGGAGCCTGTAGACAATTCACAGTGTCAGCCAGGAACTCTCATTAATTCTTCATCTTATTGGACTCACAGTCACTTTGCAGTCAAATTTGATTTGTTAAAGAGGTTCAGTGACATTAGGATATGTAGGTCCAACTATCACGCGTTGCATTAAATTATATTGAAACTAATTGTATTGTTGGAAAAGAATGAGAGATGATGGTTCACTGCAAAACTTTTTCTGCTTAAAGTGTATTGGGATCACAACATTTTGTGTTCACTTGTAATAGATTGAATGAGAGTTCACCACTGGACCCTAAGGCCAAGCCAAAAAACTAGAAACATTTTCAAATCAAAGTAAAATATGCAGCGCACATCAGGTGCAGGCCACTTGGTGGAATTTGGAGGAATCAATCAACATAAATTGTCAGATGGGTTTCAAGGTAGGTTCGGGGCTGCTTTACAAGTCATGGTCAAACACATTGGTTTGATCCCCTGATCTGTTAAAGAAGTCCTGTCCTCTACTAGGGGTGCACCGAATGGGAAATTCTTGGCCGAAACCGATACCGAAAATAGGAAACAGTTGGCCGAAAACCGAATGCCGAAAGGCCGAAAATGATTAATAGAAATATATATATATAATGTATACATTTTTTACCAATGTTGTTCAGCTACCTGATTATGGAAATAGACATGATTATGGAAAAACTTAACTTAAATAATAATCACTATTATGGGTCCATAAAACATTTATTCAGCACTTTTGAATGCATACAGTACATTTATATATGTCATGTATTATTACTAAAAAACATTATATCGCAGTCTTAGTGTCGCCAACTCGTTTCTAATATGCAAAGACAACAAATGCGTCTATGATGTATTTTCGATCAGACGAGATCTCTCTCCCGTCTGTGCGCGAGGGGGCGGGGCAGTTTACACACACGCAGCTGCTTCATGCAGCGGAGCACACTGCGGAGATGGCGGAGAGAACGCGCTCCGAGGTGTGGTTAAACTTTACCCGTCTCGATGTGGAGAATACTTGTTACCATAAGTGCAATAAGAGTTTAGCATGTAAGCACGAGCAATTTGTCTAAACATTTAGCAAAAGTGCACCGCATGCAGACGGAGGAATGTACCGGGTTCGACCGTCTTTCTAGCAGCTCTGTAGCTCCATCACGAGTAACGTTTCCACGTCAGGTGTTATGTATGCTAGCAGCAACACACGGAGTTAACTACATTATACAAACATGGGTTAATGATTAGAGGAAACTGAGTTATTTAGTTTGTTAATATTTCAGCTATTCTGTTTACAGTCTGTCATCAGATTATTTAATACGATTTGTTAAAGGCTCAGGGCAATCTCGATGACAAAGGTCAATGTCCCCCCCCCCCCACCCCCCCCCCCCCCCCCCCCCCCTCCCCCCCTGTGAGCCAGCCGCGAGCATGGTCGCCGCGTCTTTATTACGTCATCACAACAACACGTTAGGTCACCAACGTAAGCCTGTTCTGGCATTCGGTGATATTTTTTCGGTGCTAAAAAGCCGAAACTACAGCCGAAAGCCGAAAGGGCCTTTTTAACCATTTTCGGCCGATAATTTTCGGTGGCCGAATATTCGGTGCATCCCTATCCTCTACCATGATGTACTTTGGCAAATGGCTTAACGGTTTTTTATGGAAACATCATCTACTCTCCTAAATCCAGCACAAAGACATACATATTAAATACAAGGTTTGGTTAAAAACTAGAGTAAAGCTAGAGCCAGGCATGATTACGTTTGAGTCATAGACACCTACCTATCCAACTAAAAACCTTGAAGCTATATATTTACAAAAATCACATATCTCATTCCTTTTTCCCCCTGTGTGACTGATATATTATCATTTCAGATTGTTAAGTTATAGGACCCTGGGTATTTGGAAGGTGGCTACTAAATAAGATCTAGCAAACCAACACCACACACATGGGATTGTTTTGGACAGGATGGAATACCGCTGGTGATTTCCAAGAGATCAAAACATGTTGGGACATAGTTTGCAGACCTGCATTAACCTATGATGAACACATTATCTGCTTGAAGTTTGTGGCATGCTGTTCATTTGATACCTTGGTCCATGTACCAGGCAGCACTAAAAAAAAAAAAAGGCTATTCTTGACATCAAAATGATTACTCATTACTACTAAACTCAGGTTAAAGCAGTGGTTCTCAAACTTTTTCTGTCATTCCCCACTTTGAACAGGTGGGCCTTTTCAAGCCCCACCTGTTCCTCATCCCTCCAATAAAATGGTAGGCCAAGCTTAAAATTGTCAAATGTATCGTTCTATAACAGGGGTCTAAAACCTTTTTTAGGATGAGGGCTACTTTCAAAAAATAAAACAAGTCATGAGCTATTTTTACTCCTCTTTTTTGTTTTTTTGCAGTGTATATATTTAGCACATTTTAACATTATTACATGCTACCTTTAACCTTTGAGTGCTGTTTGGGTCTGTGGGACCCGTTTTCAGTGTTTACTAAAATAAAATGTATGCAATTTAATTATTTTAACCTGCTTTATTTGGTGGTGGACGTCACATCCTCTAGGGTCCGGGGGCATGCACCCCCAGGAAGATTTTTTTTAAATGTTGAAGTTAAATGCATCAATCTGGTGCACTTTGAGCTAGGGCTGCTCAATTAATCGTATTTTAATCGCAATTACGATTTTGGCTTGCAACGATTATGAAAACAACATAATTTTTTTTTAAATAGGTTTTTCAGTTGAATTATACTTAAAGTTCAGGGTAATCAACTGTTAAAAACATACTCCAATCCAAACATCTTTAGAATATGATCACAACAAATCATTTAAACTTGTTTATTCTTACGGACCCACCTTATCTTTCTTACAGTGCAGACGCTTTTCTGCTTGCTCTTGCCTCTGCTTACTTTTTATGCTGATTTTCCTATTCTTATTCTCTGAAAACTTCGAGCAGCGGCTCCTGGACATTAACTTATCACTGGGACAGTTCATCTTCGTAAATAGACGGAGGGTTTCAGCCATATTTCAACATTTTTACGACGACGTCAGTCTTACAATAGCGTGGCCTAGCAACAGCTAAAGCCTGGTAGGCTACTGCTATTTAGCTTAAGCTAGTTGGTAGCAAAATGCCTCCGTTCTCTACAGATGACTTCCAGAAACTTATACAGAAGATGGCTGTGTTGGAAATGAAAATGCAACGGTTGGAAGTTAACGTGGAAGTGAATGGACTATGTCGTGGGAATGACACGACTTTACCAGTGTTGCAAAGTAATGGAGAAGGGTATGCTAACTCACAGCTAGTTAGCAGCTACAAGGATTCCAAGGAACAGGAGGGCTGTGTACCGGGTAATACATCTACAAGTGGTAGTCCTCCCTGGAACTCTCTGGGTGCAAAGCCTAAGAGTAAATCACTTCCATGGGATTTGGGAGGACGGATAACAGGCAGAGCCCAGAGCTCCGAAATCTGTGATGCGACCGGCTGGCCTGCATTGTTATCACCCAGGAAGAGCGCCTCTTCAACCCCTATTCATACTAGGAAACAGCAGTGGACAGCTGCTAAAGGGAGAATTACAAACAATCCTCCTAAACCACCAAGTGTGCCAATCCAGAACAGATACGCTCCGCTGACCGAGAACCGGAGATCTGATGACCTGGATAACCTGTCCTCTTCACGCAGCAGGGTAAGGACCAATAGCTACTCTAAAAGTAAAAGGCTAGAGGGAAAGCTAACGACTGGGCCTGAAACTCTGATTGTGGGTGACTCTGCTGTAAGAGATGTAAAAGGTCTGTGTAGTAAGAACAACACCAAAGTACTCTGTTTTCCCAAGGATGTGGTCTCTGACTTGGCTGAGAAGATCCTGCATATTGGGGCTGAACATCCGATTGTGAAGAATGTGGTACTGCACATTGGAACAAATGATGTTGTGAAACAACAGTCAGAAGTGCTGAAAGAAGACTTTAAATGTTTGTTGGAAACTGCCAGCTCTCTAAATGCAGAGGTGTTCATCAGTGGCCCTCTACCGCCAGTCAGAAGAGGAGTGGAGAGATTCAGCAGATTGTTTGCACTGAACACCTGGCTTTCAACGGCCTGTACTGACCATTCTGTTCATTTTATTGACAATTTTAACTTTTTCTGGGATCGCAGACATCTTTTCAAGACAAATGGAGTTTGCCTGAACAAGTCAGGAGTGAAATTGTTTATCTCTCACATATTCAACTGCCTGCGTCATCAATCTGTTCCCTCTGCCAAGGACAAGCGGCAAGAGGAATCAAAACACGAGAAAGACACAACACATCACGCAGAAAACCCTGAAGAATTATCACTGCACCCGCCTGAGGAATGTTCTGATTATGGGAGACCGATGAGACAAATGGAGGAGTCTCCACTGCCCCCCCCCCCCTGTCAACGCCTTTGAGGATACTCCGTTCACCCTTTCACCCTCGCCCACCCTCCTGGAGATCGATGAACACACAAAGGAGATACAGAGGGTTGGCACCGATTCCTTCCTGGAGTTCAAAGACCAAACAAAGGCGATACGCAGGGCTGGCACCATGTCCTTTACCCCCGCTCCTCAACGACGCCCACCAAAATCACCGCGGAGACGCGCACCATCTCCCCCGTCCTCATCACCGCGCCTACGTCAACCACCTCCCCCCCCTGGCAGCATGTCCTCTACCTCCGCACCATCTAGCCCGTCTCCATCACCGTGCCTACGTCGACCATCTCCCCTCCCTTCGAGGGGGCATCTGCAGTCTCCGAAGCCTGATAAGGATGTGTGTGTACAAAACACAACAAACTCTTACTGATATGTGATGGGTCCAGGCTCAAGGGCGTATGGCACTCTCAACTCTTTCCAGGACATGTCGGGGCCCTGCCTGCCAGCAGCTTTGCCGATATCTGTGTTGATAGGTAATAGATTAAGAGCGGTGAATCATAGAAACAGGAAGCGCTCAAACGTTTGTGTGAGTGTATCTAATTTAGCAGTGATTCCATGTCAGCCACAGCTTGTTACAAAAAACATGACTGATAGTGTGTTTAACAAACTTAAACTAGCTTTATTAAATGTCAGGTCTTTGGCAGGAAAAACATTTTTAATCAATGATTTAATCACTGAGCACAATCTCGATTTTATGTTTTTAACAGAAACTTGGATTGAACAAAATAACAGTGCAGCTGTTCTTATCGAATCAACCCGTCCCAACTTTAGTTTTATGAGTCAGGAAAGAATGCATAAGAAAGGGGGTGGAGTTGCTATTCTGTTCAATGATTCCCTTCAATGCAGGAAGACATCGTATGGAAACTTTGATTCTTTTGAATATGTGGCCCTTCGGCTGAAATGCTCCTCTCGAGCTCTGTTCCTAAATATCTATAGACCACCCAAATACTGTGCAAGCTTTTTTGATGACTTTACTGAACTGCTGTCTATAGTGTGTATTGACTTTGACCGTCTAGTCATTGTTGGTGATTTTAACATCCATGTTGACAACCCCCAGGACAGAGGGGCTAAAGAACTGTTTTGTGTTCTTGATAGCTATGGACTGACTCAGCATGTGACGGAGCCCACGCACAATAAGGGGCACACTCTGGACTTAATTATCTCAAAGGGTCTGAATATCTCTAAGGTTGTGGTGACTGATGTTGCACTCTCTGACCATTCCTGTGTTTTCTTTGAGAGCTCTATTTCTGTTCACAAAAATGTTCAAAAAGAGGTAACCACAAAGCGATATTTAACTGAAAATACTAGGGAAATGTTTACTCAGAATTTCTCTTCCACACTTGCCCCTGCCAACATCTCAGTAAATGAGCTAGTAGATCATTTTAATTCAAAAATTAAAAATGTTATAGATGCCATTGCTCCAACTAAGGTAAAGGAAGTGTCTGGCAAGAAAATATATCCATGGAGAAAGGCCATGACCGTGAAAACAGAAAAAAGAGAATGTCGAAAAGCTGAACGCAGGTGGCGAAAAACAAATCTCCAGGTTCACTTTGAAATCTATAAAGAGAGACTTGGCCTTTATAATTTGGAATTGAAAAACGCACGACAATCGTTCTTCTCTGACATCATTACCAAAAACAAAAACAACGCACGTGCCTTGTTTGCTACCGTCGACAGACTAACTAACCCCCCAGTGTCAGTAGCCTCTGAATTTCTATCCACCAGGGCGTGCAATGATTTTGCCTCCTTTTTCACTGACAAAATTCAGAAAATCAGACAAGCAGTCAGTGCCTCTGCATCAGGAACAGCAAATGTGTTGTCCCTATCTCCACTTAACATCAATTCAGACATCATGACACAATTCCATCAGATTAATGATAAAAACCTAGAGGACATTATTCAACTTCTGAAATCCTCCTCTTGCTGCCTTGATATTATTCCAACAGGATTTTTTAAAGATGTTTTTCCTTGCATGGCCTCAGATCTACTTCATATAGTAAACAAATCTCTTCACTCAGGTATTTTTCCACAGGCCCTGAAAACTGCAGTCATTAAACCGCTCTTAAAAAAGAATAATCTAGATGCTTCAGTAATGAACAATTACAGGCCCATATCAAACCTGCCATTTCTAGGTAAAATCATTGAAAAAGTTGTTTTTCAACAGTTGAGTAATTTCTTGCATTTAAATAACTGTTTTGATGTGTTCCAGTCAGGCTTTCGTCCAAACCACAGCACTGAGACTGCTCTTGTAAAGGTCTTTAATGACATCCACTTAAACACAGACAGTGGCAGAACTTCAGTGTTAGTATTATTAGATCTCAGTGCTGCGTTTGACACTGTTGACCACAGCATATTACTAGACCGACTGGAAAACTGGGTGGGACTTTCGGAAACAGTTCTGAATTGGTTTGAATCCTACTTAAAGGACAGAAACAACTTTGTTTCTATCGGTAAATACACATCTGAGTTGACAAATATGACATGTGGGGTTCCTCAAGGCTCCATCTTGGGGCCTCTTCTCTTTAACATCTACATGCTACCACTGGCTCAGATAATGAAGAACAACAAAATAAGTTACCATAGCTATGCAGATGACACACAAATTTACGTAACAATTTCACCAGCAGACTATGCTCCAATTCAAACACTGAGTAAGTGCATTGAACAAATCAATGACTGGATGTGTCAGAACTTTCTCCAATTAAACAAAGATAAAACTGAGGTAATGGTTTTTGGAGCCAAGGCAGAACGTATAAAAGTTAGCGCTGAGCTTCAGTGTGCAATGTTCAAAACAACAGATAAAGCGAGAAATCTAGGTGTAGTCATGGACTCTGACCTGAGTTTCAACAGTCACATTAAAACTGTTACTAAATCAGCCTACTATCACCTAAAGAATATATCTAGGATTAAAAGACTAATGTCACAGCAGGATTTGGAAAAACTTGTCCATGCTTTTATCTTCAGTAGACTCGACTACTGCAATGGTGTCTTCACAGGTCCCACTAAAAAATCTATTAGGAAGCTGCAGCTAATTCAGAACGCTGCTGCTCGAGTCCTCACTAACACTAAGAAAGTGGATCACATCACTCCAGTTCTGAAGTCTTTACACTGGCTTCCTGTGTGTCAAAGAATAGATTTCAAAATACTGCTGCTGGTTTATAAAGCACTGAATGGTTTAGGCCCAAAATACATTTCTGACCTCCTGCTAAATTATGAACCATCCAGATCTCTCAGGTCTTCAGGGACTGGTCAGCTTTCTGTCCCCAGAGTCAGAACTAAACATGGTAAAGCAGCGTTCAGTTATTATGCTCCAAATATCTGGAACAAACTCCCAGAAACCTGCAGGTCCGCTGCAACTCTGACTACTTTTAAATCCAGGCTGAAGACTTTTCTTTTTGTCGCTGCTTTTAATTTAACTATTCATATCTTAGACTGCACTGTAACTTTTATCCATGTACTTTTTTCTTTTAATGTTTAATTGACTGCACTGTAACTTTTATCCATGTATTTTTTCTTTTAATGTTTATTTTATTAGCTTTTCTTTTTAATGACTGATTTTAAATGCCATTTTCTTAATCTCTTTCATTTTTTGTAAAGCACTTTGAATTGCCTTGTGTGGAAAAGTGCTATATAAATAAACTTGCCTTGCCTTGCCTTATCTTATGTTACCTAGTTAGCATTCTTTCTTTTTATTTATGCATATTTGACTAATCCCTCCCCTTTTAAATTTGTTACTGTCCTATAGTACACATTGGAATGATTTACTTAATTTTTAAACTAGTAAAGAGAGAAAGGTGTGCTGGGGGGAGCCGAGAGAGAGAGTAGAGAGAGAGCCGAGAGAGAGAAGATAGATAGCGAGGAGAGAGAGCGAAGAGATGAGAGAGAGAGAGAGAGGATGAGAGATATAGAGAGATGGCCAGATGAGAGGATAGAGAGCGAGCGCGAGACCGCGAAGACAGATTTAGCGCGATGGCATATCGCTATAGCTCTACTCTCTCTATCTACTCTCTCATATCTCTCTCTCTGTATATGCATATCTACCTATCGCTCTCATTCTCTTCTCTCTCTATCTCTCTCTCTTATCTCTCTTCGCTCTCTCTCTCTCTTCTCTCTCTTCTCTTCTCTCTTCTCTCTTCTCTCTCTTCACTTGCTTTTTTCCCGACTGCAACGCTGTTGTGTGTGGTCTGTGAGAGCATTCTGTGTGTATGAGAGATTTTTACCAGTGGCGAGCTGTCTCTGAGGGCCTAAGATATTCTACAAAATAATATTTAAAAAACATTAAAACAAATTATATTGTTCTTATATATTTTTTTAAATATGTTTTTAGTAATATTTGTCATAGTTTTACAAAATAACTTGATTAAATTGTATTTAAAATAACATTTCCAAAGAAATAAATCCTTTGAATCTGCCTATTCAGTTTCTGTTTGAATGTGAAGGGTTAAATGAAAGAAGCTCCTCTCTGCTAGTCTTTTATTTTCATTTTTTTTTTTTTATTCGCGACCCACCTATCACATCTCTGCGCCCCACACTTTGAGAAACGCTGGGTTAAAGCATCCCTACCTCTTTTTTAATTATTTGCAGCTATTTCTTATCGAATATGTTTTAATTAAAGATCATAATATAAATACATTTTCATCCTTTTATGTTTAATTCCATATATATATTTAGCTATGCTTATAAATCAGGTGTTGGCATGGCTTTATAAAGACTAATATCTTACCTCTCAGAGAATCTCAGTTTTCAATCCAACAAGTTCCAGTTTAACTCCAGTTTAGATCCCTCAGACAAATCTGATCTGCCTGATATCAGATCAGGTCAGAGGTTGGCGGCTAATAAAGCAGCATTGCATCTCGGAGCCAATTCCAATAACAATCTGCTGGATGAAACCAATAGAGTCATAGTTAAGATTTTATCATAACTAAATCCTAAATGATGCTTAGTTTTTCTGTGATAGCTATAGCCATTACAGTCAATGTTGTTGTAAGACATCCTGCGGGCTCTATACAACATTTTAAAGGATGGGGGGAAAAGTGATGTTTTCCTTGGGCATTACCATAGACCAGTGGTTTTCAAACTGTGGGGCGCGACCCCTGGTGGGTCGCGGAGGTACTGCATCTTCTTTTAGCTTTGTGAAGCACCTTGAGATGACGTTGTTTTTAAAGTGTGCTATATAAATCAAATGTATTATTATTATTATTATTATTCAATTGTAAACAAACACTGCTCGAAAATATCTCATTGGTCAGAGAGCTGTGGGCATAATGCTGCCTTTTGTAACATCCTTCTTGTGTGAGATAGGCTTTTCTACGGAGCCCCCTGGGGGACATGGAGGAGAAAAATGAAAAAAATAAAATAAAAATGTTTTGCGAGATCTCGCAATACTTTTCATTTAGTACTTCCTGGTCAGTTCGGCTGCGACGGCAACACAGAAACCACAACAATGGAGTGGTTCATCGATTTTACTTTGAGCTTGGCTTTAAATATAAATATATAACATCAGTGCTTGGCAATAGGCACGGGTTTCACACATAGACTGTATATATAAAGGGTTTCACATAAGTGAAGACACCTCAAGAGAACACTCAGAGCGAGGGGACATGCACGTCCCTCTGAGCTGAGTTATTGACAGATTCGAATTTCGCGGATGAGTAACTCATGAACAAACGTTGTAAACATACAAACAACATGACTTTACAATCATAGCAAGGTAGACAACGAGCTACAGAGTCGTTTTTATCAGAACAGTTCGATACGCGCCGTCATCCGAGCTAAACATCAAGAATTGGTCACAATCTGCAGCTGGAGGAGGGAGACGAGTGCTTAGGGACCGTCTACAAACTGCAACGGGGTTTTACGATATCTCGCAAAAGTATTGCGAGATCTCGCAAAGGGGTTTTGCGAGATCTCCATGTCCCCTAGGGGGCTCCGTACTTTTCTGCTGTTGCTGCCATCAAAACGAAATACGGATCAAAGCTGAACATTGAGAATGAACTGAGAGTGGTAGTCTCAAAACAACAGCCCCGGTTTGAGAAGATCTGCAAGGGAAAGCAAGCACACACAAGTAATTGATAAGCTATGGAATAGGAATGGTGATGTGATCGTTTGCAACCTGCAATAGAAATAGTAGTTAATTCATATATTTTCCTTAAATAATTACATTTGAATTTAAAAATCTACTACTCAGGAAAGAACCAGTTTTAATTAGGTCAAATTAATTCACAGTATATATTACAAGCACTTTTGTTCATGTGTAATCCATAATAAAATATAACATTATAGTTGAATCTTTGTATCTTCTTATTATTAGAAGAGAAAATGTAATGTTTTTACAACAATATACAATTAATCCTACCAATATAGATGGGAACCGGGTTGGGGGGGTCCCGAAAATATTTCCAATTACCCAAGGGGGGCACGACTGAAAAAGTTTGGGAACCACTGCCATAGACTGTATATATAAATGGACGTAGGGTCCGTGACGTCACCCATAGGATTCTGCAGAGTTGCCGAGAAGCCCTTAGTAGGCGGAGTTGGCCACTAACGGCTCGACAGTGACGTCAGAGTTCAACTCCCGCCTGTTCCAGCCTGCTCCAAATAAGGGCAAAGAGGCGGGACCTGCTGCCACCGAGCTGGAAGTTCCAGAGCTAGCTGAAGCTACCGAGCTAAGCTAACATGCTCCCCATCTGCACACTGCCGTCGCATTTTACGTTTCTAAGGTAAGCGGACATGAAACTATTCAGCAAAACTATAAATAATAATCTAAGTTATTGAGTTTTTAGCATAATACTTCAGAATCTTAAAATCCCTTAACGTTTGTATGCAATTTTGCTAAATTTAACACTGGAATCAAGCAAATATTAATATGTTTGCATGACATTAGTTATTTTTTATTTTGATATCACTTAATTATACGTTTAATACATGTAAGTCAAGCTAAGGTACATGTGATGGTAGCTAGTTAGTGCTCTTACCTGTGAGGCCTCCTCCAAACAGCATAATAACCAGACTGTATCATTAAAACTAAGTACCAGTTCTAGATCCTTGACTTTAGACAAACAATTCAAAAGACAAAATGTATTTAAAGACCAATCTTTATTTGAATGTGCCTCTTAACCTGAGATATTAGTTATACAGTAATAGTATTGACAATCTAAAAAAACTGAGCAACTCAACAGTCAACTTTATATTTCTTATTGTCTACTCTGAAGCATTTATTATTTTCATTGTTCCCCTCTCATATTCAGTGTGGACAGATTGAGACAGCGTGGTGTCTTCTTGACCCTCAGAGAAGGAGAAAATGTCGTGTCTTTCAGGCATGTCCTTTCCTAACAAAAATGACAGGAAACATAACACATATTATTGCAGAACAAATGTGTTATTTATGAAAGCTGTGTGTTTGTGTGTTTAGGGGCTGTAGATATAATTATTTTGTAATTGTAATGATTTTTTTTATTTCAACAGAGCTACAAAGACAATCAGATTATGAATGAACAGTATGAAGTTCATCAACATTGAAATATATGTTATTATCAAAATAATATTGAACTGTTATCAAAACGTAGGGCAACTGTAGAAGCTTGCTCTGTTGTCTCACTGAAAGAATAACTTTTACCACGTTTTTTTCAGACAATATTGAGAGATCAATAGTAGCAGTTCTCACTATGTGTTAAATATCTTTGCCTTCAATACATTAAATTAGAAAGCTGACAAAACCATATTTATTTAGCCTTTATTTATACAGGTGTAGATCTCATTGAGACACAAGGTCTCATTTTCACACAATCATATTGCTTGTTAACATCTAAATGTAACCTTTTGCATGGAAAAACCCCTCAACTTAACTGATGTGTAGGTGATCTAGTATTTAGTATTGTTTAATGGAATGTATATCAGTGTTTAAACCAATATCTTTCTTGATTCTTTGTACAGTATGAAAAAAAGAGTCTTTATACCTGTGCTGAAGTTCACTGCTGTGAGGAGTCCAGTTCTGTCTCTCACTCTCTGGTCCAGCCTGTCTGCATCACCTGGACACCTTAAACAAACAGATATATATGTAAAGTACCATGTGTACAAACAATATAACTGATTCTCTTCAGTTGAACATGTTGGATTGTGTATTGTCCGAGTCAGGGTCTTTTTTATTTTACTGTAACTTTGGAAGTTGTGTTACCAATGCTTACTGTTTATTTGATACCAATTTGGTAATGCAATTAATAAAAACAACAAGGTTTGGGTTCGTTCTGCAGATGACTGTGACGTTAATGTGTAAGCTCAATAATGAACTCCAGCTCAACCAACCATATTGTAATATCTAACCTAATCATCTTGAAATATGACATTATTATTTGTAATATACACACATCTTATTGTGAGGTTGATTTCACATACACTACTTCGACATGAGCTTGTCTACATACTTGAGCATAGCCAATTTAAATTAACCTTAGCGATGCATACAGTTCCTACCTACATAATAAAATATCTCTCTAAGTTACAAGGATGACCTTATTTTATCAACCTCAAACAGAAGCAGTTTGTTCTACAGTATTATCCCACTTAACGCTTAAAACTTGTATATTTCGTTTTAACCTTTATATATATAATCTATGATTTTAACTTGGAGGCTACGATTAGCATCGTTAGCACCGATGTAGCTACCACTCGCTAACCCAAGCCTTAACATTCATTACGTAGTTGATTCAAATCATAAACACATCAATAAGTACTCGAATTTCACTTACCGCAAAAAATTCATGCACCGTCTGTTTCAACCGCAGAGCGAGTCACAATTGTCCGATATATAAGCATCAGGGTTCATACACTTTTTCACCAATGATTTTCAATGACTTTTCCATGACTTCTCAATGACCTTTACCTAATTTTACATGACCGAAACAAAATTACCACTGAAAAAAATGTTTATTTTAACATGGAACAGGAAAATAAGGTCTGCATATGAAACATGTTGTGCCTATCTAAAACAAATCAAATAGTAGGCTTACTAGCTTCTACACGCTAAAGCAACTGTAGTCAGGGAGGCAAACCCATCAGGTATGAAAAAGGTGACAAGGATCCGAGCCCCTGATCCCACCAGGAATATCGGCTTTAAAATGAGGAATAACAGAGGATTTTAGCAGTCAGAGCAACTAAAGCAGCAGTGTCAATAATAACAGAAACGCTAAAGAGTCACATCTAATAGAAATATATAAAAGCATTTATTTTAATTGTAGCAGTCAGTTTATAATTTTGGCTGTTGAGCATTTTGAAAATGTATTTTCATGCCTCTGTGCAAGGCTTAACTAAGTAACTAAGATCATAAACTCAAGTACTATACTTGGGTACACATTTTCAATGTTTTGCTACTTTGTTCTTCTTCTCCTCTACAGTTCAGAGGTACATGGTGTACTTCTACTCCACTACATGTATTTAATACCTTTAGTTACTTCACAGATGCGGATGAATGATGAAAAAATCAAGTGTTAAATCAGACTTTAGTTCCACCAGGAGTAAATCCACAAGCTACCCTGCAGGATACAAAGTCATTCAAACTAGCTGCACCTTTACCAGCTTTGAGAACACTTGAATGAGCAATCATTATTTAACATATCATATATGTTATTCTGAAATGGACCAATCTGCACAATGACTACTTTTACTGTCGCTACTTTAACTATATTTTGATGAGAATCAAACTACTTTCACTTGAGGAACATTTGGAATGCAGGACTTTTACTGAAACATAGTATTCCTACACTATGGTACTTCTACTTTTACTCAAGTACAAGATCTGAGTCGACTAACTTTTTTCACCATCCTCCCGGAACCATCCCGAAATACAATCTAAGCCGTCCCGAAATTAATGTGGACCGTCCCGAATTTAAAATGTTAGTTTTTCTACATTATCATTAGTTAAAATCATTCAAAGTGACCTTTAACATAAATAAAACATCATACAAATCATTAGATGATAATTCATCAACCTTTTTATTTGAGTAAATCATTCAATCACCTAAACAAAGGCCAAATATATTTAAACAAACACACAAACGAGAAAATTACTCTAATATTGAATCCAATCAAGTCCCATCCAATTAACAAAAAAATCCAACACTGTGTCCTGAAGACAGAACCCAGAGTAACCACTAACAGTCTGTAACGCTGCGTCCACACTACAGCGTCGACAGCTTCAAAAACAGTTTCCAACGCGTCTGCCCATTCACTTTGAATGGGGTGACGTCACGTTGCCTCGCTTTTCGCCGAACAGAATTGTGGGTAGCATAGCGGTCCGTCTCCGGCGTCAGAAGTTGAACAATGTTCAACTTCTGACGCCGGAGTAGCCAGCGCCAGCCAATCAAATCCCGTTTCTGAAAATCTGACAGCTCAAGCCCTAGCCAATCAAACCGCGTCTAAGCTGAGAGAGATATTCCGCCGTTCATTTCTATATTTCAAAAAAAGATGGAGGAGAAACTAATTATCGCCGTAGCAAATCACCCGGTTTTGTATGACCAGACCCTCTTCACCTACCGGGATACAAACCGGAAGAACCAGTCATGGAGGGAGGTGGCAGAGACAGTGGGTGAAACTGGTAGGTTTTTGCCTGTTTGGGGAGTTTATATATATATATTGCTCGCATAAAATCCCCGGGGTTTTTTGCTTTGTATGTCGGGGGCGGGAGATTCATGTGATTGGTTGTTGGTTGCGTTGCTCGAATAATATCCCCAAGCTTCAGACACGCCCAGCTCCAAGCTTTTTTGAAGCTGTAGTGTGGACGGGCCGTAACCCAGTCAGGAGACCTTTACAAACTGCTCTGCCCCCTCGCACACAGACGGGAGAGAGAGATCTCATCTGGATTGGAAAGCTCGAAAATACATCATAGACGCATGTTGTAGTCTTATTGCATATTAGAAACGGAGTTGGCGAAACTAAAACTGCGATATAATGTGTATGTAGCAATAATACATATGACATATATTTTTTAAATGTCTCCAGTACCGATTAAAAAGTCCGATAACGTCGGAGCTTAACGTTACTATTGTCTTTAATAATAGGCTACATGCACAGTCACTTCCGATTCATTTCCTGTTTGAAAATGACGACCTTCTACACCCGCTGCCTACAAGAGCTTCCGAAATTAAAAATGTCAGATGTTCATCGGATTTGCCGGACGACTAAAGCCCCAGCCAGCAAACTCGATAAAGGCTTCAAATTATATGCTGCGTCATATATACACAACTATGAAGGTAAGAAGGTAACCGGTACTAACCAGCTAGCTTATGCTCCGGATTACGCTAACATTAGCTGTCAAAAGCTAGGTAACGCCAGAGCCCTATAGTATAACTACTATAATTATTATTATTATACTACTACTATAGTAGACTACTATAGGGCTCTGGGTAACGCTATGTACTGTTTCTGGTGTTAATTCTTTAAAACATTAGCCATTTTGCTAACAAATACTATCGTTTAATAGCCTTATAGCCTAGCCAAGGTTATCTTGTTGTTAGCCACACTGCATAATGGTATCAGCTTTTGTAAAGCAATGTTGCCATAGATGTGTTGACGTGAGTATAGATCTAACGCTGTTGCTCTGTTTTTCTTCATTCAGTGTCCAATAAAGACAGGCTGGTCAGGTCAGCGTGAGAGCCTTGTGCTACAGGTCAATGCGGAAGAGCGAGACAGCACACAGTTTGAGTGTAGGCAGGCAGCATTGACACTGTTCCCCCCTGTTTATTGAGTTTCAGTTCAGTTAAACATTAGTTTACCTTAAGGGAATCTCAACAGTGTCCTACTTCTCCCTGCTTTATCACAGCTGATTGGTCAGATATTATTACATTGATTATGGATGTGTAAGTTTGGGGGTTCAAATATATAGTAAAAACTGCTTTAATACAATTTTCAAGGCATCTTAGTTTCCAAAGAAAGTTCATTGTGGTATTGTAGGGTAAGAGGGTAACACTAAGCATTCAGGAATACATGCTTCTTCTAGGATAATGGGTCAGTACAAATAACCAATAATGCTACTCATAATAACCTCCTGGCTCATAGTAACAAGTGAGGTTACTAATCACTAGTATTTCTTCTCTCTTTTTTAGATAACGCTTCGTGATTCATCACCAGTGGTGCTCACGCACAACCAGTGCTCCTGTGTTGCAGGAACTGTTTTGTGCAATCACACAGTAGCATTGCTGTTCCAAACAGCACACTACACTGAACTGAACATGCCAGTTGTGCCACCTGTGCATAGCTGTACTGAATCGGAACAGCAATGGCACAAGCCGCGAACAATGGTAATTTCAATGAGGTTCAAATACTTGTAATCTTTCACAGAGTTTTTGTTTTAAAGTGACTCAACAAACAGTAATTGTCTTTTCCTTAAGGGTGTGAAGCCAGGGCCCATCAACTCCATGGTCTTCACCAAGCCTGTACCAAATAGGATGGTGCAGACTGGAGTAAGGTAATTTTAGCTGGAAAATTGTGTTTCCTGTGTTTTTAAAATTCATAATTCTGGTGCTGTATTCCTAACCTTTATTGTCACATTAATGTGCTATATTGTCTTTGCCATTCTTTGTAGGAGTGGATTCTACAGAGGCATGGTGGGGCCATTACCAGATCCCTGCCTGTTCAGAGTTACGGAGGCATACTCAGCATTCAGCATTGAAGACAGGCCGCTTGTGACCACAATTAACATGAGACCTGACAAGCCCCTTGTGGAAAGTGCCTTCAGGATTGTGCAGGAGGGCAGTGTTCTGTCCTATCAGATGCCTGCTTTGACGTCTCGGTACACCACACTTCACACTGACACACCACCAACACCCCACTTGCCCATAGAGGGGTATGTGATCTTGCCATGTGATTTACCGCTGGTGTGCTCAGAAGAGGAGCAACTACATATGAACAGCTTATCTGTTGATTTGGAAATGTCTCACAAAATTGAGGAGGCTACCCGTGAGCAAAGCTCTAGCTCAGAGTGGCATCTGCTCCGCAAACCCAGGGTTACTGCCTCTAGGTTTAGAGAGATTTGTCACGTCAGAGGTGAGAGCTCTGCTAACTCTCTTGCAGAGCGAATACTCAAAGGTACAAGGCAGACTGCAGAAATGAGGAGAGGTGCCGAGATGGAGCCCACAGTAGCAGCTGAATACAGTAGACTGGCAAACGTGAACTACTCCCCTTGTGGCCTTGTCATTCACCCCTCTACGCCCTGGCTTGGTGCCTTTCCTTGATGGAGTTGTTTTTGACCCAACAGAATATCCCCAATTTGGCCTTGTTGAATTCAAATGTCCCAATGTCCCAAATTATGTCGACTGCAAATATGTGCAGATGGAATGTGGCTCCCCTAAGCTCAAGAAAAGCCATGCCTATTACTGGCAAGTACAGGGTCAACTTCTTGTATCTGGGATGCAGTGGTGTGATTTTGTAGTGTGGGCACAAGAGGACTACCTGGTGCAAAGAATATACACAGATCCAGAAGTGCAAAGAGCAATCAGAGAAAAAGTAGACTTTTTTTTTTTTACACATACATGCCGAAGTACCTGTCATTAAAAAAGTAGTGGGCACTGTAGCCATTGTTAACTCTGTAAGCAGTTAGCTGCTAGACCCTGGCTCAGCCGTCATTGTTTTTAGGAGGCAATCTCTCAATCATGTGTTCTGAATGACAACAAAATGTGATTTCAATATTTTGTTTTTGATATATATTGTTTGTCACATTTCATATATGTAAATAAATATACAATTGTATTTAAAAAGACAATAAAGTGAAGTGATTTGTGTAATGAATAGTAAATCAGTGCATTTGTAAGAAATCATCAACGCATTGTAATTTGCCATTTACCATTTATTCAAACAAAACACAGGATTACAGGTGTCATCATCTTGTCTTATTTCACCCATTTCTTGACCAGTGCTTTGTTCTGATAGTTTGACAGCATACATGCTACTGCAAACAGTTGGTTGATGTTGTAGGCATGGGACAGGAGGATGACACCATCAAAAAGTTTGTTCTCTTTTATCCTCCTAATGACACGCTCCACATGAACCCTCAGTCTGGCAATGGCCTGTGTCTCCCTCACCTGATAGGCTGGCATTTGCTTCTGCTTTGACAGAAAAGGTGGGCAGTACACCTTGCATTTGCAGCAATCGCTGATCAGGAAGCCCTTATCTACCATCACTGCCATGTTTTCAGTCAACAACGCAGCTATTCCAGATTGTTTGAAAATCTCCTTGTCGCTGACAGAACCACCATACAGACTGGAAACAAATGTCACTGCGCCATGTGGGGCTATGCCAACCAGGGCTTTCATGGTGCAGTGATATTTGTATGTAGAATACATTTCACTTTGGAGGAGGAGTGAGGATGGTGTTTGACACCTCAGCTCTGTGCAATCCAGGATCACCTGTGTGTCTGGGAAATCTTTGAATGCCTCTGGGAGGTGGGCTTGAACTTCTGCAGGTGTAAGCCAGATGCACTGTGACCCCAATAAAGTTGTAAGAAAACTCGTCCATGTTGCAATGATGCGGCTCACAGTGGACTGGTGTACGTTGAAGCGGTTTGCAAGGTCCCTCTT
Source organism: Gymnodraco acuticeps (assembly GCF_902827175.1). NCBI lineage: Eukaryota > Metazoa > Chordata > Actinopteri > Perciformes > Bathydraconidae > Gymnodraco > Gymnodraco acuticeps. The sequence continues at coordinate 223,870 of NW_022989996.1, forward strand.
TTTCAAACCCACCGACAGGAAGCAGAGAAAAAGGAATAACTCGTCAATTGGCTGAAGCAGCTGTCTCTGGAAGATAAAAAAAAAAGGGTACTATATTAATGTCATGAGTGTAGCACACCATGGGAAAAACATTAAGTTGTTTTAGTTCTCTGATGTATTCAAAAAGGATTGAGTACTATAGCCTTTTAGCCTACACGAAAGCAATGAAATGTTGGAGAAACATTTTCCCTTCAGTTTGTGTTTAGATTGTGTGTTAAAAGAAACGTAGCCTACCGTTGATGGACGTGCGTGTGTAACCACTTCTTCATTTCTCTTGGCAGCTGATATCGCTCTTGTAACACGAACCATTTTATAAATGGAAGGCTCAATCAAAAACCAGAAGGCCATCAGGTGGTTATAGCTCGGGAATCTGTACACAAAAGACACATGTCAGTCATTAATTGACTCGTTAACTGTAACACATGGGCTAATGCTTTCCTCTTGTTTGCTATAATACATTACAATTCAAATAGACTGATTAAGAAGGCACTTGGTGCAGGTATAGTAATATACAGCAGTAACATGTAACAACTACATTAAAGCAGCAGTAATAATAATCTAAAACATACAGGGAACATTTTACACAGAATGACTACTTTTACTCTTCATTCTTAAGTGTGCAACTGGGAGAAACGCAGTGGATATTGACATGTACTTTTACTTTGGTAAGGTTTTGAAGATTTCCACTTGTAGTAAAGTATTATCAGTATGTTGTTAGTATTAGTATGTTTTACTCCATCACATTTAGTTAACCTTCATAGTTTCTAGTTACTTATGAAAACACATGATTTATGATTCTACATGTTCAGTTCAGGAGTATTTTCAAACCATAGTATTTGTACTTATACTTCAGTTAAGTTGAGTAGCCTACTTATTCCAACACTGCATGCATATAGTCAGCAGTCAAACGGCAGGTAAACAGGATTCTTTATAAGCTAACCCATCTCGAAAACTTGGATAGAATTTAGCCAAAACATTACCTGGTATAGAATCGGATGTTGTCGTCGGAGCCAGCAAACCGCTGTAAGCAAAACTCTCGCTGGACTCTTAACTCCTGCAGTTGCTTCTGCAGATCCTCCACGGTTTTGGAGTTGTCTTCTGTAGCTTGAGAGGACATGTCCAGTGAAGCTGGTTCAGGGGTTGAGCAGTAATCATGGTCACGGACATCGATGTGCTCTTCCTGCTCCTCGCGAGAGACTGGTTCAGTGGGCCGCTCCCTTCTCTCCCAAACACTAGCCCGCGGTGTTTGAGCAGTGAAGTGATTCCACTCAAACAGAGTTGGGACAGCACCTTTCACAAGCCTCCTACGGCCATCAAGGGTTTTTGGCTCTATTAGTTGATCCGTAGCGAAGTGACGACTGCAGACCTTGGAGTGAGAGGAGATTGTAAAGTTATCGCGTCGTATTTTAACCAGCCACTGTCTTCGCAGCTCGAGTTCGGTCGGAAAGCCATGGAAACTTAGGACGCCGTTGAATTTAGCTGACGCCGTACAAAGTGGGACACAGCAGTGCTCGGAGTAGTTCTTTACTTGTCTTTGCAAATGCTCCGTTTTGAAAATCTTCCGTCGACTCATATTTAAACCACAGATTTAAACAGTAAAACATTTGTGGACGCTCAGCTACGCAGACCAGAAGCAACCCGGAAGCGTCCGAGCAGTATAACGGCTAAGGCGGAAGTACGTCTCAGACCCTAGTGCAGGCATCCTCAAACTACGGACTCTGGTCCGGATCCGGACCGAACCACCACTGTCTCCGGACTCTGAGCTAATTATACTTTTCATATGTATTATCTCTCTGTATTATATGTGAGACATCGCCACAACGTATTCGCAACGAGTCAAAATTCTCCGCTATGTCCACTGCAAACAGCGCACTGCATGTCTGACTGTTCCACTGTGTTCCACCTGTGTGTGTCAACGCTTTGGTCCAATCACATTCAGCATCCAGTCAGCGTTTTTTCCCCCCAAACAATCTGCGAATCAGAGGCACAGTAGGGCGGGTCTTCGCGGAATGCGGGTGGGAAAAATGTGTGTGTCTCTTTCAACCTGTCTAAGTCAGAGCGAGAATAAAAAAATTCAGAGCGAGAGTTAACAGCTCATCTAGTTCCATCTGTACTGTAGCTAGTAGCCTAGTTTCACCTACCGGGGTGGCAACTGACACCCTAAAAATAGGCCTTGCCACCCCAGTTGGCAGCTTTGTTTTGAAAGAAAAGTTGTGGCTCATCGGACATTTATGAGAGAAAGTCTCTAATGTCCGAGTGCAAGTGAATGCAGCACAAGATGCACGTCATGCACGTCCCCCGGTCCTGGCGCGAGCGTGGACATACGTTTGGCGGCGATTTCATTTTGAACTGGACGGCGCAAAACGAGAAGCATTCGGACCCAAGCACTGAAGGAATGAGGTATTTGCGGTCTACAATGACAGAGAAGAGACTGTCAGTTTGGCTGTACTCAGCATTGAATCAAAACGTACTAAAGCTGTTGATCTTAATACGTTTGTGAGGCGTTTTGCTGAACAAGATGGTAATCGCCGCATTCATCTGTAATAGACATGTCAACTTGATGCTCTGCTCACGGATGAGCATACACAACTATTAAGATGATGACCTTACGTGTGTAAATATATTGTTTTCTTTGAGGGGGTCTGCCCCCAAAAAACTGTTTTAAGTCCTGAGAAAGTCAAATAAGACGGTGTGTAAAACTACACTGCCCAGCCAAAAAAAAAGTAACCACTTTGATTTAACTAGGCCAGTAGGTAAGGACTTTCCACTGGATAATAACTGCAGTATAAAAGAATGCATGACTGAAGTGATGGAGACCATGTTGAAGGCAAACAAAAAGAGGAAATAACAGGTCAAATCAAGCAAATCCCCCTCTCAGATTCCACAGTAACCAGAAGAACATAAATACTGGCTGGTGATTTGATTCATCAGCTTTGTGATGGAATAAAAAATGCACAGTGCATTTCCTTAGCTGTGGGTGAGTCCACTGACACCACTGACAATGCTCAGTTGCTGGTGTTTGTGAGTTTTTATGATGAGGCAAAGGGGGAGTTTGTTGAAGATGTGTTGGGCCTGACGAACCTCAGTGGACACACAAGGGGGAATACATTTATAAAGCAATAATGGGAATGCTGAATGAAAGAGGGTGCAGCTGCCTTTATTCATAACTGCAGCTCTTACACTGCGACTGAGGGGTCAAACACAGACACAATAACAATGAAAACTGCTGCATACAGATTATTTTTGTTTTTGCAACCTCGTGTTAATGACCGTAATAAACGGACCTTTTTCTTATTGAAACATTTATTTTGGACCTTTAAGATTTGTATTTGAGTACCCCTGCCCTAGTGCATGTAGCCTATTCCGGCCCAGGGCCCGTTTAATACCGGGGCTCGGTACCCATCCCTACATGGGGAGAGGCGCAGCATATTGCTAAGGACTAAATACGATGGAGGGTTCTCTTCTCAGCCTTATTACCCATAGGGGATGAAGAGGAGTAAGTAAATAAAGAGGCCGGCGCTCCAGGGTCTGGTTCTGCTGTGCGTTTTTGTGATGTAACGGTAAAACATTTCAGAATTCCTCCACGGGATGCCATTATCATTGTATATCACTCAACCCGCGAAATACACACACTCAGTACATAGCTAGACCCGCGAATTTGCGGGACAGGAATTCGCGGGCACAGCTGTAGCTACGTACTGCGTGTGTGTGTGTGTGTATTTCGCAGGTTGCTAAATGTTTTGTGCGTGTGTGTTTATGTTGACAAGGACCAAGGTGGTTTAATAACTGTGTGCTACACAAAACGTGCAGTCGGTTTCATTTTCATCGCCGTTTGTAGTAGAGTTAGCAGGGTATTTTTATTTTAACTCTCGTCCCAAATTCGTCCCAAAATTATTTTTTATCCTCCCCGACACTATTTTTTTCGGCCCCGGGACGACGGGACGTCCTTAAGCTCGAGCCCTGATCTGAGTACTTCTACTTTTACTCAAGTACATGATCTGAGTACTTCTACTTGTACTCAAGTACAAGATCTGAGTACTTCTACTTTTACTCAAGTACAAGATCTGAGTACTTCTACTTTTACTCAAGAACAAGACCTGAGTACTTCTACTTGTATTAAGTACAATATCTGAGTACTTATGAAAGCTTTAGCGCAAGTTCAATAAGGAAGACCTAACAATGAGTCACTTACACGTCACTCTATTGCTCCCTCCCCCCTCATTAAATACAAGGGCGTCACCCCTCAGCAGCCAATTGCTGCACATGCTAAAATCCTTAAATGCCTGCTCTTCCTCCCTGTCAGTTGTCATTTCAGGTGACCACACGCAGTAGTAGTACTACAAGACTCTTCCTCGTGAGGAAAAAACACAAGAAAGAACTAGCTCAAGATGTCCAACTCGGATCACGAACCTGTTGTGGAAATCTTCGATCCCGGTTCAGCTCCCCACAGCGGCCTATCACCAGAGGCAGACTTCCTCATCGCCCGGCTCCTGCAGCAGGGCATCCCCACAGCCCCAGGCCTCACTCTCTCGCAGCTCCGAGAGCTCTCGGACCAGGTCTCCAGCACAGCTCCCCAGTCCGGGGCAGCAGCCCCAGGCAGCTCCCCAGAGAGACCAGGGCGAGGATGCGGCCGCAGCCGCGGAGGAAAAAAGGGCAGGAAGTCGAGCCCTCCAGGACCCCGTCCGCCTCCCAAATCCACCCCTTCCCAGGCTCGCCAGGCCGGCGCCCTGCAATCCCTGGCTAGCTCCATGAGAGCTATCGATGCTCGCCTCCAGGCCGTGGAAGACTCCGGTACAGGAGCGTCAACTTCTGTTGCACTCAGAGCAGCGCTTGCTGCCTCAGTCCCGCCGGGGTTGCCGGGTCAGGGTGTTCTACGCATTCCAGCAATAGCTCCTCCTTATTCTCTGGCTTCGGCCCTCCCAGCCCCCCCTTCAGGTAGGCCTTTTATTTCTCAAGCCGCCAACATCTCCTCACGGCTTAGGTCAAAAATTCTTGAAGGGAAGGATGTTAACCTGTTTAGCCTTATTCTGCCCTCCCCGGAGTGCGATAAAGCCATCGCCACAGGAGGAAATATCACCACCGTCTTTAAGTTCAATAGGGAAGACCTAACAATGAGTCACTTACACGTCACTCTATTGCTCCCTCCCCTCTCATTAAATACGAGGGCGTCACCCCTCAGCAGCCAATTGCTGCACATGCTAAAATCCTTAAATGCCTGCTCTTCCTCCCTGTCAGTTGTCATTTCAGGTGACCACACGCAACCCGCCTCCACCCCTCTCGCCTCCAGTCTCCTCCAGGACAAAGCTAAACCTTCCTTCTTCAGACCGGTCCCACCTACTTATCACCACCACCAGTGTCTAGACCCCGGGGATTTTATCGGAGCGGTTCTTTCCCCCCTGAATGATTATCCTGCAAACCGGGGCCTAATCGCCAAACACCATTACATTCTCCTGTTGTATTATCATGGCAATCATTTCATTCATATGACGTGTAACAATAAATATGTATTCTTTACATCACGTCTCTCCGGTTTGAACTACTAAAGTACAAGATCTGAGTACTTCTACTTTTGCTCTAGTACAATATCTATACTTATACCACCTGTTTATAGCCTATGAAAAAAACTATTAGAAAACGAAGGCTAAAGCTAACGTTAGATAGATAGTGACAATGTATGCTAGCTATAGCTAGCTCAACGATTCCTTAAATAATATTGCGACAGAAAAACGTTTCAGTTCACATCACGCTCTGCCGCTCTGCTCTGAATACCTGAACGGCCCGTTCTAACAGCTGTTCACCAGCGCCTCAGTCTGTGCCACAGTGACTCCGCACAGTTAACGAACGCACCGTAGATAATGTAGCTGACCCTCATCCCGGAGCAGCAGAGTTCAGCCTGCTGCAGACCGCAGCAAGGAGGCGGATCGTATAGGGGCGGATCCTATAGGGGCGTTTCCTAACTTTTTTTATCCAATAGAATAATGACACTCAGCAGAAATACATACTGTAGGTGGCAGTAATGCAATTTAAGGGATTCCAGCTGCTTTTATAAATCCTCGCAGAATAAGTCATTCGTTCTTTCACGATGGCCGAACAACAAGTTGAAACAGCGGTAATAGTATTTTCCAGAGATGCATGTTTATATTTATTGTAATGTCATTTTTCTTAACACACAATTGTCTCGTTATCAAAGTACAACATCGACTGTCCAACCTCGTTAAGCGTTAATAAAGTAAATAATAGTTGTATGTGGTAAAAATGTTTGTGGTATTAAATGCTAACTTAGCATGATGCTATAAACACGTTTGCAACCAGGCCTACTCTACTGTTGTAATAACGTTACATTTAGATGGGTCAATAGATTATCAGGCTCGGTAACAATACTGATTTGTGTTACCAAAGCTGATGTAATGGCAAACTTTATATACGTGTAGTTTATCATTCTTATAGTGCAGACTTTATATTTTACCTTACATGGACACATCAATTGCAGCAGTTCCTATAATAATGTATTTTAGCTTATAAACTCTGTCAGCACTTGCAACAGTTTCCATAATGATGTTCTGACACTCATGACCTTTTAAAACGTCGGAGTAAGGTCTGGGTGATGTGTTCCAGTTCATGTCCTTTGCCTGCTTTGTGAGTGACATTTTAAGGTCACCTAAGGTCTGAACTTCAGGAGGGGGCTGGGTGCCAAGCACAGGGCAATGGGCAAGTTCCTGTTAGTTTCCCTGTCTTATAATCAAGTTCCCCATTTCTTAGCCTCCATGTGTTGCTGACAAGTTTCCCCACTTCCCCTTTTTGCTGAATGGGTTCCTGGTTCAATCTATTAGTGATTGACAGTTTCAGTTCCTTTGGAAAGCTTATCTCTCCTGCCAGGGCCCCCTCACTGATAAGTGACGGAATGTTGTTGAACTGGCAAGATCATATAACCTGTATATAATACATATAATATGTAATCTCATATAATCTTTCACTCGGGGCGCACTCTCTCAGAATACCTTGTGTTCTGTGAGACCTGTGTCTTTGAGGCCTCAAATAAATAACCCGAAAGACAACTCTGTCTGTTTCACCATTTATTGTTTGATATTTCTGACTTGTGTATCTCCACAGTATTGACTAGGTCTAAGATTTCCATAACACTGATCATCTAATTGACCTAAGGTTAGCGTATATGCTGTGATGCTAACCAGCACTTAGCATGATGCTAGTGTACTGTTGTGTACTGTTGTATTATCTTGGAAATATAAGTAGGCCTGCCCTACATACTGTAACTTAATCAAATAATATGGTATGGATTCGGATAGACAACATGGCTAGCTTGGTTGGTTGAATTGAGTAATAAGATGTGCGGTACTGATTAAGGTTGTAACTGTAACAGTTTGTAACTACTAGTTGTAATGAACCAGACGAGAGACGGACGCATCCTTTCAGTAAATGTCGGCTGCTAATCAATATGTAAAAATAACACTTCGGATGTGTCTTCTATAATTATGTAACATTAGTTATGGCATCATCAGAAATGTGGTAAAGTAATATGATTAGAGAAGAGTCACAGGTCATCTAACACATGCTTAATAGCTCACCTAACACTATTAAAGACAGGTTAAAGAATGTAACATAATAAAAACTTCCTAATATCGATAAGCAAAAACATTAGTTATATTATACAAATTATGTGACCCCTTGAGCTGCATAAAGCGGTAAGCAGTTGGGGTTAAGTGTCTTGCTCAGGGACACTTTGACACATTTCTGAGGCCCCCTGGAGGCTTCCCAGTCGGGCTCACTAACCCTTCAGCCATGCTGTATATAGTTACGCTTTCATTTAGACTCCCACATTTTTATGTGCACAGCATCTCTATGCTACAGGTAAAGTCACTCACTTATAGAACCACAATAAGCTATAGGTGACATGACTGCTTGTCTGGCTTGAAGAAAGGCCAGCGCAAAGGGTTTTTTTGGGTGGCAGCTGTAGGCTTCTGGCTTAAATAAAAAATAACCTGAACCTACGTTTTAGACAATTGAGTCCTTCTTTTCTTTTCTCATCAGGTGTGGTGACCTGGAAGAAGTACTCTGTGGAGTACACCAAGACCTACAGGATCCCGTTCCAGATCTCCAGCTGCATACAGTGCCGCAACCGGTACAAGGACTCGGAAGGCTACAGGGGACATGGGCGCAGAGGACAACTCTCTGGGATGTACTCGGAAGATGAGCTGGCAGGATTCTGCAGCATTGACTGTTTCTATGATGCTGGAGGCACCTTCCAAGAAAATGGCTGATGGGGTTAATAATAATTAGAACAGCCAATAAAATGTTTGTTTAATAAAGACTTTCCTCTTTGTATGTACTGTATATATATATTTTTTTTTAATTAATCTTACCACCAGACACAACATGAACAAATGAATGATACACATCAGGACAGTAACTTAAACTTCAGTATTTTAGGTGTACAGAAACCTCTACTCATGTTGTTAAATGATATACAGCAATATCTTCCATAAAAAGTAGTTGATTGATTTGAATAATAATTACTACCACTGCACAAACAGTGAAAAATGATATGCCTACAATTTATGAATTTGTCTTCTCTGTGGGTTGTATACTCTTCATTCTTTATGCAAATTAATTATAATTATTATTTTTCAAAGTTCGTTTATGATTCATTCAAAGCATTAACATAAATGAGAAACAGAGAGCGTCATATACCTTTAAGAAATACGTGGGGGCGGGGTTCATAACCCTTTAGGAAACGCCCCTATACGATCCGCCTCCTTGCTGCGGTCTGCAGCCAGACTATTGGGCCCGACAGGCAAGAAGACTCGAGCACACAGCTCGCGCTTCATATATTAAAAAATAACACCATGCGCTTCATGATGGCACATAACAGCTCGCGACCGCAGATTATTTCGCCGATTAGATAAAAATTATATTTGACCCAACTTTAGTTACATTTCCATGACTTTTCCAAAACTTTGGGAAAAATATTGTTTTCCATAATTTTTCCAGGGCCTGGAATTTGCATTTTGAATTTCCATGACTTTTCCAGGTTTTCAATGACCGTACGAACCCTGAAGCATGAAGAACAAACAAACACGGCCGGCTTCAAGTTGTGTTCCCTGGATGAACTGAGCAGGCAGAGTCCCTGTAGCTAGCAGAGAGACAAGAAGCTAGCAGCAGCAGTCACTTGACAGAGCTGTCACTCAATGTGACCACGCCCTAATATATGCATAACTTTAAGGCTTAATATTAATTAAACAGATGAGTTGAGAAAAAATGCACCCCCCCCCCCCCAATCCATATTCATGAAGGGGGGATCTAACTATACAGAGAATATGGTTTTTTGAACCACAATGTAAACATGTTTATTTTTGCTGTAAAGTTGGGCATTTTAACATGGGGGTCTATGGAAATTGCTCCCTTCTGCAGACTGCTCCTACTGGCCACTAGATGAACTGCAGTGTGTGGCACTTCCGTATTGGTGTCCTGGCTCTTCCCCAGAGTTTGCCGCTTGGGCATTAGCCTACTAATGTTTTTTGGATTCTCTGTAAGTTAGTAATAAAGCAATGCTAGTTTCCCTTTAAATATTTCATAAAATAAAGCTGTCTCTCATATTTGGAACCATTATGCTATGTGGAGTTCGTTTTTCCTTTTATAGCTTGGGCTTTAATGCCAGAACCCAGAGAATACCCAATCCATCACTAAGTCCTGTGTGGTTGTTTGTATTCTCAGGATAATTAGATTGAGGGACGGAGGGGCTTGTAGTCATTAACAAAAGTATATGATTTATTTAAAATGGATCTGTAGTGACTTTCCCTTAGCTTTTTTATAATAGCACTCATGGCTCTTTTTGATAGTAAGCCTCTTAATACGCCATGCAAGCACTTTATTTTGTTCGAGCCTAATTAACTATATTAAACTTTTAAAAATGTTAAGCTCCTCATGTTCTGCTGTGAGAGAAAACAGTAAAGTATCACTTACCTGTATTCAAAATGTTGGCATCTGTCCTTTTTATTCTCTGCTATAAACTAAAACTAAAAGAGCATTTATTTAATCTCCTCTATTCACATATCATTTAAACCTGATGTCTGCAATTTTAAGCTGTATTGATAGAAATACATTTCATGTCACTCTAATTGATAAAAACAATAATTATATTAATGGAAGGACCCTATTCCCAAGACTTAACCATTATATACCAGGTTGTTGAATCAATCTCCTCTCTCCTCTCAACAGGTCAGTGCACTAATTAATTGATCCAATGCTTGTTAGAGAGTGTGTTAACTCAACCAAGCTTCAGTGCAGCTCTCAGATAACATGGAATAGTAATGCACAAGTGACTTCCACCAAGAACCACTGCCTCTCTAGAATAAAAAGTAAAAATCCAAGTCCATATCAATGTTCCTAAACAGTTGAGATGGCTGTAGACAATGATTTTATCCCACATAAGTTATTCCTTATCCCTATGGTTTATGTTCATCATTTATTTAGGATAGTACTACTTTCAGCAGTTCCTTTTATTGTGTGTCCTGATATATTCCCATGAGGAACTTTTCAGCTTCATTAATACTTCTAAGACGGTCTTTCAAACTCACTTTAGCTCGTTAGAATACTGCATTTGAGCAGCTCCATCAATTCATCCAGAAAGAATATGGTGTCTTCCTTGAGAGCCTTGCCTTTGGTTCAGCTGCTTGCATTACTTGTACTTTCTTCTTACATTTAAGAATAATTAGATTAACTTTCAAGGAAATTAAACCTGGGTGCTTTCTTGATGAGGTTGAGTGGTGTCAGGAAAGTCTGTTTGTGATTCATATGTACTTTTCCACTTTTGGACAAGTAAATCAGCCTAAAATAGGTTTCTTTTAATATTCTATTCCCTTTCCCATAATTTCACCAAAGTCATAATTTGAACACAAAACACTGTGTTTCTTTAAAGTGGCCCTATAATGCTCATATGCACGTTGATATTTGTATTTTGTGCCTCTGCTATGACATGTCTCCATGCTTTAATGTTCAAAAAGGTCTCTATTTTCTCATACGGCCTGTGCTGCAGCACCTCTTTTCACCCTCTGTCTGAAACCAGAGCCCAGTCTGCTCTGATTTGTTAGCTGTCGGCTCTGTTATGATTGGTCAACCACTTATAGTTGTCCCACCACTTACAGTAGCCTCATGTGTTGGAGCTCTAGCCGATGGAAGAGCGAGATGTCACTATGTTAATAAAGTAAATAAGGCGTCAAATGGAGGCGATCCAGGCAGGGGAGGAGAGAGTGTGGGAGAGAAAATCCTTCTGGAAGGAGAACTTTGAAATGTTAAGGCCCTGACACACCAAAGAATACGTCCCGACGGACCCGACTGTTGTGTCGCCTGCACGTTTCCTGCGTCTTGGCCAAAAAGTCGCACTGGAACACACAGCAAAGACTTCAGCCGATGGTCAAGTAGAACATACGCACTGCGCAAGCGTGAGTGGCAATAACTCTCCTTACCAGCGGGCGGCAGTAGTGTGTATTCGTCCTTCAAAAGAGGCAACCGGAAGACAGACTGCGTGATATATACAAACAACAAATAGCGTGTGCGTTCCATTTTCACTCTCGTCCATCACAGACTGTTTCACAGACTGTTTCACATAGCGTCTTATCGAAAACATGTTTAGTGCGGTACTGGCGATATCAGCCCTTGAAAAATAATAGCCGTCTGTGTGTGCCTTCTTAATCGTTTTTCTGCGTACCTCACTTCCGTTTAGCTTTTCATGCACTGATTCGCTAAGCTGAGCCAATCAGAGTGATTTCTTTTGCGGACAGCCTCCGCTGCTGACTCGGACGAAAAGACACGACGGTGCGGGACACACCAATCTGAGTAGGGCGTCAGGACCCTCATCGACGGCCGAAATCGGCTTGGTGGGTAACACTCAGAGTTGGGTGTAACGCGTTACAAAGTAACGGAGTAGTGTAACGCGCTACTTTTATAATTCAGTAATCACACTACAGTTACTAACATTGCCCCGACACGCGTTACTTCGTTACTTACTAAAATCAGTCATAATCAAACCTCAACAAACACCTGCAAAGAACACATGCTAAGGTGAAGCTAACGCACAGCTATTTGTTGTTTGTTTATATCACGTAGTCTGTTCTTCTTCTCTGTTTCCGGTTGTTGCCTGTTTTGAATGACGAATACACACTACCGCCGCCTGCTGGTAAGGAGAGTTATTGCCACTCACGCATGCACAGTTCGTACGTGCTCGGCTGAAGTCTTTGCGGTGTCTGGTTCCAGTGCAACAAATGGCCAAGACGCAGGAGAACACGCCGACGCAACAGTGTGAGCAAAGATAGACTGCGCAAAATATACAGATAGCAGGAGACAGAGGACAGCCATGGTCAGATAGGAAAACATTCACGATCTGGATCAGTCTTATGCGACAATGGAAACTGAACTAAAGACTCTAAGAGAACATTTGAAACTTTAGCAGTCTGCGTGATCTGCCTGCAGGGAGGGGCGGGCCGGCCCTGCGAGTAAAGTAACGAGTAAAGTAACGAGTTACTTTATGTAGAGAGTAACGAAGTAGTGTAATATATTACTTTTTTTTAAAGTAATATGTAATATATTACTTTTTTTTAGTAACGACCCCATCTCTGGTAACACTTTATTTTGATAGTCCATAGTTAACACTCTATAAGTCATCAGTTGACATTCAACAACACTGTTTCAACAGACAAGTAACATGCATTCAACTAACTACCAGTAGAATATACATTAACCATTAGTTGATGATCAACAGATAAGCAACTAAAGTTTAGTTGACTATTACATTAAGCATTAGTTGATGATCAACAGATAAGCAACTTTAAAGTTTAGTTGACTATTACATTAAGCATTAGTTGTTGATCAACAGATAAGCAATCTCGGAAGCTGTCATCAGTGGACTGGACAAGAACGACCTCGGAGACATCCTTACAGCAGACTACTCGGAAGCGGCTGTCAGCGGGCTGGGGGACTTGTCAAGGCAGCAGAGGAGTCTACTTCTCTCTGATCAGTTCCACCTGTGAAGGGAAAGCCGCATCTCTCCCTCCCTATCAGCTGCCCCTTGTTGGCGTATTCCTCTGTGGGGGGGGGGGGGGGGGGCTGATGATTCACCACACAAGGAGACTGCTTTTTAGCTAGCACTCAGCTGCCCTCTCATGGTTCCTTCACTACCATGGAAAGTGGTGTTCTGTTCCCAAAGATTTCAAGTACTTTGTGTAAGAGAATATTTTCATCTGATCTGTTTATAGAGTTTCTTATTGTTTTATAGAATCTGTGATACTGCAAACATCTGCTTGTAGTCAGTCAAAGACTCCTGTGTAGGTTGAGGCTTGTCTGGATCTCTTTGAGACAAGCAGACCATTGTCTCGCATCGGCTATTGATTATACGCGGGCTTTCTGGGAGCCCGCCTCTCCTCGTGTTGGTTAGATGTTTTGTGTCTTTTGGTTCAGAGATTACCTTGGTGGAGCACAAGGACAGTGTGAAACTAGGATGATCTCCCGGCCGTGTGTAATTGTCTGTCTCTCAATAAATATCAGTGTATTGACAGGTGAATCCAGTTTCCCTCATTTGATGATGCGCTCAACATTGCTGCAAAGAAGTTTTTACTTCACACTTTGGGTCTCAGTTTCTGATAGATTTATACAATGTTGGGATGGACACAGTAGAAAAGAATGACAGTGGGTATGTTTCAAAATGCCTTGTTTAAGTTTATCTCTGGAGAAAGAGATAAAAAGGGGGAATTGAAGATTATTATCATCTGATATTTAAGAAGTGTGTTACATTTGAAATGGCAGAAAGTCTTGTTGCAAATTCCAGATAGATATTAAAAAGAGGTCCCTTTGGTTTCTCTGGTGGTTATCAATAGTAGCAGTTAAGTGAATACTGTTCAAACAATACCTGTGTTTGTGTTTTATATTGATTTATCTGTTTTATCCTTTCATAAATGTAAGGACTAAAAATGGCTATAAACATTCTGGGCTGGTTGGAGTAAACAGGGTTTGTATTGCTCTGTGGGGAGGTGTAGGTATGCAGGACAGGGGGCTAGGTGGATGAGAGTATATTCTGCTTAAGATCTCTAGCATGTCATGTTTCAGGGAAGTCTACATATCTTGAATAGTATATGTGTGGGTTTAATTACTTTGTATTAATAATAAGCAGTCTGTGTAACCAGAAGTTGGAGATATGAGGGATGAAATCTTTGTGTTATCTTTGTGAGAGAGGAAATACCCTTATATAGACACATGCTATCGACAGCAGAGGGTATAATGTGTGCGTGTAGGCTGCAGAAATATGAGACAGTGAATGCCAGATGTGTTTGTTTTGCTTCAAACTGAGAGACTCTTGTTTCCGGATCATCTCTGCTGGCACGCGCTGATTCGCTGTGACACAGCATCTTTTGCATCTCCCAATGAGATGACCTGAAAAGATGACCAGCTGACCCAACTCCTCCTGTTTTATTCTTATATGTAAGCCTGTTCGGCCTTGTGTCCGGTCTCTTTCCTCCAGCTGCCAAGACGAGTAAGTAAGAGTTCCCAGCGGGAGGACAGGGCCGGAGTAATCCGGATTACTTCGTGATGATATTGTATTTGTATCTTTTACTATTAAATCAGCATATTTGTTATAACCTTACCAATGGTTGCTGTGAATTCTTCCTCTGTTAATCTGACCCATTCACAAAAGGACGCGCGGAGGCAGAGGGGGGGGGGCCTTAGAGCGCCTACCAAAGAATGACTCTGTCACAACAGTAGTGACTGTATCGCCGTTTTAGAGATGGCGCTGCTGAAAAGACCGCAACATAAGTAAAGATAATGAATACATCCTATTAAAACCTGTGTGGCTTATATGATAAGTCTAATTAGTACAAGCAGCATAACGTTTCACCATGTAACTAAAGATTGTAGTCAGGGAAATCAGTTTGACATATTGAACTAATAACAAATCACCTCTGGCTGGCAGAGAACTCTCTGCTCCATAGCTTCTCTTGGACGTAAAATCACATGTACATTTTACATTTATATTCAATTTAATATTCCATCCCTCACATACTTTTGTATATATAATAACTTATATTTTGTTTTTCTTGTTATGCTGCTGCAACACAAACATTTCCCAAATTGGGATCAATAAAGTAATATCTTATCTTAATTAATTAAGAAATATAACTATTATAATTAGTGTAGCAGCTAACACCTATTTTCAATATGGATTAATCTACCATTTATTTCTTTAGTTCAATTTTGATCTATAAAAATGTAAAAATAGTGAAAATGTTCACGAGACTTATCAAAGTGCAAGGTTATATCTTTAGTAGTGCTGTCAAAATTATCGCGTTAACGGCGGTAATTAATTTTTTGAATTAATTGCGTTAAAATATTTAACGCATTTAACGCATGTGCAGAATGGCCCGCCCCATACATGCCACCAGTGGCAGCGCCAGGGTATGGCTGGGGTAGGCTACACCCATACCAAGAAATGGCTTAGCCCCACCATGAAAAATGATGTTAAAGGAAGCAAAATAAAGTCTGCCAACTCGCGCGGAGTAAATTGCACAGACAGCAGTTAGTAAGATTGATTTCAGTAGCCACGGTTTTGAAAACTTTTGTCACGTAGTGATCGTCTTCTCAATAGAACATCTTTGATAACGGCGTGGTGTTGTTGCAGGAAGTCCCGACGGAGAATACTTTTGCTGTAGTACAGGGGTGCACATAACTGGTACGCAGGTTATGTGCGTAATCTCTCTGAAATGCGTACCGTCACTTGTGTCACAAAGCGCATTTGCGTACCGACGTACTTGTGAAGCTTTTTCAGAAGGCGGTTAGATCACCGGACGACAGAGTCGGTCTCCGTGTGCACAGACAGGGCTGCTGTTAACGTCGGTCTGTACAACGGAATTGTGCCAACACTACGCCAACCGGCGGAGGGAGACTCCCCCCCCCCCCTTCACTGGAGAACTGCGCTAAAACAGCTGATCACAACGTTCACACTCTGTGGTCACTAAGCAGGGGCGGCGCCAGGGGGGAGCTAGGGGGTGCTGAAGCACCCCCCAGGATTGCCAAAGCACCCCCTAAGCACCCCCAAGAAATATGTGTTTTTTTTTTTTTTTTTCGAAAATTATTATTATTATTAAATTAAATTAGAAATATTATTGATTACATCAATGCATATGTGAAACAAACACATTTGTGACCAAAAACATAAAGCCAACACAGGTGATATGATTAGGCCAATGGTCAGCACCCATTCGATTTTTGACCATAGGCTAAATTACTTTGTGACACTTGATTGACTTCCTGTTAGCTAGAGCGCCAAATGATTTGCTAACAGCAAAGTGAAAAATGGATCGTTTTTTAGTCCTTAAACGACCACGTGTGGACACTCAATCAAAACCAACTGAAAGCGAGAGGGATTCTGCACATAATAGGCCTCGTGAGTACAAGTAGCTTACTTCTGGGTCTCTGTGTTTCATTCAAGCCCTGCTCTGTGTGTGTGTGTGTGTGTGTGTGTGTGTGTGTGTGTGTGTGTGTGTGTGTGTGTGTGTGTGTGTGTGTGTGTGTGTGTGTGTGTGTGTGTGTGTGTGTGTGTGTGTGTGTGTGTGTGTGTGTGTGTGTGTGGTGTGTGTGTGTGTGTGTGTGTGTGTGTGTGTGTGTGTGTGTGTGTGTGTGTGTGGCACGAGCCATTTTGTGTGCGTGCGTGCGCGAGCGAGAGAGCTCGCCTCGCGCACCAGTGGGTATCTACCGGAGAACGTTGTGGTTAGCATCTGGTGCTAGCTAGCCAAGCTAATGGATATAAGGAGCTTTTTCAACAACAAGGTGGAGGGAGAACTCTCTCCTGTCAGACGGAGAGTCTCAGGTAACCTCAACTCAGGTGAAGTAAAGGACTCTCTCAGTGTTTAGATAGTTAACTTTAGTCTAGTTATCTCAGTGGGTCTCAAACGGTTTGTTTTAAAAGGGGAGTGATTTGTAAAATATCTATAAAGAAATAGAAAATCTGTTGACAGTTCTGTTTCGTATGGGTGTTGAGATGTATCCATAGATCTCTTAATGTTGCTCTCAAAGTGCACCAGATTGATGCTTTTAACTTAAATATGTAACAAAAAATCTTCCCGGGGGAGCTAGCCCCCGGACCCCCCTAGAGGAGGTGAGGACCCTCCTAGAGGAGGTGAGGTCCGCTCCCCACTTGTAAAAATAGCACTTTACCCCTGCCTATATGCCGTGAGCTGATTATCGAGCCTTCATTGTAACAGTCGCGGGTGCACTGTGTGTGTGTGCGTGGGGAGTGTTGCAGTAGAAAATTCAACTGTAGCGCTGGTGCATTAATGGGAAACCCTAAATGTTTGAGCACCCTCTATGAAACGTCAAGCTACCCCACAGCACCCCCTAGAGAAAATCTCTGGCGCCGCCACTGTCACGAAGTACTCCACTAGCCGCCCCCCCCGTCGACTTTCCTGAAGTACTCCCCCGTTGATAGAAATCAACACGTAATGAATTAAGACCCCACGGTTTGATGATTGATAGGTGTGTGGGTTGTCTTTCATTTTGACACGCATAAAAATGTTATAATAAACATACATACTGTATGTTAAATGGATATATCCGCCTTCTTTCATTTATCTTTCCATTCCCACAACAATATGCATAAATAAATGGCATATTTTGGACATAGTTCGAATGGTGATTAATCATGATTAATTAATTTTTAAACTGTGATTAATCTGATTAAAATTTGTAATCGTTTGACAGCCCTAATCTTTAGATGTTTTTGTTTTAGCCTATGTACTGTATGTCTTAATGCTCTTATATGTGACGGTGTGACTTCCATGAAACTAATATTTTATATCTTCCCAACAGACGAGCTGACAGGAAACCTAACACTCTAACAACCACAACATTGCAAAGTTGTAAATGTAAATGTAAATGAAAAACGATTCACAATTTCTTAAATTCTTCTTCTTTCTTGCAGTGAGGTGAAGCTGACCTTGCACTTGGTGCCAGTAAGGATGTTCCTCACGCAGGCTGAATGTTACTCCTTCCTTACTGACACAGAAGCCCTTGATTTGCAATGCTTCACTAATTGTCATTTCCCTGGCTCCGTAGGGACACTTTACCTCCAGCACAGCGGAAGACCCTACCAGACCATCTGGAGATGCCCCCAACACTCCTGATTGGGAGAGCCACAAACCTGACTCATGGACCTGCATCTGGGTTGCAGTGGTGAATGCCCTGACGCCCTCACATTCATTCATAGTTCCCCACTGTACAGACAAAACACCAACAAGGGCCTGTTGTTGCCCTAGCACCCTGGCAATAAGGGAAGCAGTCACACGCTTTGACCTCAGGACAGCTCCAAAGTTGCTGGCAGTCAACCTTCCTTTCCTGAACAAATGCCAGTTTGGGTTGATTCGCTGACCAGTGGTAGCCACCTGAATTGCCCTCTGTTGCTCCTCAGACAATGCCATGCTTGCCACAATTGCCTCAGGTCCCTGATGCCCAACAGATTTGATAATTTCAGGAACAGTAACGGTACGTCCACACAGCAGCTTTTCAAAAATCTTGAAAATCTTGGAGCTGGGCGTGTCTGAAAGCTTGGGGATTTTTTGCGAGCAACGCGACCAACAACCAATCACATGAATCTCCCGCCCCCGACATACAAAGCATAAAAACCCCGGGGATTTTATGCGAGCAATATATATATATATAAACTCCCCAAACAGGCGAAAACCTATAGTTTCACCCACTGTCTCTGCCACCTCCCTCCATGCCTGGTTCCTCCGGTTTGTATCCCGCTAAATAGTTCTGGTCGTAAAGAACCGGGTGATTTGCTACCGTAATTTCTCGTTTGGAATATGAGGAAATGAACTGCGGTCTGGTTCTCCCTGCTTACACGCGATTGGATTGGCTAGCGCTTCTACTGTCAGATTTGCATAAACTGGATTTGATTGGCTGACGCTTCCAGCTCAGCTTCAAAAGTTGAACATTGCTCAACTTTTGAATCCTGAAAATCCTGGAAATCCTGGAAATCTTCGCTTCGCTCCCCCACAATGCAGTTCGGCGTAAAGCGAGGCAAAGTGACGTCATCCCCATTCAAAGTCAATGGGCAGAGAAGCGTTGGAAGCAGTGGAAGATTCGTCAAAAGCTGCTGTGTGGACGTACCGTAACGGCCCGTCTACACTACAGGCATCGAAAAATGCTTTCAACGCTTCGCCCATTCACTTTGAATGGGGTGACGTCACTTTTAGCCGAACTGCATTTTGGGAAGCGACGTGGAGCGTTGCTGGCGTTGCTGGCTTCAAAAGTTGAGCAATGTTCAACTTTTGACGCCTCGATGGAGGCGTCAGCCAATAAAATCCCGTTTATGCAAATCTGCCAGTACAAGCGCTAGCCAATCAAACCGCGTGTATGCTGGGAGAGACTACGCAGGTCATTTCCTCATATTCAAAAAAATGGAGGGAAAATTCATTATAGCGGTAGTGAATTCGGTACTGTATGATCAGTCTCTGTTCATCTACCGGGATACAAACCGGAGGAGCGAGGCATGGAGGGAGGTGGCAGAGACAGTGGATGAAACTGGTAGGTTTTCGCCTGTTTGGGGATTTTATATCCAGTTTACTTCGTTTTAACATTGCTATTGCTTTGTATGTCGGGGGCGGGAGATTCATGTGATTGGTTGTTGGTCACGTTGCACGCAAACAATCGCCAAGCCTCAGACACGCCCAGCTTCAAGATTTTTTGATGCCTGTAGTGTAGACGGGCCATAAGTGTTTCCAAGCTGTAGTGTTCCTCTTCTGGCTCGGGGGAGAGAAGCCAAGAAATTCTTGAGAACCTGCCCCAGAGTCTGTCCCTCAGCCAGTCACGATCTTCGGAGGTGGGCTCTCTTGTCAGCGGGTTGAATGAGTTATTGGTTGGAGGAAATAGCTCCTCCACTGAATGCGTACGTTTAGCTGCCTTTGGCTTCTTCCACTGACAGGGGGTGTCAGTGCAGCTGAAATTGTGGATGGCAAAGATGGCTAATGCAGCCGCATGACTGCATTTCCATTCTCCACGTGGGCATTCACATTTTGTGGAGAGAATTCCCTCTTCTCCTGTAGATACCTGTGGTGGTGGGATTGTTTTATTATTTAAAATATATTTACATTTGTAATGCCTTCCCAATTATCCCTTTAATTGTTTATAGCCTACTGTATGTTTATTTCATGGATATTTCTGTGTTTTCTGGTGTGTA
The DNA here is from genome assembly GCF_902827175.1 of Gymnodraco acuticeps. Taxonomy (NCBI): domain Eukaryota; kingdom Metazoa; phylum Chordata; class Actinopteri; order Perciformes; family Bathydraconidae; genus Gymnodraco; species Gymnodraco acuticeps. The sequence goes on from NW_022989996.1 coordinate 244,145, forward strand.
ATATTTGTAATAAAGATTTCATGTGACACAAAAAATGGATTTGTTGATGGGAATTAATGTCACTAATGTGAATAAATTAACTCTAGGTTAACGGTACTCTTGCTATCACTACTCACCGACACTATAAACCTTGTCCCTCATGCTAGCCCTGACAACACCGGTAAGCACACCTTCATCTAGGCTCCACTGTTGTACGTGTCCTGACTTGTAGTGGTTCTCTCCTCTATCTACACTCTTCTTGTCATCTTTGTAAAACGATATCAGACTGGTCATTGACACAGCCATGACTTCTAGTGAAATTCAGTGTGGCTAAAATGAAAAGCTTTGTTAAAATATGCAAGCGCGCAAAAGTCAAAGTCAGCTTTATTGTCAAAAATTCTACATGTGTTATACATCCAGAAATATCGTTTCCCACAGTGTGACATGTATACATAAAACAAAACAAAAAGGGCCTAGATAACCGGGATATACAGTTTAAAATGTTAATAATATATTTAAAGTGTTCAAACTGCAGTTTCAGTGCAAGTCAGTTGAAACGATGTTAAATTGGCGTGACGTTGAAGTCGTGCGACCCTGCTGCTGTACTAGCTTGTAGTTCGTTTATAGCATAACGTTAGCATTTTGCTTCTGGCGACTAGATTTATGATTCAAACATTATAAAAGTAAGGTTGACATGTGGAGATTATCCGGCTGAACAAAACGTGATCCCTCTCTTAAATGTGTGTCAACCACAGACCATATTTCGAGCTATTTTCCAAAATCCTATGGAGAAATTGCATTGGTTTTTGACGAAGGAACCGGAAGAAGTTTACTTCCGGGTTTTAGGACGCGTCACTGCGGTTCTCTATATCCAGCATGTGTATTTCTGGGGGGGCGTTCGAGTCCAGTTTTGGATAGTCTGTTCCATTTCAAAGAGCTTGACGCTTGGCGTAACCTTGGCGCACTGCGACTCCAACATCCAATCCCAGAGCTTGAAGATTAATCACGGGGTTTGTCAACGGGACTGTAGTGCCAAAGGATAGCTGGGGATTATGGGTAGTGTAGTGTCTTCGGCCATCCTAAACTGAATTTTTTTTCGGATATAATATCGCATTAACAACACCACATCTGGCGTCACAGAGATCTTCTGTTACTGTCCTTTCTTCTTAGAGGAAGTAAGTACAGAAACACGTAACTCTGGATTTGTTTTAATGTTTGAGGTGCAATAAACGACACAACAGCTTTTTGGCATGTTAAAACTATTATTTTCTGCCTCCCTCATGAGAGTAACAGCTGGCGAAATTACAGCCTCGCCTACTGATTTCAAATGTGTGCTCTAAAATGATATTTATAAATGACTATTATCATTATTATAAGCAAAACAATAAATGGCAAAGATATGTAGAATATAAAAGTATTTAAGATACGTTCACAAGAAACGTAACGTGGGAGAAATATGTTTCTAGAAGATATGTAGAAAATAAACGTATTTGAGATACGTTCATAACGAACGTAACGTGGGAGAAAATAAGTTTCTCGCTAAACGTAATTGAGAATGCAGTTTAGTTCTGTGGGAACGTAATTTTTAGGAGACAGGGTTGCGGGAGGGGACATTGACAGAGTACACAGTAAGTACTTCATAGTACTTGTTGTGGGAGTAGTTTCACTAGTAGGCTACTGAGTCCAACAGGATCGATCTCAAGAATAACTATTGGCAGAAAAAATAATAATAAACTCGAGAGACGGCTGAGTGACCGCAGTGCAGAATCGCTGTATAGTTGAAATCTCCTAACAATGTTGTCCATTTTAGACACAGGCCTATTATATTTCCAGCCCTCAATAACATTCATTATCTGGGCTCAATATGTGTCTTGGCTGTTTTCGTTGTGAAAACAAATGGACCGTAGATACACGGATTGGCCGTCCTCATCTGCGCTCTTATTTTGATAGACAACTTCCGGTAGCAGAATAGGAAAAAACGGGGTTTTTTTTTGTTTCTGTTTTCTAGTGATTTTATTTTTTGTTTTGAGAAGTAGAAAATGAAAATCATCCCGTTTTTTAAGTTTAGTAAATCCATTTTTGACCATGATAAAGAAAAACGCCTTGTATTTAAATTTTGGTTTTTCAATTTGAAAACGAAAATCAAATATCCAGTCGTTTTTTGTTTTTGAATATCCATTTGTGAAAAGAAAATCCAATGACCAAAACATACCGTTTGTAGGCATGTGTTAGGACTATCCAATTAAAGTGAAAAACAGTTGAGAACAGTAGAAAGTCTATAACCTATCAACATAACACATACATTCATCCACTAATTATATGCAACAGGGAATAAAGCGAAATGTTTTGCACAACTGATCACGAACACTGGATAACTGAAGTCAATACCAGGCTATAAAGCACAGTAGAAAAAACACTATAGGCAGCATATCAGAGAAAGAAAGCTTTTTTATTTTAATAATATAACACTGAACAGTTGTGAAATGGTAAAAAATAAAGTTTGAAACACATTATCTACCAGCTGGTAGTCAATACCAGGCACATGGAAAAAAATCACTGCACTGCAGATTTGTACAGTTTAATAACTATAAATACAATTTTATTTTGCTGTGTTCAGGATGTTTATGGGCGTCAGCAAAGAGCCTTTGGGCCCAATGTGTGGGTCTAACCCCCTGCTAATTACCAGGGTGTGCAGCTCGATCAGTTAACAACAATAATTTGCCTACAGAAAGGTCCTAAACTTATCTGTGGTTAGCATTCCGTATGTCCTTGATAAGTCTTCCAAGTACACCATGTTTATAGGTTATTGCTAACCAGTAGGTCCACTCTATGAAGGAGAGCTGTTTTTTAAAAGTTTTCTCAAAACGATTCCCCCGCATACGCCAAACTTCCCTCTTGTATGTCTGCCATGCTCTCTCAATATTTTGTGTATGTAGTCCTGTTTGTGGATCAACATAATTCTGGCTGTGGTTGACCCTGACATGCTCTCCACTCATCACTCACAACAAGACTTTGAGGCTTGACATGCTTCTTGATGATGGGAACAAGGGTCTCCTTGTTTCTTCTCTTTACAAGGCGAAGAATGGGACGTCTGCTTGCAGCTTTGATCTCTAGTATACCAAACACCCAAGATCTCTTTCTTCTGGTGCTCTTCCATACTACCAAAAAACAGTATACCATTTTTTTTTTTTAAACAGTGTGAACATTATTACAAAAATAATCTCTTGACTTTATGTTTAATCAATCTATTGTTAGTCAGTTGTAATTACCTTTTCATCTAAATCTGTTTTAAATTCCTTATAACACAGTACACATGCTTACAAAATGATTTGCTGGAAAGGGATAATCTTCTCAAGGTCTAACTCTAAGGTTATCTTTTTTCTCCTCGACAGTTCATGAATGTGTGCTTTTATTTTTGTCACTATGACCACATTAGGAACCAGAAAATCTTGACTGAAATTGATTGAAAACAATTACCAAATCTTGTGACACTGCAATGCAATTCAATTAAATCAATCAATTTCCAACTGTTCCCACTTACCTCATGTATAAATAGTCATGTCTCCCTTTGTCCTGTGCCCGTTCGTCTTGTGCCATTAAGAGAGCCAGCTTGTCACGCCAAGAGATTTTGTACTTTGTGATCATAGTCAAGTTTATTTAGTTTGTAGTTTGCTTTGATACGTTTTGCCTCTCAGGAGTGATTTTTGTTTGAACTTTATACTCATCCAAAGTAAAGACCTTTTGAACAACAAACTTTCTTTTGAGTCGTGCGTTTGAGTCCAAGTGTCTGTCAAGGTTCCTTCTTTCGTGTAACGTTAGAGGTCCAACTCGGTGTCGTGTAGCCATGCCCGCATCTCTGGTCCTAGGTCGAAGAGGCCGGCTTCCGAGGGTGGTCTATATAAGGGGCAGATGGTGATTATATGGACAGCGGTCTGCTCAGGGTCACCGCACTCGCATGCCGCACTGTCCGCCAAGCCCCACGTCTTCATCGATGTTTTAAAGCGACCGACCCCAGTTCGTAGACGGTTCAGAGTGGTCCACTGCCGGCGCGGTAGGTTGTCTCCTCCAATGGCGCCATCTCCCGGGTCCCAGATGTAACGGTGGATTCGGGAGGGTCTGGCTGACTCCCACTCCTGCTTCCAAGCTGCTGCCAACCATGCATCTCTGGAGATGTCCTCAGAGGTGGAGTTGAGCATCTCTTGAGCTGCTTTGTTGTTGGGGTGGCGGGACTTGAGTCTGCTTGGAGGTGCTGGTGTTATTGTGGTGTTGTGCAGGATGTGCCAGTCATACTTTTGTGCCTTCCTGGCCAGGGCGAGGGTGGAAGCCTCCCATCGGAGGCCGGCCGGTGCTATTCCCGCGAGGACTGGCAAGAGGGACACAGGGGTAGGCTTTAAGCATCCAGTTATTATTCGGAGGGAGGTATTGATAGCCACGTCGACCTTTCTCGCATGAGGGCTTCTGCTCCAGACTGGGGCGCAGTATTCCGCTACAGAGAAGACCAGGGCTTGAGTGGATATTCACAGCGTCTTAGCGGAGGCTCCCCAGGTTGTTCCAGCGAGGCGGCGGATCAGCGCGACTCTGGATGTCACCTTGGCCTTGACTTCTTCCAAGTGTTTTTTAAAGGATAATGTCCAATCCAGACGCACTCCAAGATACTTCGGGGCTTGCTGGACCTCCAGACATTTATTGTCGACGCGCACCTGAAGTTCCCTCCTGGCTTCTCTGGTGCTAAGGTGGTATGCCGCTGCAACTGTTTTTCCGACGCTGAGCTGTAGACGCCACCTTCGGAGGTATGCTACTAGTGTGCTCATGTCTTCGTTAAGACCCTCTTCCATCGCCTCCCACGTTGGTCGGCTCAGCATGATGGCAAGATCGTCTGCGTAGCCATACTTTCTGGATGCTGTATCAGGTAGGTCGTGGATGTAAACATTGAACAGCATCGGCGAGAGAACAGACCCCTGCGGTACCCCGTTCTTCAGTCTTCTGAGCCTACTGCACTGGCCACTGCAGGTCTGGAGGATGAAGCTACGGTTGGAAAGTGTCTCCATGATGAACTTCACCATGTGGCGGTCCGGTATTGTTCTCAGCAGCTTCAGGTGGAGTCCCCGGAGCCACACGGTGTCATATGCAGCAGTCAGATCCAGGTACACTACCCCAGCTTTCTCATTGTCCTGGAAGCTATCCTCGATGTCCTGACAGAGTAGTGTTACCTGGTCTTCTGTTGATCTTCCATGACGGAAACCAGCTTGTTCCCGTGGGAGCTGTGAGTCCACTACTGGCTCGATGCGGCTATGGATCATCCTCTCCAAGATCTTAAATGGGACACAGAGCAACGAGATTGGTCTGTATGACTTGGGCTCTTCTGCAGATTTATTTGGCTTCGGCAGAGCTATGACAGAGGCACGGCGCCAAGTCTTTGGGAGCTTTAATCTCTCGCATGATGTATAGAAAGCACAGAGCCAGCCAGATGTTGTTGTGCTCTGGTGGATGACGAACTCCAGGTGGATGTTGTCACGGCCAGGGGATTTGCCTGGCTTGAGCTTGCTCATGGCCTCACTGAGTTCCTCTGCTGTGAATTCTCCCGAGAGGTTGGAATCGACACTGGCCGCTCCCGAGATGCAAGACACCTCACGCGATGTCAGTCGGGCAAAGGCTTTGTCAGCATCCGGGAAGCGGCCGTTCTTCAGGAGCTGGGATGCGATGGCGTTTGCTGTGACTGGGCAGCTGTGGGGTGTTGTATTTCTGCCTGTGAGCTGGTTGATGGTCTGCCACGCCTTGCGACTAGAATGGGTGAAGTCCATTGATTCAACAACCTCTGTCCATCTTGCCCTGCGGGTGATATCCAGCTTCTTGAGCAGTGCTGCTGCAGTCACATCCACCTCTTCTCTGGAGCTAGCCCTCTGGTGGTCACACAGAAGGTGGCTGCATTCCTCGTCCCAACCCGGGATGTAATTCCTGTTATAGCCACGTGGGATGGACTTCTTTGCCGCACCCAGGAGGACCTGGCAGTAGGCTGCATAGGCCGCATCCAGGTCGGCTGTGTCTGGTAGTCCAGCTGACCTTCTTTCAGTCTCCTCAGCATACGACTCCCAGTTGGCCTTTCGGAAGTTCCATCGCTTGACGGGTTTCCCTGGTACCGGTTCCACCAGTGATGGGACTTTAATGATGGATGGTCGGTGATGTGAACGGGGAAACCTGTCCAGGACGCGTCTCACCGGTATCGGGTCGTTACTGTGGCATATGGCGAAGGCCAGGTCCGGGTTCCTAACAGAACGAACTGGCCAAAAGATGGACTCAGCCGACTCCGGTTCCTTCAAGGCCGATGTGTTAGCGCAGAAAGCTAAGCTAACCCTCGATGCTGAACAGCTGTCTTCCATCAACCGAGGAATGATTGACCTCACTGATCGTCAGGTTGAATTCCAATCAGCTGTAACCAACCAAGTAAATCACCTGGCACTTCAGATGCAGCAAGTTCTCTCCCACCTCAAAGCCGGTTCCTCTGTACAAGCGCCATATAGATAGAAGAGTTACGACAACGGAAGTCCAAAAACGGTTATCGTCACGTGGTTCATGTCAGAGATGTTCACAAGTCTTTTTTGCAAGTCCAAGTCAAGTCTCAAGTCTTTGGTCACGAGTCCAAGTCAAGTCTCAAGTCTTTGTGGGGTGAGACTTGATCAAGTCTCAAGTCTTTGGTCACGAGTCCAAGTCAAGTCTCAAGTCTCTAAAAAATAAAAGTCTCATGTCTCTTCTGGTTGTAATAAGCCTTCTATTGTCTGCTACTATCCAGTCTGTTAAGAATACTGCACAGCTATATCTAAGAAATTCAAAGCATTTACTGTATTATTATCACTCCTATATCTATTAGCATACAGTATCAGTACTGATTAGTTGTTTGTTATATGATCACTTTAAACAGGCTATTGCAATGCAATATGAGGAAAAACATCACACTTTAGCTAAATGCAAACAACTTATAAGCAAAACACTTCATAATCAGAAATCAGTATCACAAATACTTTATTAATCCCCCGCAGGGAAACTGTGTTAAAAGTACTTAAAAGTATACATTTGTTCTGTGCCATTTGCAACTAAAAAACTATTGCTGCAATATTATCTGAAATATACTGAACTGGTGATATTAAAACATGACCTGTTCCAAAAGAGATATCTACCATTAACACCATTTACCAGCCAGATGCTGGTAAATCATGCAAGTGGCTGGTACTGTATGTTGCACGCACCAGCCAAAAATAACAATGGCAATCTATTGAGTGGCTGGTAAAATGTCAACATTCACTAGGCTAGCCATTTGGCCAGTGGGCAAAAATGTTAAAATGTAACCTCTGCAACCGTATTGTTTAATTACACTGGGTCTCTAATGACATCTTTTAAGTCTACTATAAATAAACATATTCCTCTATCCTCTCACTCAAACCCAGTGTAATGGTAACCTGATAAACCTGTAACATTAACGTTACGTGGACAACAATAAACCTGTAACCTGCCTATAAACCGACAGATGTATTTATGTATGTAACTATGTATTTTTCTATGTTTAACGTTAGCCAGTAGATGGTAGCAGCGGAACGTAATGATTAACGTTACCGACCTTTTTTATGTCATGTCAAGAGTTGGATGTCAACGCCACTCAACGCAAACAAGTGTGACAAGCAAACATTCACTCATCTTTTCAAATATTCAGTTACAAAGCTAGTAGCAAGCTAAGTTAACATTATATAGCTGATGCTGAGCTAAACATGTTTGCTAACCGTCCATATGCGTTAATGTGACTGACCTCTCTGGGTGAGTTTTCAAGTGCCTGATGAAATTTGACGTTGTTGCACCAGCATCCTTGATTTTAATATTGCAGACTTTGCAGTGTGCGCTCCTTTTGTTGGTGCCGCCGGCGTTTTGTTCGAAGTTTTTATAGTTGAACCTAATTACAAGCGGTACAGCTGCAGGTGTGCCGCCGGTCGCCATGGTGTGACCATGATGTTAATGTTAATGTTAAATATGGGGTAGGTAAGTTTGAGAAACCGGCTCGAGATACACTTTTTGTTATATTCCATGGAATGCTCTTAACATCCCGATAGCCGGCCCGGCTAAAGTAACTGGATGGCCTACCTGCCTGTCAGCCTTCCATCGGGGCACAAATTTAACTCGTGCCCTCATTGGTAATGTGCGCGTTCGTGTGTGTTGGAGGAGGGGCTCTAAGGAAGTGGCAGATTTTCTCCGGTTGTGTATTTTCAAATTCTAGCGATCTCGAGCTGGTTTCTCAAACTTACCTACCCCACCTTTAATACGCCAAAAATAGAAAACACAATGATTGTTCACGAGTCCCAAAACACGAGTCCAAGTCGAGTTCGAAGTCTTTTGAGCAGGAGTCCAAGTCAAGTCTGAAGTCTCTGTGTGTGCGACTTAAGTGCGACTCGAGTCCGAGTCACAAACTCGAGTCCCCATCTCTGGTTCATGTAGACGAGGATCGTTCCCCGGAAGTTCATGGCGGGCAATGTGAATGCATTGATAACAGGAGATAGAACTACGATTTTTGGTAAATATTAGTGAATAAAGGTTTTGATTTGCAATATTTATACAACAACTCGATATGTGTATGTATTTACATCAATATGTTTTAAAAAATAAATTAGAATTTGCTAATATTAAGTGATAATATTAGGATTAGTATGAACAACTAGTTTACATGTTAGGCTAACAGTGCCTTGGTTAAAGAGCCTGTTGCTGTTTATTTATAGCTTTGAATTATTTCAAACCAATATTATCTTCTTAAACCTGTATGGTAGTCAGGAGCATCACTTTCTAATGTTTATTGATATATTTAGAGAGAGGGGATCTAAAGTAATGCTTTAAAATTCAGATTAGATTAATTTCTACCATTTTCTTAAATTCATGGTAGTTTCAGTAATCCCCTGGTAATTGAGGACACAAGTTATCTAAATGACTAATGTCATCTTTATGGCTTTCAGAAAGGACAGGAGACCGACAGGTGACTATCAAAGGAGCAGCAGCAGCAGCAGCATGATGATGATGATGTTAAATGTGTTGTTTTAGGAACATCCATTGCAAATACATGGAATTCAATAAACATTGAATAGCATATCATGCAGTTTGTCTGTGCCTTTTCCTCCATGTTGTCCTGGTTTGCTGTGCTGCCTCCTAGTCGCCACCATGGTTTGCTGTGCTGCCTGGGGATGCTCAAATCGCTCAGAGAAAGGAGTACGAATGTACGGCTTCCCCACTGACACAGAGCGGAGGAAAAAATGGCTGGCTCAAGTCAGCAGGAGCAATTTCACGGCCAACAGCAAAAAAATATGTGATGTAATTATATACAAACACTGCATTTGCACTTTTTCACAAAACGAAAACCACCCATTGGGAAAGCTTAATGTTTTGTTTAATACTAAAAAACAGGGAAAGGCTTGAAAAACACAGAGTTGAGACTCAGGGTGCAGGGTGAGGGTCTCAGTGCAGGTATTCAGGCTCCATTGAATCCCCCTCTGGTTCTTGTGCTGAAAGAGGGAGTAACAGGCAGGAGAAAGGGTTATACACACCTATATAGCACACCTATTGGATGGGAAATTGCCTTGGGGAGATAAGGTGTTTACTTATATAAAACAGTAGTATTAAACTTACCTTGTTTTTTCACTCTCAATTAACCTGTTAAACCCCGAGCCTGTTTTTCAGGTTTCAGGCTCGAAAATGACATTCCCAGAACAAATGACCATATCTTCCCTTCTAAAAGGGTTAAAATAATAATCTTTTTTCTCAAAGTAATGATAAACCTGTGAGTTGGATGTAGAAAAGTCAGATTCAATATAGATGTTTTTTATTTTAAAGAAAATTCAGATTGAACATGGTAAAAAACTGTAAATTATAGTGTCCGTCCAAAAAATATGTTGTACTTATAGTGAAAACTAACCTTGGATGATGGGTTAGTAGACTAAAAGCTTTAGGAATCCAAAGTACAACATATAATAAGTACCCTGTATCAAGATTGATGCAAAACAAGGGATATTTGACCTTTTTAGACAGATTTAGCAAAAAAAAACCTCTTCTGGAGCCATTTGGGTGGATTTTCCATATCTCTGGCCCCCCTTGCTCGATTTTGACATGTGACATCTCTTTCTAACCGTCAGAGCCAATGGAATCGAGGGGAACTCCCACATAGTCCTTATTTGGTCATGTGTATGTGTGAGACTGCTGCATCGCCGAGACCGGAAGCAGCAGCTAGCTGTGGTGGCTACCATTAGCAGCTAGCATTTACTCTCCGATTTTTACATACAAATGGAATTATGGATTATAAATTCAATCAGTTTTTTATACATGGACGTTAAGAACCTATGGATTAACAGATTCAGCCGGGTTTTTTCTCATTTTAATGCCATTGAACATGTACTTTGATCAGATTGACAGCTACTTGTGAGACGATCTCCCTAGAAGCTTCGTAAAGGTACGTGTTGTGATGACTGTATTTGCTTCCCCTGTCGCGAGTCCGGATCACTCAGTGATGATACTATATACCTACATAATCTATGGAGTCTCAGCTTTAATCGGATATATTGTATGTGCAGCTATGATAAGTAATAAGGGTACTTTTATCTTGAGTTCTGTGCCAATGTCCGTTAGCATTTTTCGCTCAGGGGTAATTTAGATGCTTCTTGTGAGACTTGTGTTTTGTTTAGGTAAACATGGTTTGTATCGGCAGTTAGCTGAGATTATTTCCGTTAATCTGGTATAACACATTAATAGGTTCTTAAATATTAAGATCCCCTGAGACACAGTATCGTGAAAAAAAGACCCATGGTCCCCGCCGGCGGGGACCTTCGGGCTTAACAGGTTAAGTCCCTCTCCCTTTGCCATCAATCCAAAATCAGCTGAGCTGCAACATTATACAGACAGGTAATAATCAACAGAATCACAAGGACATTATATGGCTCTGCTAAAAACACTCACTCTTACACTCACCAAAGTTATATTTATCTAATATTTAACTCCCTCCACCCCCGCATACAATCCCGTTTAGAAGCCCCTCTTCTCTAATTCAACAACGTTGGACTAAATGACATTAAGAGAACGGAATGTACAATTAAAAGGCTGTTCAACGTGTGTTGCTAACTTGATTCGGTATCCTAGCTTAATCTGTTATCTGTAAACGTTCCCTAAATCTACTAATTTAGGGATAATCCACTGACATCCTTTAATACACATGTTAATTTGAATCAGATGTACTGATAATATCCGCAATATAAATCTTTAAACTTCTTCTTACCTTTAAAAGTCCGTCACGAACAGTCTATTATGCTGCAACTCTACAGCTCTGCTAGCCTTGGCGCTAACTTCCGGGGAACGATTGAGAGGCTCCACGATCCGCCATTGCTGTAAAAAAGTGGTCCATTGGAGTGAACGGAGATTACGTAACTCTCAGTCTATATGGCGCTGCTCTGTACCTACTCCAGCAATGCCAGATCCACCGTCTGTTGCTGTTGTTTCGGATCACACCACCCCACCTGGATCGACGCTTCGTCTGGCTCCTCCGGAGAGGTTTTCCGGGGACTCTGGGAACTGTCGACCCTTTCTGGTACAGTGTGAACTACATTTTGCTCATAACCCTGCTGCCTTTGTTTTTGACCAAGCTAGAGTAGCTTTCATGTTGTCCCACATGTCTGGTAGAGCCGCTGCTTTGGCTACAGCCGAGTGGTCAAGAAACTCGCCCATATGTCAGTCACTGAAAATGTTTACCCAGACCCTAAGCCGTGTGTTTGATCACTCATCACCTTCCAGAGAAGCCTCACGAGTCATGATGCAGATCAAACAGGGACAACAGAGAGGAACAGACTATGCAATAGACTTTCGTACCCTAGCAGCAGACAGTGGGTGGAACACCCCTGCTTTAATTGATGCCTTCATGAATGGTCTAAAATACTCTAAAGGACCAGTTAGCACCCCATGAACTACCCACAGATCTTGATTCCATCATTGCCATGGCAATTCGCATTGATAACAGGCTTCATGAAAGGCATGAGGAGAGAATCAGAACCAGTGCACGACCTCCGAGCCACATGGGGCGCTCACCTGCCTTTCGACACCCATGGAGCTCCAGTCCACCTTGCCAGCGCCCTCTGCTGCACCGGAGGAACCCATGCAGCTGGGCAGATCCAAGGTCTCTCCAGAAGAAAGACGGTGCCGAGTCCAACAAGGAAGCTGCTACTACTGTGGGCATCAGGGTCACCTGGTGTCTTCTTGCCCAGTAAAAGGAGAGGCTCATCGGCACGACAGAGGGCGCTGGTGAGCCAATTATCTGAGCCAAGGATGGGTCAAATGCAGAGAAACAATTTCCCCACGAGGGATTAATAAAAGTCCATCTTATCTTATCTCTGCAACTGATTTCCCTCCACATTCATTGACCATGGTAAATATTCAAGTGCTTGACCAAGACATTACTGTGGGGGCATTAGTCGATTCAGGTGCAGACGAAAGTCTGATGGACTGGAGTTTGGCAAAAAGACTATGCATCAAGACTGTTCTGTTGACTTCCTCTGTTACTGCCAGTGCCTTAGATGGCAAGTTATTATTTAAAATAACCCATGTATCTGAACCTGTCCAAATAACCATTGACAATACACACATAGAGGAAATGAAATTCCATTTATTTGATTCTGCACTACACCCCTTGATTTTGGGTTATCCATGGCTGATCAAACATAATCCGATCATTGACTGGCGATCAGGGAGGGTTAAGGACTGGGGCCTAGGCTGTAGGCTAACCTGTTCAGACCTTCCTAGGTTCTCCACAGAACCTGAAAAGGAACAAGACAAACACACTCATAAGCCTGACTCCATTTCAGATTATCCCGACCTGACTAAAGTGCCCTTGTGTTATCAGGACTTAAAGGAAGCATTTAACAAAACTAGGGCCTTGTCTCTACCTCCCCACTGACCGTATAACTTTCCCATTAACCTGTTGCCTGGTTCTCAGATCCCTAAAAGGAGACTTTACTCTCTCTCTGCACCGGAAAGGGAGACTATGAAGTCCTATATTGACTCCTCTCAAAAGACTGGACTCATCAGACCATCCTCCTCCCCAGCGGCCGCTGGGTTTTTCTTTGTCGATAAGAAGGATGGTTCCCTCCGTCCATGCATTGACTATAGTCCCCTTAATGAAATAACAGTTACAAATAGATACCCACTCCCTCTCATGTCTTCAGCCTTTGAACTTTTGCAGGACGCAAAACTCTTCACCAAACTGGACTTGAGAAACGCTTACCATCTCATTAGGATACGAGAGGGGGATGAGTGGAAGACCGGTTTTAACACTGCCATTTGGATTATGCAATGCTCCGGCGGTTTTTCAGTCATTTGTCAACGATGTGCTGAGGGATTTTCTCAACAAGTTTGTATTAGTTTATCTCGATGACATCTTCATCATGGGTGTGGGTCTTCTCACCCGATGAGGAGACCCACACCCATCATGTCCGCCAGGTACTGCAAAGCCTGATGGAGAATCAACTCTACTGCAAAGCTGAAAAGTGTGAGTTTCACGTTAAGACCGTCTCCTTCCTGGGCTACATCATCTCGGCCAACCAAATCCAGATGGATCCAGAGAAGGTCAGTGCAGTGGCCAATTGGCCATCCCCCACCAACAGGAAGAAAGTGCAACAATTTTTAGGCTTTGCAAACTTTTACAGGAGGTTTATAAGAAACTTTAGTGGCATTGCAGCACCTTTACATGCTTTAACCTCTCCCGACGGTGTGAATCATGTGTCCATGAGTAATAAATGCCCACACCGGGTTGTATTTGGGACGTTCTGCCCCCTTACTTGGTCGGGCCGCTCAACGGTCAGCTTCACACGTGCACACGAGAAAGTTACAGGTTCGCCAAGTAGGAAGTGGAGCTGTGCCTTTTACACAGCTCCAGACGGTGGTGGACAGATTTAGTAAAATGACACATTTTATTGCACTATCCAAGCTTCCCTCTGCCAAGGAAACGGCAGAGGTCATGTTACGTCATATCTTCCGCATTCATGGTTTTCCCAGGGACATTGTGTCAGACCGGGGCCCACAGTTCATTTCCCGTTTCTGGAAGGAGTTCTGCCATCTCCTTGGAGCCACCGTGAGTCTTTCCTCAGGATATCACCCCCAATCGAATGGCCAGTCAGAGCGCATTAACCAGGAACTAGAGACCTGTTTGCGCTGCCTTGTCTCTCAGAACCAGGCATCCTGGAGCAAGCACCTGATGTGGGTGGAGTACGCCCACAACACGCTGCCCACTTCCGCAACAGGACTCACACCGTTCCAGTGTGTGCACGGCTACCAACCACCTCTGTTCGCTGCCAATGAGGCCGAGGTCACAGTCCCATCAGCTCATGCTATGGTCCGTCGTTTCCGCCGGATCTGGGCCGGTGCTCGTCGGGCTCTCTTGCGCAGTGCCAGCCGGATGAAGGAGGTGGTGGATCGACGCCGGAGACCAGCTCCGCCGTATCGGCCTGGACAAAGATTTTGGCTAGCTACCAAGAATTTACCCCTCCACGTCATGTCGAGAAAGCTAGCTCCAAGGTTTGTTGGTCCATTCCTGATATCTAAGGTGATAAACCTGGTGTCTGTGCAGTTACGTCTACCCAGGTCATTAAAGGTCCATCCAACGTTTCATGTCGGCAAGATCAAGCCGGTCAGGGAGAGCTCATTGGTGCCCGCCTCTAAGCCCCCTCCACCCCCCCAGATGGTAGAAGGAGGTCCCGTCTAGCAGTTCGTAAGCGAGGGCGAGGAAGACAGTTTATTGTGGACTGGGATGGGTACGGTCCAGAGGAGAGATCATGGATCCCAGCAAGTTTCATTGTTGATCCGGCCATGATTAATGATTTTAATCGGGATCACCCAGAAGTTCCTGGGATGTCAGGAGCCGTCCCTAGAGGGGGGGGTACTGTAACATCCCGTCATGTCTGCTAAATTATTCATGTCATGTTAATCAGGTTCATGTTATTGTTTCACGTTTAGTTCATAGCCCAGGTTAGATTTATGTTTAGTCAAGTCTATTTGTTCACCTCTCTAGTCCTGTCATTGCACTTCCTGTTTTATTTTGTACTTACCTCTTGTCTCTCATTTTAGGTCCCCTTACTTCCTCCCTTTGTGTGTTTTCCCGCCATCGTCTGCCCCGCCCCTGATTGTTTCCACCTGTTCCCACTTACCTCATGTATAAATAGTCCTGTCTCCCTTTGTCCTGCGCCAGTTCGTCTTGTGCCTTGTGCCATTAAGAGAGCCAGCTTGTCACGCCAAGAGATTTTGTACTTTGTGATCATAGTCAAGTTTATTTTGTTTGTAGTTTGCTTTGCTATGTTTTGCCTCTCAGGAGTGATTTTTGTTTGAACTTTATACTTATCCAAGTAAAGACCTTTTGAACAACAAACTTTCTTTTGAGTCGTGCGTTTGAGTCCAAGTGTCTGTCAAGGTTCCTAACAGCTGTTTATGCAAGTAAGCCTAGTTCATGTCAGTGTCATTATCTATACTATACGCTGAAATAAATATGTTGTAACATTAAATAGCTGGCTACTTGTCTAAATAGTATCTTGCCTCCATGGGTAGCTGAGGGAGAGAGAACAAAACTGTACATCCTAGAGGCCTCCTCACACTTGATATCTTCATTTTGTCCATACACAATCCCCACATGTTAATATTTGGTATTACAGCACTTGAAGTTAATTGACAAGGGCATTGACATTTGTGCATATTTCTTGTAGGTGTGTTACAAAATAACAAAAATGTGCCAAGAAAGCAATGTACCGTCATAGACATTCATTTGTGAATTGCTTATCCGGGCCTTCTGGTTCCTTCCTATAGCAATCCATGGTTCTATGTGAACATGCCCTCTAGGTAAGCTAACTTAATGCTTAATATTAGCAAACAATGTAGCAGAAGAATGCCCTATTCCTACCTACAGCCGATTGCATAACAAAATATGGGGCCCTTTAGCTTGCAAGCATTTTATTCTTACCAGATGTGATGGTTCTTGGTCTGGGAGGAGACCATCTTCATTTTGTGGCGGCAGTTTTTGCATTTCAATTTGCGTTTCAGCAAGCCAATCGTTTGTAACCATTTTATTAATTTTAAAGTTGATTTTTTTGTTTCTTTAACATAAACTGTTCTCATAAGTTTTCTCTCCAGTGAAGCCATATAGCCAGCCATCGGACCGAGCTAGTCAATGTATCAATTTATCTACCAGACATCCCAAAAATGCAAAACTGGCACTTTAATTTAATTGGCTGGAGAACTTATGGGATACGCTTGATTTATATATAACACCTCCCGGGACCAGCGTTATATGTACAGTTTATGGTGTTGGCAGAGTTGACACGTGACTAAATGATATTCACCAAGCACTTCTACCAGCGCCATACTTCTACTGCCTGATTGGTCTACTGCGCAAGTGCGCCCTTGGATTTCAGATGTTTTGGTCATCGAGATGGTAAGTGTCAACTTCCTTAGGTAACATTGTCTTTTTTTAGAAAGCATTCCTTATTACTTGCATGTGAACCAATATTGCTATCTCACTTTTATTTTCAGCATCGACATGGCATTTTTGCTCAGGTGCATTCAGTAACCCGCCCCTCATCTGACAACGGGAGCAGTGCCGTTGGTCCCATGCATTGTACCCGCGCAAAGTCATGGAGAGGGATTAATGAGGCAGTAGAAGGAGGCGATACCCTACAAGAAAGTGGTAAGTTGGGTTTATAAATGTCAAAGTAGTTGACGCTAGTGTGCTAACTTCACACTCTAGATATGTGAACTATCCTGACAAACTACCACTAACTTTATTAGCTAAGTGATATGCATGTTAAATAACCGATATGCATGTTAAGTTAACATGCATATCGGTAAGGTTAACATTGTTAACCTTTCCTACCAGCAAAGCTAACGACTTATAGCCATAGACACGGTCTTAGGAAAAAGCTAATATAACAACTAAAGTTATCCTTACTGGAGCAGCAGGGCTAGCGGTTCATATAGAAGGTTCCTTGGTAGCTCAAACAGAATGCTAGCTAACATGCTTAGTTTGAATCTTCTCCTTAATGAGACCCGCAGGATCGCGGCCGACTTTACTGTCTTTAAGCGGCTGTACCGGGCTCGGTTATGAAGCTGGTAATGATGATATCATATGAAAGTAGGTGACCTAATGGCATCCAATGGTACCAACCACGTGATGCTAGCTTGTCGGCAATGGGGCTAAAAAACATTCTACATTTTGGAGGGAAAAACTGACATGGCAATTTCCACAGGGGTTTCCTTGACCTCTAACTTCAAGATACCTGTATGAAAATGGGTTCTATGGGTAATAATAATAATAATAGATTTAATTTGTTAAATATTTTACAGGTGCTCAAAGACGCTTTACAGATATAGTGAAGAGAAAATAAAGTAAAGGAACAACAAATAAATATATAGTTAAAGTTAAAGTCAAATAATACAAAAACAATCACACATTAAAAGCCAGATTGAAGAGGTGAGTTTTTGTAAGTTTTTTGAAGGTGGTGAGGTCAGTGCAGTCTCTGATGGGTTGGGGGAGTGAGTTCCAGAGGGAGGGGGCAGCGACGGAAAAGGCTCTGTCCCCCCAGGTCCGGTAATTGATGCAGGTGGGGATGGATAGGAGGTTGGCTTCTGATGAGAGGAGGCAGCGGGAGGTGGTGCAGCAGGTCTGTGAGGTAGGGGGGGGGCCTGATTGTTGAGGGCTTTGTGAGTAATCAGGAGGACTTTGAAGTTGATTCTTTGATGGACGGGGAGCCAGTGGAGGTTCTGGAGGATGGGAGTGATGTGGTCTCGGGAGCGGGTGTGGGTGAGGTGGCGGGCAGCAGAGTTCTGGATATGTTATTGATTGATATTGTTCTGGGTACCCACGAGTCTCCCCTTTACAGACATAGGCCTACCCACTTTATGATAATCACATGCAGTTTTGGGCAAAAACCGTTTTTTACATGCAGTATAATGTGTTAATTACACCTTTTCATAATGGTGTATTTCAATATTTCTGCTTATTGGGGTCCCTATACAGTCTTGAACTGGATCCTGTAACTGACAAGAAGCCAATAAAGGTCTGCCAAAACGGGTGTGATGTGGTCATAACGTCTCTTCCCAGTAAGAAGGCGTGCAGCCGCATTTTGGACCAGCTGCAGGCGACGGATCAAACACTTGTCAACACCAATATAGAGGGAGTTACAATAGTCTAAACGAGACGTTATAAATAAGTGGATTAGCTGTTCAAATTCCTTACTAGGAAGATAGGCTTTTACCTTCCCCAGAAGCCGCAGCTGGAAGAAGCTTGTCTTGACAACTGAGCTTATCTGTTTATCAAATTTAAAACAGTTGTCAAAGATGACTCCAAGATTTCTGACAGAGGGACGGCTGTAGGAGGCTAAGGGGCCGAGTACACTATTAAAGCCATCCAGGAGTTCAGACTGTCCAAATATTATAATCTCTGTCTTGTTTTCGTTAAGAGTCAAGAAGTTGATTTCCATCCATGATTTTATGTATTTCAGACAGCTAAGCAAGGCAATCCTAGATTCCTTATTTGCTTTTATAGGCAGGTATACCTGCAGATCATCTGCAAAGCAATGGTAAGAAATGTTATGCTTTTTAAAAATTGACCCCAGAGGTAGTAAATACAGACTGAACAAAATGGGGCCTAGGATAGAGCCTTGTGGGACCCCATATGCTAGTGGGGCTGCAGCTGAAGAATACTGGCCAAGATGCACAGAAAAGGTCCTTTCTGACAGATAGGATTGAAACCATTTTAGGACGTTACCTTTAATACCAACACACAGTTCAAGCGTGATAAAATAATTTGGTGGTCAATGGTGTCAAAAGCAGCAAACAAATCTAAAAGCACAAGCACAGCAGAATTCCCAGAATCAGCAGTTAAAAGAAGATCATTCAAAACTCTTAGAAGAGCAGTTTCCGTGCTGTGGCGTGATTTAAAACCAGACTGAAACTTCTCTGATATGCAGTTTAAAACAAGGTGTGACTGCAGTTGCGCTAAAACCACTTTCTCTAGGACTTTAGACAGGAAGGGAAGCTTAGAAATAGGTCTAAAGTTGGAGAGAACAGAATGATCAAGGTTCTGTTTTTTTATAAGAGGCTGCACTACAGCGTGTTTAAAAAAGGTTGGAACGTAGCCTGAGGTGAGAGAGATATTTATCAAAGTTAAAATATATGACCCAATAGTATTAAAAACATCTTTCAGTAGTCTGGGAGGAATACTGTCAAAGGGGTATTGTGAAGGTTTCAATTTTTTAACCACATCAGATAACTCGGACAGTAAAACCAGGTCAAACTGCTCGAAGACAGCTGAGCACACAGGAGACACTGCTGGGTCTAAGGTGAGAGGAGGAGGTGAAGATCTGATGGCCAAGACTTTATCATTAAAAAATGAAAGGAACTTTTCACATAGAGTAGGTGATGGCACAACACAGGGAGAGTTACAGGGATTTAAAAGACAATTAAGAGTGATAAAAAGGAACTGGGGCCTATTTCTGTTTTTGGACACAAGATTTGAAATAAAATGCACATTTAACAGCCCTCTGATATTCGCTTAAACCGTCTCTTAGAATCCCCAAGGAGACGTGAAGTTTATCAACTTCAAACATGCCGTGGTTAAGCCACTACTTAAAAAGAAAAATCTCGACCCTTCCATTCTCGCAAATTTTAGGCCCATCTCACAGCTACCTTTTTTATCTAAAGCCCTGAAGCGTGTAGTCTACGTCCAGCTGCAGTCATTTTTAACCACACATGGCATCCATGAAAAGTTTCAGTCTGGCTTCAAATCCATGCACAGTACTGAAACAGCCCTTTTAAGAGTTTGTAATTATCTGCTCCTAGCCGCCGACTCAGGTAGCTCAGCTGTCTTGGTGCTGTTGGACCTGACAGCTGCCTTCGACACTGTGGACCATAGCATCCTGTTGTCACGGCTTGAACAGTCCGCAGGCATCACAGGCTCTGCCCTTGCATGGTTCAGGTCCTACCTGACAGACCGTAGCCTCTCAGTGCAGTTGGGTGCCTTCTCCTCTGCCAAAGCTCCTCTTACCTGTGGGGTTCCCCAAGGCTCGATTCTGGGCCCCATCCTTTTTCTACTGTACATTCTGCCCCTAGGCTCAATTCTCACAAAACACAATATCCCCTTCCATTGTTATGCTGACGATGTACAGATCTATCTGTCTCTCAATCAAAATGCCAACTCACTACAGCAGTTGATGGACTGCTTAACAGAGATTAAATCCTAGCTGAGCCAAAACTTCCTCACCCTTAACGAGAGCAAGACCGAGGTCATCTTTTTTGGACCCCGACCTCCAGCCTCTCCGGTTGATATTCTGGGCTCCCTCAGTAAAAACATCCTCCCCTCTGTCATGAACCTTGGAGTGACCTTCAATAGCGCTTTTAAATTTGATAAGCAGGTCAGCACCGTAGTCAAGACCTGCTTTTTTAAAATACGACTATTGGCTAAGACCAAGTCGTTGTTATTTTTTAAAGACCTTAGAAAGGGTTATTAACGCCTTTGTTACCTCGAGACTGGATTACTGCAATGCTCTGTATGTGGGTATGGACCAGGCCTCAATTAGACGCCTGCAGCTAATGCAGAACGCAGCTGCACGTCTTCTAACTGGCCATAAAAAGCGTGACCACATCACCCCAATTCTGGCCTCATTGCACTGGCTTCCAGTTCGGTTCAGAATAGATTTTAAAATCCTTTTATTTGTTTTCAAAGCCCTAAATGGGCTGGCTCCGGCCTATGTAGCCGAACTTCTCCATCGCTACACCCCAGGCAGAGCCATAAGGTCGGCTGATCAGCTGCTGCTGATAGTGCCTAAGACCAGGCTCAAAACCAGAGGGTACCGAGCATTCGCAGCAGCGGCCCCCAGGCTCTGGAATATTTTGCCCCTCTATGTGAGGTCTGCCCAGACCCTGGGGTTTTTTAAATCAACACTTAAAACTCACTTTTTCTCTCTGGCCTTCTAGGCTTCTCTTATCAAGAATAACTTTTACCCAAGACCTTTTCCCTCTCTAACCTCTCGAGTTTTATTAGAGGGTAACGGTTTGTAGAGTGACTTAGACAGGCCGGGGAGTGTTACAATTCGTAGACACACAGTGTACCTCCCTATCTCTCATCAATTTCCAACTAAGGCTCCAGTGGGGACCTTGTTCCCTGAGTGTGCCTCTCCACCTATGTTTCTTACTCTCTTACTTGCTACCCTTTGCCCTCAACCTATTCTAAGGGAGTGCTTGTTCTTCCGTCTGTCTGTCTGTGTCTGTGTATTCTCTTGTTCCGATTAACCCAGCCACATTTTTTCTTGTTTTGTGTCTATATCTACGCCGGGATCCGGAGTCGAGGCTAATCTTCTTGCTGTGGTCCTGGATCCTCTATCCTGAGTTCTGGATTAAGTCGTGGACTTCGGGTCGTGGCTAAACCTGTCTCTGCGGTCCTGCCTGGGTCTCGCCATGCTGCCTCCCTGAAGGCTCCCACAGGATTGTAGTTGACACCTTCGTAGATTCATCTTCTTATTACAGACACATGCATTTCCTAACATTTGGATTACCTATGCTGTAAAATGTATTATCTCTTCGATTTACACACGGCATACTACATCTGTCCGTCCTGGGAGAGGGATCCCTCCTCTGTTGCTCTCCCTGAGGTTTCTCCCATTCTCCCGTTTTTCTCCGGAAGTTTTTCCTTGTACGATGTGAGGGTCTAAGGATAGAGGGTGTCGTTTTTTTTTTCATACTGATATTCTGAACAATCTGTGCCGTTGTATTTGCTGTAAAGTGTCTCGACTGTAGGCTATTTGTATTATATGTACAGCACTTTGGCTCGACCAAAAATCGTTTATAAATGTGCTATATAAATAAAACTTGATTTGATTTGATAGGTACCGGCGGTCTATCCGCCAAAACAAACTTAAGTTTGTGTCAATCACTTGCACGTACCCTTCTGGTATGATGAGCATTCCCTTTCCGGTTTGATTCTCTAGTTTGTTAAAGTGTTTCGGTAAATGTTAAAGTATTTCGGCACTTGTAAATTTGTCTCTAGCTTTGTAAAAGTGTTTCTCATCTTGTTAATTGTTTTTGTTAATGTTAAATAGTTTTTTCTTTGGTAAAAGTGTTTTGCTAATGTACATTTGTTTTATAAAATGTAAATTTGTTTTATAAATTGTAAATTTGTCTCAAGCTTTGTTAAAGTGTTTCACACTTTGTAATTGTCGATTGCACCTCTCAGCCACCATACTACGCAGACCATTTACATGGACAAAAACCTATACAATTACAGGAAAGGTAAAATCCCAAAAAGCATAATAAGGCCCCTTTAAAAGTAAAGAGTATTGTTTATCTGTAAACCTAACCAAACCATAAATCTTGGGTAGGTGGAAAAAATAGATACGAGCAGCTTGAGTAGCACATTTTTAGAACTATTCAACCAAAAACCCAAGCCGTTTGTAGCTAGGTGCCTAGCAGGACTATCCATAATACCAAATAAAAGATTCTAAAATATCTTATTCACCATAGCTTTTTAAATCATAAAACTGATTTATTTTTTGGCAACGGTTTGATGGTACAGAAAAAATATGTATGCCTGCCGATTGATTTATGTGTTGTTCAAAAGCGCATTAACAAAGAATGAATGTTGTAGTTGAATCTTTAAAATGTATTGTAATCTATTGAAAATGTGTGTGAATTTACCCAAAATGGTCAGGTGTTGCACATGCCTGTTCCGCCAAGATCACCACTGGACATCCTTTGCCCTTTATTTAAGAGTATTGCGCACAATGTGCTTGTTGCCGATGTACAACATATTCTTAACTCACCACAGTATAGATTCATCTTTCCATCTGCTCCATGTATGCATTGACCCTCTGTGTGTCAGTGTCTGCATGTATCATGAACTTGAAACTCATTGCTCTTATTAAAACAAACAATGTAATGAAAATGGGATAGGCTCATCCACAATTTCTGTTGCTAGTTTTTTGTTTAGCTCTGACCTCGCTGGAAGTCAGCTCTGTAGGATTTGATTAGTTATGTTTCAATTGAAAACTAGGGGCCACTTTAATTGTGTATCAAAGTGTTTGTTCACAGTATCATTAACCCTGCAGGCATAAGTGCTGTGATTATGTTGCATCATCATTTCCATGTATCAAACATGCCACAATATGGCCATCCAGTGTGCAAACACAAGAAAAGCTGTGGTTTTCTTGGCTTTTTGGATTTAACACTGGCTGTTATGTGTTTGTGCCCTGATCAGGGGCTCCTAGTGTGATGTATCATGTCTAGCTGTAGTTTCCTGTTATGGTTTTGTAGTCCTTATCGTTTCCCCTCCAGGTGTACCCATTTGTAATTAACCCAGGTGTGTCTTGTCTCGTCATTACCTCATGTATAAGTATTCTGCCTTCCCCTTTGTCTGGTGCTGTTCCTGTCTGTGCAGTATGTGTTCTTGTCTGTCATTACTTTATATTTCCTTTGTTCAACCATGGTGGTAATTATTAATTAAATTCTTTTTTTGATTACTTCGGCTACCGTCTCCTTTATTATGTTGCCTTGACTCGACATTGAGCCTGCTAACAGTCAATGGTAACGTAATACTGGCATTGCCACAATAGAGAAAATACCTTGACAATCTCTAGTGGTGCTACTCTTGCCCTAAAATCCACTTTGTTTGTTTGGTTTAAGGACAATTTTAACAAACAGCATTTGCCACACAGCATGCAACCAATCAGAATGTGACAGCAAAACATATTTTAAAATGTTATGAGAGTAAGTGGACTATTTGTCTGCAGTGGAGGAATGGGCAGTTATATATGGAAGTAATGGTTGGCCATTCCTGCCACTAAACCCTAACCTTAAGACTTTATCTATATACTTCTAAATGTCTTTCATATGTCAGAGTTGAACACAAAGTGCTCCTGATGAAAGCTCATTGCTTCTTTTGTCTGACATAACTCATCAACAAAGGCCCCAGCAGTAAAAAAAAAAAGCAATTGATTTGGCTTGCGGGACGTCTTAGCTCAAGCTAAATTGGGCATTAAAATGACACAGTCCATTGCTCCCACTAGCAATATTCCTCCTTATGTCAAGGGAGACTGTACAATTAATGCTTACAGGCAGAGACTTTCCTCCTTCAGTTCCCCACCGCCCCTACCCCGCACAGAAATCTGAGAGGAAAAATGAAACCAGGCTATTTAATTAAACTCTTGTTGACTTGATGTATTGTGTTATCACTTCCATCACAATGAGGAGAAATCTATAAAAGTCAATGTAATTGAGCACTATAACATGGATTAAATTACAGATTAATAGTGAAATAAAAGGGGAAGCTCCCTAAAAATAATTGTTTTGACCTGTCTATGTCAGGACTCAGCGCTTTGCTTTGACTTGACAAGTCCGATTATCATCAGTGCTTTGCTGAAGGCTTCACATGTGCATCTATCCATGTCACATATCATGGCATTAAAGCAGTCTTTTCCAGAAGGTCCTTGGCCATTCCCACATAATGGTAAAATGAACCTGCCTGTCTTCTGCACTCTGTCTGCCATACACTACATCTGTCTGTTCCACTGCTAGCTTTGACTACAGTTTAGCCGTCAGTCGTCCCATCTTGAGTGAGACTGCCCATGCAGAGAGAGACACTTTTTTTTTAAACATAGCAGCTCTAGGGAAAGCAAGTTTTTTTCAAACCGAAAGGAATGAGCTTGTTAGATGTCTTTGTGGTCACCCAACCCCCCCCTTACCTCAAGTATTTCCTCCCAGGATGAGGTCAGGCAACCTATTGATATGTGGTATTAATGTAATACCAGTGCTCTTGTTTATCTCACACAGCACAGAAAACTAATTTTTTTTGTTTTCTTGGTGATGAATTATGTTTATAGAAATGTGTGGAGATAATCTATTATCTGACTGTTTTCAATTCAATACAGAAGGGGAGAAGAATTTACCTCTACTCCTTTCAGGAACAATAATAAGCATTTAGTGGCTCATAATAGAATACAAACAAACATAGGCACCTGCGCACAATGCACAAGCAGCCAAGTGTTCCCCAAAGATTTATTTTCAAAGCTGAACAATGAAACACACAATGAGTTTTTAAAGAAATCTGCAATTCATTCAAAAAAACTACAACTAAGGTCAAAGAGAATATTTTAGACATAAAGTAAAATGCAGCACACAGAAACAAAAAACATTTAGGCCCTTATCATATGTTGTTTTTCACATTTGTAGAATTGGCACTAGCATAAGTGCTGAAGCTGTCAACGCCTCTTTTTTGTCGACTTCAATTCTTCCGAGAATGTTAAAGTTGGAATGAAAAGAGAGAGCATGGAAATTCATTCCTCACAGACAATTTGATGTCAAACCCCTCGATGACCTGCCATGGAACAGATGGTATTACAATATGTGGACAGCACTATTAACAGATCCTTCCATTTTGTGCCTGTGTTGGGAGAGCAGCACATCACTGCAGAGGGCTTTACTGAGCCAAAACTGTCAGATGGCCACTCCACCTTTCATGTGAAAAGGGAGTTGGTCTTTGCAGTAAAGACAGCATACACAATGACACATTCTCTGTTCTGACATCGCCAAGTGGCATAGTGTTACTTTGTGTCTAGTGTTCTCTTTTGATTGAAAACATGATGTCGAAACCTATGTTATATAACAATGCAATATGCCACCATATGCCACCACCCAGGCTTTGAAACGTTGCCAAAATGTGTCCACTATGCATTCAGACTTTGTCCAGACTCCAGAGTGACTCATGAACCACTTTGCAGTTCACAAGGACTCTTGAGTAATATCCTGTTGGAGAAGAAAGGCAAAGTGTTCATGAATATTTCCCATCCCCATTGTCTAATTGCACTTAATTAGCGTGATTAAGAATTAAAGGGTTGCTTCTACACTGCAGTGAATCTAGAGAGGAAGTGGTAGCTGTCATCTGAATGGAGAATATAGCAAAAAAGATTATTTGTTATCAAAGAGGCATTTGCATTTAAAGGTCACCCATTGGTACATTAAGTTAACAGGAAGGCAGGTAGGGAGAGTGAGAATAATTTTCAAATTGGACATTAATGGCAGGGACTCTAATGGCTCTTTTGTACTCTTCTGTAGATGCATCTCCAAATGCCAAATATTAATAAAATTCTCACGTCCTACAGACATGTTGGAGTTACTGTTCTGGAAAATAGCTACTGCCAACAACAACTGCAGTATTATTTATTTCAAGTACATCTACTTAGTGACAGTTACCTCATAACGTGTGATCATGTATTACAGGAGTTATATAAGTTTTGGATTAATCACGCTTTAATTTAGAAAATAGAATAGAAACAAGAGAGAAGTAACCAAATAATTCATATTTATTCAAAGCGTATTGGATTGATAAATGAGAAACACTTTTTAAAAAGGTTTTACAAAAAGTATATGTAATCTAGACATCTATTTAGTTTCATAATGGCGAAAAAAACAAAAACATCTCACCAACAATTATTTGATGTCAAGATGAGGGTGCATTTCCAGGGTGAACACACTTTTAGGGGCATACATTTAGCGCAATAAAGACACCTGTTTTGCAAGACACCCGCAGTCCAGAATGCCAAATGTAGACTTCAAAGCCTCAGGGGACACAGGCGCTGCATTTCATTTCACACAAAGACCACTGGGGATTTAGCATTACATTTGTTGCTAACTCATGTTCATAGTGCCAATATTACATTTACTATGCCTTCATCGTAGCTTGTTAGCTAGTTCGAAAATATTTAAGATACGTGTCTGTTGCTGCAATATGAATACAAATGTTCTTTTGGTTTTGTTCTATCAATGTTAGAAACAACCAGTGTGAATTAAATCATTGAATCATTGAACCAGGCGACTTTAACTCAAAGGAAAGACACATTAATCCTCTCACCTGTGATGCACAACAGCTGCTTTGCCCTGCTCCCCTTTTGCCAGACTTCTAACCTTTTCACCTTACTCCTTCTCCCCATGCATTTCAAGAACCCAACAGTATGTGAGTGTCTGGCAGGGGGGGAATGACATCTGATTAGATCCATTGGCTGGGCTCTACAGGACTCTCTCTGGGTGGCGCTGATCCCATTAGACTGGGTCATCAAAGCCTTGTTTAGTTCCACACTCTATGTAAGTCACAAGGCAGAAACTCAAATATCTCTTCTCTCCAAGATCTGCAAAGATATGCCATGAACCTCCTTTGAACCTCCTTTTTATGGTTTGTTAGAGGAATGACTGTCAGTATCGCTTTTGATTCCCCTTTCTAGAAATGGTATGTTGGGTGCCATAAAAGAGCATAAAATATGACCTGGATTTAACTACAGGAGACTTTGTAATTGATATATAACCTACACAGCCTTGGCTCTGTCTCCCTTAAACCAAACCTGTAACTGGCTTGGACATCCTTTGTTTTTTTCATCTGCTGCTGATTCTACCAGAAATGCAGACATATGTCAGCTCCTTGATTCATCTGACCCATCATTTAGCCCCCCTAACATCAAACACATCTGAGACCTTGTGTATCCCACCTCCACGTTGCAGTTCCCCTAGCAACATTTTCAGTTTTGGTATGTTTTTGTGACATTTTCTGTCTGTGTGTGTGTGTGGTGTGTGGTGTGTGTGTGTGTGTGTGTGTGTGTGTGTGTGTGTGTGTGTGTGTGTGTGTGTGTGTGTGTGTGGTGTGGTGTGTGTGTGTGTGTGTGTGTGTGTGTGTGTGTGTGTGTTGTGTGTGTGCGCGCATGCGTGCGTGTGTGTGTGTGTGTCCTAGCATTACTATACTTGTGGGGACCTAAATCTGTTTACACAGTCACGTGTGGGGACTCGCCTCCCTTATGGGTACAAATTGGAGGTCCCCATGAGGGGAATCATACATTTTAGGGTGAAGAGTTGGTTAGGTTTAGGGTTAGGGTAAGGGTTAGGGTTAGGCATGTGTTGGTTATGGTTAAGGTTAGGATAAGTCTCCAGAAAATGCATGTAAGTCAATGTAATGTCCCCTGAAGTTGTGTGTGTGTGTGTGTGTGTGTGTGTGTGTGTGTGTGTGTGTGTGTGTGTGTGTGTGTGTGTGTGTGTGTGTGTGTGTGTGTGTGTGTGCGCGTGCGTGCGTGCGTGCGTGCGTGCGTGCGTGCGTGCGTGCGTGTCCTAGCATTACTATACTTGTGGGGACCTAAATCTGTTTACACAGTCACGTGTGGGGACTCGCCTCCCTTATGGGTACAAATTGGAGGTCCCCATGAGGGGAATCATACATTTTAGGGTGAAGAGTTGGTTAGGTTTAGGATTAGGGTTAGGGTTAGGGTAAGGCATGTGTTGGTTATGGTTAAGGTTAGGATAAGTCTCCAGGAAATGCATGTAAGTCAATGTAATGTCCCCTGAAGTTGTGTGTGTGTGTGTGTGTGTGTGTGTGTGTGTGTGTGGTGTGTGTGTGTGTGTGTGTGTGTGTGTGTGTGTGTGTGTGTGTGTGTGTGTGTGTGTGTGTGTGTGTGTGTGTGTGTGTGTGTGTGTGTGTGTGTGTGTGTGTGTGTGTGTGTGTGTGTGTGTGTGTGTGTGTGTGTGTGAAGGAAGAAAAATAAACTTGAAAGTATTTTTCGTAGATTTTCAAACGGGTCAATTTGACCCTGAATGTAACAAGAGGGTTTAGACAAATATTTAACAAAGAACATTTCTCCCAGGTATACCTTTTAAGTTGAATACTTGTCAATGTGTGTACTTGAAAGTGCACTTGAAAGTTTCCCAAAGTGGGGAAAATTGGACATGCTGTCAGTAATGAATGTCAGTGGCCATATGCTTGCACACAGCCTGAAAATTAAATTGGAACTTTTCTTGCAGCACTCCTGCGGAGGCCCAAGGACTCGCTACCTCCTATTTAGGAGTGTGTTCACTGCATACTGTACACAAAAAGAAAAACCAATTTAAATACAATATAAATCCATCTGCTCTCCAATGCTGACACAAACAGAAAAAAAGAGGTGCATATTACCATACAGTAGATCACTATTTCAATGAAACATTGATGAGACATTCATTTGTACAAAAAGACCCATAGTTCAGGACAATGTGTTTGGGAGTTTTTTGTATGTATATATATTGCTAAAGTATGCTTGCTTCACAGCATTGTTTAAGTCTACATTACAATGATCAATTTAAAGAAGATTAGCGTCATCTATGCTTCATTATTCCAGAGGACAAATGTATCTCAGTCACTGTATCTCAAGAGGCTTTACAAATACAGAGTGCTTCAGTGCTGTATTAACCCTGTCATCTGGGAATATTGAACAACTTATTAAGCACTGAATATTTAAATAATTCAATCAATCACAAAGCTATGGTATACATACAAATTGGTTAAACATTGTTTACAATGTATTTGTTGTTAGTGTAGGTAAAAGGGAGTCTTTCTCTTGGTAACCCTGGCTCTGTTCTCTGAGATTTAATTCTATAAATGACTTTTAGCATCACTTTCACTTATAATAATCACAGTAAAAACAAGTGAAATACTGAGATGTCTGCACGAGTAAAGAGACAACTACACCAGATGATATAAGACTGAATGCAGTGTCCATTTGACGGCAAAAGACAAGAAGTATTTTGGCCCTGAATTGGGCAAAGCATGATGCAGAGCTTAGGGCATTATAATGAGGACAGGATTTTGATTTGAGTTGATGATTTGAGTCAACTGCTGCACTGTCCTGGGAAAACGTCTCCCCTGTGGTGGCATGGTCAATGCACAGTCATGACAATGTTACTGTAGTCCACAGTGCCAAAAAAAGATGAATTTCTTAACTTAATTGGCAAGAAACTATACTGAGCAACTTTGAAGAAGCCATCAGTTTGGCTATAACTGCGCAGTCCTCGTTGAACTTGTAGCGGTTGGCCCGTGTACAAGGACTCTGCCCAGTTTGTTTTCATTCCAACAAGAATAATAAACTGTGAATGAATCGAAACCGAATTGCAAGCTGACTAAATTGTTAATGTATTGTTTTTGCTAGACTGAAACTGGAAATCTGTATGGTTGGAAACATCTCAAACGACAAACAGTGTTTTTGCAGAAGGGATGGGTTGAACTCATTAACCCAGTGTATCCCCATGGTATTGGGAAAAAGCTCCACGCCTCATACTTGCAATCTTAATGCGCACTTCAGCACTGTTGGTAATTACCGGAAATCTGTAAGGAACCTGGAAAGAATCCACAGACCACAAGTGTGAGGATTGGAACGGAGCCAAACCTTCCATTTAGTACCATCAATGATGTGTCTGGATGTAATGTATCCTATTACTATCTTTTGTTCAACAGTACAGAGGACACAGCTGAAACTTAAACAGAGGTCACCTTTGATTTGATCTGATAGGGTTGGTGACACTAATGTATTATGCCATGTATTATCTTATAGCCATTGTCTTCTTTGATTTTGAAGATAGTAAGGACTTCCTTTTCCAATATAGCAGTCTCAGGCGCTGAAAAGATCTTATTAGCATTGGATACTTTTCAATGTACCTTGGTCAAAGTCTGCATTGGGGATAATATCATGCAATATTTATTTCCCTGTTCCTAATATCAATACAACTTCATTTTATATTGGGGATAGTAGTACCTCAACAATGTCCACTATTCTATTAACCCTAAAGCTCTTCCATCTAGCGCTTCATTAACCACCATCAAACATATTAGCATTTTTCATCTCCAATACCACCCAGGTCCTTTGTAGCACATCCCTTTGATTGGTTTTGCGTTGAGTATTTTCTCTGAATGTTGAATAGGAATGTAAATCAGCTTTTCTTCCTTCCACCTTTTATGAATGCTGATACAGGAATGATAATACTTTCATGTTCAAATAATCAAGGTTAAGGCACTTCAGGCAAACCTTCTTCTGAATACACAATACATTTCCACCGGCACAATACCCCTGCGATGTCATGCAGAACCTTTTAAAACTAAAGCACAGAATCAGAAAATAAACTAAGTGCAACCAGAGAGTATTCAAACGTGGCTAATCTGTCTCTGCCTATATATTCTAATTGTATATTACCTTGATACATTTGACAGTCTGAAAATGTAGAAGAACTCAAAAGGTAGCTCTCAAAAAAGCACTTACTGTAGTCATCTATCCTGTTATTGCCAACGTGCAGATAGTTGCTGCACATGAGTTATGAAACATATTTAAGATTGAGTTTATGATCAAATGTTATAATAGCAAAAGCACTCGAATGTGCATGCCATGCTTAAATTGCACGCGCCTTCTTCCACCAGTGAAAGAGGGATGGCGTTATATGGCAATGAATGAGATTATGGAACTTTCTTCTAATACCAACATTTAAATGTTATACAAACAGCTTGGTTTCCCAGAAAGATATATATGCATATATATATATATATATATATATATATATATATATATATATATATATATATATACTGTATATATATCAACAATACATTTACAATAAAAACGAATGCCTGTTTTCCCTAAAAGGTCCAGATCAGCTGATAACAATATTTTACAAAGAATATGGCTTGGATGTGCACAAGGACTGCACACTTGTGGAATGTACATACATACAGTCCTTAATAAGTATTACATTTCTCATATCTAAATATTTCAACTCTCAATGTCTGCTAAAATGACTCAACCAAAAGTAAAAAGACAATTTAAAGTACAGTTGAAGCTAGTCAAATCAATATTTCCATATTAATAATGAATCGCATGAATTTGTCTATGTTGAAAAGTGGACCAATTAATAATTGTACAGGTGCTCAGCTCCTCAGAGCATTTTAGCTACTTTCAGCTCATTGTTTTTGGTTTTGCCTCTCAGTAACTTTTGCTTTCATTGCTCACAGTGATGTTTTTTTCGGGTGTCTTGTAAAACAACTGTATTCCAAAGACGAGTGGTAGAAACAACAAGTGTAGTTTATAACTACAGGTCCAAGAATCCTCTGGGTATCACACACTCCTCACCTGGAGCAGCTTTTGTGTGAAAAATACAACAGAAGAGCAGCTGTGGTATCTGTTTGCACTGCAGCCAAAACAAAATTGCATTGCGGTGATAAAAATTGTGTTAATATTTGGCATTCATCCATTATGACATAAACAACAACAATCTGTTGTCATGCTGCTCACAGTGTGCTCACAGTAAAAGCAGTTATCTTGCTGATGAGTAGAAGGTGTGCAGCCTGTTAATCTTCCAGCTGACTGTGGCTGTTCCTTCTTCTGCTATTACTCTGTGTAATATTAAATCTGCTTTCAAAACATACACAAAGTATTAGTAGTTTTCATTGTTGGTGGCGGTATAGGTACATCTTTTCGCAGATATAGTGAGGTAGAATGTAGATGAGCTTGAATGACTGTTGCTGAAAAAATAATTGGACTATAGATAGTATCAAACACTGGGTTTGACTTTACAACATATCTGAGGGATTTTAACTTTAAACCCACTGTACGCTACCTGCACAGTGAACATATTGTAGCATCCATCATCTAAAGAGAGAGTCATTTCCCAAAGGAATTTGGTGGTAACAAACAAAGCTAGAAGAAAGAGGGTGAGCATTGATCTTGTGTTGGTCAGTTGGACAAAAACAAAACTCCAAATGAATGCTGAAGGAGCTCTCTGTCTCTGTACAATATGTGAATTATACCAGTTGTTTTGTAGCTCTCAGCTTATTGTACTGCCTTCAGAAAATAAAAATGGAGGCGTCAGGTCACTAAATTGAAACATTTGGCCACACATGCTGGTGGTTGACCCTTGAACCGTGGTTACCGTTGTAAACGTTGCACATATTATACCCCTGTATTTATGGCTGAACCCATAAGAATAGATATGCATGCTCAACATAGAGACCTTTTTCCAAGATACATGTCTTTCCTAAATTCCTATGATGAAGGTCAAAATAAGTCATGCCTTTATGGCATTTCTTACATTCCTAAATCTACTTTCTGTCTGTCGTAGTTCAGGTTTTGCTCATAATACAGTAACAGATAGAAGGAATATAAATATTGAATGTCTGCTGTGATATATTCCGTATGCTCTGAGATGACTGTGATCCAGGCTGCCTTTCAGTATCACTTCATTTAAAGGGGAATGAAGTTCAAATGCAGGGATGTGGCTCATTCTCATCCCACCCAAGCGAGATAAAAAAATCCAAATACTGTTCTCCGGGGATAAGTCCCAGCGGAAGAAGCTCATTCCCCAGAGTGCCTGGATGGTACGAAGGAACCTCAACCTTTGATAAGCTATCAACAGCTGTCTCTGCTCTCAATCAGTACATATCCACACTGCTGCTGACTCCTGCTCTCTCGGCTGGGAGCCAGCATCAATACTGTTTCCACCCCACACTGCTTAGAAAGAAGGCCCATTCTCTCTGAAATCTATTGAGAATTCTCTAGAAAATTGAAACTCTAAACTTCGTTCGCAGAGATCGCGGCCACTCTAGTCAATGGGTGCTATTCTACCAGACGCGCCGCGTTACGGCTCAGAAGCGTCCCAGAAGCGTCTCGGAGCTGGGCTCTGCTCAAAATAGGATTCAAGTCTATTTTCCGACGCGAGGCGTTGCAGAGGCGCCGGGCAGGAAGTGGACCGGTCAGAGCATCCAGTCAATCCCCAAAACTAATTTTGCAGACCCTATCCCTCCGTAGTCTTTCAAGTAGGAGGCCAGCGTTCTCCTCCGGTTTACAGGCACTGTGTAAATTATATATATAGAATAATTATGATGATGAATGAATTTTTTTACCACTAAAATACAGAAACACATCTTTGATTCATGTCATTTATAACTGGGATATTACAATTATTATTAACTTTATCTGTACAAAGTAGCCTGTCCAGGAAATATGCCCAAATCAACAAAAACTGCGAGCCGGCAGGCAAGACGCTCCGCTTCTGAAATGCTTCTGAAACGCGCCCGGTAGGGTGTGACGCCGCCGGAGGAGGCCGGACCAAAACCGTTTTGGTATTTTAGTGGTAAAAAAATTCATTCATCATCATAATTATTCTATATATATCATTTACACAGTGCCTGTAAACCGGAGGAGAACGCTGGCATTTCTCCTCCTACTTGAAAGACTACGGAGGGATAGGGTCTGAAAAATTAGTTTGTATGTGTGTATATATATATATATATATATATATATATATGCTATATATGCTCTGAACGTTCCACTTCCTGCCTGCCCGACATTACCAACTACTTTGCCAAACCATCCATTATTTTGTTTGACTACAGGGTACTTCTGGATTTGTGAGGGGGTATCATACTTTTGTAATATACAATTTTACCACCAGAAAGTGTTTTCAAAGTGTTCATGTATAAATATTGTTCTGTTGTCCTTAAAATAAAAAATCACACAGATGTTCCCTCACCTTTTTTTTCTGAATCAAATTACCTTTTTAAATAAAGACAATACATCCTTGCCCAAGACTTTAATGAAAACGCCCTATGTTAGTTGTGAGAAAACACAATACAATAAAGCTTGAGACACACTAGAGCACATACACATGGAGCATGAATGCAATAAGCTAAAAATACTTTCTGTAAGCAAATATTGGACCTAATTAATACAATGTCAGTGTCCAACTTCAATATTCAATACAAATTCAGTAACTGAGGAGGCCATTCTAGATTATTCCTGAGAAAATTGGATCTATTGACTGTGTTCCTAAGTATTTCACTTTCCCACTTGTAGCATCTGCAGCATAATTTCAGAAGAATAGATGAGAAAAGCGTAGACCTGGAGCAGTAATGATGTCTCTTTTCTCTCTGGACTGCCTGTCAATATCCACCCCACCTGCAACCAGGCTGCAACATCTGTCAAATACCGTGTTCTGTTGCCTGGGAATTAACCAATTTCATTACAACTCAGTTACTTTATTTATCCCCAGTGGGGCTATTAAAACGCCACTGTCCATGATTCCTGGGTCATCAGCCGTAAATGATATTTCTTTTTGAATAAAACCGAATTGCTAATTTATCCAGCAGGGAACCTTATAAACTTTCTAAATCGCCCAATATATGATTGAAGATACAGTTCTATCTCAGTGTTTTTCAATTAAAGAATAGTGCTGTTTGAAAAAATGCATTAATCTGTTTTACCTGTAGGGTCAGTGTAATACTTTGGTTCTTGAGTAATAGCATCATAAAGTTATGTGCCAGTCTATAAAAAAGATCATTTTACTTTTAAGGTATATCTAAGGAAATGGCACAACATGGTCCAGCTTCTAACTGTCTAATACACATTGTTCTTGTTGCTTTACAAAGTAGTCAAAACAATTAAATATTCATTAGAAAAACCTCTCCTAGTCCACATAAATGGAACGATATTTTAATATTCACGGGAAGAGTTCATTCAAGGTGCACTGCACAGTATGCAAAAGAATAGAGAGATATCATCAGGACTTCAAAGTCCTGCATAAAGCCTCATTTCAGCAGACACTGCAAAAGATCTATGAGCCTAGGTGTTTCACAGATAGTATGTAGTTTGAAGTAATCTGGGCTGCAATAAAAAAATAAGTGATCTGTCATTATAATCTACACAGAGGAATGTAGCCTTTTGCAGGAAAAGTGAAATTCAATTGTCTCAGCAAGTACATTGTCAGTGAAGGACTAATGCATACAGGACAGCTGTACAGAAACTCCATATCCATGTACTTTTTTCTTTTAATGTTTAATTGACAGCACTGTAACTTTTATCCATGTATTTTTTCTTTTAATGTTTATTTTATTAGCTTTTCTTTTTAATGATTTTAAATGCCATTTTCTTAATCTCTTTCATTTTTTGTAAAGCACTTTGAATTGCCTTGTGTTGAAAAGTGCTATATAAATAAACTTGCCTTGCCTTGCCTTGCCTTGCATAGTAATACACTGAGATCATAATGGCAGAGCTGGTTGGTGGACCTTGAAGGTTCCTCCTCTTTTGACTTATCTGAATTAAATTAATCCATATTTGCTTACACATAATGTTAATTAGACTGCTATTATGTATAGTCATGCAATACTGATCCAGGAGTAAACAGATGTCCTCCCAAGGACGCTAGAGGAGAACTGTAGGTGTTGAGCATGTGCCATTACCTGAAACGACGCTCCATCTGAGCATTTGTGTCATTGACTTTGAGGCACAGTGTGATAAACTAATAAAACGTGAAATCGAATCGAACCATTAGACCATTAAAGTGTTAGCAGATGTAGAATTGGGCAGCATGTCGCATGTTAGTTTTATTCAGTTTGAATGATCCAAAACGAATTGTGTGACACAGCTTTGTTACCACAAGGTTTTAATTACTGCCGATGTTTTATTTGTAGGTGGATTCATGGTCAGGATCTGAATGGAATTTATATGATTAGAAACTACCGCTGTTTTTGGAAGATATCCAAAACAACTTCTTTAAAAAAAGGTAACTTTTTAATAAAACTAGTTACATTATATGTGATCTAAAGGTACTTTGACATGTTTTTATTAATTAACCATATCCAACTGGGTGGTAGATTATGCTATAACAGGCTCACGTCTGCATCTATGAAATTAATATCCATTTGTCATGGAATCCATTTAAGCAGATCCTATGCACTGAATACGATATGTTACATATACATACGTAAATACAATTTTTATTTTATTTGTTTACTTTCTTTATAACCGTGTTTCATGGTAAGCTAATATGACATTGAATCATCTTTGAAATTATTTGCTAAATGTTTGTAGTATTCTGTTTGAAGGAGAAGGTTATCAAAGTTATGCTTTTTAGTCCATCTCTCAATATATGCCAATTTGTTCTCTGAAATTGAGCCCAAGCTTATTTTTGGTCATTTCCCCAGCTGGACACTGAATATCTTATCAAAACTCAAATGTGAATAAATAGCACCTTTTTGAGGACTATTTTCAGCAGCGGATTAATAACCATGTATTTAACTCGAGTGAGTATTGAATATAGCGGAACAGACAAGCAATGGTCTTTAGTAAGAACAATTCATTGTTGGTTTTAAACTATTCCGAGTTTTGATAACAGGAAAGGATAAAATATCACAAGACTTTCAACCTCCCAACTATGTTTGGCTCCCTGCTGCTACTTTCCATTCCTAAAATATGTGGCTGGTCATCCATCATTGCACCTAGTAATTAGCCCTCAGTACCGAGCACTGTACTATAAGTACTTCTGGTTATAAATAATCTCCAATGCTTCACAATTGTAATCTACTGTAGGTCACTGCTGGGTTTACCCAGATGAACATTACTGTAATGCTTTAAAAGCCAGAAACCCAGAACCTGGTATCAACACAGTTGGAAGAGGGGTGTTTACCCAGGAAAAAAGTTGGGTCACTAAAAAGGTGCTTTGCTTTCTCCTTAATTACATGGTACGTCAATCCGTTCATTTGTCAAAGGAAACATATGAAGGGTGGTGTTTATTTCCAGCTCTTGGTTATCTTACATATGTATTTAATTCAAATAATCATTTTTCGTGAAGGTAAGACCATTGTGTGTAATTACTTTTATTTAAAGCATAACATTCCCTAAAAGTCATTCATAAATGCAGATACCTACAGATTACTGATGGAAGCATTCAGAGACATCATATCATTTAAAGTCAGTAAAAGTATTTTGTTCATCACTTTGCACAGCAAAAGCTCAGCCACTCAAAATCACAAAATGTTATCCTAATTGCAAAATCAGAAATTGTAATCCTATTGCAGCCTAACACTTCAAATATTTAGCAGATTATATATGTTTTAATATGGAACTGCTACCCCCGCGACCCGACCACGGATAAGCGGGAGAAGATGGATGGATGGATATTTTTTAATTGCAACTGACACATAAAGAATTCCACTTTAGACTGCCTGAGCATAAACATAGAAGCTGGGAAAAGGCTGTTGCTACTTGATTGCTTTTCCGTGTAAAGAATTAAGAAGGAAAAAACTAACTTTAGTGGAAATTAAATTGTCCGTTGCTCACAATAAATAAATAAAAGTGTTGTGGGTGGATTCTGTGCAGGTAAGTTCTTCCTTTGTTGGTTTTATGTTTGGATACAGGCAGTGCAAATAGGATTACCTGCTCAATGTTTGTTTTTTGACTGAGATCATGCCTGACTCATTTTATCACAAGTTACAAGTTGTTTGCATGACTTTTTTATGGAAGGGAACAGAAACCATATCTGCTAAACACAAAATGTGCATTTGAATAGAAAGCTATATTCTTCTATGTGTCCACAATAATCGATCTTGCCAATAAAAAGATTAAAGAGCCCCATATCTATTTGGTATTATTGAATCATATTTCTGTAAGCTATCTGTGTTCACTGAAGATTTTAAATAAAGATGATGGCGGGAGGGGAGCACCATCACACTGAACTAACTTGGCATTAATGGCATTAGATATCATTTTCTCAATCTTACTGAGCCATAAAATATATATCTATTTCATTCAAATCCCCTTCTCATTGCTCTGGGCATTATGATTAACAATGATCCAAGAAAGATGAAATATTCATTGCGTTCTTTCATTTTTGCCACTTGTACATTAGATGTTTTTGTTGTAAAATGAACTTCTCCTTCAGTGGCTGCTGCCCACTCCACTCTGACTTGGACATTTTTGCCTGAAATTGCAACTGCCTGGAGATTTAATCACATATGTGAAGTGTTGTGATACAAGTCCCCTGGCAACCAGTTCCCCTCGTTTACCTATAATTCATCTCTTTGTCACTAAGGCCCCTCTTTAGTCTGCAGGCTAGATATACAGCTTCTGAACATGCTTCATGCAAACATGATGTGTTGAATGTATGCATTAAAAAGCTATGAATCAATCACACTCGGTGGAAAACAACCGTCAGAGTCTCCTTAGCAGAATGGCTCACTCTCCAACTCATGCCTAGAGGTGTTTTAACTTTCTTACATGACCTTTACAGTTCTTTGTCAAAACTCGAAATTTACGAAAGAATCCCAGGGCAATAGACTTTGGAAAGAGTGTATTTATTTATTTGCAATTGTGTTTTATTATATCAGATTAACTATTAATAAGACTAAATATTGGTGCTGTTTTAGAGATCTATTCTGAATATCAAATGCCATCGCAATAAGCAGAGAGCTTGCATTCATTGACAAAGCTGCTTCACTGTACTGTTGCAAGTTTCTTTAGTGAAATTACTTCATGGGAATATAAAGAGAACGTTGTGCTTGTAATCATTTTTCACATTTTTAAACTGTGCATTTTCCATTGTCTGTATGATATTTAAAAGATGGTCGATTCCACGTTGGAAAAGGAATTGACGTGATATTGTACTTACTGTCAGTCCTTTCACATGAAATATGTCAAACCAATTTATTTGCATATTTCCAGTATTTTGGGACATTTTGGACTTTATGTACTTCTAGATTCTTTTGTAGCACCTGTGCTTTTGACCGCACCCCATGGTCTTCAACATAGAGATGATCGGTTGAGAGAAGACAAAATTAACGCAAAACAGCAGCAAACCTGCACGTGCGCCATGTTTTCCTAAATATAACCAGACATGAATACGCTGTGATCTGAGTTAGGGAAAACATTGTGCAATGCATTCTTAATGCAAATGTTTTACAACTTGATTGTAAACTCTTTTTTTTAAGAGTTGTTTCGAATAAATATTCAGAGTTTTCTGCTACATTATCAACTAGCAAGACTGCATTACAGTACAATGATTTATTAAGTTTGACATTTACAGTATTATTTTGTTGAGGTGTGATGTCATGTCGGCCATCCAAACAGCCCAACAGCCTTTTTCTATGAAAAAAAAGCAGAACAAAGCTTTTATTTAATGAGCATTCTGTACAACAGAAACTGAACAACAACATGAATCATCCTCCAGTCAGTGCAATCACTTTACAAATGTATTTTGTGAACTGCCTGTATTCCATTCTACTGACAAACTCAAAGTTCTCAGTCATTAACTACGCACACAATGAAGGCCCAAATCGATACAGGAGTCCTCTGGAGATGTAATCCCTTCTTACTCTAAGCTCTAATCAATGTAACAAGCAGGCTTGCATTCGGTCCAACTTAAGTCTGCATCCAACTGTGTTTACGTACCATTGCCTTCATTTGATTTGTCAGAAATAAAGTTACTTCTTAGAATATTAAGTTTGTTTATTTTCAGAATATATACTCCGCTGATTTACAATGCAAGGTCAATTACCAGATTTTGAAATAATGAGATACGAGAGTGTGTTGAAGAGGTGACATTAAAGCCCTGCTTATTGTGAGATATAAGTGTTTGGCACCGGTGAAAGAGAATATATAAGATATTCAAGTGGCTTGCATAATAAAATAGAGAAAATGGAACTGCTAATGTAGTATAAGAGATATAGAAATATAAACTTTTAATGAACACAAAAGACCAAATCAGCAAAAAATATGAGAACATAGATTGAATGTTGAATGGGAAAAACATAAAAGCATTGTACACAATTTAAACCAATTGATGTTGTGTAATTAACAAGGATAAAATTATGTTTTTAGTGGATGAGTACTCAAGATATAGCTTTAAAATCATTTGACAGTAAGGAGAATACGGTTTTATTATGAAAACTTCGAGACTGGAAACTTTACATGGACGCTGCCGTGTTCTCCTGGCGAGACCTCAAATCATCTTCGTAATATCTGTCAAACTATAGATCCTACACATCCACTGGACCTGGATTCTAAAAGTATATACACTTCTCGCTAGAAATCAAATCAAAAAGCGTTTTAATGACCAAACTATTCCACAATTTAGGATTTTACAGAGAGGGTTATTTGTGAATATACGACCCTCCGTGGCGTTTGCATTCAACGGGAGCACTGGAGGTCGAAAACTTTAAAACGTGATTATAGATCGTAATACGCGCTTGAACAATCGACCTATTTGGTCGCATGAGTTGGAGGACTTGTTGACAAAACTATATTACCGCTCTAAAAGGTTGAAGTCTCAGGAGTGAGCCTGGACTGGTATAGCAGCAAAGCTCGAGTGCTGAAGGCAGTATGAATTTCTCTGGCCAAGCTCCGTGATTGGCACCGGATGGATGAGTCCAGCCTGAGGCAGTCAAGTGTTGCTGGATATCAATCAATGTTGATAAATAGCCCTCTCTACTGCAAACAAATGTCCCCTCTTTTACCACTGATTTAGATGAATCAGCCATAAACATCCAATTGGTCTGGCTTTCTCTCCACTCATCAAAGTACACATGTTAGCTGTCTTTTAGTACCAGAACAAATGTCCTCCAAAACACTGGCAGGCTTAACATTTAATTTCCACACTACATAGGCACCTAAACACCTCTGTGAAGACAGACAGTCATCTCTTACACGTGTTAAACAATGGCATATTAATTTCTCCTGAGTTTATGACTGCCCTTTCTCTCTCTCTCTCTCTCACTATCATTTCCACAATGTCGCAGTAGAAAGGCTGTCAGGGTGAAATCTAAATAGGTAATTATCTGACTTGTGTGAAAGGGGGGAGATTTCCACGTGACCGAGCTAAAATGAAACCCACTGCTCAGCACAGGAATATTAATTGGAGTTCCACCTTGTGTCTGGAGC
Organism: Gymnodraco acuticeps; assembly: GCF_902827175.1. Lineage (NCBI taxonomy): Eukaryota > Metazoa > Chordata > Actinopteri > Perciformes > Bathydraconidae > Gymnodraco > Gymnodraco acuticeps. The sequence goes on from NW_022989996.1 coordinate 285,685, forward strand.
CTTTATTGGTTCCTCTTGTTTTCCTAAGCAAGCTGAAATGAAAGCAGCTTTTCCATTCATTTACCAGTGATTGTTTACCTAACGGGTTAGCATCTGAAGCGGCTTCATCTCAGGCATTATTGATTGAATCCCAAAACTGACAAGAAATGCAGATATTATTTGTTTTCGTTGTCTGTGTGTGTGTGAGAGAGAGACTGGAGAATGGTTGCCCTGTACTTATCCTTGCTTCTTAATAACTGAGTAACGTCTGTTTCTGGTTGCTTACTGCCCCCAATAGGCCAACACAGTGAAAAATACAACATGAACGACAATGGATTCTTTACACAAGTTCATCCTATACTTGAATCTAATAGCCTTGAAAACATATGTTCTTGGACAAAATAGACCATTGACAAAAATGTAACTTTAATAAATGTACATACTAAATACAGTAGGCTGTATATGTCTGTGGATGTGAACATATATTTAAAAGTCACAAACCGAGTTGGATAATAATATTATTACAATAATATAATATAATATTCATTATAAATTATACATTGATAGTTAACTCAACTTAAATTCAATTAAGTGAGTAAATGTAGATTTTACTGTTAAGAAACAATTAATAGAATTGAATAGCAATTACATTGCTATTTATAATGTTAACCAATTATTAGTAATGGTATCATTGATATTACAGTTAATTGTTGCAAACATTTAAAAAAGATTTGTTATCGATAAGCAGATGATTTAAACATGCAAACTTCATAAAACATTTATAAAACATAATATAGAAATGTGTATAGTCAATAGTTTTTGTTTAACTGTCTATAAAAACATGTGTGGCTCATATAACATTTCAATTGATTGTTTTTTGTTATACCTTGTTGAATAGTTACATACATGTTATAGTTATACTTCGTCATTAGTTAATAATAGTTTTTTGGTCCATGTCAAAAAGTAATGTTTATAGATCCCTAGCTATAAATAAGTAAATGTATAACTTGCTCATCAATAACACATATCTTAAATGTTATAATTCATCCAGAAATGTATTGTAAAAAAGGATTTTACCAATGTAATCATAATCATCATGTCTTATTAATATATAATTAATTTAAGGAATTCATATTACACAAACTAATGATATGATTTTAAAAAGCATTACTTCGAATTAGTGAACATTATTCATGATTGTAACATTGTTTATGAACATTAAAATACAACTTTTAAGTTCAATTAATTTAATATGTATTAATATATATAAAGTGTTACATAACTTACATTTGGCCAGATGTATCCATATTGATTTATTTATAACCATAGGGAATTGTTTAAAACGTGACAGATGCTATTTGTCAGAGTAGGAAAAGCACAGCTGTAAATAATAAAATGTAAGAATGGCCGCATTACATTTAGCTGCTTCAGAGTTAGGGCTCTGGTATTCCGCATGGCATTTATTAGTGGGACGCTTAAATGGAACACAGCCATCGTTATTGTCATCAGTAACACCTGTGCTTTCCTATTATGACAGGTCATAATGTCTGCTGTGAATAAATGCCTAATGAAATGTTGGAGCTTTTGCCAGATGACACAGTAAATGCTAAGTTATACCAATAGGAATACTAATGACAGCACATGGTAAAGTATATCATTCCAATGTACAATATTTAATTTTAAATGTAGATTTTATTATCTTTTTGGTATAGTTAACCTATTACATGTACTGGCACTTTGTGTCACTTGCAACGTTCTCTTGCACTATTTATTTGATCTATTTCTGTTTCTTCGTGCACTTTTTTTTATCATGTTATGTCTTAGGTGTGTTTATGTTGCATTGTTGGAGGAGCCTGGGTCAAGCAAAATCTTGAGAAAATGCAATGATCTACAACAAAAACACAGATAAACGTGTTTGGTATGAGAAGAAGATGATTACAATAATTCATACTGTATAGTGCAGCTTAATAAGGATAAACAAACTTGACAGATTCACATTCTCAGTAACTTATGGTGCACACGAACAGTTCACACGTGCTCCTTATTGATCGTATCACATCTAATTTCTCTCACAGTTGGAGTCTGTCAGATGTGCCTGAGGTCATACACCCTCACTTCCTGTCTCGGTGCGGTGGGGATTCTCTTGACTGTTTGGTAACAAATGATCATCCTCCTGGCTGCCCTCTGAAGCCCAGGCTGAAATAGCCCTCAGTAGCCAGCTCCTTCTCCCATATACACACCTAATGGAGGTGGGAGACGACCGAGATGGATTTCCTCTGTCATTCTCCACTCATGCGTGCCAGACTCTATTTGAAGAGATAAGCCATGTTTGAGTCCAAGTCTCTAATTAGCCATGTGGCCCTTTTTCCTCATTGGGAAAGCTATTATGCTTCCTAATAACAGCTTTCGCCGAGCCCTGAAAGGAAATAACTAACACTCTCAGTTAAGAGAAGGCATTGTTTTGAAGTCCAAAGTAAATGAGAGCACAGGATTGCATTTTGTGGGGATTTGCAAGTATGCAAATAGCATTAGAGGAAGATGCAGTGTGTGTGCATAAGCTAAAGCGCAGCGAAGAGAGACATGCCAGAGAAGTGGGTCTCAGATGATTAAGAGCTGCCTCTTTCCCCAGGCGCCTTTGTCTCTGGAGACACATCATCTTCCTGATAGTTTCTACGCTGAGCTTCGGCCCTGTGACAGATGACAGAGAGAGACGCCCAGCTACTCTTCCCCGTGTCTGGTTCAGGAGGGCAGACCGCTGCATCTAGCTTTATTTATCTTACAAATGACTCTATCTCTAGGCGCTGGTGTTTGACTTCACAGCTAGATGATTGAGAGGGTGTAGACCTGATCTGATCTCCACACTCCCCTCTCCCGGTTGTAATGTTTTCCCTCCTAGACACTTAAAACTCAAAAAGCCTCCTTCCATTAGTTCCAAAACAGGTATTTTTCTCTTCTTGCCAACTCTCATGGAACATGCTGCTAATCACATTTGATATGGTCTGTGTTTCAGTTCCTATTCTATTAAAAGACACCTCTGTGTAATCAAGAAGCCTCTGTGTGTTTCTGTCTTTCATTTCTTTTTTCTTCAAAAGACAAGAACAGGATCCTTCATTTCCTAATTAACCAACACAGGGGTTTGTGGAGGAGAGAAAATAAATTGAAGCATGGATTGTCCTCCGAGTCGAGGCAATTAGCACCTTATCCTTGCCTGCACCGCTACGCAACATCACAGGTTGCCTAAATAGTTGTTTCTGTTCGTTGCCCCGGTGTTTTCTCTTTTTTCTTTCCTTCCCTCCTATGGAGACTGACCTAGATGGATAAGAAATGTCAAGCGTAAGGCAGGTAGAAGATGAGAGAAACAGTGGAGAGAGGAGACAAAAGCAGACCCAAAGCCTGCACTCAGATCCACTCATGCAGAAAATGGAAAGAAAAAAATAAGATCCACTCTTTTCTCTCGGTGCATCCCCGGAGAGGTCACCTTTTCTCACAGTCACATGGTGAAAGCAGTCAGATGTGTGGAAGGTGCCACATCCACTTGTTCTGAAAGATCAAAGCCTAATTACAACCAGAATATTCAATGGTGTTATGGTTTATTGCAGGTTTTTTTTCACCTCTTACACCTCTTGACATGTGTAGAGACCTAACCGGCTCAAAGTATAGGCTAATACTGAGCTCATGCTTTCATGCTGCTTTCTTTCTTCTTATTCTATTTCATTGAGATGAATTTATTGTGTTTTTATTGTGTTGCGCTGTTGGAGGAGCCTGTGACCTAAGATTGTCATCGTCATAACTACAGTGTAGCTATGTACGCATGACCAATAAAAGCCTTGAACCTTGAACCTTGATGAGTGAGTTAAAACGCCTATTAGACAACAGCAGCAACACATTGAAATATTTTAGGACTCGTTATGCTCAAACTGCTGATTAACAGTTTTAACTGCAACATTTCCTTTTAAATTGGTCTTTTAATCGTTTAACCTTATTATAATTATAAAGTTTACTTTTGTTACTAGTATCTTTTTTTGCTGTTGCACATGTTCACTTATATTTTATACGGTTTTATATTGTTGTATCGATTCACTTCTTCTTGTGTGTTATTGTTCCAAGAGGAATCATTATTTTATTGTATTTTATTTAACCTGTAAAATGTAAATGTTGTTGCTATGCTGCATGTAACTGAAAAGGTCATAACATCTGATGCCTGTACTACGAAGCCGGATTTTTGCTTAGCGGGCTAACTTCGGGGAAAACTCGGGGTTTCCGGTCCTATGATGATGGTTCTCTTTTTAGCAGGCTAGATCTCCATGGTAACTTATGCTGAGCGGCAAACTTGCTCCGGAGCAGGTTAGGTGGGAGGTGGGCGTATCTGAAGCTTGGGGATTTTTTGCAAGCAACGCGACCAACAACCAATCACATGAATCTCCCGCCCCCGACATACAAAGCAATAGCAATGTTAAAACGAAGTAAACTAGATATAAAATCCCCAAACAGGCGAAAACCTACCAGTTTCACCCACTGTCTCTGCCACCTCCCTCCATGCCTCGCTCCTCCGGTTTGTATCCCGGTAGATGAACAGAGACTGATCATACAGCACCGGGTGATTCACTACCGCTATAATGAATTTTCCCTCCATTTTTTGGAATATGAGGAAATGACCTGCGTAGTCTCTCCCAGCATACACGCGGTTTGATTGGCTAGCGCTTGTACTGGCAGATTTGCATAAACGGGATTTCATTGCTCAACTTTTGACGCCAGCAATGCTCCACGTCGCTTCCCAAAATGCAGTTCGGCTAAAAGTGACGTCACCCCATTCAAAGTGAATGGGCAGAAGCGTTTGAAGCTTCAACGCACGCCGCTGTGTGGACGGGCCGTAACAGTACGTCCACACAGCAGCGTTTCAAAAATCTTGAAAATCTTGGAGCTGGGCGTGTCTGAAAGCTTGGGGATTTTTTGCGAGCAACGCGACTAACAACCAATCACATGAATCTCCCGCCCCCGACATACAAAGCAAAAAACCCCGGGGATTTTATGCGAGCAATATATATATATATATATAAACTCCCCAAACAGGCGAAAACCTACCAGTTTCACCCACTGTCTCTGCCACCTCCCTCCATGCCTGGTTCCTCCGGTTTGTATCCCGTTAATAGTTCTGGTCGTAAAGAACCGGGTGATTTGCTACCGTAATTTCTCGTTTGGAATATGAGGAAATGAACTGCGGTCTGGTTCTCCCTGCTTACACGCGGTTTGATTGGCTAGCGCTTCTACTGTCAGATTTGCATAAACGTGATTTGATTGGCTGACGCTTCCAGCTCAGCTTCAAAAGTTGAACATTGCTCAACTTTTGAATCCTGGAAATCCTGGAAATCTTCACTTCGCTCCCCCACAATGCAGTTCGGCGAAAAGCGAGGCAAAGTGACGTCATCCCCATTCAAAGTCAATGGGCAGAGAAGCGGTGGAAGATTCGTCTAAAGCTGCTGTGTGGACGTACCGTAAGAGATCAACTCAGTGAAAGCACCGCCTGCTGACCAATCAGAGCTCAGTGTGCAGAGTTTAAAGTGATCAAGTCGTATTACAGGAGAAAGGAAATACAGTTTAAACTGCCGTTGCAGGAAAGACGGCCGGCAAAAATCACAGACTGTGTGAACGTGAACATTTATTGAATATCACCTCCCATCTTCAGAGCAATCCGACTATTATAACATTAGCGTTAAGAAAGCTTAATTAAATATCTGCCACAACAAGCGGATCGAAGTAACAGTACAGTCCGCGGCATATCACATCATAATGTAGGCCTATCATATATCTCCTTATCTGAGTCAGCTGAGCCGTATCTGGCCGTGCAACACTCACAGTGTCACATACTGTATGCAGAAGTATTATTTTAAGCAACACATTACGTTGACGAAACACTCGAGACAAATGTAATTAAAGTCAGATCGTGTCTTAGACGGGGCAGTGATATCATAAACCTGTTAATGTATGCATTCAAACACTTTTTCTTTTGCCAGCTGTATTCACCTTGCAGGTGCAGCTATGTGGCTTTTATCCTGGATAAAGTGTTTAAGTCATGGATGTTTAAAGTTTAACGTCTTCATATGTCTAATATTATGGTTGACTTTTCATTCAGGAAGTATGACGCTGCACTGTCAGTATGCTTCTCCATGTTTGTGATTGGTCGAATGCTTCAAATACCACCCCTCTCATGTGAACGCGCAACCTAACCTACCCTTCAAAACGATAAGTGGAAAACAACTTCAAGGTTGTTGTTTATTTAATACAATGGCATTCATTACCCTGAAAAGACTTCGGTTGAGATTCTCTGAATAATAATAACACTGACAACCCTCTTACACTCAGCTGCCAGTCTATTAAGGACACCTACATCATGTTGCGGCCAAAATCATCTAGAACTAAAACAGATAATTAAATTAAAATAATACAGCCGCTGAGGCACTAGTTAGCGGATCTTACGCAGGGCAATGATCCAGGTCCAGACAAGATTCTCCGTTGTGCATTTTATTCCAATAACAAAATACAACAAACAGGTTTCCTATATCTCTTTTATTTAAAGGAATGGTATGCTCATGACACTCATTTTTAAATAATTATCATCCGATAAAACAGACCAGTCTCTGCCAGTCTTTCTTTTTTTTTTTTTAATCCGATGACATTATCAGTGATTTTAAACTGATTAATTACCGAAATAACATCAACACTGTGGGCGGCGCCATTTTACCGGACGTGACGTAAACCATGCGTTTGGTTTCGAGGACACGTTGATGTTCATGTTATTTACTGTAGTAGTTACTCTCTTCAAATATGCCTCATTGTATCGCGAAACATTGCCACAATTCTGATAGGAACAATCCACGGAATGCTCGGTTCCATCTGTTGCCAAAAGGTAAGCGTAGGAAGTACGTTCGGAGGCAGTGGCAAGCGAAATGTGGCCGGCCCGAACCGAAAGATCCACAGGCGCATGTATGCAGCGAACATTTCAAGTTTCCGGACGACTACTCTGAGAGTATGATAAAACATAACATGAGATTTATTGAACAACCATTACTCAATGGAGATGCAGTACCATCGGTCTTTCTGGTGTCATCACCGACCAGGACACCAGTTCGGCCAGTTGAGAAATCGCCCTCTGCAAGTGTGAAGCGAGGAGGACCAGAAGTAGTGCTCGGAGTAAGAATAAGGTATGTTATAGCGCATTTCCATTGCAGCGGGTAGCCCCGTTTAAACGTCATTTATCGTCCAGGCCAGGCCAGTTTTTGGTGGCCTTTCCATATAGCGTAGTACCGGCTAGTGGGTATTTTCCCCCAGTTTTTCCGGCCCCATAAAACCGTGGTTCTAGGGCCAGGGACAACGAGGCTGAGTATGCTAAACTAGAGAGGGAATCGCTAGCAAGGGTGGTACTACATGCATACATATCTAGTAATCAAAATCATTGTATCTACTAAGTAGTACTAAGTAGGCTCGAACCTGTATGGCTGAATTCCCCCATCCAATCTCTTCATATTGCTCAAAACTTCTTCCTCGGCTGACGAGTCCGAACTCAAATACTCCATGTTTTCGTGTGTTTACAAAGTGAACGCATGGATGACGTCACGACCATCACGTGACTACTGAAAATGGGCAAAATGGCAGCGGCCTGACGGAATATACAGGTTTTGATAAAAAAGAGCTATAAAAACATTATTTACCGGGGAATATCGCTGATTTCTTCAGGGTATGGTTTAAACATAATGTTTCACTAAATACTGAAGTTTTGATTAATTATCTAATGAGTGGAGCATTCCTTTAAGCCTTTCCTATGGCTTTCCTTTGTGTGGCTTGAAACACCCTGGTAAAAAACCGTTTGCCTACTAGTGCTCTGGCTCCCACCTCCACCTGTCTCCAATATATACAATTACACCAGGTGCTCTAATCACCCAGTGCCCAAAACATGCCTTCAAAATAAAAGCATAGAAACTACTTTAACTTATGACACTAACTAAGAATACATATAAATAAATGATAATAATAAACACTATAAACAGCAAGAAAATAAATGTTAAACTATTAAATTGTATAAAGAGATATATATATAGCTCCAACACATCAGCATATTCCTTACCTTCAATTCTGCCTCAAAGGCTGTTTATCATTGTCTCTGATGCTGCTGTGTTGAGTTATATTTAGTTTAAACCTCTTGATATCGAGCGGTTGGGGACAGAATATTGTAAAATGCTACAGCTCACTTTTATTGGGAAATCTGTCGTGGTCTGGCTTTTGTCCTTTGGGGCTGAATTGAATAAGAGTAACATAATTTCCAACTCCAGGGACACCATAGTGACCTTATGGGTCCAAGATAAGGGTCTGTTAAAGAAACACAATATTGCAACCCTATACAAAATATATTATTTCTAAAGTTTTTGAAAAAATATGTCTTAAATATGTGCATACATTTTACAAAAATCCAATGGCTAAATACAAATGTATTTTTGGTCACAATTCTGAGGTGTTTGCTTGCACTATAACCAAACCATTAATCAGAAACCACGAGGTCATGGTGGGTATTGACCTGCTGCTACTGTATGTGTAGAGACCAAGACCTCCTCTGAAGGCAATTTGTCACAATCATAAGTAACTAGCTTGAATTCCACTGGGCTCTCTGTTTCAACAGCGTCTATTTGAGATTTTCTTTCAAACTGTCTGGTTGTCAGCCTTTGGACGTTAAGGTCAAACATGTTCGTTGTAGCTTCATAAGGTGCTCTTTTGATGAGGTTGAGCGTTATCCCTTTACCAATGGCCCCTTTTTAAGTCCCACTGGTTATACCATTAAATCAAGCTTTGCAATGTGGGGAAAAAATGATATTTTTACTTATTTTCACAAAAGCATAAAAACCTGTGTGTGCATGACATTCAGAAGAGGAAATTCAAAAGAGGAGGAACACAAACATTAGGTCATGCTGTGGGCACCAGAGCAAGGTACTACAGATATCATTAAGCTGCCATGTGGTACAAATCACCATAGAGGGCTATAATACAGTAGGAAGGGTGTGGCAAACAACCAAACAAATACTAGTGATGCCCTGCAGTAGAAGCAGTGAATGCACTAATGATGCTTTTTATTTACCTCTCTGTCTTGTATAAATTAACATTCACATACATTTTGGAGACATGCCTTTCTTACTTATTAGCCTAATAATATTTGTTGTCACATCAACCTATCTGCAAAGTCTTTCTTGCCAAGGCAAAGTGGTAATCTTGGGCATACTGCATCTAAAATACTTTGATATCCAATTTGGGCTGCACTCCATTCCTGTCAAATAAAGCCTGCTTTTAATGTCCCACTGGACATTGGTTGTCTTAACATCCAGATGGTTTAACATAATGTGTGGGACTTTGTGTTCAGCTCAAAAGTTAAAAAAATAAGAGATAAAGTATGTGTTTCATTTTTATCCTGACTGGGTCAAGACACGGACCAGATGCTGGCAATTTGCCATGGTAACAGTTGGACGAATCCCAAGCACGGAGCTCCTGTTCGGGACGTAGGCAGCAGAGTGGGCTGAGAGAACGTCTCCTGGGTTCCAGGTAAGGTGTGGAATATTGTTTACTCTTTGCTCACATATGGATAATAGAAATCTCCTACAGGTGTAAAAACACCCAAGGGTACAGCTCACCGTAGAGTGTCATCGATATGGTGAGGAGGTTGACAATGTCCAGGTTGCGTGTCTACCTCGCCAGGCTTTGCTCTTCACAGACGTCTTTCTATGCAGAAAGAAGCAGGACCAGGTGTCTGATAAAGGGTAAAAGAAAGCCTGACGACAGGTGTTTAGAACTCTGATAACAGTAAGGCCCAATCCCAAACCACTCCCTCGACCCTACCCCTCCGTGATGGAGTGAACTCCGTCTCCACACTCGCAGCTCAACAAGGCTCCCTCTGTCAGATGGATGGAGTAAATACAGCAGCAAGCTTTGGGACGGCCTCCCCTCTCTCCGGCAGAAACAGGAAATGCCGTAACTGTATGTAACAACGGTTTCAAATCAGCATCTCTTAGAAAAAAAGTTTAAATGAATAACTCAAATAAAACTCCAAACATCTTTCATTGTGTTTCAAAGCTCTTTTAGTTTTAAACCTGATAAGCTTCTTAGTGTTTGCAACGGTCTGTAAATATAGGCTACACAACTTTATAATAAAATGCACAATTTTACCTTTTTCTAGACTAAACACAGGTATGATCCTAAGTTAAAACATATGAGGTTATCATGAGGTTGTTAACATCGCAGTTTATCAGTGGATGTTTGCTGTAACTACTTTTTAACAGCTTGTTTCCCGACGGACACACACAGCGTGACTCCGGTCAGGTAGAGACCGGTCTCAAGTCAGCATCGCTGCAGACTCGCTGTTTGAGGGCTTGATAGCCCACTCCCCCTCCACACCGTTCCACACTCGTTGCTTTGGAACAGCCCTTAATATGGCGGACCCTCCGCGTGAACGCGCAAACGGAGGGGTAGGGTGTAGGGGGCGGTTTGGGAATGGGCCTTAATCTCTACTATTTTTAAATCAGGGGAATAGGGCCAACCACTCCTTGATGTAGTACTTCTATTATAATTTGAATCCCCACGATAAGTCATCTCATGTTTAGGAACACCGGTCCTCGAAAATTGCTTATGAAGAGTGCATGTGAAGTCATCAAAGGTTAATTGTAAATAAGCCATCTGTATGTCAAATATGTTTTATATGTCTTAAATGATATGATGAATTGGAAATGGGGGACCCTGATGTAAACAAGACAAAAGTCTTTCTCTGGTCTGCATCCCCTTAACAATTGTATGTTTTGAGCTGTACTGTACTGTACCCAATATACAAGCTGTTAATAAACTTTTCAATCAATCAATCAATCAATAATCTCGAAGGAGATTGGCCCACACTGTGACCAGAGGTCTGTAAACAGTTCTGAGATCAAGTAACACATAAGACAACACAAATGGAGCCTTTTCATTAGGGTTGACAGAGGATATCAGGTCCATTTAAAAGGGTCTTATGATATCTAGGAAAATAGTTATAATTAAGTACAAGTAATAATAATGGTAATTATTGATAAAAGCAAGGGGCTTCATTTTATACATAAACACAATTACAGAAATAACGGATGTATTATTGAATGGGAAAACAGATTGAAGTTGCGGCAGGAGGGGAGAAAATCTTGATAGATGGCCAAGCTAACGTTTTTTTTATTATTATGGTCCCAAGGGATTATCTGTGACTGTCAGTGGACCCAACATAGGACTCCAAATAATCTTGGACCTCCAGTCAGAGATGGCAGATTGAACAAATACCAGCTGCCTTCAGATGGCTATAGAGAGTTAACAGTGTACCAAAACATACTAATGTACTACAATAAATGTAAAACAACAACCAACTAAATACCACATTTGGGATATTATTGTAAAGAATAATGAACCGAAATAATCCACTGAGTTAGCAGTTTCACATTTTTCGAATGAGCTCAGGGGGATTAATCAGCATCATTCAGGCTATGATGTGACCAATGGATGTTAGATATGCTTATTATTAATGTATATTCATCCTTGCCCATTGTATTGTTTAAATGCTTTAGAACTATGTGGCTGCTTTTGTATTTATATATGAACAAGAGTCCTGGGAGTTGAGGAGAGATGACCTGAAACCCCTGCGGTAGGTTAGAGTTTACTGATACCATATCTTGCTCAAAACTAAATGGAAAAGTTGGAATCTCTGCAATGAGGGTCAAGTTAAAGAAAAAAAAAAAGAACAACACTTTTTGTAAGAAACTTTGACAACAGAAGTACATTAACTCTCTCCGTAGACATAGCTTTGAGCCAAACCAAGCAGAAACTAAATGAATCAATAGTTGTTATGAACAGCCTCAGAAAAATAATATAAACTCTGCACCCTCCTCCCTCTACAGAGTGTCTGACAGCACCAAGAGAAGTTGTTAGCGGGAAAATGCTCACATCGATCTACTCACACTAACAACGCACAAGTCAGTTAAGTTGATGGGTTTTGAATTCCACAATAATGTGTTTCACCAACTGTTAAACATTCTTGTCTAGCAAATTTTACTACGGGGGAATTGCTTCGACTGTTATTACATATTTTAGAGTTTTTATGTTCCTTGAACTATTTAATTATCTTTTCTCAGTGATGGGCAGGAAAGGAGGGATTACTTAAAAAATATACCATTACAATTGCTAATTAATTTACAAATGTAATCATTAAACTAATCTAAGTATCCCAATACCACAGGAATACAAACTGATCACTCTCCATTACTTTTCAATTACCTCAGGACTCTAAGCCAAATAAATATAGAAATAATATCAGTAAAATGGCTTTCATTTAAGTGGATTACAAAAAAGTGATGCCATGAAGAACTGGAAACTCATGATTCCCACTTGTTTTAAACTGTATCAGTAATCTGATTACGTAACTGTAAAGAAATACACTTTTGTTTAGAAAAGTGCTTTGAAAAGACATTTCTCAGAATCTGAGAAATGTTTTTGATAGAAAAATACTAAGGCTACAAGTGTATTGCCCAGGCAAAATAATGATATATTAACTGTATTTCTTATCAAATAGGGCTTTTACCATATCAACCATCCTAGAATAGAGACGCAATGATACAATGGCCTAAGGTTTAGCAGTTAGCTTTAGCAGAATACCAGTAACATGTTTTCCATCATTCTTCAAGCCTGGTGATAGGGATATCTGAATTTAAATTGACAAAATCCACTTTTTCATGTCTTTTATACATACAAAATGAAAGCAATACACCTCAGTTCATTTTGAGTATGAGGGCATTATGTCTTAAATCAGATACATTTTTAAATGACCTTGCAGGTCATTGCAGCTGTGTGTTCAGGCGCCGTCAGAGCAGAATTTGCAAGGTCAATTTTACTCACCATGGAGAAGCAGGCCTGGAACACATGTGTGCAGAGTTGCATGCATTAGGGCCTGTGTCCACAGAGTGCCATAGCCTTTTTTTCCATTTGTTTCTAATGAGGAGTATGATGCACACTCAAATAGAAGCTCTGCAACCAGCGTCTTTTTTTCGGAACACTTTTTTTGTCCTGGCGCTCCAAGCGCTTGCGGTTGAACATATTTTTAAAAAGCCGGAGAAGTCACTGTTGAGATTGGAAATAGAAGTTATTTTTCTGAGCCGATATACTTCCTTTAATCTGACATATTCTCAAGGTGATAGGCTGTCTTTGAATTCCAGGTCTGTGTCCATGATCACACCAATGTTGACCTTTACAAGGATTCTAATAAATTGAGCGCAGACATTTACATTATAGAAATGTTATGGCAAGGTTAAAGTACATTCAGTAGCTGACCTATAGCTCATTGCAAACACATTGCAGCACATTAAAACCAAGCAACAGTATATCAGTCATAGTATGGTCTTTGTGTTCAACAAAAGCTACTTGCTGATTTCGTGAGGGGCATCAATTCTACTTACTGTATTCATGTGTCTCTTTCTCAGAAAACCTTTTAGATTTCTCCATCAACCAACCACGCACTTTTGTTCCTTTCCCCGAAGCTCTCAGGGCTCCAATTAAAGCCGTCGTACTCCTTGGCTTGTTCTCTACACACTCATACTTCTTGTCCCCACTTTCTTCTGCTCCTATGTTAATGTATGCTTTTCAAACCATAAGGGGACGCCGCTCATCCCCATTGTAATGACCTCCACTGAGACCCATGAAGCTGTTTTTGTAAATCCCCCAGTTGTTTGTTAGAGGACTTTGCTCTTAAATGAACACTCGTGACACAGTGCCATGTGAAGATCAATCCCTTGTTATCCGTTTGAATGCCATCACAGTGGTGCTGACATCCAGATAAGGGGGTCATTTGCAAATGTTACAGAGGACATTGGGTCCCAAAACCTTTTTTTAAGATCCTTTCAAGCACTGCAGTAGCTTATAATTAACCACCATGAAGAGACTTAGGGTACATCCACATCACATATGATCCAATGTGTGCACAAGCTGCCGGATGAGAAAAATATTTACCTCAGCTTCATTGTGGTAATTACAAGTTTGATGTGTGAATGTTTGGAGGCCCCATATCTCCAAACTGGTGTCCCATATTGTAAAAGTGTGTCAACAGAGGCAGTAAACACAGCCATTATTCAATGTGCGACAGCAGGCCAAGCTAATGAAAATCATAAAAGATTGGAGATAATACGTCACGTTCATACAGTTGGCTCTGTTAACCAAAATAGAACTGACAGGAAAGTCTGACAAAAAGCGAGATTTTTATGTAAAGGTCCAAAATGTTAGCCTATTGGGGAAATAGAGTAGAGTGATGTATTGTGCTAATAACAACATCTCATTCCCATTTGCACAACTGCAATGTAGAAACAGAGAACATGTTATTTCTCATAACTATACCATTATACCAAGCGTTTTAAACAATATCCTTCAGCAAAAAGAGACTTAGAGCATAATGAGTTTTTTATTGTTTGACCTTTTGAACTCTTAAACTTACATATATTTATTTTCCAAATACAATAAACATTTTAATATTATTTCCAATAAATTAACTAAAGTGTGAACATATTTTCTGTACTTAATCATTGTTGAAAACGTTTCCAATATTTATCAAATGTATTCTTGAACATTTCATGCATTTTATTTTAATTATGTGATACTTTGATATCATTTTACATTTTCTCTGTCAATTATTTCTGTTCGGCTGTTGGTTCACAAGTTTGACCTTTTCACTTTCAGTTAATGAGGCACAGAAGGATATCATTTTGTATTGTAATTGTTATGCATTTCATAAATTATCTTTAATTATGTTTCATAGAAATGTATCATCCAACCTCTGGAGAACCATGTGTGTTGATTTAATTATCCAAAAATGGTCAGAAGCCCCAAAATCCAGATTTTGTTGGTACATTGTTTGTACCTTTTATTACTATCAATGAAATCAATCACATTTTTCTATTTTGTTTTTTACATTGGAAAAACCTTGATATAAAATACATTAGTTTTGCATAACATAACATAAAGTAACATAAACTTTTTTTACAATTGGTTGATGTTGATAAATAGAGACGAGACACTTCTTCTGTTCACTTAGAAACAAGCCAAATGTGTGTGTGTGTGTGTGTGTGTGTGTGTGTGTGTGGTGTGTGTGTGTGTGTGTGTGTGTGTGTGTGTGTGTGTGTGTGTGGGTGTGTGTGTGTGTGTGTGTGTGTGTGTGTGTGTGTGTGTGTGTGTGTGTGTGTGTGTGTGTGTGTGTGTGTGTGTGTGTGTGTGTGTGTGTGTACACATTTCTGAACCCTTTTAGCCTCCACTTCACTTTTTTCGTAGATTTTCAAAAGGGTCAATTTGACCCTAAATGTAACGGGAGGGTTAAGACAAATATTTAACAAAGAACGTTTCTCCCAGGTATACCTTTTTAAGTTAAATACCTGTCAATGTTCCCGTGGTGTGGATACAAAGCCTGTGTTGCAGAGTGCACTTGAAAGTTTCCTAAAGTGGGGGAAATTGGCCTTCTAATCACATGCTGTCAGTAATGAATGTCAGTGGCCATATGCTTGCACACAGCCTGAAAATTAAATTGGCACTTTTCTTGCAGCACTCCTGCCGAGGCCCAAGGACTCGCTACCTCCTATTTAATCTGTCACACAGAGCTGTTATATGCAACAGTGACGATTATTTAAAAAAAAGAGGACCCTGTACTCTGGTGCTGATTAAAAACAAATCCCAAAAAAGTAATTGGCATCTATTAGAATCATTTCCGGGCTGTCATCTGTCTGACAGGTGGAAACCCTCACTGACAACCAAAGATTATTTGGCATCTTTAATATAAATCATTTCTGTTCAGCCCTATTATGACTGGTATAAGAAGAAACTACAGACACTGTCAATCCACCCTGGTGTGAATGGTCCGGTATCTAGTTTGGATAGCAAAGATGACGAGAGCAAACAAATTATGTTTTTCTATCCATCTTATCTTTGATGAATCCGACTATAGGCTACATCTTTTAAAGGTCCCATATTGTGTAAAGAGAGATTATATTATGTCTCATTAAGTTATAAACCAGGTCAAGGTGCTATATGCTGTAAAAACTCCTATTATGTATATATATATTTAATATATTTATTAAGATGGACAGAAGAATGCTAATATGAAGCTCTGAGAGCTCTTTCAAATCATTTTTCCACCAGCTGTTTAACTAGTTACTGGTGAATTCCTGGACTAATGAATCACTAGTTGAACTGAAAAAAATAAATCCCACAAACATTGTACAGGTATTGAATAATTGGGGTAGGAAAATTGTTCTAAGGGTTATTGTCCTTGTTAGAGAGATTTACCATCTAAGCTGGGCACTTCGTAATATTGTGAGCTGCCATCAACAATGACTTTTCATTTTTCATGGTTGCCATGTTGCTATGATCATTGCGTTATTGTCACATTTCAGTTCAAATGAATGTCATTTCCAAGTAACCAAACAATAATCCCTCTGTCAATGCTTACGTTTGCCCTTGTAAAAAGAACGAGATGCTAAATCTTGATTATAATTGGTATTGTCACAATGAGTGAGGAATTAGTGACTTTCTTATCTGTTGCAATAATCACTGAAGATAACATTTAATCATTGATATTCATGAATATGAAAAACAGCCCCTCCAGGTATCATAAAAGCAACATTGGACTGCTCTAATTAAACTGAACTTCCCTTCCGAACAGCGAGCATGGTTTTGGCAAAGTAATATTGCCTCCTCGGTTCCCATCTCAGCAAGATATCCGCCTCCTACATCAGCTAGTCTTCTGGAACATTGCAGGTTGCAACAATCAATGAAGAGCCTAAATTGGAAATATCTCTTTCCAGTTACTGTTTAAAAAATGCCCGGCCATCGTAGAAATACTGGATTTAATTGCATGAAATGCTGAATGACACCACATATTAGAGCTGGTAAAGGTAATGGTCTGTAATCCTCACTAATGGTCCCAGGAGACTAACTGAGTCACACCAATTACCTGATAAATCACACAAATACCCACGTGCATGCGTATAGTAATGGATGGAATGTTTGACTAGAGAGAGGAGACTATATGCTTTGAGCAAAGGATGAAATATATAGTGTAGCCATTTCTTAGAGTTGTTTTTGTCAGTTTCTTGACTATTGACCTTTTGCTGCTGTCAGCCATTTAACCTAATGGAAGAAAAACACACCAAGAAGTCTTGCAGATTTCTGGAAGTAGTTGCAGTCTCTGACAGTTTATTTTAGGATGGTTGTAAGACGTGACGTCTTACAACCATCCTAAAATAAACTGTCAACACAACTAGATTATTCGTATTGTTTATTTCTTTGTAAACAATCGCCTCATACCTCATCACTGGGGGTAGATATTGAAAATATGTGGGAAATATCTAGAATAACAAATCCTTAAGAAACTCTTGGATCAATATGTTCTCAGTGACGTTAATGTGATAGGATGCGAGGAACAGACATGTAATGTGCGCCGCTGGATCCTTTCTGACTAAAGATTAGTCTTAATGTGGGTCAACACAAGGCCTTCAAATATGCACCAGCAGTCAGTTAGAACAGGGGTTCCCAAACTTTGCCATGCCAAAGACCCCCATATAGCATTATCCTCTGGCGGGGACCCTCCTGTTGTAATTTTTTTTTTAAATGATGTGTACAAGTGCCTCCCGATGGAGCATGCAGTGTGTTGCCACTACATTTGGGGCCTTCTGCCTGATCGAAGCTGTCACTCCGCCTGTCATAGCCCCACTGCCCCATCTGAACACACACCCACACAACGAGACCAGTCAAGTCCGTTTGAGATGATCTAAAACTTGGAAAATGTCTCTTCATGTGGTCCTACCTTCCAGTGCTTTAAAATAATATTTCCTCAACAAAGTTGTCTTCTGAAATAAATCTGATGTACGCAAGCAATTCTGCGACATTTGCTACATCCGTGCTCTCATCCAGCTGCAGAGCGAAACATTCACTAGCTCTCACTTGCTCCAAAAGCTGAGCAGATTTTCACTCGCAGTAGCGGCAGCTCGATTCTGATTGGCTTGAAGGGCGGTCGTGTGATTCAAAAACAAAAAATATGAAAAGATTGGCATCAAAGGACACATAGATTGATAGATATGCAGTTATTAATAACATTACAAAAAAAAAAGATCAAACTTAAAAAAAAAAAAAAAAAACCTGTTTCCCTCAAACTTTGAGTGACCCCCCTGGCGGCCCCCGGGGGGTCGGGCCCCCACTTTGAAAAACACTGAGTTAGAATACCAAAAGTGGTTATTTGGCACAGCACTCAGTGACCTATAAATGAATTATAAGACAGAGAAGAAATGAAGCTCAGCGCAAGTTCAACCAGGAAGACCGTCTTTATATCCTGTCATTCCCATATTTCCATTTTACTAAATGATATCACCCCTCCCAATCAGTGATCTGGGCATTCCCTCCCCAGCTAACCTATAACTTCGTCTCTATTTCCACAAGCCAATCATTGGCATAGTCAAACCTTTAAATCTGCTCTCTCCCATCCCCAAAGTTGTCATTTCAGGTGACTCGACGCAGCCCTCCTCCACTCCTTCCACCTCCAGCTTAAACCACTCCTCTTCAGACCGACCTCCATCAATCCCTTCATGCCTCCACCACCACCAGTATCTAGACCCCGGGGGGTCTAATCGCCAAACATCATTACATTCATCTGTGTAGTCTTGGCAATAAATACGTATTGTTACATCAAAACAAGTCTCTCCTGATTGAACTGTAACTTAGAGCAGGAACTTAACAAAAGTCAGGGTGAGAAACCCACTAATATGTCATAGTGGCAAATACTTGAATAGTAATGCTGCTTTAAAAATGTTTGGTTGATTTTCTCTACAAGCAGGAGTAAATTCCAAGCAAGCAGGTGACGGAGTGATTTTAAAATCCAGAAATGCAACATTGTGGTAGGTAATTGAGTCACCTGTATTGATCACCCTATTAACCCCTTTTGCACAATTAGATTAATCTGGATATTTGTCTCTTAATGATCATTAGAGTTTTATTCACCGAGGGAGGAGAAATAAGTGTAACTTCTAAGATGTGTAAGGTAAGGTGGTATGCTTGGTCGTATCCCTTGAGAAAAGCTCTTGTGTGTCTGGCTGCTGTCTCTCCACACTCATGTGTCTATGATATCTCCATCTCTGCTGCTATCAGTTAATGAAGCCCAGTCTGGAGCGTGATGCTGCCATAAACCAATCTGCCGGACACACATGAGGAATTGGGGGGGGGTTTGTGAACAGGCAAACACCCACTGGCACTTTGATTGGTGGCATCTTTGACATCATAACATAAACATTTTATGTGGATAAATAAAATATTAAAGGTCCCATATTATATTATATTTGAACAATACATTATAGGGCCATATCTATACAAGACATGTCTTTGAAGTGTTTTGATCAAAGTACCAAACAGATCACCCATTGTGGCCATGCCTCATACCCCTCTATTTCAGCCTTGTTACAAAAGTGCTGATTTTGGGTCTGGCCCTTTAAATGTAACCGAGCTGCTGCTGGCCATGCCCCTATGGAGCGTCCGCATGCAAGCAGTGAGCTCTGTGAAAAGAAGGGTGTCTACCAGCAGAAACTCAGCTACACGCTGCCTTGATTAAACGGCATATTATGTTCCAAACCACATCAAGGATTATTTCTGAAACAGTGTGGAGCTCAAACACTCTCAGGTTTACCTCAACGACTAGGGTGACCAGGTGTCCTGCTTTGTGCGGGACTGCACAGCATTTTTGTTATTTGTCCCACACATTTAGCCGATGTCCCGCATTTGATATACAGTCGCCCGTCTTAAACAAGGCTTTCATACAAAGGTGTGTAGAAAACGAGAAGGCTATCATCACCATTAGCTGTGTCAGATGTCAATCAATCAACAGAGACATTTATTAACGGTAACACTTTATATTAAGGTACACAAATTCAGCATCAACTAGTTGTTAATTAACATGCATATTAGCAGTATATTGGCTCTTTGTTAGTCATTATAAAACACTTATTAATGCCTTATTCTACATGACCGTATTCTACAAGTAATAGGCCATTAGTTGAGGTAAATATGTTTTGAAGCTACTTCCCTGAAACTCTCAAGAAACGCCTGGCTCATAGAGAAAATATCGATCTATGGATATCATCCTCCTGAAACCAAAAGAGATGACATAACAGCAGCTGATTTAATTAACGTTTAGCAAAGAGGTCAGCAGACTGTGGCAGTAAACTAGCTCCGGTCATTTTTTTCTGGTCATAATAATTTCTTATGTTAATTCCATTCAAAACATGTATAATGAATTCCTTCGCTTGCATAGTTTGTGCAAACATTAAACCAAAGTAAAGCGTTGTTATTAATATTTATAAGCTAATAATGTAATAGAAATGTTCTTCTTAAGGGTTAGATAGACATTATCTAATCTAGCTCTTAGCAATGCAGTAACACGTCCCGCATTGTCCCGCAACAACGTCCTATTTGTCACCTGGTCACCCTAACAAGGACGGTACCTTTTATATCCGGCTTCTTTACATATATTCTCTCCAGTACAGCTTTAGCGATTTTTGCTAATGTAAACACAGACCATATTACTTCCAAAACATACACGCATTTCTGATATGATGTCAAATCCGCAGCAAATCTGGATCAGCTCCGTGGTACCACCGTTTTTAGAGATGTGGGTAAGGAGGAAAGGAGAGAGGGTTGTATTTTCTGACACTTTGAGAGTCTCCTGACAACCCAGGGAAACATTTATGTATTAAAGACATCAAAAAGTGTATTTTGCAGGTATTTTGTCCAGGTGTAATGTATGTAACAAGCACTGGGGGCCAAGTAGGTATGCTGAGTTGGTGTCGAGACCTCTGAAAGTAAACAAGTGAAAAATGTCAAAGATAGTGAGGGAGGAATAATCCCCTAAGGTGTCTGCATTACAGCAATAAGGGAGAAGCTGGCCATCGTGGGAAGAAGGTGCAGTCAGGTTTTCTGAATTCCCCACAAAGCTATCAGTCTGAGTATGATTTCTCAAGAGGGACCGGATCCCCCACACTCAGCTGTCTGCAGAGAGCTGTTTTTCTCCCAGGGGATAATTTGTGGCACTGCAGAGTAAGACATCAATTCTGTTTGACACGTTGTGTGGAGAAAATAGAAACATTTAAAGGCCTTTTATTTGTCATCGTTTTACCTCAGACAAATGTATTACCATGGAGGTTGCTGGCCTTGAGACAAAGCCCAGGTTTATTATGTATCTCTTTCATGTTCATATTTCTCTATTTGCTTGAAGTGGACTTTGTAAATACAGATGTTTTTGTTTTGGAGGTGAATGAAGGCAAACTCAAACATGTTACCAATGTTCTGGATATTAGGCCCATCAATATTCTGTTGTACTTGCACTTTTGTCATTTGTTGATATCACAGTTAATTGCAGCACTCAGCTCTTTTGACAATCACATTGAAGCACTTAGGAGCTTCAACTAAATGTTGTATGGCACACTGGACAAACTGTTAATACAGTGAGTAGGCTGCATGACAAATATCACACAGTGAAAATTAGCAACCCATCATAATATATTAAACACATGATACCTAATGTGTTCATGTCTTCGATTTCACAACTGTTCTCACGTGCAGCAGCGTCTCAACAGTTGGCAGCAAAGTTAAGAATGAATACACAGTGCAGTAAGCTGTGTCAAATAAACTTGGTTTCTCAAACTTCTTGCTGCATAAATACTCCATCTGTCTGTGCTGATCTCATCAACAATATCTAATCCACCTTAGCCGTCAGACTATTTTCGGCAACGTTTCTCCTCTAGGTGAGATAACATTCGGGATCTCATCGAGGGTATCAAACCTCTCCAATTGCTTTTAAGGTGATATTTTCATCCGATCTCTCTACTTGCAGTGGACTTCTCCGTCCCTCTCAGGACTCATGCCTTGTTACCAGCAGTGATGCACACATCTAGCCTCCAATGATGTCATCTATCTTTCCCTGACATTTGCACATGTATCTACAGACTCGTAGACAATGCTGTGTGTATGTGCACACACTTCAAGCCAATGCTATCGCACACAGTCCCATATGGAATACAGATACACACAATTAGAATTAGCAAGACACAGAAGCACACACACATTTTCCTCTCCAATAACAGATAGAGGTAGAGGAAGCTCACAATGGAAGTAATGTAGCACTCGGGAAAATGCCAAGTGTCTTATTAGTGGTGTAGAGATGGCTGGGAATCAATGCGCGACCCCACTGGTCACAACACAGCACTCCCAGAGACAAACATCATGGCACTCAGTCTGCACTATCCACCATAACAAAATAGAAAAAAACCTTCCACAGCTAAAGACCTTCTACCTCTCTGTGCAGTGCTTTGGGGGAGACGTGAGAGCTGCCAAGCAAAGGAACAGGCAACAGAAGGAGACTTATTTTCTCAGTTGTTGGTCCTAGGAGAGGACTCCTCTGCTCCACCTCCATACTGCAGACTACTTTTTAATTGAAGTCATCTCTTTTTAGCTAAACTTATTTTGATGCTATTAGTAAGAGCTCATTAATGAAATCTCTGTTTAGAACATAATGTTGTAAAAACATTGGCTTACAATTAGGAAAAACATATTGTGCCATCTACTATATGTTTGCAGCACCAATACGCACAGCTCACAATATGATTTTCTGTCAATGATTAGGTAATAACTGTGGCTAGGGCTGTTATATTTCATAGCATACCATACACAAACACTAGCTCATCACTATCCAATATAATTGGATTGTTTGATTACTTATGTAAGTCGTCTTTGATAAAAGCACATGCTTAAAGTAATGTAATGATAGTCGAATTCTGCTCAGTAAAAAGTGGTATTAGTATTAATTAAATAAGTATGGCACTTTAAAAGGGCTTGTAAGGCAGCCAAGCCTGTTTCCAGTGTTTATTTTGAACTAGATCTGGCCTGCTCTGTTCTTATGGAGAGTGTTATAATCTTCTCATCAAACTTATGTCAAGACAGCGAACAACCCTATTCCTTAAAATGGTGAACGTTTCCTGCAAGGCCTTATCATTCTCCATACCCTCTAGTTCACAAAAAACCTCATTAAAAGCATGTACATTTAAAGAGACAATATAATCATAATCTGAAGGTGGTTCCTGAGTCACTCTGGGAATTTAAATGAACTTAATTGTATGTGCTCTACACATATAGTGCAACAATGACCCCAGAATGATAAATGAAAGACTTGAGTTTGGATGTGGTCACAAACCACTCAAGGTGACACATTTCCATTTTACCCTTCCCATTCCTCTGTCTTGTTCATTATTAGGCAAGCTGCTGTGCACTTGTAAAAAGATACCGGGAAAACAAGGTTATTCCACATGAAAGGTGTGCATATTGCGTGGCAGCGGTGTAACAGACAGGGAAACAGCTGGTGGCTAATGGTGTTTTCCGAAGAAGAGCTGCTGTGGCTCTAACCATCTTCCATAATGCACTCTATTATTGTACCTACAACACTTTGACAAGACCCGGCCTCATCATGACTTTCCAAATGTACCTTTGGTCACAACTCAACTTGGGCAGAAAATCAGCTCTAAAACACGAAAGTCTGGGTGCAATGTTAAAAAACATTACAAATGTACCTTACTTTTTTATAACAAACAAAAAAAGATTGCCAATATGTCATCTCTGAAAACATTGCAATCTGTCTGTAAATGTATACAAATTACTATTTGTTGTTTGTGTTTTTTCCAGATCCAAGACATTGCCAGACCTGTGTTTTGTTCCACTTTTTCAGGCCAGGTCCAGATATCTCTTATTTTTCAGTTGTTCAACACTAAAGGCCCTGTCGACAGGTCAGCTTGACTGTAGTTTTTTTGGGTGAAAATGCTCACATATGAAACTAGAAAAACCTATTGATTCCATTGATACCACTCAGGGCCAACTTGTGGCCCCACGCAAAGTTATGTGATGAGGCCCTATGTCGCGAGCGTCGACGGGGGACGGGAGGGACGGGGGTGCAGGGGGGGATGTGCTAGTGGAGCCTCGCGGCGGTGAAATGAGCGCATATATCCGCATAAGCGATGAGGCTTCCTCCGCAAGATGAGGCCCCCTCCGCGAGGCGAGGCCCCACTTAGTCTGCGTGATCTGCGTGTAGGGAGGGGCGGCCCTGATACCACTTATGTCTTGATAACTTGTCGGGAAGTGCACTAAAATACATTTTTGACCACACTCGCTTTTGTCGAAAAGAGTTTAAAGAATGACCTGTCAAAACAGTGAGAAAGAATGACAGTGCCAGCGATCTCAAAAGAGTGAAGAAAACGACAGGTCTGAACCTGTTTGAAAAGGTAAGGTTGTAAGTCTTAAAATTCAGATAGAAAGATAAAAGAATGAGATGAGATACCAGGTCAAAATATTGAGAGATTAAGTCCAAATATATATAGAAATACTACGTCAAAAATATTAAGAACGTTTTTCACTATTTTAAGATGCTATGCCATTTTTTTAGGATAGTTTCTCACGGGACAGGATAATTGTGTTCAACCTCAGTGGTGGAAATGGTCCCTGAAGTTTCTGCAGGGGTTTGTACCTGGTATCTGTTGCCCTTTTCTCAACGACCGTCAAACAAATCAACAACATAACACCTACATCAGAAGTAGGCCTTCTGTGGTAAGGAATTTAATACACCCCTACCTCCCCATGTGCCCCAACTGAACTCATTCTTCTTTAACGGTGCACACACACACTCTTCACATAACAATTTAGGTTGCTGATGCAATTATTGCCGTAGACCTCATGCAGATAAATGATGACAAGTGCTTCTGTATCCCGCTGTTACCTATAATAAATATCCTCTAATTAATCGCTATTTTCAAACCTACCCATTCATCAACCTTTGATGTAAGTTATGTGTTAACATTGTTAAGAGAGCACACTGCCAGGAGTCATCAGATCAGATCATTATTGCCCCCTTTAGTTTAACCTGGTTTAACCACAGCTCGAAATGTTCTACTGAGATTGCATGTTGTTTGAAAGTTGGAAACGTTTTATTTTGTTCACCCTTTACTTCACTCTGGTTGCTTTTTGACAAATCCTGGGGAGAATATAACTGAGTGCAGATTTGTTCACACTTTTATTTTTTCATGCTATGTTATTCCATTACATGTGTATGCCAATATATGGATTACAAATGTATAAACGTTTGTACTTCTAAGTTTTAGAGCTACTGTAATCAGCATCTAGTTTGTACAAATCTATTTTACTCTGACCCTTTTGGTATTGGAAGAAGGTCTTCAAGGGTACAATATTTGTTTTAACTAACTAAAAACACTACAGGAAAAAAACCTAATTATACAGGAGTAGGACTGACTGGTTCCAACATTGCCAGCAGCATGATACACAAACATTTAACAAGCTTTTCAATTCTGCATTACTTTACCACGGTGCAAATGTAAAAAATAACACATAACAATTTTAAAGGAAACCAAATAACACATTTTAGAACCATAAAATATGAACATTAAGGGAACAGTTAAATAACTTTTACAGCCAGATGTTCCAGAATATCTCAAAGTTTTAGGTCATTTAAAAATGATTCAAGCATGGGGGTAGCATACTTAAATGCCCCTTTACAGGATACATTCCTGGATGATGAATAGACTGAATATATTTCATTCAATGTGGACTTGGATATTGTAGTGTTAATACTGGGAGTGTCTTCCTTGAGCATCACAATGAAGTTGAAATGATATATTGGCTGTGCTGCTTAACTTGGACTAAAGTGGTTTGAGAAGTTACCTTCATTGAGGAAAAAAAACATATGTTATTCTTCACACGGCCGCTTAAACTGTCAATGTTCTTGATTAACTTCTTAGTAATCCAAACATAATTGAGAACACATTTGGTCTCACACCACCATGACATTTATTTTGGATCCACCATAATTATATTGACAGTTGGTTTGCACCAAGGCTCTCCTGCATGTTTCCTCTTTGTGTTATTTGTAGACTTCCTTTTAAAAATGATGAACAGTAGGTGTTTCTCTATGTCGAGTAAAGCTGCTCCAGAGCCACTATTTCAAGGATACTACGTCATCGAGTGCCGCAGAAGGACTGTTCCAATTTCCAGGATACTTGGAATTCTACCGAGGCCGGCGTACTTCGTTGCGGGAAATGTTAAGGCTGCACATGCACATGTGGGGTGTTTCTCAATATCGAGTATGCTTGCTTGGTAGCACATGTCTTCCGAGTCACTTGCTTCAGAAGCGAGGCAAGAATACTTCCTGGCATTCGGAAAACGAAGAGTGGAACAGGCGAGCAAGTGTGCAGTTGTGCGTCATATGAGAGGCGCCTTACATTTTCCACCACAGATTTGGGGAAATTGGTCCGTACGCAAAGCATTGTGGGGATTTTAAAACCATGGAGTCTATACATGTGCAGCCTCGACATTTCTCCAAACGAAGTACGCCGGGCTCGGTAGAATTCCTGGACATTGGAACAGTCCTTTGGCGGCACTCGATGATGTAGTATGCTTGAAATAGTGGCTCTGGAGCTATGCTCTGGAGCAGCTTTACTCAACATTGAGAAACACCCCCAGTGTCTTGTGTACATCCTGATAGATGATACTGTCACTTTGGCAAAGCCATCAGAAAAAACAATTTAAAACCTAAAATACCCCAGACTTATCTGTCTGTCACATGGGCTGTAAATGAGAGCAAATAAGCTTAAGGACAGTGTCTGATGAAAATCGTCAACAAATGGAAACTGGTTCTTCTTGGCCAGGGTGACAGGGCCATAGAGTAGTGTTAGTAGTGTTTGACTTTGTAGTTACTGCATAAACTGGCATGCTGTGTAGAATCCTCAACCAACCAGTTAAATGTACACAACAGCGCAGACGTGTATCAGTCACGCTGATTTCTTAGGCATTTCAGTCGACAACAAATTAAATTGGAGAAACATGTTTATTTTCATTTGTAAACAAACTGTGAAGATCAACAGCACCATCTGAAGCTTTCAAAAGGTCTCTTGTTAATTAACTTTATATTATTTGAGTTGTTAAGGGACCAACATACATCTCTAATCTTCGTAAACTTTATTTGCTGCAAAGATTGTTTGTATAATTGCTTACTTTTTCAAACTCTAATTAGAGCTCTGCTCGACTGTTCAGAGAACTGAACATTCTCTTGAGTATAAGAAAAATATTCATCAAGTATGTTCTTATATTTTTCTACCATTTACAACATCTTCAAATTGAATTCCTAAATTAATTCATACAATACTTGAGAATGACTCCGATCACCTTTTTATATTTGTTCTGTTGGAATTTCAAAATGATATTAGATCTTTTATCTTTTTGTAATTGTTGATTGTTCTCCTTGCAGTCTGTTGAATGACCTCTCCAACCACATTTCTTCTTTCATCTCCATTATTCTGGATTCAATGCAGTCCTTAGTGTGTGCAAGCATAGATTTAATCGAGCTAACTAAAGAGGATATGCATCCATAAATACACTATACCTTTCTGGCTTTAACACAACATCTGAATAATTAGTATAAAAACATAAAAACAGGGTTGAGAGAACAAATATGTAGTTTTCTCTGCAGTCTGTTTGAAGCAGCGTGGCTGCATATTGCGAGATGACCGGAGCGCAAGATGAAAGTTCAAAAACATCTAATTTAAATGCAGGGGATTTGTGTTTTGTTCAACATATAAAGCACTCTCACTGTTGTAGATCTTTGAAATGGCAAGCCAGCCTTGAA
Source organism: Gymnodraco acuticeps (assembly GCF_902827175.1). Lineage (NCBI taxonomy): Eukaryota > Metazoa > Chordata > Actinopteri > Perciformes > Bathydraconidae > Gymnodraco > Gymnodraco acuticeps. The sequence goes on from NW_022989996.1 coordinate 313,451, forward strand.
ATCCTCCAAATACAAATGAAAACGTAAGCACACAGCAAAACAGTTTTCAAGCTATGCAGCATTTTTATTACGTGTATTTTGAATATTGTTATATAATGATGATGTAACTTGACCTTTGTTTTAGTTGTAGCCCACATATTTTATTTTTTTTATTATGTGGTACTTGTGTGTTTTGTGGCACCACATGCCCTTTTGAATTCTCTGTTCCTGAGTGCATTACATCCTGTGCTCCAGAGACTGTTTCTCAGCAAACAGCCACACAATACACAATTATGGAGCTAAATGGACGACTTCATAATTAAATATAGCTTGAATTACTGAGTGAAAAAGTAAACGGCTAAAATAGGTTTTAGGATTGTTACACTCACTTACACATTTAACATCCACCATGCTGGAGGTGCATTATAGTTTAATATGTGAGGCTAGCTGTGTAAGTATTTTCTAAATGACAGGGCTGGTAGGCCGCACCACAATTAGTTTGTAAATCACACGCAACAGTAATTATAGCACCTTTAACTATTTTTGCTGTTTATTGTTGTATAAAATTGTATCTGACATGTTGAATGGATGTCTCTTTCAGGAAGTCTTAGTTACATTACATTGCATTTAGCTGACGCTTTTATCCAAAGCAATGTACAGTAAGTTCAATAAACTATAAAGATTCAAACAAAGAACAAGAAAAGTGCTGACATATTCCCTTCCACCAGCAAGGCCACTGTGAGTGCTGGCACCTAAATTAAACTCTGAAGTGCTACTTATTTTAATTGTATTAAAGGTCAAGGTACAAGCTTAAGAGTTGGGTCTTTTCGATGGAAGATGTGCAGACTCTCCGCTGTCCTGATATCGGTGGGAAGCTCGTTCTACCATTTTGGAGCCAGGATTGCAAACAGGCCGTTTTTTGTTGAGGAGAACCTGGTCCCACTCGCATTGAGGGACTGGCAAGCCGATTGATTGATTGATGCAAAGCGCGTGCTGGAGTCTATGGTTTGACCATGTCCTGGATGTAGGAAGGTCTACCTTCAGGGCATGGTAGGCCACTACCAGTGTCTTGAAGAGTAATCTACGGTTATTTTCAGGTTTCATATTTGTACCGTGACATTACATGCTTTAATGTTCAAAAAGCTCTTTATTTTTCTCATACAGCCTGAAACCAGAGCCCAGTCTGCTCGGATTGTTGGCTGGCCGGCTCTGTTGTGATTGGTCAACCGCTTAGAGATGTCCAGCCTTTAAGCCTATCATTTACAATGTGTTTGAGCGCTAGACAATAGATGCGTAATGGTTACGTAGTGATGTCACAATGTAACAGAAGTAAACAATGGACTACAATGGAGGCGTTTCAGGCATGGGGGGAGTGTGGGAGAGAAACACCCTCTGACGTGAACTTTGGAATGTTAGCCTTTGCAGGCCATTAACATGCACAAAAACCTATAACACAATAAAGGAAAGGGAAAACTCCAAAAAGCAAAAACGGCCCCCTTAAACCATAACATAAATTATCTTACATTTTCAAAGCTTGGTGTTACTGTTGTCATCATTGAGTGGAATCATATAAAGCAAATATCACAATGATCAATATATATGAAGGGGCTTACATTTATTACATGGAGTGGTGAGTCTTACTTTTCTACTACACTGTCGAACAGAGTTGATCTTTGGCACAATATGACTCACACCCAAGAACATGAGGACACTGTCTGTCTGCACTGAGGATTTGCTGAGGCAGCAACTCACTCTTCTTAAAAACAAGAATGTCAGGGAAAAGGAAGAGGTTTCAAAAAGGCTTTCTTTCTTTCTCCCACTGACAGTCATTTGTGCTGCAACGCAAAGCGGCTGATTGTTCTGCTATTAAGGCCCCACAATAGAGGCAGAAGACATATGGGCTGTTGTTTCATGATAGCCCAAATAGGTCTACTTTCTTCTTCTGACAGCGATAACAGCAGCAATACAGTTCAGTTCTTAAGTTACTGACATGATGCCAACAATAACAATATGGTCGTTTTTGACATGATGTCACGGTGTAGTGATAAAGATGGGTGTTGCGGTTGGTTGGAAAGTTGACAAATTATAATGTCAAACACACTAAACACTATACGTCGAGATTCTGCTTCACTCTCTATTTGATGACTATGTCCAAGCTAAGTTGTTGAAGATAATTTAAAAAAAACTGAGATAAAGTTATGTTATTACTAATGATGTGGATTGGAACCTTGTTTTAATTCATATATTAACCTAAAGACACATAAAACACATTATTTATGAAGTTATTATTTTATGCGGGCTGGTAAACATCGATTTAGTGCCATTCGGTCAGTCAATAGTCACCTTTCAACGAAGCCTAGAGCAGAAAGCACAGTGAGAGCACTAATGAAGCAGAACAGCAGCACGGCTCTTCAGAATACCAATACTGCCATCCCATGGTCAAAGAGTGAACCCATCTCCCCTCTGAGACACACTGTGCACACAGCAGCATGTGTAACACTCACTAAAATAGGACTTATTCTCTCCATTGCATTTATCTTATAGGTTGGGCACAATTCCACTGAGTCTGTTTCTCTTTTTGTATAATGAAAGAGCGTGATGGTGCTTTATCACATGAACATCCTCATCCCCAACATTAGCTCGGATATAACGAGGGTTACTCAGAGGACGAGCCCCTCTCTACAGAATGATAAAAGACCCCAGAGTGGGTCCGTTGACACTGCATCGGTCATTAGCCTGGCTCACTTTGCCCTTTCACATATTTCTAAATAAGTGCCTTCCTGCGGCTTTAACGGACCACCTAATCTGCCTACTTAGAGGTGCAGGGGGAGAGTGGAAATCCAGAGAGGTGAGTGTCAGGCAGGTAAATGTGCTTATCAGAGCCGTGACATGTTTAGCTCCTCTGGGGAGAATGCTGCAGGCTTTCCAAACCTGGTCAATTTCGTCAGTGATGTAAATTGAGGGGAGGATTAGTTTGTTTACGTGTGACATGCAGTGGATGTGGAGAAGTGGCAACCATGTATGTTACAGGTTTAGATCCCCACAGAATTCACTCTGCACTGTTTTCAAAGCAGTTACATTTAGATTGCACCTCAGGCCTGTACTCCGAATCCAGTTCAACATAACCTGGATATGTTTGAGTTACCCGGTTTACCTAATCCAAAACAAACGCGCTCTCGCTAAACGGCCCTACGACGCTGGTTATCAACCCGGTAACTCAAGCCAGGGTTTCTCTGTCCGGCTGATGTCATGTTATGTCAGGGTCCCTGTCGTCACTTTCCAACGCAAGGGGGGCCCTTTAGCGTCGAGTTTCAAATATCAGGGAGTCCCATTGACTAGAGCTCCCTGAACATTGGTAGACGAGTTGGGATCGCGGCGAAAGGCTCTCTGCAGACCCATTCTCACAGCGTTTATCAACCTTTTTCTAACTCAATATCAAGCCACACTTATTGTGTTTACTTGCCGTCAGTTAGGGGGAGAGTAGGGGCTCACAAAACTGAAATCTGTATTGTTTTCATCATTTTATCATTTCGCCGCGATCCCAACTCGTCTATTACCAACGTTCAGGGAGCTCTATGTAAGTCAATGGGACTCCCTGATAGTTGAAACTTGACGCTAAGTCAAGTTTGTCGTCCCTTGCGTTGGAAAGTGACGACAGGGACCCTGACATAACGTCAACATAGGCCGAGTTGGGAGTGAGAATGTGTTGTAGAGGTATGGTTGTTTATCCCAAAGGGGACTTAATGCCAAAATAGGGCTGAAAAAAAATCCTTTTCATTATGCCAAATACAAATACCACAGCAAATCATCAGTCCCTACAGGAATACTACAGGAGCTTTTAAAAATAAAGCAGAATAGGTTCACCATAAATCACTCGAGTAAAAGAAGACAAGTAAGCTCCTATAGGAATAATTCAGTAATATAATGCGGTTTTTTAAAGTAAATGTTGTGTCTGGCTCTTTGCATCAGCATCCTGCATCAGAGGCTTGGAACACCATCTGACTTCTCTCAATGTCAGGAGGAGGAAATGTAGTCATACTGAAATTCTGCAGCTCTTTAAAAAACAAAAGGGAAGACACTTCCTATAATCTTTCACAGGAACAATATTTTCCAAGTGATTTATGGTTTATCTTTTCCTGGTGAAATAGTTAACCCTGTTTCCATGTTCCGAAATGAGTTTCACTGATACAGGCCCCCACAGGGGTTCAGCAATAAAAGCCCACCACTTGTTCCTTTAAAGGGTGACGTTACCCTCATCCTGCCATGTAAGATAAGCCTGAAAGGTTAATAAAAAAACAGTGGTAGTATATCAGTCAGATTGAAGAAAGAGCAGGCCATTGGCAACTCTTTTGTAGATGGCAGAGGAACAATCAATACAAAGTGAGTAATTGCAGTTTACTACTAAACTGGGGCACCCTTAAGGGAACAACAGATAACTGCCAAAGTTACTGTACACATTCAATACAGTGAGTATTAAGAGCAGTTTCATTACCTCCACCAGCCAGTGGAGGGCACTGTTTAGAACATCCGTATATCAAATGTATTATCACCAGCTTATGCTTTGGTTCTGATATTTTAAATCAAAACTAAGATTGATCAGTACAAACATATGAATACATTTAAAATAATGTCCAATACTTACAAAGAAAAAAAGCATTTATTCAGAAACACTCTGGCTGCAGGGAGATAAAAGCATACTCACAGCAGTAGGAAGTAAAAGAAAAAGGGAGGCCATGTTACAAAGGATGGTTTAGGCAGTGGTAGGAACATCTTGTTCACTTTAGCACTTGATTAAACAACAGTTAGAAGTTCTCTCACGCAGAAACAGAAATGTTGTAGGATTCTGGGAAATGCACACCGAGTTAATTAACATACTGTAACAAACTGTACATCCACAAACATAGTTCGATTTTTTTTGTGATTTTGTTGGCACCAACTGTTTAAAGATTCTCCAGCATGACTCCATTCAGCATGAAGTCCACTTCTTAGGTATTGGCAATGTAGTGCATGTTTTTAAAAAAAGACCAAAGAATAAAAAATAAGAACTTTGTTGATTAAAATGCCATCGTGGACCAGAAGCATGATGGATTGCCAACACCCGTCTCACAGTTTAAACTTTATCAGTCGTGTAAAACAGGGAATAATCTGCACTGTGAGAAGGGAGGAAGGGCCAGATTTCATGGACATAGCAACACAAAAACAAACCAGTAGCCGCATTACAACCTTATTTTCACACCCTCAACATTTTTTTTACAAATGTTAAAATATCTACATGAAGCTCGGCGAGCCCCGATTAAGTTCTCATTTACCTCTATAATTCTTTTTTTTCTTTTTCTGTGATTTACAGTCGCCAAAGATTTTAGCCTGAAAATCTGAGGCCTGGCAACAGTGGAATTAAAAATGACCCTGTTTGGCAACAATTCCTTTGATTTTCCAAATTCTCCCAGAAAATCAGTAATCCTTGGATGATCTACAAAAATAAGCGGGGAAAAAAGAGCAGCCTTGAGGGCTAAACATTAAAAAACAAAAATGAAAGCTTTCAGTTTCAAAAGCCATTTCAAACTCTGAAGTTGTTAATATCTGGACAGATAAATGAATGAGGCCAACATCTTGAATACACATGACATTAAGTGTCATCATAAAGGATAAAGGATAAAGACAGACAGCAGCATTAGAGTTTTTTGTTAATTGATGGACATCGATTCAAGGGGTCTATACTAACATAGACTAAGAAATATTCAGGTAAAGGTTAGGATCAGGTAAAGAAATTAAGAGCACTGTTTACTTCACAAAGACTCAACAATTGTGGTGTACACTGAAAAGTCAAAGGCAGTATAATCGCTGAGTTTAACAGTGGAGAATGTCTGAGCAGCAGCAGAGTTAGTGTCAGTGGCAGTTTGGTCGTTGGCTTACTCCGAGCGTATCAAGCAGTCTGAGTCACAACAGTGGTTATCTTTCAATGAAATAGCGACTCAGATACCATTAATTAAAAACTAAAAATGTTGAGATTGTACTACTCACTTAACTAAAACCAGCTATTAAAAAAGAATTATCATTTTTATTTGAATGACAATGGCAAGGACGCTCTGCTTTGTTTCCCAACGGAACAGTTGTATTGTGGGTTGTTAAGGTCCGGGAGGAGATCAGAGTAAACAGCATCTCTCCCTGAAGCTCTTCTTGTTCTTCTTGTTCTTTCCTTTTCCATTTTTGTCTTTGTTTTCTGCCATTTTCTTGCCTCGTACTTCACGCATCAGGTCAAAGAATACCTGGGGAGGAAAAAGAAAGACATTAAGTCATAATTGGCAAATTCGCTACAGTTCTGATACAATTAATATCCCAGTAAAAAACACATTGATTATAGTCATGTAGTGTGACAGACCTTGTCCACGTTGGCTCTGGTTTTGGCCGATGTCTCCACGTACTGGACCCCCCACTCCTCGGCCTTCCCCCTGGCCTCCTCCACAGAGACCTGCCTTCGCTCCTCCAGGTCCGACTTGTTCCCCACCACCAGAATAGGAATCTTGTCCTCCTCCGCCTTCACCCGCAAGATCTGCTCCCTGCCGGCACAGAACAGATTTAAAAGTTAGCGTGGCTTTATAGTTAGGGCTGGCTCAGGCTGGCCCCTAGTTAGACTACTACAGGCTCAGACTGTCAGGGCATTTACCTTATGCATTTATGCTAATTCGTCTTACTCCTAGTTGTATGCACTCATGTAAAATGAATTAGAACGTATTTGCATCCTGAGACAGGGATCACTCCCTTTTCTCTCCCGAAATGTCTTCCATTTTCCCCGTCAAGTGTGCGTTTTCTCTGGGAGTTTTTCCTTATGCGCTGCGAGGGTCTAAGCACAGTAGCTGTACACATTGTTAAGCCCCATTAGACAAATGTGTAATATGTGTAATCAATCACATTTTTATTGAGATATTAGTCTTACTTGTGTAAATAAGTGGGTGTATTTTAATAGTGATACAATCTAAAATTCATTAAAAAAAGCTTTTGAACCATGCAAGATCAGTTTAGGTGCCATTTAGGGATTAAAAAATAAATAAAAACCATTTGCTTATTTACAGGATTAAAAGTGTTTAATAGTGATACCCAGAAAGATGCAATGAAAAGTCACTTTAAATCTAGTTCAACAAGATTATTTCAGGTGTACATGATTCTACAGTGGTGTTGACCAAAATCTGTATTTTTAACTTCAGCATTTTGTTCAAAGAAGCTGCCATCAAAACCTTCCTGCAACAACTGATCCACACCGACGGCCTTCTCGCTCTACAATTATAATATAGCACTAGGGCTGAACGATTAATCGATTTTAAATCGAAATCGCGATTTGAAATGATGCAATTAAAAATCGCAAAGCATTCTTTTTTTTGTTCCACACCAAAAAAGTGCTGTGCTCCACATGTACCAGCCAATAGGCGCGTTCACACCGCAGTACTTTTCCCACTTTAGTTCCGAAATGTCACGTTCACACCAAAAAGAGCCGGAACTAAAATTAGTTCATGAGAACCTTTTCACCCCCTTTTCAGTCCCTGCTAGAGAGCAGGGACTCTCGTGGGAGAAAAAGGTTCCTATGTCTGATTGGCTGGGCGGATTGCAAACCACGGCCCGTAAAACTCCCAAAAGGTTTTGTGAAGCCGCCATTTTATTATCCTCGCATTAGCATTATTAGCATTAGCCCAGCGCAGAAACGCAGAGAGACTAACTTATGGCAACACAAAATAAAACATGGGAGCGGTGGAGATGAGGAGGTGTCGGCGTTCTGGCGATTTACTCGGAAGGCTTCAGTAGAAGCTGCTGGGACTCCCAGCAGCTTCTACTGAAGCCAGTCCCCAACTCCGGGGACTTCCGGCCGGGGACTTTGGGCGGCAGTATACGCCGTGAAGTGGTTTGCGGCCTGCCGGTAAACCCAAAGCAGAAGAAGAAGAAGTGACGTCAGCGGCTTCATTTGCCTAATCCTCCCCCAGGGATTTATTCCGGTGTGAACGCGATCTGTACTTAGTTCACGAGAACTAAAGAGTTCTCATGAACTAAGTTCACATGAACCTTTGTGGGAAAAGTACTGCGGTGTGAATGCGCCTATTGTTAACCAATCAGAAGTGGCCCATGATAGAAGGTGATAGACAGATTGATCCAATCACCTGCCAAGTATTTTTGAAAGTGCCTGCCCTTTCCAAACAGCTTCCAATGGAGCTTTCCTAGATGGTTTGGTGAAACAAAGCATCTGAGTCAGGTTAGTAATGCTCCATCACATGGTTGACATCTATTACAGGGTGAATCTTAAACTGAAGCTTGACCTTAAAGCAACCCAACGGAAGTTTCATGTAAGTTTAGTTCTTTCACTCGTATCTCGGGCTGCGGGGGTGCTAGAGACGGGAGCACGTTGATACGACCTTCCTAGCCGGAGATATGGCCGCATTTTACAATAAACTTCCGTTGGGTCACTTAAAAACAAAATCGAATTGCAATCGCAACATCTGTCAGAAAAATTGCAATTAGATTATTTGCCCAAATCGTGCAGCCCTATATAGCACACTATGCTTCCTGTGATGCAGGGTATATTTTCTAAATGCAGAGCTCCTAAACCTGGATTTGCATCAATTAGCATATAGTACCGAACGACACTTCTGAGGAAGGAGCTATTTTTGGTGCCCCTGCCTACTAAAAAAGAAAACTACAACAACAACAATGTAATCAAACAAACATATTGATCATATCAGCAATGGACCATTTGTACTGGCTGATACGTTATCGATGCCCTGCTGTACTTATTGTACACATAGTACTGGTGTTACAAAAGAAGCCATCAATTGATAAAACATTTTTTTTAATCTAGTGTAAAAACTGTAGCGCTTCCATTTTCTTACTGTGATGAAGGCGTTCAGTGTAGGACAAAGTATGTGTGGTGGGAAAAAGGATTTGCTTTGCTTTTCCTCCGTTTATTATCTTATATACTTGTTTATTATTAGATTAGAAAGTCAACACAGACCTCTGGAGAGAGTGCAATCTTTTCAGCTAAAGAGTACATACGGTATGCGATATTGCTGCAGCTGTACATGGACACTGTACAAAGAGATGTGTGATATGTTTATTTATTTTCCATGTGTAACATGTATGTCAGCCTGAATGGCTGTCTAATGGCACATTTCCACTGCAGCGCGTAGCACGGTTTAAGCGTGCTGTGCCAAACCCGGCCCGTTTTTTGTTGCATTTCCACAAGGGGTAGTTCCGGCTAACAGGTACTGTTTCACTGTCTTTCTGGCCCTCCAAAATCCAGGTTCTTTTTGGGCCAACAACCGGGCTGAATATGCTAAACTAGAGAGAGAATCGCTGGCAAGGGGGCTACAATTACAACAAAATGAACATATTTGACTGTGATTTAATTGTAATACACGTTTCAAAATGATGCCGAAGTAACAACATACTGATACCGGTTAGTAAAAACCATGAATTAATGCTTTGACAAGTCTGCAGACAGACAGCAGGCTAAAAACCTTTTAGAATGCTTGTTTTCTAAATGGAGCTTGGCTAAGCTAACGTTATATATGCTCCGACCAGTGGCGGCCGGCCCATAGGGGCGCCGCCCCACCTCTTCCCACATACAAAAAAATATATTAAATAAATTTAAAAAAATGAGTTGTTTTTTTAGACTCGTGAGTGACCAACCACTAGTAGTTGGATGAGAATGGTGTGCAGGTGGAGTCGCCGGACCTCAGTCCGCACCCAATTCCGTTTAAGAGCTACTCTCCAATCCTTTCGAAAGGAGAAGTTTGGGAGATAAATTGATACTTAAAGACCTTGGACCGGACCAACCCGATTTGTATATATCGCAGCAAGCTCGTGAAAAAGACACGTAGCTGGTACACCAGAAAGGCATGGCTAGCTGGATGCAAACAGGTAAATGCTGTCTTTTATTTCCCATGCTTGCTCTTCAAACAGCCGGGGACAGATACGATCTGTTCAAAAACTAGACACAAGTTAAACAAGTACAAACCACAGACTGGCTGTGTCATGGAGAATACAGTCGCTGGTTTATTTATGTCTGTATAGGCCGTTGTTGTGAGTGTGGACGGTCGGAGCATATATAACGTTAGCTTAGCCAAGCTCCATTCAGAAAACAAGCATTCTAAAAGGTTTTTCGCCTGCCGTCTGTCATTAATTCATGGTTTTTACTAACCGGTATCAGTATGTTGTTACGTCGGCATCATTTAGAAACGTGTATTACAATTTAATCACGGTAAAATATGTTCATTTTGTTGTAGTTGTAGCTCCCGAGCCAGCGCGTCTTGTTTGAATGATGCGAGTAAACACAGCTGGCAGCCGCGGTGAAACTCGAGCGACTAGAGCGATGCGATAGGAGCGTTTAGAGCGAAGCGAATATTCGCATCGCGTCCGGTCTGAACGCAGCATTAAAGCGAGCTCCGCGCTGCACTGGAAACGCGCCAACACATCACCAGAAGTCCTAATTTAAGGGGTCATTTCTCCCCAAAAAAAATGTTTTACTCAGTATATCAACAGCCCCACCAAAAATATTTTCCACCAGCCGCCACTGGTTCCGACCGTCCACACTCACAACAACGGCCTATACAGACATAAATAAACCAGCGACTGTATTCGCCATGACACAGGCAGTCTGTGGTTTGTACTTGTTTAACTTTTGTCTAGTTTCTGAACAGATATGAGGAGCTGTGAGCTCTGAGTGCTAACAGCTAATGGCTGATGTTGGTTTTCTGTGGTTCTCATTGAAGATGACGTCACGGCTCCGCCTACACTGTGTTACTATAGTTACTACCCCAGCTACTAAACTGTAATGCAGCATAAAGTGAGCCTGGCCTACCAAGGCCTAACTAAACCGTACTAAGCCGTGCGAGGCCCTGCAGTGGAAATGCGCCATAAGCTCACAAAGAGCGTCACATGTTCTTGGTCCCCCACACACTCAGATGAAGGCCGGAGACAGTACCTGAATTCCACGGTGGCACTGAAGGACTCCTGCTCTGTGATGGAGAACACCAGCAGGAAGCCCTCCCCGCTGCGGAAGTAGTTGTCCCTGATGGCAGCATAGTCCTCCTGGCCAGCTGTGTCCAGGATATCGATCTGGACCTCCTCCCCATCCAGAACCACCTTCTTCCTGTAGCTGTCTGCCTTGGTGGGCTCGTAGTCCTCCACAAACTAGGGATGAAACATATCACCATTATCGTTAACGTCTGAAGGGCTGACCGCCATTCAACACTTTGGACTAAGTGACGCTGGTAATTTCAGAAAAGTGCTAGAGGTTTAGCAAAACTAATGAGAATGGTCAAGAGAAGTCGTCCATCTGAGATAAAGGCTCAAAAACATGTTCTTTAAACAAGGTGGACATAGGTGAGAAACATTAATGTCTGTCTCTGTTTTTCTCCATGCTCCTCCAAATGTATTTCATTTAAGATAGTTGTATATATATATATATATATTTTGATTTTAAAATGTTATTTTCAAAAGAAAACAAAATGGCATTTTGAAGAAAGATATACAGCCATGTTTTGGATGCAAGAAAGTCTAAGGCTACGGCTAAAACAGAATAGTGAAACATGTAGCAGATATGCTGTTTGGTAGCAGAGACAAATCATGAGCGTCTCTGCCCTCAATTAGCTATTGTTGTAACAGTAAACAACATGTGTGGTCAAGCTAGCAGTGAAGTTGAGAAAAGTGTGCCTTTGCACCTCTATCACAGAGGTAGGGGGGGCAATTTTGTTTCCTATAATCAAGTTCTTACTTTGAACAGATAGCGGCCTGAAAGCAACCTTATTGAAAGCAACTGTTTCACATTAAAGGTTTCTACTGGTAAATCGCAGTAAGAATCATTTTAATTTAGAACACTTTAGAGAAATAGTGACACAATCAACATGTTTAGCAAAAAGGAGATAAGTGAAGAAAAGGAAGCTAGTTAGATAAAGAGGTGTGTCTCCCTGTTAACACCCATACTTCTCCAAGTACTATGTAGCAGTGTTAAGCTGTTTATAGGGGTGTTGACTCACCTCATCATACATGAACTGCAGGGTGAGCGCCGACTTCCCCACGCCTCCACTCCCCACCATGATCACCTTGTGCAGCGCCAGAGAGCTCTGGTTTTTACCTTTACCGGTGGCCATCACTGGTTTCTTCTTTGTGTCTCTTTCACACACACATGCGCACACACACCCACTCATACACTTCCTCTGCACACAGACAATGACCCAACCTGTGAACGACAAAAGTAGGATCACATACAGTTTCAGCCTCCTTTCAGTGTGTGGACAGATGACAGTTGTTACTTTACAGCTTTCACTAAGACAGTACGTTTCTGTGCCAAGGCGCTAGGCTTTGCTCCAACACATCTTTAATCCTAACCCCCACCCTTCACATTAAAGTGCCAAATTGCCTACTCATGAATCCTAGAACTTTATAAAGTTCACCATCAAAAGGTCGTTGCAGCCAATCAGAAGTAATGAAGCTATCATTCTCCACTGCGAGGCGGCATTTAGCAAAGCATTAAAATAGGACATCATGTGCTCACCTCGTTAAAAGGCCGGCAGAAGTCATTGGCTATCTATCTGCACTATGTGAGCCCTGCCCTCAGAAGCAAGAGCTCATTGCTTTCACCCTGACTTTCATATATTCTATGTCTGTCATGGACAACTTACAAGTTACTTACAACAGTGCAATTTTCTTCTTTTTTGTTATAAAAATGAACATGTACAAAGCCACATAGCTTTCAGATATTTCACAATAAGCCAAAGGTCCAAACAGGTTATCAATCAGCAATATTAGTGGGATACTCTTCCAAAACTAAAAAGGCTATTTTGATTGATTTGTCTGTAAGATAAATTAACTTGCTGGAGTTAGACCTTTGCCATTTTTTCAAAGAAATGTGAAGGATCGCTGTATCAGCAGACATTACCATGAACAATGATTGGATAATGGCAAAAACCTCAATACTGAGCATCTCTACTAGGGCTGCACGATATATCGTGTCGTGACGATAATCGCGTTATGCGCATGCGCTATATATATTTTATTTAGGACGTGCGATATTAAGTAGGCAAATGAACTCAAACACGTGTTACATGTTACAATTATTTTGCAGCTTGCTACAAAAAGGAAAACTCGCGCGGCTCTCATGTCATGCACAGCAAACCACCAATCACAATCATTCTTGATTAGATCACAGCAGGCTAACCGAGCTAGCTCAGCTTGTTGCTCTGATAACTTAAGATCCAGAAGTCCGTGACTACAATCCTTCATCCAGTTAAATATTGTTAAAAAAAATACCACTTGTATAGCATTAAAGTTCAAGAAAGGGTGGTTTGCGGACAAAAAAAGCGGTCTTTTCTTCAATTCCTGTATTTTGTCATATCGCAATATATATCTCAGGGGAAGAAAATATGGCAATGTCAGTTTTTTCCAATATCGTGCAGCCCTAATCCCTAGTTTGCTTGTAATGGAACACTGCATTAAAACAGCCATTATTGGGCTTTTTAACGATTGTCAAATCCTTCTGAGACAATGTTTGGCATTTTGCCTTTAATTGTAACAGACAGGTGTTTTATATAAGTGCCAAAAAGTGTCAAAAGTGGAATCCTATACTTTGGGATCAGAGCCAATATCTTGTATTATGACAACTCTAAACCAAGTACTTCCTGGCTGTCAAGCCTACTGACACATTTCTACAGCCTTCTGTCTGAATAATACAAATACACTTCAGCTTTTATTAGATAACCCTAAAGCAAATCCTGAGCTAAGAGTTTAAGGTGTCAGCACTCGCTGTTGTTCTATGCTCCACCTTTGGCAACTCTGCTCAGTCAACAATCATTTACACATATATACAACATTTACTCATCTCACTACCAGCCTAATGTACTATCAAATACACAGTTGAGCCTATGGTGATGATAATGTTAACAGATGTCACATTGTATAAACAGAAGTGACTGTTGTACAGAGAAGCAATAGGGATAAAGTTGACACAGACACTTTGATTTGATATCCTGAAAGTCTGTCTCCCAGATGACTCGATACTGTTGCTGTCGAGTCTCGGGAACCAAGCTCTTCTCTTCTGCAGAGTTTACCTTCTGTCCCTATTTCATTGTATCTCTATCTAGAAAGACAAACAGCTCCCTTCCTCTCTGGATGTCACACTAATGGAAGCGCTGATCTAATTCAAGACATTATTCCCAATCTGCTCCTCCCTAACAGTAAACATTACACTTGAGCAGGATGAGTGTGCACTGAGAGGTAACGTGACAAGGCAGAGGGGAGAAAACATTCCTGCTGTCAGCAGAAAAACTAATCATAGCTCCAACTCGGGTGGTTTTGCATTAGGGTTTTCAGGGTAAAAGTAGATACGAGTGCTTCCCCTATATACAAAATAGTGGCGGCCAGGGCCGTCCCTCCCTACAGGCCGATCATGCAGACTGCGTGGGGCCTCACCTTGCAGAGGGGGCCTCATCGTGCGGAGGGTGCCTCAACTGAGCCGAAAATGCGCCGCACCTATGTGCTTATGCGGCGCAATTAGTGTGGCGCTCGCGAAACAGAGGGCCTCATCATATAACTTTGCGTGGGGCCCAGGGGCGGACTGGGACACAAATTCAGCCCGGGACGTTCAGACGCACCGGCCCACACACCGGGCCGCCGCCCACGCATGCGGACCACCCTTGTAGCCTACAGATAAATGATACATCTACTATGCTCATATACTGTATACTGTTATGGCTAGATTCACCAGAGTCAAGCCATAACATAAAAGAGATGGACAACAGGAGTAAGGTGCAAAATGAAACCTTCCTTTATTTAAGGTTTCTTAAAAATGTCCGCGTCATGTGTGAAGTGTGTCAAAGTGGATATGTAGGAGTCAGTAACGTGAATGTACAATTGGGATTAAGGACAAAGTACAGCAAATGGGTATAGTCAAAAATGGTTGCCTGTGCCTGGCTGTAAACAAAAAGAAGTGCCAATGCACATGCAGCTCAGATATTCAATCAATGCCATGTGGTCTAACCAACAAATGATTCTAATAGTCATTATGAGAGCACTTGTCCAGTATTAAATAACCGACTTCAAGGAATACAACAGGCACATACCCTCTCAGAAACCCTAAAACAAAGAGACTGTTCTACCTTACATCACCAGCAGGAGTCGCAGCAGCTCACTTGTCTCTGCGACCCTGTCAATCACTCCATCAGTGTCCAGAGCCATCAGAATCTCCTTCTCTGTGCACATGAGCATGAATGCCTCCATATGCTCCTGGGTCAGGGTGGTCCTCAGTCGATTCTTCACATATTTCAGTGTGGAGAAGGTCCTCTCACAGGCAACTTGACTGAATGACAGTGTTAGGACTCAGCAAGTTGTACTGTGACAAGACATGATGCACACAAATAGCACAGTTTTTGCAGTAGTTGCAACTGTTCTCTAGCTCCAGGTCTTCTTCTCTTCCATAAATATTATATAATTTAACTTGGAATATCATGAGCATATGACTCTATCCTAATGCATCTAACTTTATGCACAATATAATAGTCTGGCCAGCCCTGCAGCCTGTTCTAGGTTCTGACTGGCTGTCCAGGTTGTCAATGACAGCCGTGGGCATATTATACTAGTCGTAACATTGCTAAACTTTTTTCATGACGGTTTTCTCAGTCAACTAATGCTATTGCTAACAGTAACATAAATTAACACAGCCCTGCACACTGCTGTCATTATATGCCGGGTCTGTGGTTCATCCTCTTCCTTCTCATTCTCCTCCTTATTACTGCGACTGGGAGCGGGAGCCCTTCTACTAAACATCTCTGTGATTTTCGAAAATGTTCCAGTAGCAATTTTCGTTTTTTCATTCTGGCTTTTTCAGCCCCACCCTTTCTTTTTTTACTGTTCTCCATCTTGTCTTTCTCAATTTCGCCAGCTAACTTACTGATCAATCATCAAACGAAGCTAGGGAGCTTGTCTGATGAGACTGATGGAAGGTCCACCGGAAGGGGAGAGACTTCGCCACTCTATTGGAAGAGACGACTCATCTCTCCCGGCCCAACCCCTACTTTCAAAAAACATAAGATTGACAAGTTTGACAACCTATCAATAGCGCCGTTTACATGGAATGTTTTTCCGATCGTATCCGATCACTAAATAAAGCGATCCACGTTCACTCGTATACATGGGCCAAGCATTAAGCTGATTACAATTTCACCTGTACCGAAGTGGGCCGATCGGAGTGGGGCAGTGGGCCGCGTCGAGTGGTCCGACCGGCCCACTTCGGTACCGGGCTACCGGCCCATCGGGATTCGTCCCGATGGCCAGTCCGCCCCATGTTGGCCAGGGACGGCCCTGGTGGTGGCGCAGCGCCGTTGCTGAAATATGCACGCCGCTGCTAGGGGGAGCCAGCCAGGTACCCAAACAAATAAAAATAATAATAAGTGGCAGCCCTTTTTCATTTTTGATTGTTTGTTATGTGGATTTGTAGTATTTGTGTTACTGTATCTTCAATAAAAGGTGTATTTTTGCTATATCTTGAGACATTGCCACTGTATGTACTAGGCAGGGCAGATATTTGGCGCCAGATCTGGGGGGCACTGCGCTGGTAGCTCTGGGAGGGGAAACATTTTTTTGACCATTGGCGCTCATCCTAATTTTCGGCCTTGATGTAACAACATTCATAATTAAGTAAAGGTAACACCCTTTTCACCCCGGTTACACTTTTCATTTGCCCTGTACGATGGGCGCTGTAAGTGATGAAAGTGGGGGATGTTGGCTTATGAGGCGCCCGCAGCTCACAGCCAAAGTGGGAGCGAGGGAGAGAGAGAGAGGGCGCACCGGTACCGGCGCTGTTGTTATTAGAATCTGGTGCTAGCTGCGCTAACGGATATAAGAAGTAGATGTTTCTACAACCAGGGTGGAGGAGAGCTCTCCTGTCAGACTGAGAGGCTCAGTGAGGTAAAGGACTCTCTTAGTGTTTAGATAGTTAATTTTAGTCTAAGTTATCTCAGTGGGTCTCAAAAGTTTTGACCAAAAATTATGTAAACACATATTTCCAAGGCACTCCTTTATAATTATTAGGATAAATAAAAACAGGTTTGAAATCATTCCAATGTATACTATAGGACAGTAATCCAAAAATATTGTTTTAAAGTTGGAGAGATACAAAAATATGCATAGGCCCACCACCTACGGGAAACATCGATGGGGTCGGGTGCGCTGCCAGAAGGGTGGCAGTGAAAGCGGAGGGTCTCGACGGACCAGACCCGGGCGACAGAAGCTGGCTTTGGGGACGTGGAACGTCACCTCTCTGGGGGGGAAGGAGCCGGAGCTTTTGCGGGAGGTGGAGTGTTACCAGTTGGATCTGGTTGGGCTCACCTCTACGCACAGCGTCGGCTCTGGAACCTTACTTCTGGATAGGGGTTGGACTCTATTATTCTCCGGAGTTGCTCAAGGTGTGAGGCGCCGGGCGGGTGTGGGGATACTCACAAGTCCCCGGTTAGGTGCTTCGTTGTTGGAGTTTACCCCAGTGGACGAGAGGGTCGCCTCCCTACGCCTGCGGGTTATGGGGGGGAAAAACTCTGACTGTTGTGTGTGCTTATGCACCCAACAGCAGTTCAGAGTATACAGCCTTCTTGGAGACCCTGGAAAGAGTCCTGTATGGGGCTCCTGAAGGGGACTCTTTAATCTTGCTGGGAGACTTCAACGCACATGTGGGTAATGATGGAGACACTTGGAGGGGCGTGATTGGGAGGAACGGCCCCTCTGATCTGAACCGGAGTGGTGCTTTGTTACTGGACTTCTGTGCTAGTCATGGATTGGCCATAACAAACACCATGTTCGAACATAAGGATGCTCATAAGTGTACGTGGTACCAGAGCACCCTAGGCAGAAGGTCCATGATCGATTTCGTTATCGTATCATCGGACCTGAGGCCGTATGTTTTGGACACTCGGGTAAAGAGAGGGGCGGAGTTGTCAACTGATCACCATCTGGTGGTGAGTTGGGTCGAGTGGCGGGGGAAGCCTCTGGATAGACCTGGTAAGCCCAAACGTGTAGTTCGGGTAAACTGGGAACGTCTGGAGGAGGCCCAAGTTCAGGAGGCCTTCAACTCACACCTCCGGCGGAGCTTTTCGGGCATTCCTGTGGAGGTTGGGGACATTGAACCAGAGTGGTCGGTGTTCAAAGCCTCTATTGCCGAAGCCGCGGCGGGGAGCTGTGGTCTCAAGGTCCTAGGTGCCTCAAGGGGCGGTAACCCTCGAACCTCCTGGTGGTCAGGGAAGCCGTCCGACTGAAGAAGGAGGCCTTCAGGGATTTGTTATCCCGGGGGACTCCCGAGGCAGTTGCAAGGTACCGACAGGCCCGAAGGGCAGCAGCCTCATCCGTGGCCGAGGCAAAGCAGCGGGTGTGGGAGAAGTTCGGAGAAGACATGGAGAAGGACTTTCGGGCGGCACCAAAGTTGTTCTGGAAAACTGTCCGACACCTCAGGAGGGGGAAGCAGGGAACCATCCAAGCTGTGTACAGTAACGATGGGACGTTGTTGACCTCAACTGATGGAGTGTTAGGGCGTTGGAAGGAACACTTTGAGGAACTCCTGAACCCGAAAACTCCGCCCTCTATGTTAGAGGCAGAGCTGGAGTATGACGGGGGATCAACACCAATCTCCCGGGGGGAGGTCACTGAGGTCGTCAAACAACTCCACAGTGGCAAAGCCCCGGGGGTGGATGAGATCCGCCCGGAAATGCTGAAGGCTCTGGGTGTTGAGGGACTGTCATGGTTGACACGTCTCATCAACGTTGCGTGGAAGTCGGAAACAGTACCAAAGGAGTGGCAGACCGGGGTGGTGGTTCCCCTTTTTAAAAAGGGGGATCAGAGGGTGTGTGCCAATTACAGAGGCATCACACTAATCAGCCTCCCCGGGAAAGTTTACTCTAAGGTACTCGAAAGGAGGGTCAGGCCGATTGTCGAACCTCAGATTGAGGAGGAACAATGCAGATTCCGTCCTGGTCGTGGAACGACGGATCAGCTTTTTACTCTCGCAAGGATCCTGGAGGGGGCCTGGGAGTACGCTTATCTGGTCTACATGTGTTTTGTAGACTTGGAGAAGGCGTATGACCGAGTTCCCAGGGAGTTACTGTGGGAGGTGCTGCGGGAGTATGGGGTGAGGGGGTCTCTACTCAGGGAATTCCAATCTCTGTACTCCCAAAGCGAGAGCTGTGTCCGGGTCCTCGGCAGTAAGTCGGACACATTTCCGGTGAGGGTTGGCCTCCGCCAGGGCTGCGCTTTGTCACCAATCCTGTTTGTAATATACATGGATCGGATTTCGAGGCGTAGTCGTGGGGGAGGGGGTCTGCAGTTCGGTGGACTAAGGATTGCACCACTGCTTTTTGCAGATGATGTGGTTCTAATGGCTTCATCGGTCTGCGACCTTCAGCACTCACTGGATCGGTTCGCAACCGAGTGTGAAGCGGCTGGGATGAGGATCAGCACCTCCAAATCTGAGGCCATGGTTCTCAGCAGGAAACCGATGGACTGTCCACTTCAAGTAGGGAATGAGTCCTTACCCCAAGTGAAGGAGTTCAAGTATCTCGGGGTCTTGTTCTCGAGTGAGGGAACAATGGAGCGTGAGATGGGCCGGAGAATCGGAGCAGCGGGAGCGGTACTGCAGTCGCTTTACCGCACCGTTGTGACGAAAAGGGAGCTGAGCCAGAAGGCAAAGCTCTCTGTCTACCGGGCCATTTTCGTTCCTACCCTCACCTATGGTCATGAAGGATGGGTCATGACCGAAAGAACGAGATCGCGGATACAAGCGGCCGAGATGGGTTTTCTCCGCAGGGTGGCTGGTGTCTCCCTTAGGGATAAGGTGAGAAGTTCGGTCATCAGGGAGGGACTCGGAGTTGAGCCGCTCCTCCTTCGCGTCGAAAGGAGCCAGTTGAGGTGGTTCGGGCACCTAGTTAGGATGCCACCTGGGCGCCTCCCTAGGGAGGTGTTCCAGGCACGTCCAGCTGGGAAGAGACCAAGAGGTAGACCTAGGACCAGGTGGAGGGATTATATCTCTTCGCTGGCCTGGGAGCGCCTTGGGATCCCCCAGTCAGAGCTGGTTGATGTCGCCAGGGAAAAGAAAGTTTGGGGCTCTCTGCTGGAACTGCTACCCCCGCGACCCGACCACGGATAAGCGGGAGAAGATGGATGGATGGATGGATGGATAAATTAACAACACAAATAAAATAAGTTACATTTATTTGTTGTTGGCTATGGTAGGTTATTGGTTATGTTCATATACTTATTTGATTATTAAAATGTAAACCGATCTTTTTCATATGGGTGTTTTAGAGTTGTACCCCCTATATCAGGTCTCTAGTAATTGTGTGCTCAAAGTGCACCAGATACACTTCGGAAACCAGCTAAATTGGTGTAAGATTTATTTAGGAACATTGCATATTGAAATTGAGCTTTTGCTGAAACATGTCCTTGCATTTTCCAAAAACAAAGGGGACCAATTGGTTTGCTTTAAGTTAGCCTACACTTCAGTATGCCAGCTATGAAGGCTATGGATACTGAGGATGTGGTACCAAAGTTCCACTACCTTCCCCCCCCACCAGGAAGTGTGACCTGTGCTCTTCCTGTCATTGTCATCAGTAACCAGGCCAGTGAAAGGGCTCATAGGAAGGATATCTACACAAACACCACTACACACCTTCTAAAGGAACCAATGCCAAACTCAGCACTTATGCATAGGGGTCACTATCTAAATAATTACAGTGTAACCCACTTCTCTTTGCGCATGCATTGCACGCATCCCAAAGCTATAAATAAAGCAATCACAGTTAATAAACTGAAAGTGCCAATGCTATGCTTAGCTCAAGAAAGTGCTTAGTGCAACTTTTCCAACAGACCTTAGGGCAGGGGTTCCACCATATTTCCATCAACTGCAATTCACCACATTGCATGCAGTGTTAGGGCAAGGGAGGAGTCCATACTTAGGCCTGACCTAGATATTGAAGCGCAGTTTGCTTGGTGCCTGTCCTGTTTAAAGGGGTATACGGTTATGGAGGAGGGGTACAGACCACTGAGGTTGTTGAGCTCCGTAAATATAGATGACCCCCGTGCAGCGTGGGCTACAGGAATTCATTAAGATTCCCTTTGGAGAATGGGCCAGTGTTCCTCTCCTGCTCATCTTGACATACTGGCATGGAGGCTCCGGGGTTTTGCCAGAACTCACACAAATACTAATACGAAATCACAGCAAGCAGGTGGAGACCAACAATTCATGTTGATGCCGAGAACATAGTCCAAACACCTCAAAAATAACATGACCACCCATTTTTATACTTTCACTGAATAGGAAGATTGTTTATCTTTATGTGTAGAAGCTAAAAGTTGAACTGGTTTAAACAAGCCAACATATTCATGATCACATTTAAATGTATGTACTGAGGTGCAAGTTAGAATAAGTACAATTATGTGTGTCTAAATTCAGAATAGCCATAGTTGCAGAGACCCTAAAGACTCCCTTTCTCTGCATTCCTGAGGTCACAGGCGTGAGGGGATTTCCTCTCCCGTTCTGATGGAGAAAGCAGGGGCTTTTTCTGACCCAATAATGACTCAACAACTTCCAAGAATCTGAGAATGATATTAGCTCAGTTTGGATGTTTCTCTCATCAACGTAGAGTCAACCGAGTCAACTAGAACTATCTATCGTGTCCTGAGGTGTGTGTGATGAAATTGAAACACTGCAATGTTGCACTTATTTGATGTGAATATTAGTTAACGGATACATGTCAGTCAAAGGGCAAAATGTATGATGAAATTCCATTGAAAGATATTGTGAAATTATTTTGCAAAAACACATTTGCGTCTCTTTCCCTTGTACTCAACATATTGTTGTTAGGCGACATCTAAACAGATCCACCCCCTATAGTTCTGCTGCCAGCAATTGACAACTCCCTCCCTAACACACCGGCTGCAAAACTATTGCTGTGTCTCATCCAATTTGTACCGCTCCCAGACTGAAAATGTTCCTTACTTGTTCTCCAGCCAATGGGAAAGAAGGACTGAGCCATTAGCTTCTAGACAGCTACCTATCTAACTAGTTATAATTACTGCTCACTGTGGAGAAAACTAAGTAATCCAGATGAGTCACCACTGTCATGAGGATTGTGCAAGAACAGGTCTTCTGTGGCACACAGCGATCGGGATTCAAGATCATCATGTGTGTTTTGCACAATAACCAATGATTCACAATTTAACAGCAAATCATTGTGGAGGCATCGCAAATACTATACGTGTAAACTAGCAGATATAGCGATGACTGCTAGTGGAAATAAGGAAGTGATTTGGCCTACTTAAAAAGATGGTACACGGCAGTTAAGAAGACATTCTAAAAAGCACCCCACAGTGCATACTAACAACCCATGGCCGTAGAGTGCACAGAGGGGCCTTTGACAGGAACTAAATCCTCTCTGTGCTACAATCCTTCTTACTTCAGTGAGTGAGCCGCTTTTCAAATACATCTCTCTTCGAAGAGAAAAAAAGCCCCCTTCCTTATTCATACAGACATTCATCAAGGTGCAAGCAGTCTCCAGTGATCCCATTCGGCTGTCATACAAAGACTTGACCTAAAACACAACCCCATGTTGTGATACTGCATATATACAGCCAATACATACATTACACAAAATGGTGATGCAAAAGCTTCTTCAAGTCTAGCCCATAACACACACCAGATATCCTCTCTAACCTCCCTGCAGCCGACCCTGGTGATCTTATCCAAACACTCACTCATGTCTTTCCCATTACTTATACATTCCATTGGATTGGTTCACGGTAGAACAACAAAAAAACACATTCACTATCAAATCTATTCGTTCTTGTTGAGTATGTCCCAAGTGCCCACTACGTATCTCCAACATGCTATATATGTTCTCATTTGCCAGACAGGAAACACAATAGGTTGGGTTACATACCACCTGCATCATGTTAGGGGCCTGCAGTGCTATCATGGTTACAATTGGGGGAGTTGTAAACAATGACAGCACCACTGAAACATCTATCTGAAACCCCCCACTGCCCCTCTCTCTCCCTCACAGCTCGGAGGTGGTCATGGGGCCTTTGGTGTATGTAAACCACGGTTCTTCAAGCTTACTGTACCATGTTCAACAGCCTCGACAGTAATCCTCACTCCACCATGCACAACTTCCCTGCAGTTACCGCAAAGCTTACTGTAACATAGATTAAACACGTCTTTATTTTTGTCATCTAAGAAATAAATGGGCACGCAATAATACATAATGGACTTGGTTAAATGATGCTAATATATGTTTCAACATGGACACACAACCTTTAGGACAACATGGAGCTTCAAACTATCCAAACTAAGCACACTTCTTGTGCTTCCGTGGTATCTTTGGAATATAATGTTGGTTGTGGCTGTAAAGGATAGTTGTTTTTTTGAGGAGAGAAACATGGCCTACGAAGTAAGCCTCTAACACAACCTAACTTAAGTTAACAGGCCTCTGGATGCCAGCAGTGGGTTAAGGGGAATTAACTCATTGTGTTCTGCAAACAAATATCATTATGAGTTGTTCCTCTCTCTGTAGAAAACAGGATCTACTGCTTTTCATAATTAGTCCCTTAAACACATTACACATCCGCTGTATGTATGCCAGTATGTCATATTGGCTGGCTCAGGGGAAGACAAATAACTGTACCATTTAAGTATCTAATTCCTCTGCAAATGGAAAGAAAATCCACAACAATTGTCTTGTTTACATATACTGGAAAGGAGTTGGTAATTCCTAGCAAAAGCACACTAGTGATGGCCACATGGGTAACATTATGTGAACTCCCCAGGCATAGATCATATAGTTATAGCTGACAGTGACACCAAGCTAAATATATAAAACTCACTTCCTCGCTGCTGACAAAAAGCAGAGTATGAATGGTGGCTTGGTATGCACTTATCTACATCACCATCCACTGCACATAATCACTCAGTCACTGTCCAAGTCTTTCTGGCAGCAGATGGTTTTCTGGCTGTTCCATTACACACCAAGAACAGAGGTCACTGAGGAACTCTAGCTGCAGATCAGAAAAGCAGATGGAGCCTTTTGATACAAGCCAACTAGGTAAGGTCTGAAATGAGGAAAATGAAGTCTTGCAGAAAATGATAGTCATATTTTGATAAGTCGCAGTAACAGGAAGGAACTGGACGGATTAGCATTAAGAATAACATGTGTATTTTGAAGCTCCGGGGATAAATACCAGACGGTCTTGACAGAGAAAGAAGAGGAATGCAGGGCCGACTTGGCCTCATTCACAAGACCTTTCTCCACTTCTGTGTTCGTTTGCTTGCAATGGGCAGAATTATATCTTGCGTACTATCTTTGTGTTGTGGCTACAATACTGGTCAATGTTAATCAAGGCTCTAACCTACCTATTTCACAAGTTCACATTTCACTGGAAAGTTTCACTTCCTATGATTGTTTTTGATATGTATCTTAAGAGCAGAGAGGTCATTTTCTTGTTTAAGCGGGAAACAAAATAAAAACTTGGACAATATGGTCATAAAATAAAAACAAATCAGCCATCAATAGTTTTTCAAATTCAGACGAGGCTGCGAAAAAGTTCCAGAATGAGTTTCCCTGAGCGTGCAGCGATTGTGCTGGAAACAGCATTTTGCTCCAGAGATGTTTATGAGGGATGTGTTAACTATGATATAATATTCAGTGACACCTGCTGACTGGCTGACTTAACTCTCGGGTTTAACCCTTCAACAACTAAACCTTGGGACACACAAGAGGACATTTTAGGCTTGGAATATGGGAGATCTCACTTTCAAAAGCTATCTTCACTGATGTAGGCTTTCTAGCACTACGCAATTCACGTAAGAGTCTCTGATCTTACTCAAACATTCATTATCCCCAAAACGTTTTAAACCTACATGTACCGTTATGAATTTCGGGTCAGAGAGTGGGTTTGTACATTTTGCAGAGAAAAGTTTCAGTGAAGAAAATCTGGTCAAGTTGAAATTAGGGTTGTGCGTTGTGTGTCATCAGGAGGCCATACTGCCGCTCCACTAGACACTACACATTTGATATTAAGTGACAAGCTATTTCAGTTGAACGAAGACACACTCTGATAGACAGGAGATTACTGGTGCAATAGTTTAAATAAGTGGAGTCTTTTGACTTTATTTGGGATACTACTTAAATACATATATGTTTCTGTGACACAAAATGTTGCCCTATTCCTAGCCTATGGCGATTATACAAGATTATTGTTTAACATCATAAAAATTAGCTACAATATTAAATATTAAAGGTGGGGTAGGTAATTTTGGAGAAACCAGCTCGAGTGCGCTAGAATTTGAAAATACACAGCCGGAAAAAATCTGCCACTTCCTTACAGAGCCCCTCCTACAACACACACGAACGCGCACATGACCAATGAGGGCACGAGATAAGTTTGTGCACAGATGGAAGGCTGACAGGCAGGTAGGCCATCCAGGTATTTTAGCCGGCCTGCTAAAATGATTGGTCGTGCTTTTTACAGTATTACGGCTTCCACAGATGACGTTTTCTTATGGATTTTTTGTCAAAGCACTTAAGATATTCATTGCTATCGGGATGTTAAGAGCATTCCATGGAATATAGCAAAAAGTGTATCTCGAGCCGGTTTCTCGAACTTACCTACCCCACCTTTAATGTCTATAATTGTGGAAGTATTCAATTTAACATCGTATTTATAAAAGCAATATGAACAGTAGGGATATTTCAATATCACCAAACCTGGGCCTCATGAGTCTACGCTAATGTCTCTTTGAAATCTTTCAATATCAAACTGACTGGTTATGAGTAAAATTGCCAAGGGGGGGGGGCGTATTAGGACTCAGATAACAAGAGTTGACTGAGTGATCGATTATTCCCTCACTGCACATATTGAATAAATAACTGGACACATCTCTATAGAGAACATTAAATGAATCAGCCTATTTTAAGTATTTTTAGAATGAGTTAGTTTCTTAAAACTAGGCGGTAATCACCATTGAGACAATCTGGATGAGGAATTCGATTTGTCGCTTTTCCCTGGGACCAAAAGGGAGTATTAGTATAGACTCTATAGAGAAGGAATAAGTGTGTGTTGTTTTGCCAACACTATCCTAAATCCCCTCCAGCTGTCTGCAAAGAAAAAAAGGCTGATAAGAGCTAAAAACGTTACACCCATATTTAGCATCAGTAAACACAACCCCAAATACAGTTGGTTATCCAGCACTCATATAGGCTAGTAAAGCCTAAAACATTCTTTGCTAGCAAATAAACAGAGTTGCCTCTACACAAAAACTGTTATTTTGATCTTTTGTATTTTGACACAGGTGACAAAGTTTATAGGTGTAAATAGCCCTTAAAGCAGGGCTGAGTGTTTAGAAAATGTACTTTTAACTGCGCATCAATAAGTCCACTGGAACATAACAAATGGATTCTATTATTGTATTTTGTAGATTGGTCATAGAGGAATAATACGTATTAATACCAGCATTACACCCTATGTAATTATCTGATGGTGCAGTGGAAAAATACTCAGTCACACTGTTTCTGCTGACAGCTAAGTTTATAACGACGTTAACTGAAGGAACCATGAGCCAGCCTGGGTGTGTCATCTTCCGAGGGAGGAAACTTTTCAGCACTTATTTTAAGCGACATTAAGTACTATATCATATTTCAACAATACGCAATATATATTATGAGCTTCACTAAATTCCCCGACGACACCTGACATCTGTTTAACAGGAATGCTAACTTAACGGTAGCATAACTGTTGAGTTTACAATAGCTTTATAAGCTAACGCTAGTGTCTGACACCATCAACACAAACATGGACTTTGGCAATACGACTACCTTTATTACTAAAGCAGCACGACCACATCGTAAATGTACAAAAACGCACTAAAACTGCTTGTATTAGTCATTAAATGATGGGGAAACAATTCACAAGTACTACCCACACAATAACGCGAAATGTGTCACACCAGGAGAGGCTAAACAACAGTGGTATCGCTAGCTAACCTTAAGATAACTTACCACCGTTTATTTACATGGCGTCTAATATGAGCATTCCGAACCCATTTCACATACAGTCGTACATGACACGCAAACTACGACACAAAATCGGACATTGAAAACTAGTAAATTAAACTCCAGAGGAATTAGGAGTTTATTTAATATCATCTTGATAGGCGGTCACTGGTCGCTCGTCCTTCCTTAAAACAGGTGTGGTACTTTGTTACTCAATAACGGCCGTTTTAAGAAACACCCAGTTGTTCCACAACATTCATAATTTTCTGAAGACTTACCAAAGCAGGATTTCTATTTCTGCCCTCGGTTGATGCTATCTGTGCATTAATAGAGCATTTCGGTCGGGGCATTGGTTCTCCAAAGCAAACCGCTCCTGCAACAAAAGCCCCACCTTCCGGATGTGAAAAGTACAGATGACAGGATGTTGCGACATCATCATCTTTCCCCGTTTAATTTTTTTTTAATTTAATTTACATAATACTACGCTCCTCGCCGTTGACCCGCTCAATGCAACCCTTGCTAAAAAATAAACAAGTCATAGGCTACTAAAATAATTTAATTATAAATGTCTAGGAACAATGAGCCGCACATCTCTTTGCTGCTCTTTACAACACATTGCGTTTCCATAATAGACACATTTTGCTAACAATAATAACGTTTTAGGTTTAAACAAGTTTCACAACTCAAATGATGTCCTAGATGAATTTGACCATAATGACATAATACAAGCTTTAATTACATGTTTGTACCAAATCTCTTCATTTTTTATGGATTATAAACATAATGCAGGGCTACAACTATATATATATATATATATCATCAATACATCTACTTATTGTTGTATTAACTGTTTGGTCTTTAAGCAAATTGACTATTTGACTTGACTATTTTGATCCTCAGAAATTACAGAAGAAAATATGACAAACACTGATGTTTTAAAAGACAGACAGATGATCACAGAAATTGGAATTAGCAGAAACAAATGGTATATCTTTCCAATTTCAACCCTGACATTATTTAGACATAACATTATATCTAACTTTTGCTTAGTTTTTTTTAATGAGACCACTGTGCCAAAGACACTTTTATGTAAGTATATGAGGAAGTCCTATAAAGATGTATATTTAAAACAAATGGAGCTTATTAAAACTTATGTTGTCTACAATGAGTAACAGCACAGGCAGTACTTTTTCTTATTGCATTGCAATAAAAGTGCCCCTATGGCCCTGAATGAGAATGAGTGAGTAATGAAATGGATGAATGGTATACAACTGGGGGCTTTTTTAGGTCATATGTTGATTCAAAGGTAGTCACTATGCTCTCCCAACACACAGGTCTGTAGACATTGGCCTCAGAAATGAAAGAGAATGTAAAAGTGTGCACTCTTTATTTTCTTTCCAGGTTAATTGCATCAAGGGAGTAAGAGCACACATACAATATATTTCAAAAATGAAGGGGCCCGTTATGCTCCAGAGGTTCACATACTTTCTTGGACATTAAATGTGCAGAAACAATACTCTAGAGATGATTAAACATGTTAATACATTATTCATGTTGTATTTCCAGCCAGTGTGAATACACAAAAAAAGAGACAGCATACATTAGACTTCACTTCATGAGGAATTCTGAGGATGCATATGCTTCACGTACACAAGATATTACATTTTTAAACATGAACACAAATTAAATGCACTTGGCTTATTGGTCCCTATACGGGAGCTAAGAAGGACATACACTTATGGCGCGTTTCCACTGCAGCGGGTAGCTCGCTGTAAGCCTACCGAGCCGTGCGGGGCCCGTTTTTGGTTGCGTTTCCACTTGGCCTAGTTTTGGCCCGGGGCTACTTTTTCACCTTTTTTCTGACCCGACTAATTAATCGTGGTTCTAGGGCCAGGAACAACCAGGCTGAGTCGGGCTGAGTATGCTAAACTAGAGAGAGAATCGTTGGCAAGGGGGCTACAACTACAACAAGATGAACATATTTGACCGTGATTTAATTGTAATACACGTTTCAAAATGATGCCGAAGTAACAACATACTGATACCGGTTAGTAAAAACCATGAATTAATGCTTTGACAAGTCTGCAGACAGACGGCAGGCGAAAACCCTTTTAAAATGCATGTTTTCTAAATGGAGCTTGGCTCAACGTTATATATGCTCCGACCGTCCACACTCACAACAACGGCCTATACAGACATAAATAAACCAGCGACTGTATTCGCCATGACACAGGCAGTCTGTGGTTTGTACTTGTTTAACTTTTGTCTAGTTTCTGAACAGATATGAAGAGCTGTGAGCTCTGAGTGCTAAGAGCTAACGGCTGTGTTGTTTTTCAGGGGCTCTCATTGAAGATGACGTCACGGGTCCGCCTACACTGCGTTACTATAGTAAACTACCCCCAGTTCCTAAACTGTATGGAAGCGCAGCATTAAAGTGAGCCGGGCCTAATAAGGCCTAACCAAACCGAGCGAGGCCTGCAGTGGAAACGCGCCATTAGACAATATACAGGGTTGGGTTGTAACGGAATACATGTAACGGCGTTACGTAATCAGAATACAAAAATCAAGTAACTGTATTCAGCTCGCGTTACATTTGAAAAACGAGTAATCTGATTACAGTTACTTTCGTAAACCTGAAGTGAATACATTTTGGATTACTTATTGGAATTATTGGTGGAAAGATTTCCTCACAACATTTAATATTCATTACTAAAGGTACAGCCGAATCATCACAGCCCACAAAAACCTTTTAACCACCGCCGCAGATGGACCAAAAAAGCGTTTGAAAAAAAAATCGCGGGTCCGCTCAGTGAAACAATAACAGCGAAACATGGAGGAACACAAGTCTGCGTTTAAATCGGGTGTGTGTGGTTAAAACACATCAGCCTGCGGTCGCTCTTTCTTTAGCCTTACTAATGATTATTTCTGAAGGTAAACACAGTGAAGGCGGTGCGTGAAAGGCACTGCGTGCTCGTCTTCTCAGAGGCTGAGTTAACCCTCCCGCTGCCTCCTGGTGCTGCAGAGATTTCATGAAGTGAAGGAGGTGTTCCTTCTATAAAACAGCTGCGGGCAGCAGATACTGTGAGAGTCACGGACATGAATTCATAGATCAAGGCAGACTGGTGCACACACTCTCCTGTTTTGCCAATCCGGTGCTTAAACAAATATAGCTCCACACCCCTGGCCGTAATGTCCTTAAAATGAAGTCCGAGTTTGACATTTTAATTCATGTCCTGCCAACACTGGCAGGACAGAAGGCGACACGCTCGTTCTAAAAGCCGTGTCCCTCACTCCTCACATCCCAAACTGCATCCCCAAAAAGTTAATTATGTTGTTACAATCGTTTCAGATGTTGTGTTTCAGTTGTGCTCTTGATAAGCCATTAAAACAGTAAAAACACATTCCTTTTGCTTTTTGTGTCTCCTGTACACCAAAACATACCCATCTGTGATGGAAAAAGAAAGTAATCCAAAAGTAATCTAAAAGTAATCTGATTACGTTACTTTTTTAAGACACGTAACTGTAACTGTATTCGGATTACTTTCAGAGCCATGTAATCAGTAATCAGTAACTGATTACATTTACAAAGTAACCCTCCCAACCCTGACAATATATAATATTGGCTGCACTGTTATTCAGTGTCCCCCTCAGGCCTTAATGAGGACTTCGACCTTGCTTGTTGTCTACTTGTTTTCCCATCATTGAGATGCTGGAGACCAGGCGGAGTAATACATAGCACTGCAACAGCTTGATGCATGAGGCTTTTGTATTTAGTCTCGGAGGAGGTAATAATGTGATTTTCTACACCTCTGAGTATTCTGTAGATATTGAGAATCCCTTAGTTCCATGCCATAGATCTGAAACTGTAATGTGCTCTCTTCCCCTGCTGCTATTAAGGTGAGAGGTAAATGAATTGAATTACAGCATATTGGGAGTGCAGACCTTCATATTCTCTCTCCTGTTTTAGGTCATATTATTTCCCAGAATCCCTGGAGAAACACCCATTTCCAACAAAACTATGCTCAGTAGGCCTACCAGCACTGAACCACCCATTTGGATTCATCTATTAAAATGATATGCTATATTAAATACCTCCTTGCTGACAGGTTGTCTCACACTCTATGGTTTACCCACTCAAGCAGTGCCCCAGACTGATAATGATGCAGGTGTACAGCGGAATAAAAGACCAAACCCAAAGTGGAGCTATTGCAGAAGTTAGCCTATGGTATTGACTTGTATATATATATATGTATGTTAGTATAGGTTTTTCGCGGCTTTGTTTCCTTCCCAGTAGGCTGTGTTTGGACCTTTGGGCAGAGGAGGGAAGTCTGGGTCCTACCCATGGTGTGGCCCAGGCCCCCTTCTTCTTTTTTTTTTTGTGTTTGTTTTACGATCCTCCAGACTTGGTTCCTTATTGCCGGTAGGCATGCATGTGAGTTACGGCTGTGCTGAAAATAAATGCCCGTCGATAACTAAATTCTGTGTTTTGCGTGGTTGTTTTTATGTTGCGGGTCTTCCCACGAGCCACTACCGCTTGGTAGAGGGACGGGACGTAACATACATCTACAAAGGCAAATATTTGCAAGATATCAGACTTTTAAAAAAAATTTGTTTTATTGTTGTTGGTTGAAGTAGCTGCAAACTGAGTGGTTCAATATAGGACACAGAGAGAACTGTGCACATTGCATGCACGGTAAAATAACGGTAACATAGTTTTGCTTGTGTGTATGTCCCTGTTTGTGCCTGTCAAATTGTCCCTCCTATGAAGAGTAGGAATCTGAATACCCAAAGCATTTGGCAGAGTTCCTAACAGCGCAGGTCTGGCTACCCGTGTGCCTGTGCATACAGAACGAAGGCTTTTCTCTCTGCTCCTTTCCCTCATTGCCGTAGAGAACCAATGTTGAGCTTGACTAACTGGTTTAGATGAAACCCAGAAAGCACAGCAATCAGGAATCTGCAGAATGATATGCAGGCTGATGTGTGAGACCATAACTCAACTCAGCCAGTGCTCAGTGAGGGGGAAGACCGTTGTATTTGTGAAGATGGGAGGACTGTGTCTCTTCTTTGGCAGAGGATGATAAGATGGTGGGCGGAGAGAACCAAAGGGGTTGGTGCACAGCCTGCACTTCTGAGTACAAATGGACTGCCAGACACCTGCATTGCTACGTGGAGGCAAACGCACCTGCACAGCTCTTATACAGGACTTCAAAAGGCAGAGATCTGGGGCCACTCTGCCCACTTATATAGCACTGCCAGTGTGTTGTCTGTTTATATCACTCCTAGTCTCTGCAGGCACACCTACAAGATTGACAGCTCTGTGATCTCATGCTGTTAATTTTAAGGGCATTCAAATCACCAAGGTTGAGGGATTTATTCCATATTGAGAGCAATCAATAGTCTGGAACCAACAATTGAAAGAAGTTATCACCTCCACCAGATGGAGCCAGAAATACCATTAAAAAGGGATGTGTAACTATTATGGCTTTTACAGCTTAAAATAGGTATTCCCAGTATGTCTTGGTTCATTAAATTGATTGCATTGTGCATAAGACATGGTATGTTATTAAACTGTAGTGCTGCCTTCAGAGGGTGGAACAAGATTGATAGCTGGGTGCACTTGATAGCTGTAATTATGGTGTGTTACAGCGAGTGTGCTGTAACCATCAGAGCAGTGAATGTATAAGCCACACTTGGGTTTTAGTGCCTTAAAAATATGGCTTCAGTGTGCAGGAACAATCTAAGCTCATCTATTTTTTCTTTAAGCAAATCCTCAGTCAACTGAACCATCAATGAACTATTCAGGTTGGACATTTCGTTCCTGAAAAGTGTTGGGAACAGTTTGATTAGAGTACTGTATGCAATACTTGAGTTATAGTTGACAGTGTTTTTAATGTATAAACGTGACAACAGAACAGTAATGAATATCTTGTCCGGACAGCCTATGTATTGTGAAAAAGTTGCTCTATGAATATTTTTGTTCTCATTTGAAATAAGTAGTACCTTTGCCAAAGGCAACCAATGCGAGACTTGGAGCATTTTACCAGGAGCATAACATTTCCTTTTCATAATTGTCCTGCACTGAAGTACAGATTTTTCTCATGTAAAATGGTAATATGGCTCAAAATCTGATTTAAAACTGAAGGGAAGGTTTCAGCCATAAAAACACCTCAGTCTAAAATAATTACCTTTTTCCTATCTGTCTCCTCGGTTTCCTGTTTGCCTCTACTGTTCTATCCATTAAGGCTTGAAAACCAACAAAAGAAATACAACTTCATACATTTTAGTTCCTTTTAAAAGTAACTGCTGCTGTGTAGCACCTTTCATAAAGGCATCCGCCTTCATTACACATGAAATCATCTTTCTTCTAAAAACAGAAGCATGTGTATACTAAGCTCAGCTCGATAGTCTTTTGTGTTCTTGGATGTGTCTGTTTCCAAAGTGTCAAAAACCTACAGAGGCAAATATATCATCGATGTCATCGTCACAGGCGCTGGTCTGTAATGCCGGGGACAAATTGCCCATAGTCCGGTTTTTTCGGTCGTTCACTGACGGTCCTGACTCAGTCCTCTTCCTCTTCCTTTGTCTCTTCAGCTGTGTCTTCTTCACACCAGTTCTCAAAGTTGAAGACTTGATTCGACTCCTGAGGGACTGGAAATGGGTTCTCAGGCGGTTGTGTCTACGCGTTGCAGCGTAGGATCGACAGCTTTTAGGCACTGAGCCTTGTGGACATAAAGCCCAGCAAGCTTCCTGTCTGAAGGTGTGTAACCTCTTCTGGACGCTGGAGATGAGGAGAAATGATAGAACAATGCACATTTAGTATCAGGAGAATCGGTGTCACACAATACTAAAGTATCTTGTTTTTCCTCAACTCCACACATAGTGGCCACTTTATTAAGTGACATCATTTAAAGTGGACCTATTATGCTATATTGGAAAAATATATTGTAGGGCCATACCTATACAAAACATGTCTGTGAAGGTTTTTGGTTAAAATACCAAACAGTTCACCCATTGTAGCCATGCCTCATACTGCTCATACCCCTCTTTTGCAGCCCTGTTATACCTCATTCACACCAACAGTGTTTCAGGGCCGGTTCGGAGCTGGAGCTTGAAAAGCACCGGGTTTTCCTGTTCACACCGCAGCGGAGCAGCCTCTTAGCTCCGGAATCTGGTTCATTTCGAGCACCATAAAATTGTCCGGCCAGAGCAAAAGCGCCGCATACGTCACACTTACGTCGAGGCGGGGGCAGGGGCGGGATCAACTCCTGAACAACAACAAAAAGCCGGCGTTTTATCCAGTTTGTACACAACGATGGATAAACTTAACAAGCAGCAGTGGTCCACTGAAGAGACCAGCTACCTACTGGGAATCTGGTCTTCCGAAGAGGTACAGAGGAAGCTGGAGCACAATCGGCCATTGTTGTTGTTGTCGGTGTGAGCTATGAGGGGTTTCCGTGCGGTTTGGCTTTATGAAGCAGGCACGCAAACGGTTACGTCATGACGCAAACGATGACGCAATGACGTAGCACCAATCGCACTCTGGGCAGTGTGAAAAGAGCCGGAGCTAAACCCGAAGAACCGGTTCTGAACCTGAAAAGCTCTAGCACGGAGCTTGAACCGGAGTTGCGTTGGTGTGAATGAGGTATTAGAGAAACGCAGATCTTGGGTCCTTAGCTTGAAAAATTTAAAAAGAGGAGGCGGAGCTAATGTCTGATCAGAATTCTACCGGAGATAAAGTTAAATTCTGCTGTGATAAAACGCCATCCTGTTTAAACCACGTCAAGGATTATTTCTGAAACAGTATGGAGCTCAAATGCATTTTCTCTTGCGGGTTTATCACAAGGTGAGTTCTTTTTTTATTTCCTGCTTTTTAAACACATGTGCTCTCCAGTACAGGTTACTGAGTGTTAGCGAGGCTTGCTAATGTAAACAAAGACGAGATTACGTCCAAAACACGTCAGGCATTGTTTCTGATGGCAACTTTCTGTGGGTCCGCTGCCGATTTGACGTCAGATCGGCAGCAAATCTGTATCCGCTCGTTGTACACCCGTTTTTTAAAAGATTTGGGTACGGAGGAAAAGAGAGAGGGTTTTATTTTTTGACGCTGCGTGAGTTCTTCGACACACCGGGGACACATATTTATGTATAAAAGACATCACAAAGTGCATTTTACATGATAGGTCCCCTTTAATTAACACAATTGCATTATAAACTTGGTAAAGGTAGAATATATGGCAAGATTTTTGTATTGAATAGCATTAGCCTGTACGGATTCTCATAAAGTAGAGGCTGAGTGTGTATTCTGCAGTGTGGCTCTTACCTGTAACCGGCTGCCTCTAGGCATTTCATCCTCTGGCACTTTAAATGCAGGAAGTTTAAAAAGCGCTTTTCCTTTTCCATCTTCTGGGATTCACACCATGGGGTCATTTCTTCGAGATGGGACGCCATGTCTGTGAAAGAAGCAGCCTCTCCCATTTGTTTCTTGAACTTTAGTTTACGGTCAGCCTTGTGCGTTTTCTGTTCGAAGGATTTGCCCTTGGGTAACAAACATTTAAAAGTAATTAGATTGGAGGAGATTGCAGCACTGAACAATGGAAATATTCTGTAAATGATAAAAGAATGAAACAATAATGAATCCGATTTTGGATACATACCTCTGTGAAGTCCCTGAAAACCTTGAGAAAAGGCTTCATGCCCGCATCCAGACATATTGCTGAAAAAAAGAAAATAAATGATTATTATTCTCTTAAAAAATAGAAGGTGAGAAAATGGGTTCAGAAGAAGGTTACAACTAACAGTTATTTCCATTATCGAATGATCTGACAATTATTCTATTGATGGATTAAATATCGGAACAATTGAGAAAATATTTATCACAGTTTATCAGTCTCAGGGGATGTCTTGTGTGTGAGTCCAAATCCAAAGCTATTCAGTTATATAAGATATAAAAAGAGAAAAAAATCCATATTTTAAAAGGCTGAAAACTTTTTGTTGATGAAAAAACTACCTAACGATTAATCAATTCTCAAAGTAGTTATTTTCCTGTCGATCGACTTAACAATAAAAAACGTTTTGCTGCAGCTTTATTTGAAACAAGGCTTTTTACTCAAACCATCAGGTGTAAATCACATATGGCTACAATGAAGATGATTTGGTAAATTATCAGTAGCTGGGAGAACTACTCACTGATACAAAAGACCTACTGATGAGTCACCATTTGCCGTTTTTAGAACTGTAACCCCCAAACGAGAGTGAGTGTGTCCGTTAGGGCCACTTTCCTGTTCTGCATTGAATGTGTCATACCGTTTACAGAACTATTAAAGAGTTACACACCTCTTTCAACAGTAACACCCACATCTTCTTTGACCTTTCTCGCCGCTCCCTGATTCTTGTCTTTCTGCTGCTGCTGCTCCTTCTTCTTCTTCTTGATTACTTTGGCCTTTGCTAGTTTGGTCAGTAATAAGGCATCAGAAGGACCCAGGAACTGAAGCATATCTGCTGGCAGGGGGAAGTCTGTGAGGAAGGGCATGGGCTGGGCGTCGGCTACAGGTCTGAGGAGCTCCAGGAGCTGCTGGTACAGAGAGGACAGGCTGACCAGGATCCCTCTGGAGATCACCCTGGTGAAGCATAAGGCAGGGAGATATAGATCAGCTGTAGCGGTTTCTAAACAAACACTCATTTCACTATTTCAGCCATTTGGAGGCGCCAACATGCAACGCTGCCTTGTGGCAATGAGGAAGAGCACTCACCAGAGGCGACTGAGCAGGCTGGTGATCACCATATTCAAGATGATGAACTCCTCCCATTTCATCTGCTGCTTTGTTAGTCTGAAGCACACATCTCTTAAGGACAAAGCAATTATGTGACATCAAGAAAGCTGAGATTTACGAAGAGATTCAATTGCAAAATAGACCATTTTGATGAAATTCCCCATCAGTGTACAAAAACAAAAGAAACAACACAAACTACATAACTTAAAATGATACATCTGTGTGTGACTAAAAGAAAGCCGGACATGTCTGAATATTTGTCATGCCGTATGGGTTTGATTTAGTATCGTACGTTGTTATTGTTCATACCTATGTCAGCTCCCACATGCATTTTCCAGTTATGCGTTTGTGTGGCTATCTATACCATTTGAGTCTAGATGACTCTTCCTCTGGAAAGGATACGAGAAAGTTCTACTGCAGCGATTCAACGTGCAGCTCATCAGCTTTGCGGCTCCCAGCACTTTGAGACAGAGCCACTCCAGCATGGGCTGACTGGGGAGCTCACACACACCAGCCGTGATACTCAGCCCTCTGAAACACACATGTTATTGCAGGGGAAAAATACATAATTACAGCCTCCCACATTCAACTAAATGCAACACTGTTGTGCTATGAGCATTTAGATATTATTGGTCTGCATCGTCTATTTGGAGCAATATCAGGCTCCAGTATGCTTATTGTTTACTTTTTATTCATGCTGGCTTTCTCATTTAAAGCATGTAATTTAAACAGCTGTGTTTGATGCTGTGCTGTAAACAATAGGCAAAGACAGCACAGGACACTAAACCGATAAAGCTTTCCATCTACCTCTGAATTCTGTTGGGACACAGCTCTGTCAGCTCCTGAAGAGCAACATCAAGCTTCATGTTCTTCAGCCTGTTTATGCATTGTTCAACCTGTGAGGGATAGGACAACAGATGAAACATGTTGTTAGTTATTTGGATTTGTTAGTTTGACCTCTCTGACTTTTCTGTTTAACACACAGTGAATCCTGAATGACTGACATGTCTCCATCTCCAAATCAAAACGGATCATGCAGCACGCATCCTGTAGCGGCCAGGTGTGGCTTTTAATCTACAGTCCTCACCTGCTTTAAGCCTTTGAACGTCTTGTTGCCTCTGTAGCTGTTATTTAGGATGTACAGCAGCTCGTAGAGAACTCGTACCTCCGTCTGAAGAATCTCACTGCGAAGAAGCTGAAGCACCTTCGCATTTTTCACCAACAGCGATTTAACACATGCATCTGCATGACAGCAACAACACATCACCGATTATTAGCCATCATCACAAACAACAACATCAACATCGCTCAGGGGTGGATATATTTCCTCACACGTGGGTTGCAAATGCAACACATTTAGTGTTTTAAGCTCAGTTTTTCCTTCAGACATCACGTTACAAAGTCTACATATTTAGCTAATGAGAATCCGAACAGTACATTGTACCTGTGGTTGAGTTGAAATGAACACGAACACAAGAAACAGCACCGGGAAAGGCAATGTTGACCCTGTTCCACGGTTCTCCAGCCATGCTTCACTGGAGAAAAAATGCGGAAGTCGACCAACCAATCACATTCGACTAAATGTTAACGTCAGAGTTAAAGGCGCAGAGCACACATTGAAGTTCAGTTTAAAGCCTATGGTTTAAAGATCAAATCCAAAGCTTCCAAATATGCTACATTTTTATAGAAATGTTGTTTTTAAGACTGCCTGTATTTTTTATTTTATTTAAATCGAGATAATACACCCAAAAAAAAGCTTTTTATTGATCCAAAACTCGACCCAAAGCCGTCTGAATTTCTGACATGTAATTCCCAGCAGCCTCCGCGCGCGTGACGTAATAGTGGCCAAACAGTCTCTGGACCAAATATCCCGACTCGGCAGTCTCGGTCACATGTTTTTCGAAAAGAAAACTGAATTAACATGGGTTATTGTTGAGCTTGTTGTTGTACGAACGGTGCGGGATCTGGGAGAGTTTTACATGCATTTCCCAAAGACCAAATCATCCGCAAAAAATGGATTTTTTTAGTGAATCGTGTTGGATGGCAACCGACAAAATGGAGCAAGTTGTGTTCTGACCACTTCGCGTGTGATGCATACGACGTTGATCCTGCTATCATGAAGTCTGTTGGTGGAGAAGCATTAATAGCACGTCGGAGGCTGAAACCCGGAGCCGTCCCCTCCATATTTCAGCACAAGAAACCACTGAAAGAACGAAAGAGCCGGGCGATGCAGAAACGCCAAAGAATTGAGGTAAACAACTTTTGATTGGATTTCAAAGCGCACGGAGCACAGCAGATAACGCAGATAACGGAATTGCAGTTGTATTGCTTATAGAGGTGGGCACCGTTAGATTCTGTGTCTTTACGATCATAAACAATGTGTTGGATGTGGAGCTAGGATAAGTAATAAGGGCGATAGGAGTGATAGGTTAGCATTTTTCGCTCGGGGCTAATTCACTGTTAGCATTGTAGTTTATCTGCAGCTCATTCATCGCTCCTCCACTCATAACGGAAAATGTCGAACGTCCTACAGTCGGTGATGCAGACTTCTTCTCCCATCTCTTCCTTCACTTTCCTATAGTTGTGGCAGCACTTGTTTTCTCGGCTTGTATGCATGGTCTGGCAGTTTCCACATCTACACCAATTCTCAGCACCCTCGGCCTCTTCCTCAGATGGCGAACTTGAATCATCGCCATCAGCACTTTCATCGGTGATATCAGGTGACGTTTCCTTGTATTTCCTCTTCGACATCAGAGGCTCGTATAGATATGGTTGGATGTCGACAACATACTCCAGATATTGGGTGGCCTCCGACTCAGAATCAGACATGATAGACGAAACTAAGTTGTACTATCGGCGGAAGCCGCTGTGAGCCGCTGCGAGCATTTTTCGCTCGGGGCTAATTCAGAGGCTCACTCAGAGCGCCTGGACTTTATTTGTCTAAACCTCTCTAAAAAGGTCAAATTTCACTTGTTTTGCATCAATTTTGATACAGGGTACTTATTATATGTTATAGTTTGGATTCCTAAAGCTTTTAGTCTATAGTCTACTCAGAATCAGACATGATAGACGAAACTAGTTGTACTATCGGCGGAAGCCGCTGTGATTGATAAGCCAGGTGGAAATATGTTTGGCACATCTGACGTCACGCGCCGCCATCTTGCGGAGGAGCGGCGGAGAAAATAAATCGTCGGACTTGGTGTGAACAAAATTAATATTGCGCATTGCCAGACTCATATTATCTCCGATTTTAATACTGCAATATCTTAGATAGTGTTGTAGCTATATGATTTCGATTGTACTGGCAATTATACAAAAAGCTTTGCATTTGATCTTTAAGAATAAAATCTAATTTGTGAATGTATGAATGTCACTAAGTCAATAAACATTATGATTCTGGAATTTTTTTTATCCACGATGATGGTAACCAATTATCAAATTGATTGGATGCCAAGGATAGTTTTTATTTTTATTTTATGTTAAGCTAGTTCAGTGGTCTAAAAAATAAATATTTACAGTTACCTTTTTACCTAGCCTACTACGATATTAAATGTATCATGCTATCAGGAGTAGAGTAACGACTGTTATGTAACTTTATGCTGCCGTAAAGGTCCCATGACATGGCCATTTCTACTGATCATAATTCCATTGTTGAGGTCTACTAGAATAGATTTACATTGTTCAATGTTCCAAAATCACATTGGTTTCTCATACAGCATCTCTGTATATAGCATGTGTATTCACTAGGCTTGTTTGAGACGCGTTGCGGCTCGCCTCGAAAGTAGACGAGAATAGCCGATCGCAGCCGGGGGAGGTCTCAAAAAGCTTGCCTGAAGTCGGACAGCTCGGAGTCGGCTTCGTCTTCTTCTTCTCTCGGTTTTTTGGCGGATTGCAAACAGCTTGAAGGTGCATACTGCCGCCTCCAGAGTCGGCTTGACTCGGTTTGCATTTATAAAGAATGCACACATGTGTTTAATCGTTAATGTCAGATATGTACTAAGTAAATACATTTGTTCCTGCTCAAGATTAGATTCAACTTTATTGTTATTGCACATATTACAGGTACTGAGACAACGAAATGCAGTTTAGCTTCTAACCAGGTGCGCAACAAGCAGTAAAGTGAAAAGTAATGTACACAATCTACTGCTGAATGTGTGGACGGGCCGTAACGGTGTGTCCACACAGCAGCTTTGACCAAATCTTGAAAATCCTGGAGCTGGGCGTGTCTGACAGCTTGGGAATTTCACGACCAACAACCAATCACATGAATATCACATGAATATCCCGCCCCCCGACATACAAAGCAAAAAATCCCGGTTCACAATCAAACCGCGTGTAAGCAGGGAGAGCCAGACCGCAGTTCATTTCCTCATATTCCAAACGAGAAATTACGGTAGCAAATCACCCGGTTCTTTCCGACCAGAACTATTTACTGGGATACAAACCGGAGGAGCCAGGCATGGAGGGAGGTGCCAGAGACAGTGGGTGAAAACTGGTAGGTTTTCGCCTGTTTGGGGAGTTTATATATATATATATTGCTCGCATAAAATCCCCGTTTTTTTTTGCTTTGTATGTCGGGGCGGGAGATTCATGTGATTGGTTGTTGGTCATGTTGCTCGCAAAAAATCCCCAAGCTGTCAGACACGCCCAGCTCCAAGATTTTCAAGATTTGTTCAAAGCTGCTGTGTGGACGGGCCGTAACGGTGTGTCCACACAGCAGCTTTGACCAAATCTTGAAAATCCTGGAGCTGGGCGTGTCTGACAGCTTGGGGATTTCGCGACCAACAACCAATCACATGAATATCACATGAATATCCCGCCCCCGACATACAAAGCAAAAAAACCCGGTTCTTCTACACTATTGTCAAATAGGAAGGGCTATGATGAACATTTATTTTTTTAACATTTTGAACATTTATGAGATTAATGTTTATGGTGCTATTTTATGCTACATTCCATGCTGGCTAATGATACTGTCTATGCTTGCTAGCAACGAAGTAAACTAGCAAGTAAGTAAACTGGATATAAAATCCCCAAACAAGCGAAAACCTACCAGTTTCACCCACTGCCTCTGCCACCTCCCTCCATGCCTGGTTCCTCCGGTTTGTATCCCGGTAAGTAAATAGGGACTGGTCATAAAGAACCGGGTGATTTGCTACCGCAATAACTAAGTTCTCCTCCATTTTTGTGGAATATAGAAATGAACTGCGGGTCTGGTTCTCCCAGCTTGCAAGCGGTTTGATTGGCTAGCGCTTGAACTGTAAGATTTGCATAAACGGATCTGATTGGCTGTCGCTTCCAGCTGAGCCTCAAAAGTTGAACATTGTTCAACTTTGGAATCTTGAACATCCTGGAAATCCTGGAAATCTTCGCCTCGCCCCCCCACAATGCAGTTCGGCGACAAGCGAGGGAAAGTGACGTCATCCCCATTCAAAGTCAATGGGCGGAGACGCGCTGGAAGCGGTGGACAAATCGCCAAAAGCTGCTGTGTGTACGGGCCGTAATAAGAACTGGATACAGCGTGGGAGGCGGGGCCTCATTCATTCCAAAGAGAGTAGGCTTGTTTGAGACAAGCGAGACCTGCGCAGACCTGCGCAATTTCGATCAACGTCTTGCTCGTGCGTTGCATGATGGTTAGTCATTTTGTCCGACTTGCTCTGGAGGCTCGCCTACATGAGACGTTGAAATCTCGCGGGACAAAGACGCCCGCAGCCTTGAGAGCGAGGCGCGGCGAGGCGGCGCAGTTCCTCTCCACGGGCTGCGGAAGCTATGCTTGATGGGAAACGACTCGCTGGTATCTCGAGCTGAACGCTCATTGGTGGTTTTTTCCACGTGCTGCTGATGAAACTCTCCAATTGGCTGGGCAAAATGTTGTTGTTTTGTGTCAGTTTTACGTCGCCACTTCCATTCACATTTTTCATCATTGTTCCACAATATTTATCATCATTAATTAATATCCATATATTTTATACTATACTTGCACTGCTTACCGTTTTAATACTTTATATATCTTAGCATATTCATACACACTGTTCATACTGCTCTCAGGCTGCTGTGTATATCTAGTGTATTCATACCCCTCACTGTTTATTCATCATTCAATTCATTCTATATTTTATTCTGTAGATTGTGTACATTGCTTTTCACTTTACTGCTTGTTGCACCTGGTTAGAAGCTAAACTGCATTTCGTTGTCTCAGTACCTGTAATATGTGCAATAACAATAAAGTTGAATCTAATCTGGAGCAGGAACAAATGTATTTACTTAGTACATATCTGACATTAACGATTAAACACATGTGTGCATTCTTTATAAATGCAAACCGAGTCAAGCCGACTCCGGAGGTGGCGGTATGCACCTTAAAGTTGTTTGCAATCCGCCAAAAAACCGAGAGAAGAAGACGACGCCGACTCCGAGCTGTCCGACTTCAGGCGAGCTTTTTGAGACCTCCTCCGGCTGCGATCGGCTATTCTCGTCTACTTTCGAGGCGAGCCGCAACGCGTCTCAAACAAGCCTAGTTGCTCAATGGCGCATGATGACAAAATGGCCCAACTTTTGAGAGAGCGAAACGTCACAGATTACCCGGCAGGCCTGAGAAGTACCCGTATGTGCACTCATAGAGCATGCGCAACTTTAACCACGCCGCCCCAAAAGACTTGTTCACATTAAGCACGTGAATTTGCGTACACGTGCGCGTTCATGACAGCATGGCAAGGTTTTGATAAACTATCGGTGAGCTGGATGCAATCCTACCTGGAGGGGAGAGAACAGATGGTGGAGGTAAACGGTACTCTGTCCCCCCCCTCCCAGTGAGCTGTGGTGTTCCACAAGGAAGCATATTAGGTCCGTTACTGTTCCTAATTTATGCAAACGACATGTCATCAGCATGTGACTGCAACTTGTTCCTGTTCGCGGACGACTCAGCCCTGCTGGTCTCTGACAGGAGCAGATTGCAGGTTGAAAAAACCCTCAGCTCCGAGCTCGGCAGAATCTGCACCTGGCTCGCCGATAATAAATGATCATTACACCTGGGTAAAACAGAGTCCATTCTCTTCGGTTCGAAACATAATCTCAGCAAATCCGACGACTTCTCAGTTGCAGTGGGTGACATTATTGTCACAAGTAAGAAGGAAATTACATACCTAGGATCTATTCTTGAGGCAAACCTCTCCTGTGACAAAATGGCATCCAATGTAATAAAAAAAGTCAATCAAAGAACTAGATTCCTATACCGGATCTCCTCTCTGGTAAACAAAAACACCCTGAAAACTCTGGCAGGAGCACTCATTCAAGGGTACTATGACTATGCTTGCACGTCATGGTACCATAGCACCTCCAAGGCGCTAAAAATACAACTTCAAACATCGCAAAATAAACTGGTCAGACTACTGCTTGACCTTTCATCTAGAACCCACCTCACCTCTGCCCACTTTGACAACCTAGGATGGCTTAGAGTAGACGACAGAGTACAGCTACTTGCAATGGGCCTGGTCTACAAGATCCACTACACCTCTATGGTACCCATGTATGTCAAAATTCTTCCCAAAGGTCAAGGAATACTGTTGAGGTTTAGGATGGCAGCTTCTTCTTACGCTGCACTCGGAGAGAAATATTGGAGACGGAGACGATGAACTGTTTAGCCCTTGAGCATGACTTATTCCTCTGCTTCACAGGTGATTCCTTCGCTCAGCCGAACTAACTTAGAAGAGAACAAACATAGACAGTGTACACGTGCATCAGGTGAACACACCCTCATTTACATGACGCAAGACTGGTCATTACGTAGCACGTAATACTACAGTGCCTCACAGTGGTACAATAACA
Source organism: Gymnodraco acuticeps (assembly GCF_902827175.1). NCBI lineage: Eukaryota > Metazoa > Chordata > Actinopteri > Perciformes > Bathydraconidae > Gymnodraco > Gymnodraco acuticeps. Next base: position 358,080 of record NW_022989996.1, read on the forward strand.
GTATTACATCCCTATAGTACAGAATAGACACAATCTCTTTATACATACAATAACTGAGGACATTATGTAAACATTTCCCTTAACAAATACCATGATCATAACACCAGAGGGAGCTCCACAAATCATGTGAAACCCAGATTTGGCACAAAAAAGGGGGAATACACGTTTCGCAATTATGCCACATCAAGGTGGAACGCTCTTCCCACAACTGTAAAGGAAAGTAAAACTATACTTACCTTCAAAACCTCTCTTAAAGAGCACCTTCGGGGGAGAGCATTGCAAAACTGGCCCCGGTAATGGTACAAATCTCAACCTGTCGTACAATGTACAGCTTCCCCCCCCCCCCCCATCTATGTATATACTCGCATTTTAGACTCTGTTACTAACTGTATATCTGTAGACTTGGTATGTCTTAAATGTCTGGTTAGGATGTATTAGAACAAAATCTAAAATGAAAATTGTAAATAAGCAATCTGTATGTAAAAACCCACCTGTATGTAAATTGTAAATAAGCTGTTAATCTGTATGTCAAATATGTCTTATATGTCTTAAATGATATGATGAATTGGAAATGGGGGACCCTGATGTAAACAAGACGAAAGTATTTCTCTGGTCTGCATCCCCTTAACAAGTGTATGTTTTGAGCTGTACTGTACTGTACCCAATATACAAGCTGTTAATAAACTTTTCAATCAATCAATCAATGGTACTGGATTTATATTAACGAGGCGGCAGTTAGTAGCTAGCGGCTACGGCTAGCTAGTAAATTATGCTAAATTACACATCAATCGTTATGTACTTTTATATTACGCTGACATCAGGATCTAGTGATATCCAAGCAACAGAGCTTCATTTAGCATGATACTTGTGTGGGTTGTACATGAAACCACTTGGTAATATATAAAAATATATATGTTCAAGTCTGTTATGATCAATTGTGAGTTAAAACTTTATCTAAAAAGTAAAGCTGATGATGGATTACTGTGGTGGAGTTAAAATATCAATAGCCTATTTCTTTTTGAAATGTGATGGAGTAGAAGGATAGTAACTGTAATTATTCATGTTAAGTAGCCCACAAGTAACTAAAACAATTGCAAGTGCAATAAGAAGCTACAGGAACGTTAATCTACGTCGGTAATATTAACTTTATTTAATACAACATTTACGGTACAAGATTTACATCATACAGCCCATGTAGTATAATATTTTACAAATGATGAATTACAGCAAACATGTGCAATATATCCATTATTACAGCTCCGTGGGCTGGCAGTAAGGCGATATGGTCCGTTGTTATTGTGCATCCATGGGTAAAGAGAAACTCATGTAGTGCTGAACACGTAACATGAACGTGCCGGGCAGCGCGGTCCCGTGGGTTAGATGTGCGTTCATAATGCAGAGGGAAATAACTCTCAGAATAACCTTATTAGCACATTTGTACAACTTGAGGAACGAATGTTTTTAATAAGGGCTATATAAACGTTCATACTGGGTAGTTTATTTAGTTTAAAAAAAATTATCCAACGAGTTACAGACCACTCTTTCCCAATGTAAGTCAATGGGAAAAAGTGTTTCCGGGTCCAGCAACCTAAAGGAAGTGTAGTACCGCCGTTTGACCAGCACGAATATTCTCATCAGACTCCGGCGCACTTCCTGGGGGCTTGGGTCCCGAGGCCTGACCAGTTGAGAACCACTGGTCTATGGTGTGGACCAATCCGTGTAGCCGTTACGTCAAACTCCGATCGTAGTTTTACTGGCTACAGGGTGTACTTTGAGGGTTTGTGACTTTGCAGACCGTTTACATGCATAAAAAGCTACATAACACAGAAGGGGACGGGTATTTCATTATGCTTTAAAAAAAGATTGACAACATCGTGTAAAAATATATATTCTTTATTAAACTAGTATACAAATAAATGACAAACCACAGAAATATCTGATAACTGAAAGTAATTACGCTGCCTGCTTATTCATCCAGGAGATGACTTGTAAATTCACTTCCTCTAACACAGACTCCTCCGGCCTTCCCTTCACTGTCAGTCCATGGCTGCCTCCTTTCAGCCAGCAAACCTCCACTTGAGCTTTCATTTCTTTAACCATGCCTTCAAAAAGGACCTGGGTAAAGGCAGAAAGCAAAATCAGAAAAACAAACACAAATTGTTTCACAGGCTGGGACAAAGGAATACTACAAAAACATCCAATGAAAAATCGTAGGATATAGTCCATATTATAAATAGTAGAACATTTGACTGAACAATTGCAACAAAACAGGATAGAGTATAAGAAGGAAATGTTTATCTGAAATTGGCAAACTGGTAGCATAAAAAACGTACAAATAAAAAGCTAAAAAAAGAACTAATAAGTAACACACATATACATATGTAAACACAAAATGAAAATCTTACAACTGTATGTATGAAATGTCAAACTTAAGAGCCTGCCCAACTGCCTCACCCTGTCACACATGTTGTCCTCAGTGCCGGACACACACAGCACAGACATGTGTTCAGGAAGGCCTCTGAGATCCTCGCTCCGTTGCTGATGAACGTGTTTCTGTCCCGGAGGGTGCAGGGGGAAAGACAGGCAGATGACACCCTGCACTGCGTCCTCAGATTCATCACTCAGCTGCCTAGCTAAAGCTGCAGCAGCACGACATCCCATCGACCTGCCTGTGGACAGGTCATAGAGAATTTGAGAAAATAAATAATTGCTAGTGAGTGCTCTTTTTCATGTTGCAGTTTTTTTTTTTTTTTTTGCCAAGCACTATATTAACCAGGGAATGTTAATGGGAAGAATTACCAATACTGAAATGGATAATTATGTTGTAATACAAGGTGCATGCACAAAATAAACGCCCACACCACAGAATTTACAAAATTGGCATACCTGTATTTACAAAATTGGCATACCTGTATTTATTATTTCATGTGAGGTAAAGTAAGTCTACTGTTAAACTCACCTCCGACAAAAATGTGCTTTATGGCAAACTTCTGTTGAGATTTCAGGTAGTCCTAGAAAAAATAAAAGATGTTTTGTGTGTAGAGCATCAAACTGATTTTCAAATAAAAATAATTAGCTAGTTCTTGAATGAATGAAAAGGCTTACCAGCACAGCACGGTAAGCCTTTACTCTATAACCCAGGTTTAAACCTTTGCATGTGAAACGGAGACAGAGGAAACTATCTGAAGCTAAGGCATGTGCCAGAGAAACCAGATGTTTGAAGTTCATGTCACCACCAGCCCCATGTGTGAGAATGACGGCCGTGTGAACATCTGTTTCTGAGGAAGGGAAACACAAGGCAGCATCCAGGTGCTTTGTTCCAAATGGCACCTTCACTGTTTCCTGAAAGTAAGTGAGCACCATCTTTAACCATTCACATCAAGCTGGGTACAAACATCTGTGGAAGGTGATTAAGAAAAACCCAGTGAAGCTAGTTTTAGGTGACTCAACAAACACTGAACAAATAAGACACAATTACATTTCTATAGCATCGAATACAAACAGGCGTGTCCTTCTTGTCCAGTGGGATTTCGAGTCATTGGTTCACATATTGAATCTATTACAAATAAATTAAGGACTCTTCCTTTTAAAATTCAACAAGTGTAGTAATATCTGGTAAGTATCTAGAGACACTGGGTCGCATGATATTAAAGCATTTGATAAAATCAAGACTTTTCTATTAAAATGCAGACGTAAAACTTTTTTTTTTAAGAAGCACTAAAATCCAATAGTGAAAGGGGTTTTCATTTTGTAAGTGTACTAATTATATATGGTAAGGATTTGGAATCTTGGGGTAACATGGCATGGAAGCTGATTAAAAAACCCTGAAATTATGTTGATCACTAATTCAACATAAGTGATCAAAAACATTGTGCCATAGTTCACATTTATATACATACATTTTTTGTTGCATTATTTCCACCAGAAGGGGCAAGTTAAAGGTATTTAACATAATATTGGTTTTGTGGTCATTGATGGTGACTAAATGAAACCCTGTGGTCTGACTGCAGTGCAGACGCTGGAGCAGCGCGAACCTGAAACGTACTTCACCGCGGTAATCAAAATTAGCCATGAGCGGGCACACTTGAAAGTCTCTGCAAAGCACCAGCGCATAATGTGGACTATGGTTAGCTAAATCCACGATGTCGATGACAGCGCTATTCAAACCCATTGACGTTAGAGCCCATCCAATCTTGGTTTGAGAAACATTGACTTGCTCTGCCGTTCCAACTAGTTCACTTACGCTTACTTCCACGAAGCAATTCAGCTTATTAGTTATTACAGAGCTAGGGTTTGCTGGCTAGCTGTGTATCTACGCACTTACTTAGAGTTGCAATTGCTAAAAGTTGTCTATTTACCTCTTTAAACGTGTCCATAACAAGGTGTTTCTTCACTGAAATCCACAGTGCAACCTTACTACACGTGACTGACATCCACTGCTTAGGAGGGGCATTACAGCTCTGCTTTATAACCAAAGCATTAACGCTACCACTTTTTTAGGGTTGACACTTTACGCTAATTATAAAGTGTTTCATAGTAGAAATAAGACCAATAACTTTCCACATAAAAAAAGAAATGTATTTATTAAAAAAGGGTGAGAATGTGACATTCATTCACGTCATAACAATCAGACAATTAATTAACATTCTGAAAATATTTGGCAGTATTTCAGATCTGAAGGGTTGCTGTGTATCTGGAACAAGGGAGTCCTCTTCAGCTTGGCCACAATTACCGGAGTTATAGTTCATCCTTCGCCTGAAAAACAGACACAAAGATTCATGTTGGGATCAATCTTTCCCTAAATCAATCTTGCACATTCACTTTGTAAAATTGTGTGACTTCACATAATTTCCAGCATATTAAAAACACGGGTATGTGCAGGGCTTTAAGCATATTACTGTCAGTTTATGTTCACCCTGCATTTCATTTAGCAAGGTGTAGTGACAGAATGTAAACACCAGAGGGAGCCACACTCTGTACATTCATATTGTCCTTCATGAGGATGAGTGGTAACAAAGATGACATATTAATACCAGTAGTTTTCCAATACATGTGTTTTGTATTGAATGCCTTTACCAACCAATGCATTTGTTTGAAGCTATTGTGGTTTTGCACATGTTTCCTCTTTTTGTGTCCAGTTGTGTCTTAATTTCCCTCTTGATAATATACAGGCATTGATATCAAAGAGCTTGTAGCTAGAGACCCTTAATATATAGAGGTTAACTGCATCACTTGACATAACACTTGCAAACCAAATTATTTTTTAAAAGAAGACATTTTTTCACAGTCGGGAGAGCACAGTTAAACATAATTCATGATAGTTGAATTCCATTTAGCTGTTTAATGTTCAGGGCTCTGCTTGTGTGCTTGCTGGCTCACTGTATGGCTTAGTCACTAAGCCTTAGTGGAACACTTGAACAAAACAGATCCTTGTCAATGTGATGAATAACATCTGTGCTTTCCTACTATGACAAGCCAACATCGCTGCTGTGAGAGAGGCCTTTAACAGAACAGAACAACCATAATGATACACTTAAAAACATCTTTGTCTAGCCGGTTTGACCATTTAGATGGCCAGTAAATATTGTAATGTTCTGGCTCTCATGAGGAATATGAATTTAAGTAAAAACAGGCTCTATATACTGTTCCGACAAGGGGAAACTCAGATTTAATATGAGAGAATAATTGCAGTTCTGTCAATATCTTCCAGATATTGCTGCATGTGCCACATTTATTGGACATCTTTGAGACACTTGTGGTCAGTGTGTTTAGACTGTTCTGGTGGTACTCACACTGTCCCTCACCCTGGTCCTGTGGCAGGAACAGGGGAACAGGTCGTCACTGGGCTGCTCTACGAGCTCCATGCCTTCACGAACCTTGGGCTCTGTGACCTGGAGTTTGGCATAGCCCTATAAGAAGAACATTGTACTTACACAGAGGACGACGACAGGCAGAGAAGTTCATCAAGATGACAAATATGCAGGGAAAAATGTTTTCGCATCATGTTACCTGGTAAAGTTGGTAGTAGTAACAAAATATGCTGTTTCCCATTAGATTAGTGCGGGCAAACTGCTGACCCGCCAGTCCAATTTGTTTAGCCTGAAAGACATCAAGAATTATAGATACTTGGTTATTTATTTAATCACAACGACTATAGAAAATACTCCATTATGACTAACTGTTATAGATGTATGTATCATTGAACCCACTAAAATACTGCAACACTTGTCACAGGACTTACTGCCAGACATACTGTGCCTATAATCCTTATCATCCTCCTCACCTCTTCATCGTGGTCTCGAGCCCACTGGATCTTCTCCAGCAGGTCTCCCATGTCCGCCCTGACTGGGATGTAGTGCTCCCAGGGCCGCAGCCCGTAGTAGAAATGCTCGTAGTAGCCAGAGTCCTGCTTCAGAACCACACTGTTTCCTGCCAGAAGGTACGGCAGCCGGTACGCTGCCACAGTGCCGTCAATGTTTATCTGGTACTTATACTGGTGGGGGACATGGAATAGAATAATAATAGAAGTATTGTTTGTTAAAACACTTATATCCTATTTAATTGCATAAGGAGTAAGTCTTTGCACACTACCACACACATTCAGTTAATGCTAATGTGATACACATCCCATAGGAGATGCAAATACTGTAGGTCAAGTATTTTAAGGAAATTGAGAGCTGGTTTGGTTCATAATCTTGTGAGAAAAGTATCTTTTTGTATCCACTTTTCTTAACAGACACTATTTTTTTAATCTTTTCTGATCTTTTTTAAGCAAAGCAAATTGGGTCAAATCTGCTGGTCTGAGCTTGTTTGCTAAAATAAACGTTCCTATGGTTGTAAAATAATTAGCTAAAAGCAGCAAGGCCCTGCAGTGCTAAGTGTTTACTCTTACTGGGCCAGACAACACTAATATAACAGCCCTAGTATCTTCTCATCTTACGCGGTAACGTTTCAACCCATAGTGAGGAGATGTGTTTGTGTGGAGAACTCACCTTGAAAAAGTCAAAGAAAGACACGTGTTTGACCAGAGGCCCGTAGAGGCTCTCGTCGTGTTTGAAGAAGAAGAAGTTGGTGAAGGCAGCGTTGATGCTGTCGGGGTGGGCTCTGGACAGTTTGACCAGCTCCAGGCGCTCCTGCCGACTGTCCCGGCCCCTCCAGAAGGCCGTGGAGTTCTTCTCCGGCCAGGGGGGCCCCGTGTTGGCCTGCACCGACAGCATGTCCAGACTCACTCTGTACATTGGAGGGAACACATGTCGTTATCTCAGCATCTGTCGTTATGTGATTGACTCATACATTGTATATAATGAGGCAGAGAATATTTATGCAGGTCAAAAAGTTAATGATTGAGTTGTATGGAAAGCTGGTCTGGTAGCTATATTTAGATAAATAAAATATTTGCGAGCAAACTTGTTTTTGCTGTCGCACACCAATTGGCTATCTCGCACTGCATAAAAATGCATGAGCAACACTGAGGAAATAATGAGCACCCAGACCCAGGCTTGTTGTGGAGCCACATTATTAAGTCTGTCTGTGACAGGGTGACACTGCAGTTCATATGCAACAGCCTACATGTCCCCGAGCAGTGAGTAGTTACATAACATAACGAATATTATACAAAATATAACGAAACATGTTTTGCAAGAATATTATAAATAACTGTGACAAAATATGTGCAGTATGTCTGTATTTCAAGTTGAAGAAGTCTAAAAGTGGTAGAATTGCACAATAATAATAGTGCTTACTATCTACAAATCGTTGGTATTTATCTTAAATGTCCATAATAAAAAAATTAATACATTGTATTTAAATAGCGCTTTTCTTGGACTCAAAGTCGCTTTGCAATATAAGGCAGGGTTGGGTGAGTGGAGAACAAAAAAAGAAGGACAAACAAAGACGATGAGGGGGGTGGGGGCTTTGAATAGACAGAGAGGAGAAGAGATTAGTTTGAGGCTGGACTGAAAGAGTGTGGAGATCTTGGGGGAGGGAATTCCAGAGCCTGGGAGCTGCCACAGAAAGGCTCTGTCCCCGAAGCTGGGTAGTTTGGACTTACCTTCCCATGGTCTCAAGCACAGACTCTGTCAGGTCATAGGTTGGCATGACAATGTCTCTGGTGTTGTTGGAGCCACACCAGGAGAAGATGGGGTGAATCCTCTCACTGGGTTTCCTCTTCTCCAACGGCCAGTCGCCCAGGTTAACAAAGAACTCCAGATCAGGGAGCTGCACCTGGACGGATAATACAACACATTAAAGCATGCTGGTATTGATGGAAGGCATTAGAAAATATATATTTATTTAAAAAAAGACAAAACACTGGCCTATTGTGGCTTGCAAATTCATGGAGATGTTGTTCATTCTTGCAGTAATTAAATATCCCTATATCCTTATAACCGCAGAATAAAAAAGTACATTTCATATGGAATTGGGAACAGAAAAGCAATGTCATATAATGTAATGTCTAAGTGACAAATTAAATGTATTAATGAACAGCTAAAGATTCAAATTCTTAAAACATTTTGGGGTTTACACATTTTTACGAACGTACCTTTCTGGTGATTGACAGGAGGATGGAATCCATAAAGATTCTGAAACCCACATGCTCTCCATAAGTTTGAACGTAGACCTAAAGAAAATATAATAAAGCTTTATCAATATGAACAAATACTGGGGTGTTCAGGAATTCACGTATGCTTGATTGCAAATGTACTTTGCTGCTGATGACGACGATGTGATAAGCTCAAAGCTCTGGATGCTCAGAAGTGGACCTAAAGTTGGGCTGGACTTTCAGACTAGCGTTTCCATTACACAGAGGAAAAAAGGATGAACTTAGTCAATAGTGAACCTAAAATTACGAAATGTTGTTTGGACTCAACCTGTTTCAAAACAGAATGTATCTATTACCATGTGGTATTAAATGTCTGGCAAATGATACATTTCTGGATGCTCCCAAGTAATGCTTGCATTTTGGCAACAGGACTTCAGAAGTATCACTATTACAGGAACCTGGGTGGACGTCCACAGTGGTATTTTGAGAAGATTGTACCCTTACACGCACCTGGTTTATAAACTGTTCTTCCTACAGGTGTGTCACATTGCTCCAGGCTCTCCTGGCCTACTTTACTATATCACAAGGACCTAGTTACTATTTGGCCTAAAGGATAGTATTTGAAAGAAAAAAAGAATATTGTCCGTTTGCTAAGAATGATCCTAATCCTACTGTTCATCATATTGCCTATTTCTTCTGTGTTCCGGGTGTCATAGGTGGAGGCACCTTGTTGTCTTTGATAGTGTAGTGGCAGAGGCTTTGTCTCTGTCCAAATCGCTTGGGGATCTCATCCGCGTTACGATCGGGGTCCACAACAGCATAGAGGGCCAGGTCCCTCTCTATCTGAGGGAAGGACTGAGGACAGTGCATGTGGGCCTCCCACACAGAGCCACTGGTCTGGGGACAGTCACAGCCCTCATGGTAGACTTGGCCTGCAGAGGAACAAAAGAGAGTTTTTAAGAGAGATCCTGAAAAATCTTATCCTAAAACACACCTTGTGGGAACTTTGATTGTGTTCTACCTTTGAGAATGAACGGTGACTGGGCCACGTGTTTGTTCTTGAGCAGCACGTTGATGTGAAGGTCCGTGTAGGTGGCATACATTCTGTAGCGGACCAGGAAGGAGCCATCATGACGATCCAGGACCTGGATCCAGATCCTGGTGAACTGCTCCGCTGGAGACTCGATCTTCACTTCAAAGGTCTTCTCACCAGGTGATGTTGTTAAACTGTGGAGGAGGAAACATGAAGAGAGCGTGCTCCTGTTAATGGAGCTGGACGAACACTAACATGCTGTTACACCAAGTGAAACAAGAGTAACACCACACTCACTAAAGCTGTGATAAACTAAAAACACTACATTTACACGCTAAGTTGTATAAATATGACCATCTGAAAAATATTTACGTTATCTAAATCTTAGCATAATACTTTATTTCTGATACTAATTTGACAGTTGGTTTAGTGTTACCCAGGGAACAGGGACAATAGCTATTATTTAAAGCGCTCACATATTTAATTATAAGCCAGAGATGACTTGTAATACCCTGGTTACTTGCCAACATATGTCTCTAGATACAGGTGATACATTAAACTCTGAAGGACCAGCATCTGACATTTTAATTGCAGAATATTAGCCTAATTGTAGTTCAGAGGAGAGATACATTCTCCTGACTTCCACAGTAAAGTTGACTTTAACCTACATGATTTGTTTTACCACTACTGAAATAAAAAATGCAATAACAATTATAATCATGGTAATATTGTGTGTACTTTAACTTCATAGCCATAGTTTGATTTCCTATGTGCCAAAGCAATTACAATTTTATATATTTATACTTTATGACTGTATTGCAATTACATTTTAAAAGTTGTGCATTAAAGACATAAGGCCTGTTCATGCTGATATCATTTTGTATTATTATATTCTATTATATTTTGTTGTGTACCAAAAGCCAACAACAATATAGTCCTATGTTGTAGGCATGAATGTAAGTGCTAAACGTGTGAGAAATGTTGAGAGCCAAAGCATGAATGTGACGCCCACTGAGTATGGTTACTCCCCAGAGTGGGATACCTTCGTTGGGCCCATGGGTGCTCTTTTACAAATGGGGTTATTGGAGGTTGTATGACTCTTTCTCCCTGAGGTGAAGACTGTCTGCTCTCAATTTTGACAAGTTTAAAATGTCAACATTGCTCAAAGCAGGAGACACTGCAGTTTAGGGGGTTATGGTTTGTCAATGTGTACTGTAGGACCTCTCAAACAGAACAATACTAACCCTAACATAAGACCATATATGTTCCTAGAAATTATATTCAAACAGTAGGGGTTGTCATATTTGACTACATTTATTCCTGGATGGGAAACATCAACATCTGGGCATTCAAGCTCAACAAGATAATTTATATTTTACGAGTAATTTAAGACCCTTTAAGAAATAAGGTAATTCTTTTAAAAACAAACATAGAAAAGTCTAAACATTGTTGGGGTCTGCATCTTTTTTTTATTGCAGTGTTGTTTAGCAATGATAAATGTTACTTTTTGTCACACACTTGTAATAATACAAATAGACAAAATGGCTCTTAGCACAACCACTTGTTACACATACAAAAGAAAACAAGCTCCCAAAAGAGTTTTCTGCCCCATCATGCCACCATAGTAACTCCAAAGTATGATGTTACATGGCGCTGCGTGGAGCATATGAAAGCACCATTGCTAGCCATTACAATGTAACAAATAGTTGCTCTTGGAAACACGTCCAGAAGCGATTAGCAGGCCTGGCGTTACTCACTTTGTGCCTGAGCCGTCCACCGCCTGAATGAAGAAGAACCGCGCCGGGAGGACGACGTCGGTCTCGAGCCCGGGTCCCCACACTAAAGTTTGGGCTGCACTGAGCACCGAGTCTGCCTGAGCCCCGATGAGGACTTCATGTCTGAATATATCCAGACAGAAAAGCAGCAGCAAACACGAAAATATCCGCAGAGACATACCTGTTCAGAGCCCACTGTCCTCTAACGTTAGCCGTTACTTTTTTCCCCACAAATGTTCATTGCCCAGAAGTGCCATTGTTAAAAATGTCGTAACATGAAGAAAATGCATATACTGTATACAGTCTGCAAGGCTAGCTTACGTTTTAATTTTGCGTTTCCATTAGTAACAACAAAGGCCCAGCGGTGGCATTGCTAATGGCTCATACTTGGCTAACACTTGTGCATTATTGTGTTATTTGAATATGTTTTAGTGATAAAACAACGTTAACGCTAGCTAACTTCAACATTCCTGCACAGTTTTGTGAACTATCTGCTGCTCAATGAATAGGGGGTGGGATTAGCATGTAGGATACAGCAGTCTCATTGGCCGGCACTTCACCATATTTGGATCTGATTGGCTGAATGTGCAAAAGACTCTTGGTCTAATTCTGATTGCACAGAAATCCGGAAGTTGAAGCCCTTGCTCCATGTTGGGCGTGATGGGCGTGATCCCATCCCATACATGATCCACATCCATGGGCGTGATGCTGTGTGTGTGAATGGGATGGGATTGAGAATGTGGCCATTTTTCATAGGTGTATTCCATAGACTGTAAATATAAAGGTTTATTCACTGGCTATTGTTTCTGGCTAAATCAATGGATGAATGGAAACGTATGAAGTGATGTGCTCACACATTTTTTCTTAAACCGCCAGATTCTCTCTGAATTACAACTTTTTTAATGGTAGAAGTATTCATATAAAATGTAATTCATTTAAAGTAGCAAATTATCAATGCAATCATTTAAACTTAGTAAGTACTCAATGTACAGTAGAAAAATGCCACCTTTAAGTTATGTATAACATCTTATATTTGTTTTTTTTATTGCCGATACCCTTATGTGTTAGTATTATTTTTACTGTTGTAGTTGCTGCTGGTGGAGCTCATTTGATCATGATATGATTGTTGCATCATTTTAATTAGCACGAGAATTTTAATTTTCAAATTAACTAGTTACAATAGCTGTCAAATAATGTAATATATTTGAGAAAAAGGTACAATATTTTCCTCAGAATTCTAGTGGATTAAAATAAGATAGTAGCATTCAATTCAATTTAATCTCAAGTAAAATACTCGAGTAAATGAGTTGCTCGTTTACTACGCAGTGGCATGAGTGGATGCATTTAGAATAGAAATGTAATGGATATAACCTGCTTAAGATTTGTCAGCCCACAATTAAAATCTATGTTGGATGCATAACACATTTTGACAATTGCTATAGGTTATTTAATAGGCAGCTACAACAGATGTCCTATCATGTTAATGAAACGTCTTAGATTTTTTGTGAGATCATTTGCTCACTATTTTGCTTCTTATAGTAAAAAAGCATCAACATTACACTGAAAGTAAAATAAACCTTTATTAACAAAAAATAACCAATAATAATAGTACCACGTTCAAGCTAGCATCCTTGATATGAGGATGTCAAGATCCTTAGTAATTCATAACGTCGTACTTTGTGCAAGTCAGAAAACACAGAGCTCTCAACATGTGTACATCAATCAATGTTTATTTCAGTTTGCTTTTGCATCAACATATTTTCAGTTCTTTTTTGTCAAGTAATTTCTATTACACTAATATAATATCAATAAGAACAAAAAGTGGTAGAATCCATTTAAATAAGACAAACTTTGCTGCCATCATTGAGAAAAACAGAGAAATGCTTTTCCAGAATACTACAGTGTTAGGAACTACAGAGTCCCAGTGATTTAGACAGAGCCAGAATACAGTACCAGCAGTAACAGGTACAACATATACAGAGAAAAATATCCCGAGAATGTCTTTATCTTTTATCATTTTTTGTTTCACCTTCCTCCCAAGATTGAACTGTACAGGTAATATAAAACCCAAAAACATACAAACCGAAAACATACTAACAAAACACCCTGTCAGTAGAAGTCAGATTTTTTTTGTTATTATTTCCTTTTGTTTTTTTGCGATTTTTTTTCTCTGCCATTGAAAGAACTGCACTGAACACAAATCTCATTAACGGTACAGAGATAGGAGAGTCATTTATTTTTTCTGACATGTTTAAGACACCTCATTCAATCAAATCATGTGTAATTTCAAAAATCTGCATGGCACTGCTTTAGGGATTTCAGGTCGGGTGTGGTGGAAGAAAACATGGGTTTGAAGGCAATTTAAACTGAAGAAATGCCTCAGCAGAAATGACTAGCAATGCAGATAGATTAAAGTATTATTTTTTCAGGTTTTGAGCGTATGTGTCGCTGTGCATATTTCATGTGGGAGTGACGTCAACATGGTCAAGGCGCAACGCTTTCTAAGTGTTAATGCTCGTGTTCACAAAGGCCTGATGTGTGAGAAATGAATATCAATAATCCTCTGTTTGGTTTTTCAGATCGAGTCAAGATACAGACATATACACAAGTACAAAATATCCTCCTCAGTTAATGCTGTTTGCCGTGTCATGTGGCTACCCATTGACATGTACAACACAATCACAATATGATACACAACCATGTATCATGAAACTTTTGTTGTTTTTAACATACAAGAGCCTTCAGTTGAGAGGCCATCACTATCAAATATAGGACTGCGACGAGAGGATATCATAGTCATCAAGAACAATATTGAACGGAAATAAGAACATATTTGCCTTCGGATGAAATCGCCGCAAATGTTTTACACATGTACATAGTTTCTTCACTGACTCACATCTGAACATCACTGAAAAAAAAATACTGTTACTTCTCCTGAATCTTTTACTGATTAACGACTCACAAGGGAGTTGGTAGCGTGTGTGATTCCAACTCCACTTCCGTCACAAAGACACTGACAATCATTTAAATTATTGTTTGTGATCATGAGAGGAGCTCAGGTAAAAACGCATAAACCACAACTTCTAAAAGACAGAGGGATAGAGAAATGGGAGGTTGTCATTCATGTTTATGGCACCCTTTCTCTGTCTCTCTCTCTCACACACACACACACACACACACACACACACACACACACACACACACACACACACACACACACACACACACACACACACACACACACACACACACACACACACACACACACACACACACACACACACACACACACACACACACACACACACACACACACACACACACACACACACACACACACACACACACACACACACACACACACACACACACACACCTAATGGCTCACTTGACTCATACGTCTGACAAAGGCAGCTAAAGACTAAAATGGTGAACCAGCAAAACCCCAAAAATAAAAAACACCCTCGTTTTTTTTTCATAAAGACAACTGTGAGTCTGTTAAATGCCCTCCAAGTCCAACTCAATGTCTCATCTGTTCTGATCAAACAGGAAACATGATGACTTTCACATGTTAGCTCTTTGTTACTACGTTTTCCGTGAGTGGATCCACTCATCTCGTTTTTTTATGGCACGTGAATAATATATAGGTTCATACTATAGCTATAAACACACTGTGTCCACAATACACTTTTAGCCTCTCTCACAACAACCTGCTCTCTGTTTCCGTACAACTGTAGTTGGGTATGTGAGATATTACTCATCATTTAATCATTTTGTTAAGTAGCAGCCGAAAAAGTGATATTAGCGTGGTTACACTGTGCGGAGGTAAGTGTAAATACAACGGATTTGTGTTTGCCCTGTGCAGCCCAGAGTAAGAACAGAGCATTATTCTAAGTGTGTGTATAGAAAGCGTACTATGTGCATCTATATTGTGGCATTACATATTGGCTGAGACTAAGAAAAAATAATTAAAACAAACCAAAATTAAAGGGAAAGGAACACAAGTTTTGGCTTAATAGCAATGCAGGTATACATTTCCCTTTTTATATATAGTTTTCTGTCAATATTTCAAAAAATATAAAGTTTTTTATAGGTTCTGTTGTTGGCTTATATCATTAAATAAAACTTTTTGTATTCGTGTATCTCCTGTTAAAGTAGCATGCTGCTTTATATATGGCAGTTGGATATTTTTAATAGTCATCCATTTTGTTTCATGCATTTCATGTTGGTTTCTTATCTTGAGTATCTACACAGTGAGGTCCAGAAAACCCAACCACACAGACACACACCCGCACACCCACACACACCCACACAACCACACACACACACTAACACACGCACACTAACACACGCACAGACAGACTTGTCGGATTATTCCAGTTCCATCTTCAGACCATCAAACATCGCCATTCCTTTCTGTCCTCATCACTACATGTCTCGACAAGGAACCAACACGTCCCCGTCCTTCAACAATGTGACAGTGCCGCAGCCAGTCCAGAAGCCGTAAAGACAAAGTCACTCCTGAGTCTCTCTTTTAATTGCTCTCATTTGTAGAGTGAAAGTCTCTGTACCGGCGTTAAGCTCCCAGCAGTCCGAGCGCAGCCTCAGACCTCCTCCCTGTTTTTAGAATTGGTACCACTTCTTGTCCTTGCACTTTAGCATCAGCTGTAGAAAGGCAAAGACACAAACAGTCAAACAGTCAGTTATGGCATTATGTTAATTTGGAAAACACTACTGTTTTTCTTTTCTTCTAAGCTTTTATATATAGCATTTTAAATATCAGTATCTATATGTAGAATTCAAAATAAATAAATATTGGAGCCACCAGGAGCTGTTCTTTACAAATAAGATTGAATAAAATAGGATTCCTTGGCACATTACTGTAAATTGTTATGAAAATTACGTTTTAGAAATGTAATTATGTATTTAATCTACAATTTCAAATCAACTGAAACAATTGTATACATATTAAATAAAAAATGTATTCTGCAATACAAAAAACAAACGGTGCATTTTTCCTGTAACCATATCCTAAATACAATTACATTTTTTTACAACGTCTTTCCAACATTTATTTTTTTATTAAATATTGAATGATTGAAAATAAATAATCTTCCTGGCTATATTTGGTTTTGTGCCACATGAATCTTGCTTTCACCTCATGAGCGTGTTTGGAGAAGACGTCTGCGCTGTTCATCATGAGGGCGGTGCGGTCCTCCAGCTCCCCCAGCCGCTGGCCTCTCTCGTCCAGAGCGATGCGCGCCCGGGCCAGGTCCCCCACCACCCCGCTCGCTGCCACCTTCATGCCCTCCATGCCCGCCTGCCCGGGGATGTGCTGGGCCAGGCTGCGAGAAGCCTTCCCAGCTGATGCCTCGCCAACTGTCAACAACATCAGGCGAAAGAAAGGTGACGGGAGGCATAGAAATAAAGATCCTCAGGGTAGTGCTTAGCTGTGGTGGAGTCATATGGTTCTTTTTAGATGTATTAGTTACATGAGACATTGTTTTAAGTGGATTAGTACACACATGAAACAAGAGAGTAAAGAGAAAAAACGCACATAGCTCTTCTCTGTCGAAGTTATGAGAGTTTCCTCCGAAGAAGCCCTTTAGGAAGCCTCTGTTCTGGGCCTCTGGTGTTTCTATGGGTGTAAACAGCTCCCCCAGCATCTCCTGAAATCAATGAGGAAAACAATTCTTTAATACAATGTTTCTAATTCTTCACCCGAAATGTATTGATTATTTTTTTCATCATATATTTATCATACTCGTAGGGTCCTATTTTTATTCCTTTTCTCTTCCCTTTCTCAACTTCTTGACACATTTTCAGTAATGGTTGTTGCCTTTAGGTGGCACTATGGCAGCATCATGTGAGCTCCACTGAGCCTGTTATCATTAGTCACACACACTGTAAAACTATATCCACACAATCAACCCAGTGGAGTTCAAACCCCACATGACAAGTGTGACATTTCACTTCAACGGCCTCGGTCAGCTCGCAGAGGGTGGGAATAATGAGAACCTGTTTATTTACTGCTGCTCCAATACATTTCTATGTTCCGAACCAAAATGTGATATCAAAAAGCGAAATTGAGAGATGATGCGTGTCACAGATAAAGGGATAAACACACTTGTAGATAAAAAAGCGAGATAAGAGTGACAGATGGATGGATAGCACACTGCAGTGCTAACCTGCAGGTTGTCACACATCTCCTGGCTGTATGTAATTCTCTGGATCTCTGTGGGGGAGCTGAGGTATAGAGCCTGCCCCCCGTTGGTGAAGCAAAAGGTTCTTGCAATGCGCATATCAGTCAGAGGCAGGTAATTAACATCCATCAGCGGCCTTAGGCTGGGCAAACTGCGGAAGAATAATAGACAGATTCAGGACGAGGAACACATTGTAACTACTCCACTGCGTAAACCACAACAAAAAAAAGGAAATTCAGTAATCTCATACCTGCATTGTATATATATCTCTAAAAGCTGTCTTTAATCTTGAAATGTACCTATTACTACTATAAGTACATCTCCTTTAGAAAACTAAAATCTCTAAATCCGAACATACAATCAAGATATTTCCGTATTAACATGACGGTCAAATATTTTCTGCATTAAAAACATTATTTCCAGAGTTGTGTTTAAATTAAATACTCATCATTTGATTACAATATGAACAGTTTACCCGTGATAAGGAAGCATGTTATTAAATGCATCATCAGTGCAGGCACTCTCAACGCAAAAGGTCAACATAGCAGGTAAAATAACTCTATTTAATTGTCTAAGCTAAAGTGGTGTTATCGAAGTTATTGTATGATTCATTTTTTAGCTCTGATTCAAGCCAACGTTATAGCGGCAGAAAAAACACATAAATAACAAGTAAGCCGTGTTCATTTCAGGTAAATTGTAGGTAATTAGACGGTTTACCTGAGAGTCATGATGTGCCCGTTGGCACAGAAGCAGGCCAGGCACACACTGTTGCTCACAGACACCACGTCGGCGCGCAGCACGAAGGACGACTCGGTGATGTTGTGGACGAAGAGGACGGACTGCGAGGGCATCAGGATGACTTTGGCCTGCCTCTCGGAGCACACCACAGCCAGATGTCCCTCTCCGCAGGAGTCCTGGGAGGACGACGGCGAGAAGTGGACCAGCTTGCGCTTCCGCACGCGGTCAGGGTCCTCGGGCCCGTTGAGGTCCCGCCAAACCTCGTAGGGGCTCTGAATGAGCGATCCCATGCAGTCCAAGAAGCCAAATCGTAAAACTGAGCCCTTCAGCATCAGCACCGTGCCTTTGGGTAGAGTCAACAGAGGGAAGGCATGAAGTAAAATATACCAGTTTCAAATATCAGGCACAGCCGAGATGGTCCCAAAGGCTAAGAAATTAAGTTCAATACAACATTTACTGCAGAACAAACAATTCACAGGAAGGGGTTCAACAATACCTGACTTTCTATTCACCTCTATTTCCTTGAAACTGAGTGTGTGACCTTCAAGTTATAAACCTTGTTCTTGCATGCTCAGTCTCAAGAGAATGGCTGCTGCTTCAAAGAGGCTGGATTTGAAGGTCTATTGATGTTTAAACTGCGATTACAAAGAGAGACCTTTTCCCTCACACAGCAGGGTTTCTGGAGTGCTAACGCATGTTCGAGTGGCTCACTTTTCTCTAGTCAGATTGCTTACTCAATGGGGCCGCAAAATGTCTCCATGCAAGACCACGCATGAACAATGTCTGACAAAGTTCTCCATGACAACACTTCTTATCTTATCACAATAAATATGGTTTTTAGAAGCCTTTGGTATAACTAAATCAGGGTATATTAGATGCTGCTCACACAGCTTCACAAAGTGCACTTAACTCCTGGGGAAATTACCTGCTCTTATTTTCAAAGCCTTGCATTGCATCACCACTTCTCGAATGTCCGAGTGGGTGTTTTGTGTCAAACACACAAGTGGAGTTGAGATGAAAGGTAATGTTCCTGTACTCAGATCAGTGTAGTGCGTTTTAAAAGTGAGTGTTTCCTAGCATTGTTTGTGAAATTGCTAGTTCACATCATAGTAATATGACTTTCAAAAGTACTACACTTGCAGCAGGCAACTGATTTCAGATCAAATGAGTTTGGATAAACGCATTGCTGTTCAGCAGGGAACGGAAGACAGAAGCTGTTAGCAACTAGCTGCTGAACAAAGTGGAGATTTATATATCTTCCTCAGGAGCTGGCTGAGACTAACATAGGACAAATACAACAATATGTCCATACTGTGTTTCAAAAAATAAATAAAGTAACAATGAATGCAAGGCTTAAGTTCGATGGTACATGTATTGTTTACAAAGTACCTAAAAATGAGCCTAACAAAACTTTGGACATTTTGTGCCAGTTTGACCATTATTTTGACTTTTGCCAGCAGTTACGATAGGCTCCATTATAATCCCTAACACACTTTGCAACAGGGAAATGTAGAACATAAAGTACAGTTTTATTATTCTATTTTTATCAGGCAAATTCAAGCATTGAAAATCTCCATTAGACTTATTGTCCGTCATGTGGAGCTTCAAACCCACAGGAAGTATGTTTAATAAAAAAGGCCCTGAATTGAAAATGCAATACCACTGAATAGGATTATGGCTTGGTTGTATAAATGAGTGAATAGTTTAAAGTGATCATATTTAGATTTTATTTTTGAGGTCTTTCTTCCTAACGTGTGATTTATTATGTCTTGTTTTTTTTTGTTTACAAGAGCTAATCAGTTTTAAGTGGTTCAATATATAATGTAGGCCATTGTTTTGATGTTTTGTTGAGATATTTGATTATTACCACAACTAATTACCAAGCCCAAAGTTTAGCCAGATCATTCAAATCTCATCATTTTGTGGAAAACCGTCTTCAGCCCCCTTACCTTTGTCAGGCAAGCTGTAGGGGGGGGGCTGTGATGCTCGTCATGGGAGTACATAGTGACTCCGTGAAACTGCTGAAGCATTGCCCTCCTGGACGCATAACCTACAACAACAGGTATCCCTGTTGTTGCATGAAATAGTGCGACTAAGAGCCGTACAGGTAAAAACACCCTTTTGATGAAATCTCGTCTCACTGGGACTTACCGCTGGGGCCCATGGTCACTGGTACCTCCATCCTCTCCTCGTGGTCTGCGGGAATGGACATTGGGATGACAAGGGCCACGCCTAAGCTGGTGCCCACCCACAGACACGGGTTGGGCAGGGCGTCGTTCTTGCGCCCGTAGGACTCTCCAAACTGCAGCGTGGTGATCGCCTCTTTGGTGTCCCGGTCGATGCTCGACACGCTGGAACTGCGTGAGCGGCTGAAGGAGTTTTCACGACTCTCTGTAGCGGCAGCGGACAAACAAAGAGGCACGGCAGAGGTGGACAAGATGCAAAAAGAGGAGGAGAGGGTCGTAAGGGCAAGAGGAAGGGGGGACGAGAGAGGAAACAGGAGAGAGAAAGGTCGATTTATGGAAGGAAACAGCAATGTGGGGGGAGAAGAAGAAAGAATGCAGGTATGAGAGGACAAGCCGTTAAAAGAAAAACATAGTAAGGAGTAATAACAAGCGTGGGAGACAGATATTCTGAAGGTCACATTTATCTGCAAATTGTATCAAATGTGAAACACTGGAACACAGAGGAAAAGGCCACTGAAACAATTTCATACACTGAAAGAGACCACTCAACAGAAACATATTTTCACACCAGATCCTGCGAACAAACACACACACACACCAGATTATTGCACACACATACAACACATTCAAAGAGTCCTTTAACTCTGTTAGAGTGCTACCCATTCAGGTCCTCTATTGTGTACTTAAAGCCTCCATCATAAAAGTATTTCTGTATTGCTGCATTTCTGAATTATTCAGAGCCAGGCAATGTGCAGTACTGCATGCCTTGCCTAATGTTACACAGAGTGCATACTTTACGTAACGGCAAACTACAGATGGGTGCAAAGCCCGGCGAGCACACGCCAGGCAAAAAGGAAACCAGATGAGACGGATGTTCGATGTATGCTTTTCTCAGGAGCATTTGCACAGGCTTAAAAAAGACATCCACTTTTTATTGGGGGGCGCGTACTCCATCTGTCTGCAAATCATACACTTAACACTGCTGTATAAGATGGATTTACACCCCTGCTACTTTCTGGTACAAGAACAAGCACTTTAGACGGAAAAGGGCCACAGGACGGACTGACATACTGACGGACGGACGGACTGACGTGGAATCATTAGCAGGACAGCAGTTGATGGTTTTTGGGCCGAAGCCCCCTTACCTTTGTCAGTCCAGCTGTAGGGGGGGGTGCTGTGATGCTCGTCATGGGAGTACATAGTGACTCCGTGAAACTGCTGAAGCATTGCCCTCCTGGACGCATAACCTACTAGTACCCCACAACATGAACCCCCATAAATAACAGACCACACCCCGCCATGCCCGAAAACACACACACACACACACACACACACACACACAACACACACACACACACACACACACACACACACACACACACACACACACACACACACACACACACACACACACACACACACACACACACACACACACACACAGCCAAAAACAGACAAGACGGACATATGAACAGCAGAACCAGAGAATGACAGAAGGAGAAAGAGAGAAAGAGAAGCAACTGAGTGGAGAGGGATTGCTTCAAATATATTCAGAGACAGAAAAAGAGAGTGAGACTGAAAAAGTGTCCTCTCATCTATAATTCTCGTGGCCACACAACCTCTACGTGCTTCCATCTTCTATTCAAACCCTTTTCAAGCACCATCTGCTCAGATAAACACTGCTGGCAGGAGTCCATGTTGTGAAAACTCTGATAAAGCATCCTTTAGTCCAGTGTGGTCGTTGAGGAGCTACAGTAATGTGCAGCACTGTTGCATAACATCATTTGCATACTGCTTTCTTTGACACTGCTGTTGAGATGATCCAAGTTTAACTCTCTGTAAAACCAAATATGTAACAAATTCAATCCGGCTCAAAACGTACTTCAAAGGACATCGTTAAAAAATGGAAATTCAGTTTTTTTCTTGTTTACCACAGTAGGAGAGCAGTATTACTATCAACACACTGTATTAACAAATGTTTAAGTCTGGTGTCGTGACAACACTGCTGGACAGGAAGGAAAGAGAAAATAGCCTTTTTGCTGTAAGTCTTGGCAGCAGCAGCAGCTCGGTTTTGCCGTGTGTCGCTGGGGTGTGTTTATGTTGTGTGAGCGACCCTTTGGGGGGCTGGCTAATGAAAGTCAGGCACGGTGGTTCTCTGACAGGACACAGGGACCCCTGGAGGGGCCCTGACAGGGAGCTAGAAGCAGGCAAGGCAGTGTTAGGGAGGTGATAACGGACGGCATACAATCTGAAGAGGTGAGACAGACAGACAGTGCCAGATTTATACAGCGGTACACGCACATACACCCACACAAGTGTAGAGAGACAAGGACAGACACCTGGAGACTTCACAGCGGTTTCTACCACCAAAGAATGGGTACATGACTGTGCCAGCTGATGCTTTAATGCCAAGACACATCAATATATTTACTGTGCCAGATACATTTTCTAGGATTTCATTGTGTGGTTTATAGGGAATTGAAGAGATCTTTAATCCACAAAATGTAACATTTATACGATTATGATAAGGTAGTTAATTGCATATATTTGTCAGGGAATTTTTTTATCATTAAATCTTTAGAAAAGAAGGTTCTGTGCAGTTTTTTTCATGCAGTCAAACATTATTCTATGTGTGTGTGAGAGTAGACCCGAGTGCCTTTAGAAAAAGCCTCAGCTATGTGCAGTAAAAACACATTTCATTTATTGTAATATGATGTGAATCTGGAAAATTGCGGGTTATACTTCATTTAAGGCTAACACTGCGAGGAAATATCAATTCCTCTCTCTCACTAGGTAAAAAGAAAAAAAAACACGCTCTCTATTTCATGGGTTTTTATATTCTTAAACAACCACTCCCGGTTTTTATAACCAAATGGGAATGCTAACAGTATCATACAGTCTGTCTTCAATATTTAATAGGTGTGCTGCCTCACAGATGGAAGTATTTACTGTACATTGAGTGTGGCTTCCCATGCCATTTCCCTCCTCTGTCTCCTCGCCTGGCATGCAGGCCTCATTAACATCGGCCTCATCTCTCGCAACGCTTGCTGACCTTTAATTATTCCAGTGATCCTGCTGGCTCTTCACTGTGGTAACCCAGTGAAACTGATAAACAACAGTGCCAAGGGTAGGACACAGATAGAAAATATCCAACGGTCTGCTGAGAAAAGCGACTGTTCACGCATAATAAACACAAACTGCGGTCTGGGTTGGGACTAAGGATGTTGTCAGTTTTGCCATTTGATTCGTACTTGTATCACATGCAGCTCTTATTGCTTACATGTGATTAATGTCATTTGACTGCATCATACATTCTAAAGTGATGGATGCGGTGGATCCTACAAACTATCGGAATTCTTCTAAAGCAGATTCAAAAGCTGTAGAGTGCTTAAAGGAAAACACAGCAACACATTTAAATATTGATATATAGTTCTGGATATTCCATTATATAAGAGGCAGATGTTTCTATCGATTGATACAGCATAAATGTGTCAATGAATCTGAAACACATACAGTCTGCAGGTAATGTGTTACGCTGGCCAAGGGAAGACAAACTGTATTATTATTATTCATTATTGTTCTAGAGCAGGGGTGTCAAACTCAATTTCATCGCGGGCCACATTAGCATTATGGTTGCACACAAAGGGCCGGTTGTAACTATATAAATATACATATATAAATATATAATATATATATAAAATAATGTATTATATTACATTATTGCCTCTGAATTGGATTATTATCGGGTAGGGTAATAACTAACTACATTTGAAAGCAGAAGTCCAGGGCAAATAATTGCAAGTCTCTTCGGTGGCATGTCACAAAACGAGATGCATTGTGGGACATGTAGTTTATGGGCAACCTGCTTCTGTAAAGGGGCATGTAACCATATAATAAACGTATTATATTATTTGCAAGATCTTGCGGGCCACATAAAAAGAAGTCGCGGGCCGGATTTGGCCCCCGGGCCTTGAGTTTGAAACCCCTGTTCTAGAGCCCCGCGAGTGGTGCCTGGTTGGACGAATATACATTATACTCACAGTATGTGTTGGAAGCAGGAGTGTGCTCAGAAAACTTCACAGCAAGTTGCTTTCTAAATTATGCAATATCATGCGTGTCGGGTTGATATTTTGGTCAGAAGTTAGTGTGTCCAGTGGGAAAGGTTTAACCCAATGCCATCCACAGGGGTTATTAGAAAGATTATTACAATGAATCAGCTATTTCTTTGGAACACAGGAGGATTTTGTAGGGTCAAATGAAATATAATGCAGCATTTGGTGTATAGAAAATAAAACGACCAAAAACCTTTGGGCTTGAGATGACCACTGCCAATTGATTTAGGCCAGAGTTGTTCAGCACTATAAGAGTAGGAGACTGTGGAGGTTAACCCTTAAACACACAACTACATGATGCTTTAATGTCAGACAGGAGCCGCAGAGCTTTCTCTAATAGAGTTCCTTTTAACTCAGCTAGCTGAGCAACACACAGTGCTGAGTGAAACATCGATTTGAATTACAATACACTAGGTTGCAATAACCTGGTGTATCTTAGGAACATGGCAATACTAACTGACCAGAACCAGTGACACTAAACGCACGATTGAGATGCCAAAACAGGCTATTTTACAATTAAGTACTCCATTAGTAAGTACGTTTAATGGCCTATCAGGTACATCAATCCCTGTCTACCTGTGTGAGATTCTCTATTTTGCTACTTCAAATATTAAGATGCTATGCTGCAAAATCCGATCTGAGTTTCATGTTAAATTACCTAAAAAGTCAGTTTAATAAATGTGTTTTAAGAGGTTTTAGAGCATTTAATCAACTGTGAAAAAAATAATTCTACTATTGTCTGCATTTATTTGCTTGGTAGAGCAGCTGCAGCCCAGGCGGTGTGCTTTAATAAAACATTCAGCTTGTGCTAATGAAAAACTACTTCCCTCTCGGCGCCAGGTCAGTGTTGTATAATGAGGTCGATGAAGAATGCTGTGTGAATCTAATTGCAGAATTGGTGTAAAAGGGTCAACTCTGACAACAGCACCTATGGTGTTTATTACTTAGCATATACTCTGCATGTGTTAAAACCCTCCAAAGACTGCACAATATGTGTGTTGACTCAAATTGAAACTCATGTAACATGCTCTTAACTCCAACTGCCAAGATTGTGGATGAGCTAGCAGGGCGGCTACAGTAACTGGGACACTTTGGGATCTGTCACAGTGTTAAAGCCTCCGAGATTAGCCTTTTGTGACCAGAGACTTTTGGTTAATCTGACAGAGCAAATACATACTGGACCATGAGTGAGGGACCTGCACAGCCAGAGCCTACTAGAAGTGTTCTCTCCTTAGTGACACAACTTAATTTATGTATGATGCCTCAGCACAAAATCAAGGCAATGCAGTGCTGATGGTGCACCAGGTTGATAAGTCAGCAACATAATGTTGTTGATAGCGCAGCGTGGCTAAAGTTTGATCGATTGTGAAAACCTTGACTGGATGGACATTTTCTCCCAGACCATATTCTGTTTCACATTCTGCTGCTTTAAGGCGGCAGAATCATTTTTCATTTTCTAACTTTAAATTAGAGCATGTCCGTGGTGCTAAACAGCTTCTTTGCCTCGAGGGCCAATCATCATTTCTGTCACTTTTTATAGTTTATAAGTGGTTCCGAAACCTAAGTGTCTTTGGGCGGTGTCTGCCATTTTATTTCCTCCACCCTCAGAAAATCCTCCAGCATCATTAATCATTGTGTACATGTAAAGTTCAGCTTCTGAAAATGCCAATTGATATTTTGCAGTGGCTTACTCCACTTAAAGAAAATATCTAGTTTGGAGTGCAAGAGTGAGAAATGAAATGTCCAAAATGGCAAGAGAATGTCAGAATTCCTATTAAGATGAAAGAATGAACGTCTCATCTCTGTCTGGGGGAGGATGTTGTTTATTCAAAGTCGCCTTGCGGTGACAGACTAAGTGCCAGATTTCATACATACTGTGTGATTAGATATTGATGTAGAATCCTGACAGGGCCCATTTCTGTGTCAGTTCTGAGGTCAATAGCTTAAAATTACACCGCTGAGAGTCTCATTTTATGTTCCAACTTTTCTTCTGTTTTCGCTATCCATTGTTGTGAAGAAAGATGGATTATATCAAACAAAAAAGCTTAAGTATAAACCACGTTTCTTCCTATTTCAAGTCTACAAGTAAGAGCCAATGTAATCTCTTTTGAAAATGAGGAAGGTGTTTTATCATGTTAGGCTTAAATCAGATGAATGGGCAATATTAGCTATAAAAGCACAGAAACACCTCTTTGCACCACACACACACACACACACACACACACACACACACACACACACACAGACATAGAAACATACATGGACCATTGAAGAAAAATAACAAAACCAACACAAATAATGGATGTTAATTGCAGTATAAAAAAGGTGTTCTCAATAACAAACAAATTAACTATAGGAGGACTGTAATAGTTTTTCTCGAATATGTAGATTTTTAGTAGGTCAGGAGGTGTGGCCACACTAGATAAACAGCAAGATTTGTACCTAAAAAACTGAACAAATGCAGAAATCTTCCCTTGGTGGGAGAAAGTTCATTGTGAGATTCATGGCTAACTCATCAGCGCTGCTTTAAACGTTACATTGAAGGTCATTTTGATGCAGATGTGGAAAAAACAATAGAAAAAAGTAACAATGAATTGGTTAAAACACTCAATATTGCACCCGCCTACAGGCCAAGGACACAGTCCACACAAGAAACATTGGTAAGGGACACAATGCAAGGGCCGTTTCTTGCATTCAAGAGAAGCTGAACCTCTGGTCCAAATGTTGAAAGGGGATGCTAATGCAAGTTGCAGAGTTCATCTCTTTAAAGAAATATCAATGTAAACAATCAAAAACCAACATGGATGGCAGGAATGTTTCATGTTCATCATGTATTCTTTTTTCAGGCTAACAATTTATTGTTCAGCTTACTCGTTACAAAAAAGTTAATCTTGTAGGGCTTTACAGTTAATATTGGTTACTGTGTGTGTAGCTGACTACTGTAGGTGGTAAATTATGTGGCCATGCTAACAGTTACAACTTACGTAAGATCAGACAGACAAATGGTTTACACAATTCCTAACACATGAGCTTGTGTTTTTTATTGGAAAATCTAATTTGATGATTAAAATACCAGCATTAGCTTCCTAGCTAGTAATGATGATACTTACTAAGGAACTTGTGTCTGACTTAATTACAACTGTCCCTTTTGGATTTTTCCAGCAGTAACTTCCTAGCTAGCTAAATGGACACTAATGGCTAAGAAATGTACACCACAAACTCCACGTATTGCGTGTACTACAGTGAAAGCCAAAGTGTCAAAAGACCTGGTGTGTTTGGTCCCTGCTAAGGAAAGATTGGGCAATCACTGTTTGTTGAAGGGCTTTAGCGAACAAAAAATAAAATGAGTATATTGAACCTAGTTGTTAAGTTTCTATGCTGCTAACTTGCATTAGCATACACTTGTCTTGTGTTAACTTTATATCAAGCTTTAATCCACTTACCCCAGGGAGGGAGGATGGCATGCACTTGTTATGAGGGAGGGTATGTTAAAGAGGTTAAGGGACGGGAGTTGGGAAGACAAGCACACACCTTCAGTGTGGGACACAGGCAAAGAGATCTCCATGCAAGCAGCAGACTGGGCCTTGCGGAAGGGCGGTCGGCCAGGGCCTCTGCGGGTAAGCCGTGGCCCCTCGGGACCCATCGGGACACGAGGCTTCCCTGCCGAGGGCTGGGAGGTGGGGCTAGTGCAATGTCCATTGACATGATCTGTAACAACGGCAAAGCATTAGCAAACAATACAAGGAGGGAAAGAAAACATTCAAAAATATTCCTATCCTATGCCGCAATATCCATCTCCATATGTCCTTACAAGTCTTCAAATAAGGGGAGAGATCTTTTTACTTATTCATAATGCAGCTTTCAATGACACATAGCCTACGGATCGCCCTCACCCTATTTGGAGTTTGGCTATCTTTTTAAAAATGCCAACTTAATATCTAATCTTTTCAGCATTATACTACTTGACCTATGAAGATGGATATGTTTGCAGTGTAAGAGGAGCAAGCCGATTGTACGTTGTTATTAAGAAATATGCAGGTGACAGAGAAAGGTAAAGCGAGTGAGTGAAACAGGGCTGGAGAGTGGTCTGAAGTAAGTATGAGTAGGGAAGAGAAAGAGAGGCTGGGGCAACAGTAA
This sequence comes from Gymnodraco acuticeps, assembly GCF_902827175.1. Taxonomy (NCBI): domain Eukaryota; kingdom Metazoa; phylum Chordata; class Actinopteri; order Perciformes; family Bathydraconidae; genus Gymnodraco; species Gymnodraco acuticeps. Next base: position 386,806 of record NW_022989996.1, read on the forward strand.
AGGGAGCAAAATGCAAATCGTGAATGCAGTTTCATCTGGTCAGTGCCGGGAACACAAATCAAACAAAAACAGGCTTGTTTCATCTCCACTTCGCGTCTTCTTTGATTCTTTTGTATTGTTGTTCATTTTCAAGAAACTATTTATTTATTTTTAAGAATGGTAGCTGTTCAACATTATTATTACTACATGTTGATTCATGGCAAAAGGCTACAAGTATAGTTCAAGTAATAGAGCAAGAAAACAAAAATAATCTAATGTTCGCTTCTTTAAAAAAAGACATTCAAATTAGCCACAGATGGTGGTGACAGGAAACACTTGTTGCTTTCTGGAATTGTATCCTTGCATGGCCTCCCCTCAGGGATTGAGTTTGTTGGTGGCTTTGTCCTTAATGTACAGTGTGTGGGCACAATCAATAGTTTAGAGCCAAACCTTATTAATGAGACAAGGGCACTCTGCGGTTCTTTGTTGTCCGCAGTTTGGACAAAAGCACTGCCAAAACAGCCGTAATTAAAACCTAATGATACCTACTGCCTCAGTACTCTTCTCACTTGTCTTCAGAGACGAGTAAATAAAACAGTGCCCTTTTCTTTAATGGCATTCTTGTGGCAGAAAACCAAATTGAAAACACTTTAGCGTTGACAGGCCCATCTGATGAAACCCTTCCTCACAGAAATGTTCTTTTGTTAAAACTCATGAAGCAAAAGGATAATTAGCATTATGATAATTAGTAGAAACAAGGATTGATACTCTCTTGTCGATGTCTGCCCAGTGTTTGGCACAGATCATACGTCTGTCACATCAAACATGTCTCCTGTTCAGCCAGTTGATGCACAAATGATTCAATTTCAAAGTGTTGATGAAAAACTCTGGGGCGCCTCCCAGTACGCGTGCAACACTCGCCCAGTTTCACAGCAGGACAAGGTGAGGCAATGCAGAGATTGAACACTGCAGAACAGACCAATACAGGCGCTGTGTATCTGTCTTAATGTTTTGTAACTGTGAGTTTCAATAAGGCAGGCAGCACATTATTAATTTGCCTCAAAATGTTCTGCAGGAAACTGGTAACACAAAGAATGTACACACTCCCCAACAAACAGTTTACTGCACTTATCCATCACTTAGTGCACACACTATTGCGTATATACACAGACACACACACTTCAGAGTCATACTCTCTGTAACACCCTGTTCTGACAAAGATCATTTGCATAACCCAAAGCTTTCCATATTGCTTTCATTTTTTCTACAAATATACATTTGAGCGCGTTAATCTTCTCAAAATTGGATTTAGAAGTTTAGTTAATGTTCTCATTGTCAACATTGGCTGAACTAGCTATAACAAGTTTCAAAAAGAAAAGCATTTGGTGTACCTGTCAGGTAAAAGAAAGTCATTAAATGAGGCAAGTCACAGGAATAATTAGGCACTGGCACATTGCGTGTTAGAGAAGCAGAAGTTGGAATAGGGGACAGCATGTGTGAAGCAGCAGTCTGCAGAAGCAGAGCGAAGGAACCTGAGATCAAGATGTGTCAGCAGAAGAGATGAATGGGAGGAGACCCTCAGTTTCTGGAATGCAGATGATCCAGTCAAAAGACAGTTTAAGAGATAAATGATCCAGTAACAATGACAGAGGAAGCGAGTGATCCAACCACTGTAGAGCAAGGCTGTCAATGAAGTGTAACATCAGAAGATGGTCCAATCATGATAAAGCGATAGAAAACCTCAAATTTAAATATGGGCATGATTTACAAATCACCTTTATAAACACTTGCAAAATGTAGAGAATACAGAAGGTTTTAATCAAATCAAAATACATTAAAGGGCAACATGGACAAACACTTCAGTCCATCATGGGCTGGTAGAACAGGAGAAGAAGTGACAAGTAAACTGAAGGGAGAAAGTTTGAGTGAGAATAAAAACCACTAAAGCCTTGAAAACATGACAAAAGCACAAACTAAATGACTCAAAGGAAATTAAGTGAAAACTGCTGGCTTTCGCCTACCGTACCAAGATCAGTCTTAAGATCTGTCGGCAGACTTAACTTTCTGCCGGGTCCCTTTACTGAAACAAAAGAATAGGAAACAAAGCACCAGTTAATCCCTTCAAATAAAAAAAATAAATGATACAAAATAAAGTAGGAGTAATATAAGTAAAACAATGACAAACCAAGGTGCAAAACAAAAATAAAAAACCTCAAACAAAACAAAATGGAAATCACTCAAATGAACTAAGAAACAGAACATGCAAATTGTTGCAGTTGAACACGGCAGGCATGTTTACAAAAGACATGCTCCGTTCTTGTCCCAGGCCAGTATTCCCAGCTATCTCTACAATATCTACAGTGGGTCAACTTAACTGACCTAGATATCAACATTCTGAGAATGTATGTCTTAAAACTAAATGGTAATTGTCTTGTTGGACTGCAACAAGGCAAGACGATATATTAGATGTAATTGCTCATTAACGGCAGACATCAACAATCTGAATGACTCTGCTAAAGGTCTTTACTGAACAAATAAACAGGGTGACACCACAGGGTGTCAATACAAAATCACAGTCAGACAGTGAGGATAACAAAATAACTTTTTCAAAACACATTTTGCAAGCATTTTGCAGTAAGTAAAAAACTGCAAAGGTCGAACTTGAGATGTTATGGTTCGGTTTCCCCCTCAAAAAGAAGGCAATATTTCATTGTTTCTTTGTGTTGAATGATTAATTTGACATGTGGGAGACAAGGGATGGTGTTTACAAGACTTCTGATACAATTCATGACACCAAGGAAAACAGCATGATCATGAATTTGCATTATTTATTATTCTGACCACTTTACAATCAAGGAATCAATGAGGATTCCTAAAAAAACAAAAACGTTGACTCATGGTTTCAATCCTTTCTCCATACAGTACCATAAAAAGAAGTACAGCAGAAGACATTGTACTGGAGGGAAATCTTTTTGTATCTACCGTAATGAAATACATGTAATTCCATTATTATTATTTTCTCTGAAGGACCATGTAGGATGCTCATTTTCAAAGGGCATTTTGAGGAACAATGCATATCCTTTATTGAGGAAAATGCAGTGTTATGGTGCTCTAACTTAATTTCTCAATCAATGAATTCCTGTTTCCATTTTCCCCCGGAGTAAGTATAGCCATTTCAATTAGTGTTGCTAATGAGATAATAGAGGAGCTCTCTGCGTGTGTGGTTTTCATAATAATCTGCGGTGGCCAGATGCTGCCTCCCTCAACCACATGAAACGTGCAGTGTTAGGGATACAGTCTCATCATAAACCTGTTGCACACAGATGTTCCTCTGTTTAATAGCTCAGTGGCTGCATTAATGCTTCATAAATGGGTGGTCTATTGTGAATATGAACAATAACTAACCAAACAATTACAGCCGTTGTTTTTGCAGCTGCTGTCCTGCCTTATACGACATGCTCACTAAACATACAGCCTAACTTTGGCCGGTTGAGCAACATTACAATAATGTACCTAAATATGGCAACATTTTCTACTTAAATGATATTTTCTATAATTCATGTGCTTTATTTCATGGTTGGAGTACCTTTAGCTCCATATGGGTATCTTGTTAGTATCTTATGTGACAATATAAAACACTTTACACAACACTTTATGTTAGACTAACCCCATGTGTGAACTTAGCAGTGTGTCCAATAAACAAATCTGTGATTAGTCACATATCACTCGTAACCACATATTAAGCCGTGTGTTTCACCTTCAAAAGTGCTTTTATGATCCCACAGATGTCTACTGTGTTTCTACAATCGATGCCAGTGAGATCAATGCCTTTGAAGATAAAACCCGCTGTTAGATTAAGGGGTTAACAAGATTAAGAATCTAGATCCATGTTAGCAGCTCTGTGAGGCGGTGCTTTGAGTTAAATGTTAATGTCAGCATACTAACATGTTAATCATAGTGACGATACAACCGTGCTGTTGTGTAGCAGGTATGACGTTTCATAATCTAAGGTGAGCTTTTCAGCATTTGACCATTTTCCATCCCAAAGCTGTCAAGATATTGAAATAAAAAACATCACATTTTAAACTCATGCTGTTGCTAGTTGAAACATCAGGGGAACACCAAGGTCAGTAGGGTTCATCCTATAGGGATCATGAATGTTTCACTGTAAATCAGTCTGTAAATCACGGCAATCCATCCTATAATTTTTGATATATATCAGTCTGGACCAAAATGATGAACCCGACGAATCAACTTATAGACACTTCGCTATTTGTATAGGGGAGTTTATGAGACTGAATCATAGCAATGCACAAAGTGCTAAGGTCATATATGGGGGTAATGTTGGACAACAACACTGATAAACGTACAAAGCAAGCTGCAGTCATATTAAAAGGCACTGCAGCGAGCCAAATATTGGACACCATGCAGTTAGTTAGACGAGACAGCGATGAATGTTAGCCAAGTTGATAATGAGATGGGTTTATCGACACACAGTAAGAGAGACACAATAAGAGAGACTCTGACATGTAAAGTAGCATGTTGCTTTTTACGGTAAAGAAATGTAGTTCCAGTGGAGGCACAATGATTAACGTCACAGAGAATGAATCACAAGAGTCCGAGACAATTGAGGAGGAGAGGTACCCGGTTGGAATACAACCCCTCACCCTTCCCAAGCCCGTCTGCCTTGCAGTGTATTGGCCAATGATGATTGAAGTTCAAAGCCCGCATCTGGCACGTATACAACAAACAACACAATGTCAAACCCCCTGCAGCCTGGGCAGAGAGATAATGCAACACCAGCAATCGCACAAACGCATGGAACATTTTGACAAGGCAGTGACAGATAGTCTACTCCTAAAAACACACACTTCCTGTCAGCTTGTTTACACTGCAAGCAACTCTGTCATTGTATTGTGAACGTTTCAGGGTTAGAATGTGTTTCGTTGTATTTGAACATATTCATAGTGACTTTGTGAAAGCTATGTTTCTTATTTGTGGGATTTTCCCAGGCTTTTTTCCCAAATAGTTATTTGTAAGCCCAAACTGCTAACTGCTAACTATCTAGCTAGCAAACAGGGGTTACCAGTGAAGCCTCAAGAACTTGCACATTTTAATGTAGGATACACCCAACACCTATTTTCTTTGGACATTAAACCTTTGAAATCAAAATTGAAGTAACAGGGAAGCCCTGAATTGTTATAATCAACTTTTGGGCCGTTTTGCACAAGCTATGGATTTCTGTTATTCATGAGGTGTCAACAAGTAAGCGTTATTTGCCCTTGCCATACACTTAAACACTTAATATAATAGTTTTTTGGTTTGGTTGTGTAAGGTATGAATGTGCCTCTGATTGTGTTGCTCACAGTGTGGAAGCAGAGTTAGCATGCAAGGTGCAACATTGAACCAACCACCTGCCAAAAAAACAAACCAATACTCCCATCGCCCCTCCCTTGTTGCATCAAAACACAAGCAGATGTTCATGAAGAGGCTGAGATCCGTGACACATCCCTCCTCTTACCATTGTCCAGCAAGTAAAAGACTGGACTGCAGTGGCTGGCTCTCAGACTGGCCACAGGCTCGGGCAGGACGCGTGGGTCATTGTGAAGGGAGGTTGGGTAATGAACTGGAATAGGAGATCCAACAGAACAGACACAGACTTTTCAGGGCAACAGGGGAGAGACATACACAATGGGTGAACTGGGGAGAAGAGAGACTTGCAGGTAACAGGAAGGAAAACAGGTTATGAAAAGTGTTAGAAACCCACTATTCCGACAGCAATGATGCTAGAACCTTGTAAAAAGATAATCTATTACTATCACAAACCACACCAATACTACTACTTCTACTAGCTGACTACACAGGAACACCACTACTTTTAACATCACCACAATTACTAGTCAAGTATGTCTCTACCAAATCCATAGAGGCAGTCAGTCATCCAGGTTTATTACACACATGTCACTGTGACCCGCCTTGATGTCTCAAGGCAATTTATTTTTGATCCCAAATATACACAACCTCACCTAAGTTCCCGACTTTCTTTTTAACATTTCAATACATGTATTTCAAACAGACAACATATAATATATCATTTCCATGTCGCTGTCAAGTACCTGATTATTGTTAAAGATAAATGTTGGTTGCAATTGTAAACTCAATCAAGTTTCACAAAAAATAGGGCCCATAGGATACCAATGTCAAATGACATGCAAAATGAGGCACGTGCAATAAACACATACTTAACACATTTATTGTAAACAGTACTTGTCCATTTCATTAATTTAATTAGCAAAAGTAGCAACACAATTCATGGGTTTTTACTATGTAATATAAATGGTATTGCACCAGCAGGGCTTAGTTGAATAAGCAGACTTATTTTAAGTTTTCTGAAGCCACCTTGAGATGCATGGTGACACCAGTTCAACACACTGTGTAGTTTCACCTCTTCCCTTTCTCCCCTGACAAGCTCACCTCTAAAAATATCCTGCCAGGTCAGGCAGTGCTCACTGGCATCCAAGCTTGTTAGTCCATCTTACAAACAGGGCCTGGTCAAGTAAGCATTGCTACAGCCACCTGTGGCATAAAGCTCCCTGTGGAAATGTAACGCATGACCCAAAACCCAAAACAACAGACTTCAGGACATAAAACGGAAGACAATGGGTAGGATGTGAAGGGAGACAGCTTTCAGACAGGAGAAGGGCCAATTACTGGGCCTAATGACAAAGGGAAGATAGGAAAAGGGTCGGGTAAAACAGAGGGAACGATGTGCGAGGAGAGAGAGTCTGCTGCAGTTATTGACACATGGGGTGAATCGGGACGATAGCTGGTTTCCTTAATAAGCTGTCCACAGCCTGTACAGGGCTAAGAACAGACACAATGCACATGGCGTGCCAGGGACAGTGAGACAGCCTCTAATGGCCATGGAGAAAGGTGGAAGTTAATATTCAGAAGGAAGAAATAAAATATTCGCCTATTCAGCAGAGCAAAGCTGTGTTTCCTCATTTCCAAACTTAACTTCTTTAATTTTAAATCCAAATGATTGGAATACACGCCATTTCTTTAAAAACATTCAATTTAGGTCACACTGCTATTAACAACTCCTAACATTTCCGTCTTTATTGAAACTGCACTCAGATTAATTGCTCCATAGCTGCTGCCTTTTTGTCCACTCTCCGGCAAAGAGACTCATACACTTGATCATGCTGTGTCTTTGCTTTGTTCCATCCCTACAAGATTCTCTAATTAGCATATGAAAGGCTTTTGAAGGGACAGGATGACCATGACCTAGTCCACATCACAATACTGAAAAACTCCCGGCAAGGATAGCAAAGAACATCTTGTCCTGGCTTTATTATTCTGTTCGTATGCTCTCATTATGAAGCCTACTGGCAAAACTGGAGAGCACAAAGGAACAGACAAAAAGGACAGATTTTCAAAAGACAAGCTCAACAGGTGATACAACCAATTCTGTATCATGGACAGAACCTGAAAGACATTTAACAACATCATTTGTAGTGAACTAGCATTCATACCGTATGTCTTTAGAAGTTACGTTTGTCAAGTCAGGTCCAGGTTATTTGCATAGCCTGTGATTACTGCTCGTACAATTGTCCCAAAGCCATTCATAAATGCCCACTTAGCACAGTCCATCCCGAAGTGGCTACATGTTTTGAAAAAGCTACAGAAGAAGTAATACAGAAGGCTGGTCCAATTAATTCATTACACATCTAGGTCTATTTATCCATCAATGTTCAGCTGTTTATCTGGGTTAGGATGTGATGGCATACAGCTAACAAAACAACTTAGCCGTCCTCCATTCCAGCCACATCTCATAGGTCCTTCTGGGTTAACACAATATATTATCCCTCTACTGTGTTCAAGGTCAGCCCAATGGTCATCTCCCAGTTGATCCTCCCCAGCGAGGCTTCTAGGAGTCATCACAGTTATCGTTCCTTCCAAGATCTTTCTGGATGCCTGGCTCTCAAGTAAAGCTCAAACAGGAAATGCTTATTATTGGGCAGACGGGATTCTACCTGTGACTCTAGGCGGATTTCCCTTGGCCATTGTCTAAGGTGAATATGAGTAATTCAAAGGCTTTGACCTATGAGGCCAACATGGGCACAGTCGGACAAAGCAACATGGAGCAAAGTGAGCTCATTACCTCTAAGAACAAGGGTAGAGCTGAGGCATTGCCAGATGGAAAGTGGGAAACAGCCGCGCCCTTGGTGGCCTGAAGCCTGTCACATTATTTTTTTCTGAAGCATATGAAGTGCCTTGGTGCTGCTACAAATCCCCAAAGCTTTTATTCTCTGTAAAACACATCAGACTAATTGAATACTTGCACACAGTGGCACTTCTCTCAGGTCCTAGCATTCACACACTACTGGGAATAAATGCAGAGATTTCTAACTGGCTAATGATGTGTTACAAAGATCACATCCACAGCTTGTTAAAGAAAAAAATACAGTTTACCTGTACCTCTGCTTGGTTCAAATAAATAATATTTCGAGTGCTTTAACAATCTCCACCTACCCCCTTGGATCCCATTTTCCCAGATCTTGTTTCAAATGTTTGTTATTCTGTTGGCTTCATGCTATTCGTGGAAGTTCAAAATGATACTGTACATTTGTTCTTTCTTTCCTCACAAAGCACACTTTTGCCATCAAGGCAAACATTAGAAAGTGATGTCATAGAGTATGACAGCTGATATTGAAAGATTACTGGAATAAATGTTGCTTGTTTTTTTGTAGGAGAATACCAGTACGTGGTAGTCTTTTCATAACGTTTAGGAAAAAATGGTTGAACTCAAGAAATTATTCAACTTTATTTTAAATGGAATAGACTTTTAAAATAAATCAATTAGCATCATATAATAGCTTTTACATTTAGTGGGTTTGGTAAAGCCTAACTAAGCACTCTGAGCCCCGAGGACACAGCAGGACTGCTTGGCAGTGTCTCAAGCACACACTTACACACTCTCTCATTTGACCTTTAAGTATTGAATTTGCTGAGATAAAATGATTTCCCACCACAGATACAAAAGTGCCGGCATGGAAATGTTCTAACTTCTCTCTCCCTCCATTACACATCTGTTTCCTTTTTTTTTTGCAAGCTTTCAACTGCCACTGTATAAATGATTTCATAGTTTAATTGTCATTCATAGTGTCCAAATGTTACAGCTGGCCAATGCAGCTTATCTCTTGCACTCAACTTCAAACCTCTATCTATCAAACTGTTTCTGTGATCCTGAAACCCAAAACAGGTGACAAGATTATGAATAAAGCTTTTATCGCACATATTAAGGACATTTATATATCAGCCTCATCATTTCCCTCTAAACAGGCAAGTCCATGTCCTCATCCTATAACATGTAATACAAGTCAAGAACTGCACACTACACACTAACATGCCAGAACATATTTAACTGCAAGCAGTGTACAGGAGGTTTTTATAATATATTATGGATGATACAAATAAATAATTCAACCAGCAGCGAGAAGTTTTCTGACCTGATATTTTAAGACTTTATTCTGTAAGATATAGCCGGTTAGTGTCACATGTTTTCAGCTGCAGGTCATCACCACTGCTGCCAGATGATGTATGGGCAATGTTTTAAGGTAAACATGTTATTGTGCCTGCTATATATTTGACTCTCTATGTCTGTAAATACAATCTCCTGGCTACTTTCTTCTATCCCTTCACAACAGTGTCAGGACTGGAGTCCAAGAGTATAAGAAGAGTTGGGAAATCAAGAACGTCAACAAAAGGATAAAGAGGAAGAGCATATGATACGTCAACTCTTTTCACTGGCTTACCTTTGTGAAATAATAAAATCAGCTGTGACCAAATGCTTCAGAAATACCACAATATAAAGCAATCAAACTGTCTGACCACCGACTTCTTTTCAAAGACAACTCTCAACTGGACGTATTTTCAGCACTTCTTTAAAATCTTGACTGAAATAGAATAGTGCAGTGTTGACATATTTTTGTAAACAACCAAAAGTAAGAATCACAAAAGGCTTTCTTTGCCAAAAGTGGAAAGGAGTTTTCCATTGGACTTTGGAATATTGCAGAAAATAAGCAAACACACATTTATTATACTTACAACTTTTGCAATGCAATTGATAGAAGTAAATAGCTAACTGTTAACACCTATCGTTTTTTTAAGACTCTTAATAGCTTCAGACAACCAATAATTGGGTGTTTTCGAGCATATTTAATGTCACATGAAAATCTCGGATTTGTGTGTCAACCATAAACCAAAAATCCATTGAAATAACCATTGACTTCAAGCCTAGGGAACCGCACAAGCTTAAATGCTATCTCATTTATGGATGTAGGACTCATTCCTGAACCACTCTATATGTCCACACTCAAACCTCAAACATTGAGTTGCAATTTGCATCAGCTGCCATTCAGATCAGGTGAAGATGCTCTGGTGAAGGGTGAAGTGTCCACAGGCTGCAGACTGGAGGTATATCTCGCACTCAAAGACAAAGGCATCCCAGCAAAGCTTCACAGTGCCAATCACAGAACATATTTCCATACAGGGAAGGTGCTCTCCGCAGTGTGTGTGTGTGTGTGTATGTGTGTCTGCAGGTTACCTGAGGTGGGCGACTTGCTTCTCTCCATGTCAATGGACTGCTGGTTGTCAGAGAGTTCCGTAAGGCCTGTCGCAGCCAATGGCAGCCAGGAGGAAGAAAGGTAGAATGCACAAAGACTGTCAGATCACTTTGACCTCGTCACTCAGATGGGATTTCACAGAAGTTGGTCGTCAGCCACGCAGAACCAAAGAAAAAGAGCTTTCGAATTCAGTTCTTCAATGTTCTACAATCAACTAGTTCTGAATGAGCATTTGTGAAAGTGTCATTTAATGGGGATTTCATATCTCTCTTAATATGTGACGTTTGTTATTTACCCTTCCACTGTTAATATTTCTAAGGATTCTTTTTCCAGGAGCAGAGTGGCTGAAACCTGATGAAACCTGCACTACTATCTGTTCCATCTACAGTCACTTTTATTTCAAATTCCCCACCAGATTCCATAACAAATGTCACCATGACACTAATTAGGGATGTACAGTGTGTAGTGCAAATCTCATGATAAAAAGTCATATACAATCAAAATACACAACAGAACAAACACACATTTGATCAAAACTGATCACATGCAGCAAGCACAGGCAGAAGGAGAAGTCATACCTACTTCCACTTTAAATCCACCACAAATGCGCAAATATCAAATTATTTTCCCTTTCTGTCTGACGACCAATGCCTGGTGTTTAAGCAACGTTCATTAGTGCTTCATTAACAGCCTCACTGATTCGTCACAGTTCAAAAATGTTTGATTCATTTAATTATTTCTCTGCAGCGAGTTTCCAGCAAAACCTCATAATGAACGTTTCCTTTAATCATTGGCTTTGAAGACCTTGAAAACATTATTTTAGTATAAAACTAAGATTTCCTCTGTAATCATCAACCAGAAGCAGACATGTTGGTTTGCCTAGGCCTAGTGGGTGTCATGAGGAAGGCTTTATTCACCCCATTTTGCTTCAGTTAAAATATACATCATATGGATCATATACTATTTATAACTGCCCTTACTTAAAAGACTTGAGGGAGTGGCTGTGCAAAGGACAAACCATTGGACATGACTGGAATAGGGCAGTTCTGTTTTATAAGGCCAAATGAAGATAGGAAACAAGCACTTAGTTCCAATCATATCTTTAGTTTGTCCCTTGGCTTTCAGTCCACATCATACCTTCTTGGCCATCTCCATGTTGTTCAAGTATGTTCCCCCACAACACTTCCCCAACCCCACCTCCCCCCGCACACAAACACAGAGTCCCCCAGCCTTTAGTAAGGCCCGACTTACTCTGATAGGATGTACGGAACCTTTTCTTTGAATCTGAATACAAGTTAGACAGGCCACGCATGCTAAAGTCTGTCAGGCAGGCCCACATGCCCACAGCAGCAGCAGCAGCAGCCACAGAGTCCCCGAAAGGGAGGGGGAGGAGAGGGAAGGAATGAGTAGTGGATGGGATGGTGGGCAGGAATAATGAGTGAAGGGTGAGTGGGGGAGGACAGGAAGGTGGGAAAGAGAAAAACAGGTGATAAGGTTGGAAGGAAGAAAAGTAGAGGAGGAGGAAACAAGGGTGAAGAGTAAGGAAGAATGTGAGGGGAAGGTGAGGGAGGATTGATGAATGCAGTTTAGACATTTTGGGACCGAGGCAAGGGAGGGGAGGAACAGGGAAGGGAGGGGGAGAGAGAAGAACACACAGGCTTAGAGTGGAGAGAGCAAGCAGCAACCGAGTTAGTGTCAGGGGGGGAGCAGACAGGAAATATCCGCTACAGCTGATGTGATCGCCATTTGCACAAGAGGTAGCTACTGTGCTAGCGGGGAACATAACATTACCTTTAAACAGCATTCAAATAAATCTCTTGTTGCATCAAATCATTGCTTTACATGACATGTTGTTTGTATACTTTTTAACATAAGCCTCGAGTCCTAACAAGGTATCAATAGTTCATTAGAGAATACGAAACACACCTAGAATTATCAATATCATTTAATGAGATGAATAGACTAAATTTGATTGACATATATATATATATATATATACATACAAATATGTGTGGCAACAACAGCTAGAAATGTTGTGGAAAGGACAGCAAACTATGTTCTAAAAGTTGGTAAAAAAGTTATAAAAAGTCAAGCTTAAAGACAGATTAGCAAGTGTCCTTTTGGCCTTTTAAGAATTGTGACTTTAGTGTTATATCAACTCCAGCAGAGCACAGGCTAGAAATTATAACAGCACCACCTGGGGTGGAGAAAAGGGCACGCTCGCCCGTTTCTATTTTCCCTTTGGTCTCCAAATTGATTTTAAAGACCCGACACATGAAGACTTTTACAAAAAAAGTGCTGTGGCAGTCAATAAAAAGCACTTATGTAACAGCAAAACGATTTTGAAGGCCATTTCTTATTCTACGTTAATATTCCCCTTCACAAAATCCTGAATACCTGTAAAACATTCTCAGCTACAGTACACTTCTGGGAATTATGTAATACGAGAGCTGTGTACTCTAAATTGCCTAAAGGGTCTTAGACATCTAAAATATTAAACCACTTGAGCTGCTTAGTTCTCAAATGCAGAGGTTACTGTAGGGTCAGCCAAGATCAGTAGCCTAAATAAGAGCCTTTGGAGACCATCACCAGCTAGGTTTCAGTAGCAGAGAGAAGGGAGGCAGGGGTCAGGACAACGACACCTCTGTGGCTTTAGACTACAGATCTATGCTCAAGCAAGACTAAAAACAGAAAGGACAGAGATAAACAAAGGACAACATGCATAACAATGCCAATGTGGAATGACACGCAGCCTGTTAACATGCACTTCATATCATAGTGCAGATTTATGACAGGCATACTGAGGTGGTGTTTTGGTCTTTGTATGTTAATGTGTGAGAAAAAGAGAAAGAAGTAAGGTTTGACTGATATAGGTTTTTGACTGCTGATACAGATACATATCATTGATGCAACTTTTCAATGGTCTACATTTTATACAAATGGCCAATTTTAGATTCCTCTGAATCATTTTGTTAAAAACATATCTGATAGAGATTTAAGCCCATTTTCCATTAACACTAAAACACGGAGGACGTTTTAAGATCCTGTATTGAAGGAAAATACTCTGAAGTATGCAGCAGCATCCAAACCTTCACTTAAGTAAACATACTTTTGTGCTACCACTAAATACTAAGTATCAAAAGCAAACATAGTCTTGCTCTCTGTAACAATGTAATATATTCATATATTTTATAGTATTGACCTTTTGTAGAAGCATTATTCAAATATGTCTATGCAAGAGCAGTACAATTACCTGAATGCAAAATATTACTTGTGTAAATATAAAGTTGTGCGTTGTCTGGAAAATGTATTCAATGTAAATTAAAAGTATCCAGCCAAATGGCCCCTTTCAGAGTTTTTTTTCAATGCTGAATTTGGTAGTAGTTAAATCTAACTACCATATATATTGCTGGCCAGTTGACATTTTCAATATATGAAACATTTATTAATTCTACATTAATATTTTTACATCATTTGATAACCTCAACATGTGATCACAATTAGTGGAACTTAGTTACCTTAACTCTTAAAAATAAAAACAATATTGAACAACTGCCATCCTTGTGTGGATCTGCCTAAGTCCTTTATCTAAGGGAAGCACATGTCTGATCAATTTGAGAGCAGAGGTATTGATCGAATTTGCGCGAAATCTAAATAAAGGAAGTATAGATCAGTCTAACCTCAGAAAGATAAGAGATACAGAGGAAGAGACAGTAGGTTTAGGAAGAAGAAACAGTATAGAGATAGAGGGAGGACAGGAGAATAGATGGTAGTCTGGATGGAGCAACAACATTATCGACACATTATCGTATGGCTGCACAGTGAGTTGTATACGTGCATGTTCGTGTGGGCAGTTGTCTATGTGTGTGGGTTTGTGTGTGTGCTACCTGAGGTGGACTGTCTGTTCCTGCGGGGGGAGCGGGTAAGGCGCTGGTAAGGGTCCGCGCCTCCATACAGATCCAGTGTGGACATACACAACAGGATGGTTTTCTGTAAGCAGTCCACCACTGCTAGGCCATTACAGTTCCCAAACGCCAAACTGGAGACACACACAGACATTTTTCATTGATACGGAGAAAGGGTGCGTCATTCAGCTGAGATGATTTTTTTAAATAGTATTTCTCCAGGTTATTCCCATTGACATTAAAGGTGCTACAAGTAACACTATCAAACACTGGCAAATAAACGGTGACATTTTGGTGTAATTACAGTCTACGAAACCCTGTCTTTATCTCGAGCTGCTGTTTTTGAATATTAACACCGGATTTCCCATAAGCCCCATCACCACCTGCTACCACTGGCTGCTGTAGAGCCTCTGGTTTAACTGATCAAGAGAAACTCATTGGCAGTCAATGATTCTGTTTGTTTTCACACACTAAAGATGTTCCAGTGGATCAGACGCTGACCAAAATTAGATGTTGACAACAAATGGCTCTTTGGTGGTTTTTGAATCCAGTAATCATAACAAAAAAGCCAAAACATAGATGTCACTCAAATTTGCAGCTGAGCCAGTCAATCACTGCTGACCGGTATCTAAGATGCAGATGTCTGGTTCACTTTAAATCACTGTCACATGGTCAGATGGTTTAAGAGGCGACAGCCACCATAATGTCTGATAGGCTGTTTGTCATCTGGTCTATGTGAACAACAATTTCAATATCACAAACAAGATTTTGAATTTGAATACACATCACTCATATTACACTCAAAGACCAACAATTGAAAAAGCAGCAGTGGCCAAACCCTACGCGTATCCAGCCTTTCAGTATGTGCCAC
The DNA here is from genome assembly GCF_902827175.1 of Gymnodraco acuticeps. Classification (NCBI taxonomy): domain Eukaryota; kingdom Metazoa; phylum Chordata; class Actinopteri; order Perciformes; family Bathydraconidae; genus Gymnodraco; species Gymnodraco acuticeps. The sequence goes on from NW_022989996.1 coordinate 402,189, forward strand.
TTAAACACAGCTTGAGTTTTACTACACGAAATAAAAGACATCACCGGGCAGCGCGACATTCCTTGATAAAAGCTAAAGGCTGAAAACAATGCCAATAAAGAAAAAACTCCTGCTACAGGCCATTTTCTGTGTTACTGTTACAACTTCACATTATTTAAAGTGGACCTATCATGCTATATTTGAAAAATATATTGTAGGGCCATACCTATTTAAAACATGTCTGTGAAGTATTTTTTTCAAAATACCAAACAGATCACCCATTGTAGCCATGCCTCATACTGCTCAAACCCCTCTTTTGTAGCCCTGTTAGAGAAACGCAGATCTTGGGTCCTTAGCTTGAAAAAAATAAAGAGAAGGCAGAGCTAATGCCTGATCAGAATTATACCGGAGATAAAGTTAAATTCGGTTGTGATAAAACGCCATTCTGTTTAAACCACGTCAAGGATTATTTCTGAAATAGTATGGAGCTCAAATGCTTTTTCTCTCACCTTGTTTATCACAAGGTGAGTTATTTCTTTATTTCCTGCTTTTTAAACACATGTGCTCTCTAGGACAGGTTAGCTCTGAGTGTTAGTGAGGCTTGCTAATGTAAACAAAGACGTCCAAAACACGTCAGGCATTGTTTCTAATAGCAACTTTCTGTGGGTCCGTCGACGTCACCACGGATGGACGCGTCAGTTCGGATGGAAATCTGTATCCGCTCGTTGTACACCTGTTTTTAAAAGATTTGGGTACGGAGGAAAAGAGAGAGGGTTTTATTTTCTGACGCTGCGTGAGTTCCCCGACGCACCGGGGACACATATCTATGTATAAAAGACATCACAAAGTGCATTTTGCATGATAGGTCCCCTTTAATGTCAGAATGTTAGTCAGTCAGTCAAATGCAAACAGAAGGCTTAACCCAGTGAACATAAGCAATTATTTTTCTTTAAACATAAGCTGTCGGCTATCAAGCAGTGATCTGTTCAGATGACGTCCAATTCCAACGGGATGCCATAAATAAACTACACAGAATCACACTACACACCTACGCCATGATTACATTCAGGCAAACTTTAGAATGCAACCTCTTTGGACAATTTATATACTTATTGAAAACAAGCTACAAAATGTAATACCTTGGAAAATGCCGTTTAATACTTTTTAATACTTTTTGATAGCCTTCATTTTCGCTAAATTTATTTATCAACTTTTAATACTTTTTAAGACCCCGCGGATACCCTGAGAAAAAACAAAACAAATGAAACAAGAAAACCAAATCAATTCCCACAATCTATTCAAGCTGTGAGTAGCTTTAGAGGACAGAGGAAAATACTGCCCTTTTTTGAACCATATAGATATTTTTTGAAAGAGCTGTGATTTTAATGGTTTCTGCCAACGGAACTTCCTTTGACAGCAAACATATAAAAGCACTCTGAGTTCAGAAGGTCAATCAACTCAGACACGCATCACTTTTGAATTATAAAGGCTAAAATATTTATACAAATGTAATGTGATACAAATATTCCTGGAGTAAACACCAGGAGACAGACAGAAATGATGAGGTGTGGTTGGGTACAATCTCAGGGGTGCAATGTACCATTTTATAATAACTTTGGCAAATTCTGACAGCAGTGATAAAAGCTCAATGCGAGTAATCTCTGTGATCTAATAACTACACTAGACCGTACCCATATCCCCATTTCCAGAAGCTTTTAAGCCCTCACTCTTTATATTCATGAATACATAATAAACACAAACATAACCAGTTGGTGTTATCTGCAGGTGTGTACTGCTCTTTCTACAGGGAACAATACGCACACTTTCATATGACAGATTAGCCTTTTCAACCTTGCATCACCATGTATCCTGTCGCTACTGCTCCTGAAAGCTGCTATTCACTGGCCAACATGCTGACCTTCACATGCTTTATTTAGTGTAACACCTGGGGCCACAGGAAAGAAAGTGGGGTTGTTTTGGCTGGCAAAGGGTACATTTGCATGTCATGACACTTCAAACCGACTTTTAAATACCACCCTAAACCTGTGCATGGGGTCTATTACTCCACAAATATAAACTGAGAGATAGGCCAATGTAGAAAAAGTTACACGCAGGCAGATGGACCGAAATACAATACTGTGTGTGTTTGAGAGTCAGTGTATTAGCTGATTTCGGCAGGTTGAACTTTGAACCACTTGCTGCCATCTGAAACCATTCAATACAATGTTTTTTACAACTTCAATGAAGAAGACAAAGACAATAAAAAAACAAACCATCTTGGTCTCTAAGGTGTAATCCTGGTGACACTTCCTCTATCTGCTTTACTTCATATAGTGCAGCGTGGACAGCACTATAAAGCTGAAGGATGGTGTTAAGTTTAAGCTACTGTCGCAAAATAAAATAAGAAAAGATAGACAAAGCTTTGTCCTTTATATATCTTTATATCATGACTAGTTATAACAGGGATTGCCTTCCTGAGTGTGGACGAGCAAAGATATGTAATCAATTATGGACAAATGATGTAAGAAATGTCTTGCCATATTCAAAATGAGATGGATACCTAGATAAACCAGCTGATTTGCATACTATATCTATATTCATGTTCAACTGCCTCTTATAGCACAGCTCCTTACTTTCCTCAAACATGCTGCGGCACACCTGTACCATGTTCAGGCGACTTGTAATCAAATATATTATACAGGGTTTCTTAGAGGCTTAATGGAGCTCATAAATGGATACGTGGGCATGGTGTTGGGCAAAGAATTACGATCATTTATAACATGATGCGTTGCATGAAGTCTGATGAGGAATCAGAGTTATCTAGAGACCAGCAGACAGAGAGACTGACATGTATCTGCAGACTTACAGGCCATAGGCAGAGTTGATGTCCAGGCTGGTGATCTGTTGTGGGGGTTCTCCATCGACCCACAGCAGCTGGATGACCAGCTCTGCCTGGTAGCCAGGAGGGACCCTGACCATCCGCTCCTTCACCCTGAAACAGACGTAAAGAAAGAATTGAAATACTAATATTCATACAGTGGTCAGTGAGAAAGAGACATGTTTGGTGGAAATATGAAAAATCACTTTTAATGTGTAAATAAATAACTGTAAAGATCAAAGAATTCATAACAAATATATTTGTTTTGTCATTTGTTGCAGAAACGGTGTTGTGTGAGAGGGGATCTCACTTAAGGCAGGGGATGGTGTCTTTGTTCCCCTCAGGGGTCTTGCTGCCGGGGCTGGCTGGGTGATGGTGGTGTGTCTGCGGGGAGTTGGAGCCGGACTCAGAGAAGCACGGGTTGTTTTCATTGTCGGACGGAGAGATGACATCCTCCGACTCACACTGTAGGCGCACCTCCAATGACTGAGGATGATACAACAATAGGGATTATTTACATTAGATCTTCCTTGGAAAGAAAACGGACAAGGGGAAGTTTAAGACACTTTCAGAGAGGAGTTTGTGGCAGTGGCCTCATCTCTCATCATTTCCTTTACTCTGATTCTCCCCCCTCTCACCGTAATCTGAGTGTTGGAATCATATTTGCTGAAGCGATACAGAATGATGTGAGCTGATATGCCGACCACACAGAGGATGCGACTCTGGGGGCACCAGCTGACCATCTGGACAGCGAAGGGGTCTTCCTCCATCAAGTCAGCTGCCCTGCCTTCTACTGGCTTTGGCTTCTCAAAGGCTTTGGAGGTCTTCAGCTTGTACAACATCTGTAGTGTGACTGTAAGAAAACATACCAAAAAAGGCTGTAAACATGTTTCCATTAAATGCACTGAAGACTTGCTCTGTCATTGGTTGTGCAGGGAAGTTAAAGGATCTGTGGACTTGAGTCATGTATTGATTTATTTGATCATAAATATATGTTAAGTAGTAGAAACAAAGACGGAACAAAGAAGAAAATAAAAAATGAATGACAAAACATTACATGAGAAGCATGGTACAAAAACACAACCTTATTTTGACTTAGAAATACATTGAGGTTCAGACCCAATGTCCAATATAGCAGAGTACACATACAAATGAAATGGTTTAATGTGCCCGTCTTATTATCATGGAAGGTTATCATTCTTAATAACTAGCATGGCGAGATTCACGGACAACAGCTGTCAAATGTCTTTGCAAATTTTTTGAGAAAAACACACATTTACATGCTGTTTTTTAGTGTGTATCCATCTGTGAAAGTGCCAAGTCCCTTATTGCTTGGAGACCGTCTCATATGACAATGACGCTTTTAATTAGTGAGCTCAAAGCCCATGGCAAATCTGAAATGACTTACCCTGGGATTCATGAAACAATATTGTTCATTTGAGCAAGCTGTGTAACAAAAGCCTGAGATGAACACAATATGTCCCTTCGGTATAGCTCACAAACATGGACAGCTTAAAGAGTGGACTTACTTGCAGATGCGTCCCAAAACTTAATTGATCCATCAGCATGTCTAAAGAAAGAGGAAGACAAGATCATTAAGTATATTAGGAAAACTAGCTAATAAGCTTAATTGCTCAGGAAATGATGGTAAAGTGTAAGGCATTTCATGTTGCTGCTTGCTTTAATGGCAGATATATGTATCTTAGATCTTAAAAGTCTGACAGGTGTTATTACTTATTTCAAATGTTAAACTGTGCAGGGTTTGAGATTGCCTAGAAGCAGACAACTCCCAATGCACCTGTTGAGAAGAGGTTAAGATCCCTATCAAGCATATACATTTCTTTCCCAACAGCTTATGCTAGTGGCCGCCATGTGTATGGACTTGCAAAGTCTCTATTATGTCTGACTTACCCTGTGAGAATGATCTCTGGGTAGGTGTTGCAGCCTAACGTCCACAATCCTCCGGCAATCGGCCACTCCTGACATGGTAACAGAGAGAGTGATGATTCGTTTCAAAACTCAATGTCAATCATCTATTGTTTTTTCTTATAATGTAAAGATTGAATGATATTCCAAAACATATATTCCATTAGAAAACACAGAATGACCATGCTGAGGATTTTAGCTTTGGTTTCCAACAGCACACGCTTTCATCCACAGATACAAAACTGATTACACTGAGTCATACGGTAATGATAACCCATCATTTATTTCAAGTTCATTGCAGTCATTATTATGTGCAAATGAACATTTTTCATAAATTGTGAAGATTCAGTAACCTTGAGAAGCTAAAGGAGTGATATGAAAACACTATTAGACAACCGCCTTTATGACTTCTATTGTAGTATCTTTCAATAAAGTATAGAGAAATCACTCGATAAAAGTTTTTTTTTTAAATGATCCTTTTATTTTTTACTTGCTCAGCCACTCACATCTCCCCTCCCCTACTCACATCTCCCCTCCTACTCACTTCTCCCCTCCCCTACTCACATCTCCCCTCCTACTCACTTCTCCCCTTCCCTACTCACTTCTCCCTCCCCTACTCACTTCTCCCCTCCCCTACTCACTTCTCCCCTCCCCTACTCACTTCTCCCCTCCCCTACTCACTTCTCCCCTCCCCTACTCTACTCACATCTCCCCTCCCCTACTCACATCTCCCCTCCCCTACCTTTTGGCTGAAGCCGGTCTTCTTGTGTTTAGCTCCTATGGAGTAGAGGATGGGGATAAGGTTGGGCGGACAGTCCGCAAAATAGGCCGTGCAGGTGACTGGAGACTCGTGGATGTCCATGGGGTAAGGATTCTCACAGACAGGGTAGCTGCAAAACATGTGCATTTGATATGTTTTTGCATTCAAGATTCTAAATCCACTTTTTGATATGCACAGTAGCCACAGTAGTTCTCAATTCCTAGGCGGCGCCAACAGGGCAACAGACTATAATATAATTAAGACCTAAAAGAGTAAGTGAAACATATTAGATAAAACTTTATTAAGGCATACAATTGTGCAAGTTAACTTTGTACAAGATGAGGTAAAACAGAATGTAACATGAAATACTGTGCAGTAGAATAATGACTGTGTTGTTAATTCAATACATCAGAGGAATACCCATATAGCTCTATGAACCTTTATGTATTTATTGCTACTGAAATATGGGTTGGATTGACTAAATGCATCACAATTAGCAAAACGTCATCTTTATCAACAATTTACCTCACTTTCATTCAAGCTGCAGCTGAGGTAGAAGTGACACTACTATGTAATTGCATAGAAATATAAAAGGTTCTGTACAAAATGTATAAATGACATTACAAAAGTCCTTGATTAGTGAACTTAATGAAGTGGGGGTTACTTTGCATTTAATCTACACCCTCACTCACTTAGTTATAATTAAAATGTCAATTTGATTAGCAGCTAATCAATAAACTGACAATGTGGACACAATCTTGATAAGATCGAGGTACATTAAGCCATCAGGAGATATGTATATCTAGCACTTTTAATTGGGTTACCTAATTAACTAGGCAACCTCATTTAAAACCTCCTACTTACTATATACTGTAGGCCTCATTTGTTTTGTGTTGCTGTGTAGTCTGCCACAAGCGCACCATATCAGCATGAGAGTAAAGTGACATGTCTTTATTCTCTCCCTAAAGTAGAGATTTGAGTGACAGGTTAGATCCTTAACTCTTTTATGTGTTATTGAATGTAACATAGGGCTTATGTATAAATGATATATGTCATATTTTACCCTATGATGTCAGGTGATATCATTTCAATTCAAAAGTGGATTTTGATATCTGTCACAAGCAGCTTAGCAGCTTTAAGGTACTTTTCTGCAGAACACGTACTTGCTCTGTGTCAGATCCACCACGATTAAGTCCTTCTCCAAAAGCACCACCACTGCATAAGGCTCCTGGACCTCTGCGGGATATAAAGCCAAGCTGTCAGGTTCATGCTTGTTCCATACTCACATCAGTTAGAACCACACAGGATAAAACAATCTTTAGAGTGTTGTTAGGATACTATTTCCTTTATCTACAGCCTTATTTGAACCTCAGAAATATTTTAAAACCAAAACAAACACGAGTTTCTGACTATAAAGTTGAATATTGTACATTTGAGTCACATTCACTGAATAGCTGAACGTTGTTTGCAAACACTTGCTGCTGTTTTGGAGACATTTACATAATCTTCTTTAGGTATGAAATATATTCAACCAGAATCACAAAGAACACATTTGAAGACAGAATGTTTTTCATCTACCAGAAGTAGAGAAGGGCTTTGAGGACTTCGAACATGTCTTTCTTGAGTGTCAAATCTTTTGGATCTGTTACTTTGTAACTGTTTTGTCAGATGTCATGGTTAAATCAACAGAACAACTCCAAACTTGTACTAAATCTGGTTGGCTTTAACACTGAGCTAAACCCAGAAGGTACGACCCGTTCTATCATTGTCATCGCCTTCACTCACCGTTGTTGTAAGGAGTCTCGCAGAGTGCCATGAACTCCACTATAGGATAGTCCATCTCCAGCACGGTGATGGCCTTGCCGTGCATGATGGTTAGCGTTGGCCGCCGCCCCGCCTTGTCATACGAAAGCCCCCCCGAGAAGATGACAAAAGGCTCGCTGTAGTGGTGAAAGAACAGAAAATACTTTAGAAAATATTATAAAACATGTATTTGTATTTAAATTACAGTTCTATGCCAATAAGCAAACAACTAAATCAAAAAAGTTAGTAAAATAATGAAAAGATTTAAAAAAAAGGTGTTATTTCCCCTACTACTCCCCATGAGTAAATTGCAAAATAATATTTTGCCAAAATCACAGAATTGTTTTGTTTCTGGAAGTGTTTTATGATTATTAACTTGTCAGGAGCAACTTTCTTTTTACTTCACTAATTGATGATAAAACCACAGGATTTCCAGTGATTATAACCCATTTAGAGTTTAGTTCCACCGGTACACATAATGAACTTGTTGAATGCCGTTTTAATATTCAGTTAAAAAGCACACACCTGCTCCTCGAGGTCTTGTACTCCACTTTGAGGATGGGTTTACAGGACTCCTTTCTTCCATCCTTCTGTATCTTTCCTGAATTAGAGGAAACATAAAAAGAATGGACAACATTATATAAGACAAAGACACTGAAAATAAAAGCTTTGTTGCCATGTAAGGAACTGTTTGGGTCACGTTTCTGTGTAACACTGTAGTGAGCTGCTTTTATGTGTGACAGATCAATTGCTCAAATCAGAAGAACACTGTAGTTCATGTGAATACAAAAAAACACAAGATAAGAGAATTCAAGGGAAACTGCCGCCTGACAACAGGAAGTTATGTCCTTGACAGAAAAAGCACTGCCAGGTTTTAAAAAATCCAGTAAGAAAACACAACATTTCTCACAATATACCAACAGAAGATTTAAAAATGTTTAATATTAACATACAACTCTGTTTCAAGAATCTTAATTTCTTGCATTTTATTTTGCATAAAACCTCCCTAACGGCTATATTCAATTAATCAATGCAATACTTAAAGCTCATGATTATACAGCTGTAATTATATTGTAAGTTGTAACAGTGACTAATATGTCTAATTTTATAATAAACCCTGGCATAGTCAGGAAATATAAAGTGCTCTCCCGTATCTTGTCAATTTTCTGTACTAACAAAGGCAGAAATTGTTTTGTTTCTTTTCTATTTTCCTCTTTCGTTCTGATTACTGTGAACTGTGTTTCCACTTCTTTTCAGGGAATGGCAAATCATTATCAGAGTTAGCGCATAACAGAGAATGATTTTTTCTCCTGCTTTGCATAATGAAATGATTTTGCCTTTGATATAAAGAGGACGTCTCTCAGCTAGAAGCCAGAGGCACCTTGGGTTTTACCTCGTAGGCGCAGTGCTCTTAACAAAGCCCTTTTTTAAAGTGAAACAACATGAAAGGAATAAAGTCTTCAAACTGGGAGACTTTAAAAATAAAATACAGACATTTCAATTATCGCTATCACACTGGATTATACGGGTACCGGTAACACGGAGGGAGGCCAAAAGTCAATCATTGGCACACATCGTCCACATTGCAACGATTCAAAGCCAGTAGATTAGCACATTGTCCCTTAAGAAAACAAAACAATGCAATGTGGGAGAGAAACAACCTCTGGAGGGAACTTGGGGATTTTAGCCTTTGAAGACCATTTACATGCACAACAACCTATATTACACACTACAGGAAAGGGAACACTCCCAAAACAAAATAGAGCTCCTTTAAGTCAAAATAAAAAGTTTTGTCATCATATGATACAATCTTGGCGACATTATATTTTCTACATAAACTTGTAGAAAGTGTGATTTTGAGCTGTTCATGCATTGCTTCTCATGCGAAAAATTCTATCAGCCAGCCAAAGCTCTGGGTAACGGTGACTTATCATCACAGATAAGGCTCAAAGGTGCTGGATTACACACTGAAAGGTTTCAGCAGGAAAAGGGAATATCAGGAATAAAGTTTAAACTATTGTAAGCCTTTTTATTGGATAAGCACATGGCTATACATACATGTAACATGTGATTCCAATCTCACTATATGACCATTATAGTTGCATTTACAAAATGTATCGCACCCTGTCTATTATAATGTCATTTTTTGTTTCCACGTTTTCAGTTCAGTCTTTCCTTTTTAAATAAATGTCACTGCTCAATGTTCTGCTCTCAGCATCGTTGGTGTCCTTTCCCCTTGTGGACATCGCTCTACTCCTCCTTTCCTCTAGGTTTTACAGTAGCCCACATTCATTCATGCAGCACTTAAAAAAAACACTGTTTGTTCCTTTCCTCAGGGACACACATGACCCACAGCCTTGAATGCTGTCTTCCAATCCTGACCCACAGTGTTTGTTAAAACTAAAGCGACAAAGAATACAATAGCTTCTAATAGGAAAGTTATAGTTCAGACTTCTCTTTTCCGTCAAGTATTTCCAACATGGCAATAAAGATAACAAATATTTTCACAGTCCTTTTAGTTTTCTGGTTTTATTTGAAATCAATAAATTATTAAATAATCATTATATATACAGTATATACGTATATACTAATAGTTTACTTTGAAAGTTGCATAGACTCCCTATACAAAAAAATATGATAACGTTGATGAATCGTTAAATCATTAAAATTACGACTGCTGCTGATTTATTGTCATGACAAAAACATACATGTCTTTATGTATACAAAAAGGGATGTAAGGCTGGATGATTGATATGGCTTATGGCCTTTTTGCTCATGGTAGTGCAATGATTTGATGTTGCTCCCACAGTAAGTTCAGATCGAGGTCTCCCTCTAGCTAAGATGCCTGACCGAGCATGACCGGTGACATCAGCATCCAGGAAGCAAACGCCACGATTACCAAGTTAATGTGAGCACTGAGGGATTTGAATGAGAAATCACAACTCTCTACAGATGTGATGGTTGTGGTGGTGTGATGACTAGCTTACAGTGCAAGAATCAGCAAGTTTTTAAAATAATGTAATATAATAAATGTGTTTATTTACTACTTTAAAATAGGGTGATTGCACTACTACCAGGTGATACCATGTTTACTGTCTCTAATGTTTCAGCTTTCTCTCCCCTCGCTCTTCCCCTTCGTTTCACTGTCGCCCTGTGTGATACCACATATCTGACACATATCTGGCAAATAAAGCATCTGCTGGCATTTAACCACGCCATCAGGCCTATTGCCTCGTTCCTATCATTCAATCGCCCACGTCCTTCCCTCTTGCCTTCCTGTTTTGTGATTTTGCCTCAGATCACAGCTAACATCAAGTGACTATTCATCACCAGAGATATGACACGGTCAGGATACCCTGCCAGTGCACAAAGCACGCCAGAGGAGGAGACAAACAGCCGGGGGATCAGTCAGAGGCAGAGCTCATGGAGATGCATGTGGTGTGAAAGTCGTTCATCGAAACCAATGTGCCAGTTTTCTTACCTGACAGCCAAATTGTGGCCGTGACAAAAAACACAGTCATTTTTATATTAGCTTTGTATTCTAAGTGCTGATACCTGGCAATAAGTTAGGTTGAAAAATACATAGTTGGTGGCTGGTTAGATTCAGAAAAAGCATTTGTGTATGTCACGTTAAAACACCAGGGAACAATCCCTTTATTATTAACTAAACTTTTCTGTTACAAATTGCAGTTATTACAGCTGACAAGTCTGAAATACTTTTCAGGCAGTAAGGGGTACAGTGCAATTTGACCTTTTTCATTAGGCTTTTTTTTGAAGAAAAAGCCTTTCTTTGGGTACACAGGCCTGTTAAGCCCCAAAGCCCCCGACACTGTGTCTCAGGGCATCTTAATCTTTAAGAACCTATTAATGTGTCATACCAGATTAACGGGAAGAATCTCAGCTAACTGACGATACAAACCATTTACCAAAACAAAACAAGCCTCATAAGAAGCATCTAAATGACCCCTGAGCGAAAAATGCTAACGCACTTTGGCACAGAACTCAAGATAAAAGATACCCTTATTACTTATCGTAGCTGTACATACAAGATATCCGATTAAAGCTGAGGTTCCACAGATTATTTAGGTATATAGTATCATCACTGAGTGATCCGAACTCGCGACAGGGGAAGCAAACACAGACATCACAACACGTACCTTTACGTAGCTTTTACGGGAGATCGTCTCACCGTAGCTGTCAATCTGATCAAAAGACGTGTTCAATGGCATTAAAACGAGAAAAAACGCGGCTGAATCGGTTGATCCATAGGTTGATAATGTTTCTGTGGAATACATTTATTTATAATCCATAATTCCATTTTTATGTAAAAATCGGAGAGTAAAAATTAGCTGCTAATGGTAGCCACCAGAGTTATCGCAGCTTCCGGTTTTGGCTATGCGTCAGTCTCACACACACACACACACACACACACACACACACACATTACCAAATAAGGAGTATGTGGGAGTTCCCCTTGATTCCATTGGCTCTGACGGTTAGAAAGAGATGTCAATCAGCAAAATCGAGTAAGGGAGGCCAGAGATCCACCCAAATGACCCCAGAAGTGTTTTTTGTTTGCTAAATCTCTCTAAAAAGGTCACATGTCACTTGTTTTGCATCAATCTTGATACAGGGTACTTATTATATGTTGTAGTTTGGATTCATAAAGCTTTTAGTCTACCATCCCATCATTCAAGGGTGGTTTTCACTGTAAGTAATTTTTTTTTTGGACGGATACAATCATTTAAATTTTTTTACTGTGTTCAATCTGAATTTACTTTAAAATAAAAACATCTATATTGTTTCTGACACTTCTACATCCAACTCACAGGTGTAACCTTGCTTTGAGAAAAACGATTATTAATGTAACCCTTTAGAAGGGAAGATATGGTCATTTGTTCTGGGAATGTCATTTTCGAACCTGAGACCTGAAAAACAGGCTCGGGGCTTAACAGGTTTGTTTTTTTCCTTACATAAAACAGAAACATTTGCATAGACTTTTCTTTTTGCGGCTGCTTTTAATTGATATATTCATATCTCACACTGCACAGTAACCTTTATTCTTGTACCTGTGTTATTCATGTTTTATTATCTTTGCTTATAAATTAGTGTTATTTAAATGCCATTTTATAATATTATTTCTCTTAAAGGTGGGGTAGGTAATTTTGGAGAAACCAGCTCGAGTGCGCTAGAATTTGAAAATACACAACCGGAAAAAGTCTGCCACTTCCTTACAGAGCCCCTCCGCCAACACAACCCAGTCTCACAAAAATACGTGTAATAACTACGTTGGTCCACAACGTAGGACGTAGTATTTCTACAAAAACGCCTCTGAAATTGTAAGATCCCTAAGTTTTTTTTCACCATTCATTCACCAATGCCTATTTTAAGGTTAGTTTGGTCATTAAAATGCGTTTTGATGTCATTTCATGCGAGAAATATGAGTTGTTATTTAAGATTATGTGTGCAGTGGATGTACATGATCTTTAGTTTGCTAGTTATTACGAAGATTACTTCAGGAAATTGTGTCCATTCAACGTTTTCATTGTTACCAAGATGGTTGCTAGGGACGCTGCTATCGATATTATTTCTGTTATGTTGTGTAAAATGGTGTTATCTTTATTGCTACCCCCTTCCCCGTCAATGTATAGTGTTGGTCCACAGTGCAAACATATTAGTTATTAGCTAGACTTTTATTTAGCATCTCAAAACACATGTAAACAGCTTCATGCCCGGGAGGTGAAGACCGGCAGTCCGGCTCACTAAAATGTCCGTGCAGAACAATACCCATGAAAATGGATGGGACCACGGCAGACTGTCCAAAACTGGATTTGAACGGGTCCACCGCGTCCCCCCCTCCCCCACCCCGTCCCCAGAACTACACATGCTGGCACGTCTCTACTGGGAATTGTAGTTTTAAAAGACGTTTTCATATTTCCCATAATAAGAAGTTGCCAGTATTAAACTGTGTACATCCCTGGAGGACAGAGGGTGTCGTTTTTCTCATACTGATATTCTGAACAATCTGTGCTGTTGTATTTGCTGTAAAGTGTCTCTACTGTAGGCTAATTTTATTATATGTACAGCACTTTGGCTCGACCAAAAATCGTTTATAAATGTGCTATATAAATAAAACTTGATTTGATTTGATTTTGGAGGTTTAGGGGATAGGAAACACGCAAATTTAAAAAATATAATTAATAAATGGGTGAAAATTGCTTGTGCCCAATGGGCAGCATTAATATATACCCACACGACAGCTAAGGTCAGAAGAGCTTTATTTAACAGCTGGTCTTATGTCTGTGACCCCTCCTGTTGTTCATTGATAAGCCTGAAACATGCACTTGTCAAGGTTCAGAGGCACATTTTGCAAATCTGGCAGTAGCCATCGATCAGCTTAAGATAAGATATACTTTATTGATCCCAAGTTGGAAACATTTGCGTTACATCAGCATGTGTATAGTTGTACATATGCAGTGGTGTTTATTTGTAAATCATTTAGTATAATCACACAAATTCTGTGTTTTATATTTAATAATTCTCTGTTCTTTATTTATTGATTGTTCAATACCTGACAAGGCCGGAGATGAAAAACTTGGGTCACAGGTTCCTCAACAGTGCATTACAAGACATCTTTCAATATTTGTGTACCTCCACCATTAAATTGTCATATTCTGCACATTTCTTATACTATCTACATCTTATAAGAGTATAATACATATGTATAATATCAGTTAAAATAAGTGCTTCAACATAGTTAACATTCCTGGAGGTATACACAAAGTTTTACATTCATTGCATAACTACACCACTTGTGAATATGTCAATAAACCTTAGAAAATCTTGAAAGGGATGTGCAAAATAGTCATTATACAGTCTTTAATTAACTATTAGTAGAGAATAACGAGTAATGAACATACTTTATAGGGATTCTATTAATGTCTAATAATAAAAATAATGAAATTCAATAACATGCTTTAACCACTAGGTGTCCCTTTATATCAGGTGTGCACGTTTATGGTGTAAATACAGCCTATCTACCAATTGGATCAAATATAAAAGTCAGCCGAATTAGTGTTGATACTGCAAGGAGATGTATTGTGTGAAAATAAATGTAAGATGTTGTTTAATTACTGATATATTTATGATCCATGTCACGTTTCCAGTTCATCATGTTTGTCTCATCAAGGCTCTATAAATAGAGAACTACAGCAGATATGTAACATTTAATGCAGCCGAACCGTGTATTACAATGCCGTTATGTGATGAATTTCAAAGAGAAAAGCAGTGGACCAACACTAATAACGGTGTTGGTAACAGAAAATAACGTATCTATTGTGGTGATTGACATTATTCACCCACGGATCTGTGGGTTAGGCCAGGGTATTGTTCTGCACGGACATTTTAGTGAGCCGGACTTCCTGTCTCCGCCGGTCCGATGTGTTTTGAGATGCAAAATAAAAGTCTAGCTTGTACCTTTGATTTTGTTAAACTAATAGGCCTACGTTTGCACGGCGTCCCTAGCAACCATCTTGGTAACAATGAAAACGTTGAATGGACACAATTTCCTGAAGTAATCTTCGTAATAACTAGCAAACTAAAGATCATGTACACCCACTGCACACATAATCTTAAATAACAACTCATATTTCTCGCATGAAATGACATCAAAACGCATTTTAATGACCAAACTAACCTTAAAATAGGCATTTTACACCGAGAATAAAACGAAGGTCGGCCATGTTTTTTTTTCTGCAGGGAGAAATTTGAAGATCACGTGACATAGAAGCCAGCCATTGGAATGAATGGTGAAAAAAAACGTAGGCATCTTACAATTTCAGAGGCGTTTTTGTAGATATACTACGTCCTACGTTGTGGACCAACGTAGTTATTACACGTTTTTTTGTGAGACTGGGTTGGCCAACACACATGAACGCGCACATGACCAATGAGGGCACAAGATCAGTTGTGCACAGATGGAAAGCTGACAGGCAGGTAGGCCATCCAGTTATTTGGATGGCCGGCCGGCTAACATGATTGGTCGTGCCTTTTTACAGGCTTCCACAGATGACATTTTATTACGGATCTTTTGTCAAAGCACTTAAGATATTCATTGCTATCGGGATGTTAAGAGCATTCCATGGAATATAACAAAAAGTGTATCTTGAGCCGGTTTCTCAAACTTACCTACCCCACCTTTAATGTTGCTATTGCTGTGCTATTGTATTAGCTGTAAAGTGTCTCTACTGTAGGCTATTTTTATTATATGTACAGCACTTTGGCTTGACCAAAAATCGTTTATAAATGTGCTATATAAATAAAACTTGATTTGATTTGATTTGATTTAATGTCTTTTGTGGTGACCACCTTTAATACACTGGGTTACATAATCCACACATGGAACTAGAGTTGGGGGTATTGTTTCCACACGGACATGTATGTGGTTGTCTATATGTATTGTGTGCCCTCCTGACTTCACTCTCTTGTCGTCCCGGGCTGCGACCCAACAACATCTACATTTCTGCTGCTCATTAAAGCAAGCTTTGTACCTCCATTGCACCGCCTCCGACTCCCTATCTCTCGGCACTACATTGGTGACCCTGACAACGTCTCGTGAAGTTTCCGGGACGGACCCGAACATGGCGAAAAGCGCTGTTTTTCTCGTTATGCCAGAGATTGTTGGAGACGTCCGTGGCTGCCATGGGCACACGGACTGAGGCTCGGTGCGCCCCCCGCGGAATGGCTGAGGACGTCACTCGCCATTCCCGCATCGTCTCGACACTGGAGGACAGCAGGCCTTCCATCTACACGGAGACGATGCACGACCTGCTGGGTAGGGGAGAGAACCAGACTCCTTCCACGTGGGGTTGTTTCTTCGGGGCGTGCGGCTGTAAGTCCAGGCTGCGCTAGCTATCGACGACTAGCAGCTAACCACGTTAGCTAACGGCTACGGCTAGCAGCTACCGATGGCTGCCAGCTAGCTGCTAACGGCTATCGATCCTTTTTGAGCTTTTTCTGGTGCCTGAGAGGAGGTTCGACCATGTCCGGTCGGCCTCGTGTGGACCCTCTCGCCTTTTCACCACCTCGACGGCGGCTTCGGACGTCACCTGCGTTTTCATCGGCGCCTGGGTGGCGCGCTTCTGGCCTCCTCCTTCACCTCGGTGGTTTCGGACGTCGCCCATGCCTTCGTCGGCCCGTGGGTGGCGCGCTCCGGGACCCTGCCTGGCTTCTCCTCTTACCACGATTCACCTCGACGGCGGCTTCGGACGGCGCCCCGTCTGGCATCTCCCCTGTCCACGGCACCTTCCTCCCGGGATGCTGCTCCTGCCCCCCGGGGACCCGGCTCCTTCCTCCCGAGGACTTCATGCCCGCCGCCGCTGTGCCCTCGCCTGCGGCCGGGCAGCGCTCCTTCCTGCTGGGGACCACCGGGTTGTTGACGCCCGTCGCGACTCAGCGACCCGGCTTTCACCGACTGGCGGGTGATGACTTCATTCGCCACGACGCCTACTGCGGCCCCCTTCCGACGGCCCGTTCCATGGCCCGGCCCTCACCTGCAACCTCACCCTCTTCGGCCCCTGTGGTGCTTCCTCCCGGACGCTGGGATTTGTTTGCCATGTTTGGATTCTGGGGGGGCTTGTGTGGTGACCACCTTTAATACACTGGGTTACATAATCCACACATAGAACTAGAGTTGGGGGTATTGTTTCCACACGGACATGTATGTGGTTGTCTATATGTATTGTGTGCCCTCCTGACTTCACTCTCTTGTCGTCCCGGGCTGCGACCCAACAACATCTACATTTCTGCTGCTCATTAAAGCAAGCTTTGTACCTCCATTGCACCGCCTCCGACTCCCTATCTCTCGGCACTACACTTTCATGTTTAGTAAAGCACTTTGAAGTGCCTTGTTTTCAAGGTGCTATATAAATAAACTTGCCTTGCCTAAATAACAATACAAAACATGAAGCTGGATTTATTGTCTGCTTAGATTTCCTGAAGGTGTTTGAAAAGTAACCCATGAAGTATTCATTTTAGCTTAAATACATGAAATTAGAGGTTTATGCTCAAGGATGTTCAATTTGTGTTGCTGAATTGCAGTTGCTTACAGCCCAAGGTCCACGTTTTTACAGCAAAGGCTTATCAAAGTTTCATTTTGTTAAGTAACTAAAGAAAAACATTTACACTGTGGGCGTGTTCTCACCATGAGGGAAGGTGACCTGGAATGGCTTGAGGGTGTTTCTGAGGTTCCACATGGACAGGCTGCCGTCTGAGTGACTGCACATGAACTGCTTCCCTTCGTGATGCCAGCCGGCTGAATGGATGGCCTGGACAGATAAAACATTGGAAAAACATTAAAACACGCATGCGATGAACATTACACAGTGTGTCACCATATTCAAGATTAGTTTCAGAATCTCTTATTTATTTGAATAAAGGGACAAAGGTTGAAATGCCTTTTCCAAATACAGAAATGTACTTTATAAGCCAAACATGTCAAACAACCTGTTGCTCTATTACGCTCAGGGCCGGACTGGGACAATAATTCAGGCCGGGAATTATACACCCAGCCAGGCCACTACCAGTTTTCTTTTGTGCCATTTTCCTGGATTTATTTGTCAATATTTACAGCGTTGCTGCCCATAGTGATAGCCCTCTAAATCTACTACCCAAAAATAAACATATGGACATGGGTTACTATTTAAAAAAATTTGCAAATCTATTTAGGAACCTATGTGAACATATTTTAAGTGGGGGTGGACCTCAAATCCTATAGGAGGGTCCGGGGCATTTTGAGGGGGAAATAAAGAGACTACACGCATATGAAACATAACTGTATACATTTAAATAATCATAAAATCATAAGAACATGGCCATAACCAATAACATACTATATCCAATATGAAAAACACTGAAACGTGTTTATTTATTTGTTTTTGGTTCATTTATAGTTGTGAGTGTGTCTGTGCTCCTGAATCAGCCTCTCCCGTCTCCCCCTCTCCCCCCTGCTCCTCTTTGAGGCAGCAGCAAAGACTAGTTTTAGCTCTCAACAAGTTTTAATAGTTTATCTTAACTTTTTTCACCTAGTTAACGTTTTTTTAATTATTATTCATGCATATTTTACTAATCACTCCCCCCTCAAATGGAAATATGTGTTTACATAAATGGTGACCAAACCGTTTGAGACCCACTGATACGAGGAGTGAAGCAGGTAGGACCCAAACAAAAGAAGCACCAACACTGAACACAGGAAGAGACCAGACTAAATACAGGGAGGGGTAATCACAAGACGAGAAACAGCCGGGCAGGGGAGGAGAAACACAAGGGCCACAGGTGAACACAATCAGACAATTAGACACACCAGGGACACTAACGACAGGGAGGAAAAACCCAGGGAGAGGGACCAGACAATACACAAGGAGGAAAACATGACAGAGAGAACAGCAAAAACACCCAAACCTAGACATAGAAATGTGACATGACATGAGAATCGTGACACCCAATGAGATAACTTAGACTAAGTTAACTATCTAAACACTCAGAGAGTCCTTTACCTCACCTGAGCTGTAGTTATCAGTCTCTCAGTCTGACAGGAGAGGACTCTCCCTCCACCGTGTTGTTGAAACAGTTCCTTATATCCGTTAGCGCAGCTAGCTAGCACCAGATGCTAACAACAACAATACACGTAACCGGTGCGCGTGCTTTATCTCACTCGCTCGCGCCACACATAACACACACCCGCCGGAGCTTGAATGACACACAGAGACCAATCGAGGGTATTAGTATGATCTGTATGAAAGTGGACATATGGGCAGGCCACATCATGTAGACAGCCAGTCACCCTCTGTGAGGCAGAGTCAGACCCACATTTGCGCAGCGTTGCGTTCACAATACATACATTTAAAAAAAAATCCTCAGGCCAGCAGGCCACTTAGCAGGCCAGGCCATCGGGAAACCTCCCGGTCCTCCCGATGGCCAGTCCGGGCCTGATTACGCTCCTATAAAAAAATACTACTCTCTGCGGTTCCTATGTAGAAACAGAAAGATCCTAAGGTTAGGGTTGTACTGCAAATAACATAATAACAACATATCCACAGGGAATTGATATGCTTTATATGTATGGCTCTGTGGCAGTGTTCTAGCTTTGAAGACTGACTTTCGGTCCTGTGATGTGCATGCTGAGAGACCCCAGTTAAGTGCAGCGAGAAATGATGCAATTTCTGAGCCAAAACAACAATAACAAAGCAGTAATGAGGCTCAAAGCAGAAGCCTGCTTTCCTTTCTTTGCCCTGCACTCACTGTGTATCTGATGTTGCCTTCTAAGCACTCAGTGTACTCATCGCACAATTCATCAAACAGCCACATAATCTATAATCTGCCTATTTAAACCTGATGCTTCTTTTTTCCTGTCATTTCAGTGTTATTTCAGTACCCTTTACACCCACCACTGTCAAAGCCATATTCCCAAGAGGAACCATTGGGGTCATTAGGAGATGTGTCACAGAAAACCAACAAAACATATTTACACATTCTCTGCTGCACACAATGTGAAAATCTACAACAAAAAAGAAAATCCTGCTTCAACTTTCTTTTGGCCAAACATCAGAATAATGTAGTTATTGCCCTTGCTGGAGACATCATTAACATTGCTTCTACATTTAAATGTATGGAGTGTATCCTAGAAAGAAGACCTCCTTTAAAACATATTTGACTGCTTGTTATGTCAAATGCATAGAGGTTATTATAAAGTTATGCTGTGAGGGCATTCATTTGGCATTACATTATTTTAATTAATCTTTCCCAATATGCACCAGCTTTCAGTATTTCAAATATGTGATTCAGACTTAGGTGCATGACCTCAAATGTTTTAATGTGCAACATTTTGTTTCCAGATAAGGTTAATGTCAAGTAAAGCCAGTTCACAACTTTAGATGTTTTTTTTTCGCATTTTAGTGAGCGTCAAGCATACATAGTTAGTTTCCTTCACCAACTGTACATTTGAAGCAGTGCTTTTTAAAAAAGAAAATAATTGGTGAATCCGAACAAGTGCTAAATAGAAAAGCCAAACAAGGTAAAACGATACAGACCATTGTAATGTTTGATTTATCAGCAGGAGCATATAATTACACCAGAAAGAAGCTATGACGCTGTACTGTCCCTTTTGTCTTTGGGATATAGTAGTTTTCTGTGTACTCTGCTGAAGAGGTGTGAGACATGATGCTGTGCTGTGCTGGAGGTGAAGCACATAAAACCACAGTAATGAATGTGAGCAGGATGTGACTCTTCACAGGAGATGAGAGGTGGCAGCGGATGGAGAGGATAAGTGCCATGAGGTGAAAATGTCTATATGGGAAATTGGTTTTGAGGCCACAGGGGTTAAAAAAAAGAAGGTTTTAATAACAGTGGTGTGTACGGTTGAGAGTGATCGTCTCTGTCTGTGTGTGTGCATGAAATGGAAGCTCTCAAACTGACCTAGGATCCAATTTCCTAAGACATACTGTACACATGGTAAACAATTATAGGCCATTCCATAAAAAGTAATCTAGTTTTAGTTTACACTGTGCACTCCAATTAAGGAGGCTTTTATAGCGGATAATGGCAAGAAGAGGAAATGCAATGTGGACCTACTTAGCACCTGTAAATAAACTGCTATAAGACAAAATGGAATTAGTAAAAGAGCTTTATAATCACTGTAATTAGTTTTGTTTCAGAGGGCATTACATGTTAAGTAGTATGTATAATTATGTGGTGGAGCAGCTGTAAAAAGTGTTTTTGGTTAGATACCTGTATTAATGTCTGTACTTAACACAAGCTTAAAAGGTTTTCACGTTTTGTTCTACAACAT
This sequence comes from Gymnodraco acuticeps, assembly GCF_902827175.1. Lineage (NCBI taxonomy): Eukaryota > Metazoa > Chordata > Actinopteri > Perciformes > Bathydraconidae > Gymnodraco > Gymnodraco acuticeps. Next base: position 423,378 of record NW_022989996.1, read on the forward strand.
AAACTATGTCAGTTATACCCCACTTGTAAATGTCAATAGAACTTATTTTCTAAAAATCTAAAAGGTAAAAACATCATTGCTTTTAGTCAAGGGTTCCCTTGCAATGCTAAATTGTTGGGGGCCTACAACAACACATGTTTGCTGCACCCCTTTATACCTACTCTTTACATGTTCAAACCTTATCAAATGACAACGTAACAGTAAGAACACACACAGGTTCGTCTTAAGACACCATGAACACAATCTCACTATATGTTATGCTTCAATGATGAGTGGGTGAGCAACAGACGCAGTCGGCACCTGTTTGAGCTGACTGAGCTGCGTATGAGTCCTCCAATTACTGCTTTGTGTTAAAAAAGCAGTAATTGGTTCGCAAGCCAAGCAGCATAGGAATACAGCACTGGAGGACACCTTCCAATAAAAATAAGACAAGTTGATGCAACATGAAAAGTATCCTCCATTTTGTTGATATTTAAAAGACAGGCGGATAAAAAAGCTCTTCATGTCACTGAATAATATGATAAGTGATGGGAGGAAGATGAACAGATTAGACGGAGGCTGTTGAGGGACCAGTATTCATACATTCACCTTTTCTATTTGATCTGATCTATGCTTTTAGTATAAATGGGTCACAGTTGCAGGTACCTGCTGTTATTTATTTGACTGAAAGCATGAATCATCAAGTGGTTTCGGGCGGTACAATTACGGCCAAATCATAATCACGATTACTTTGACCAATGTCATATTAAACTTCTTCAGCTGAAATGCTGCTTTCCGTTTTAAAATACTCTTCCACTCTGGACTGCAGTCGCAAGTAAGCTGAGCTGAGCTAAGAAATCAAATGTCAATATGGCAGGAGATCATGTTTATTGCATTTTTTGAACCAAAATTGAGAGTTTGGTTAGTTTTTTGATTCAATGTGCTGTGACAGGTGTAGGATATTTTTCTATAATGCAGGAGGTAACTGTGCATCCAATGACTTTCCTGACAACCGTCTGTCCGACTCAACACTTGGAAGGTGTTTTTGCTGAGGAACCATCCAAGTGCAATGTCATGTGTGAAGTTGTTTGCATGAGCAGTTCATGAGAAATCTGCAATACTGAAGGCAAAGCAAATGGTCTATGGCGAAAAGGCACATTTTACATTTAAAAAAAGTTTCCTAGAAATGGAAAGGAAAAAAGGAGTGAAACAACTCGTTGTACAGGTATATCTCGACAGTACATTTATACTCACTTCAATCATGTACCCCCCTCTATGGGAACATGGCTCATTTTTGTTGAAATGTCTAGTTTTCTTCTCACTATCTCAACTGCGGTTTCCTACATCCTGCTGCGATAACAAGGGATCCCCACAGAGATTGCTGAAATTGAACAAAATCTCTACGAAAATAATAACCCAAGAAACACCAACGCTGCTAAATGTGTCCACTTTGATGAGTGACATGTGTGATGACCCCTGCCTCACTATCTCTGGTGGTGGGTATGCGTGTGTGTGGCCCTTTAATGACTCTCCCTCTGTGTGTGCTCACGGGAATTGAGGACACCTGGCGGCTGGAGCTAGCCGGATAAAGGACTGGACCGGATCTCGCTCTCTCTCTCTCTGGCAGGAGGACGCAACGTGAAGAGCAGTCACGACCAGTGGCGTTTTCTCCCGGAGGCCAAGGGAAGCCAGGCTTCCCCTGTTTTTTCGGATTGTAGTTATAATTTAAATAAATAAATAAAAACACTTTGTTTTGTTTCGATCATTCTCCTTTGCTGTGTGTTGCTGCCGGCCCGTCTCTCCCCCATTCTCATTGAGTATTTTACAAAGAGTGAAACAGCGCCCCTCTAGATGTTATGGTGAAACAGTAGATTGCACTCACTGTTGTGAGAGGAGGCCAGCCGAATCTGGCTTCCTTTGGTGAAAAAAAATGGAGGGATTGACCAATCAGATGAGGCCCACGTGATGCCCCTGCCAACCTGTGATTGGTCAGGGCCATGCCAAGGGAAGCTAGCCGCCTCTTGCTTCCCTTCAGAGGCGGCTGGCGGCTGGCGATTTGATTGGACACTGCCATCCAATCAAATCACATCAACATCAGTTTTAATACTGTAACTGTCATCACCGCCGTTAGAAATTATCAAGCAAATGAAGCATTATGGAGGGAGGAGATTTGGTGTACTTAATCAAACATAACTTTACTAAACTTCCGCTACAGCAGCAACTAAAAATTAAATCAGATGACAGGTCAATGCCCGCACTCGAGCTGTGTGTACACAGAGGAAAAAGGGAGGGAAACGGACGTTCAATGAGGACAATTATGTCCGCACGGAGTGGCTAACTGGAAGCGCTAAACTTCAGCGTCTATTTTGCTGGCCATGTCTTCTTTTTGACAAGGATTCGTGCTCCCTGAACAATCCTTGGGCAACTTCAGGATTCATCGACCTTTCCAACCTGTCATGGGCAATTGAGAGGCACGGTAAATCCAAAAATCACATAGATTGTGTGATTGTCTGCATACATTAATAAGTAAAATGCTTAAATTAATAAGGAGAGAGTTTCATCTGGAGAGCGGACCTGTCGGTTAGATAACAGGCGTGTGCAAGTCCTGCATCTGTGTGATACAAATGTGTGTCAAATGATACCGGGCGCTGTAATCACCCATCTGGTTACGTTATTGACCGCCCCCCGACCCAAAAAATGGGCTTCCCCTACATTTTTCCCCACGCCACGCTACTGGTCACGACCAGCTGACCTTTTGTTTCGCCTGTTTGTGTACTTCAGCAGCAGCCAAATAAACTCTTTTTTTTCCATTCACGCTCTCATTTCTGTCGCGCGTTTGTTGTGGCTGAGAGCCAAGCCATGACAGCTGGGGGCTCGTCCATTCCGGTAAGGTAAGCTGGTGTTGGGATTTAGTTCATTATTTGTGCGGAGTTTCCCCTGGTAGGTTATAGCGACGGTTCCCTTGGGATCGTTGGGCAGGGTGTTTAATGTTGTGGTGAAAGTGGCTGAAGCCTCGGCTTGGGGGCATGGCCGTGGTCGCAGTATTGTTGCTAGCGTGCTAGTCGCTTTGCTGGGCCAGCGGTCTTCAGTGCATAAGTACCCGCCGCAAGTAACTACATGAAGACTAGGGAGGAGATTAGTTAGTGGGTGCCGCAGTTAGTGGGGGAACTCCAATCATTTATTTTTGCTTTTCGTCTCAGTGTAAGCTCCGGTGTTGTGTGATAGTATGGCGGATGTAGACGCATTTATCAGGGCTCCATCTCAGGAAGCCCTTGACAATTTCTCAATGGAGCAGCTACTCGTAATTGCTGAACATTTCTCGGTTGAAATCGTCGGCGATAAGAGGCTAAAAAGCACTATAAAAGACTCTATTGTGACAGCATTAGGTGAAACGGGAGTGTTTCCGGCAGAGAAAATAGGTGTGTTGTTAAAACCACTGTTGCAGGCTAGTTCACTGTCCTTTGAGCAGCAGAAGGAGATGTTATTGTTGCAGCTGAATCATGACAAAATGAGGCATGAGATGGAGGTTGAAAAGGAAATTGCAGTGGAGCGGATGCGGCAGGAGACTGAGAGAGCCAAACTGGATATGGAAGGACAACGTCTTTCTATGGTCAGATATGGTGCGGCGTTGGGTGAGCGGCATGGTGAACAGGTGCCCAGGTCCCATCATCGGTTCGATGCTAACAACTTGCGCTTGTTACCGCAATTTAACTTTTTTTTGCTTTTTGAACGGGTAGCTAGGGATTGGCTGGATGCAGACTGTGCCCTGATGCTTCAGTGTGTGCTCACAGGAAGAGCACAGTCTGCATATTCCGCGTTATGTCTGGAGGATAGCTCTAGCTATGTTAAAATAAAATTGGCGGTGCTTAGAGCATATGAACTCGTTCCTGAGGCTTATCGACAGCGTTTTAGGTCCTTGGAGAAAAAACAGGGTCAAACATATGTGGAAATGGCGAGGGATTTGTCGGTTCATTTTAAAAGTTGGTTAGCTGCTCTGGACATCACTTCTTTGACAATTTGGGTGAACTCATGATTTTGGAACAGTTCAAAAACATTCTTCCTGACAACATTGCTACTTATATAATAGAACACAGGGTTACTTCGGTGTCCGAAGCTGCGGTGGCAGCGGATGAGTTTGTGTTACTTCATAAGGGCAGGTTCGGAGGGCGCGCTGGAGCTCTACCCGTTTTTGAAGGAAGTAGAAGGGCTGTTGATGTTGGTTCATTGGGGATGGATCCAAAGAAAGTGGCTTGGGAAAAATCTGAGGATACTTGTAACTATTGTCGTGAGAAAGGCCATTGGAAACCAGAATGTCCGGCGCTTAGAGCAAAATCCAAGGGAGGAAGATTTGTGGGTAAACCAGTTGCATTAGCTGTTCCTGTGAAAAGCTGCTGTGTTAACGAGGTGCTTACGGACCACTTATGGGGATCAGAGGTTTTAGCGTCCTATGATCCTTTTATAAGAGAGGGCTTGGTGTCATTGGTAGGTAGCAATGTCAGAGTTCAATTAACATTTTGAGGGATACCGGTGCATTTGACTCCTTTATCGTTGACTCTGTTCTGCCTTTGTCTGAGGAAAGTGACACTGGTGACACGGTTCGGAGTCGGGGGATGGGATTAACGGTTTTCCCTGTTCCTGTTCATAAAATGTATCTTGACTGTGACCTTGTTAAAGGGGAGGTAGCTATTGGTGTACGCCCAGCTTTTCCAATCAAGGGGATACATTTCATTCTGGGTAACGGTTTGGCAGGTGGTAGAGTCTGGGCTGATGTTCCCTCTGTGTTGTTAGTCACTGGTGGTCTGATGGAGTCAGGATCTGAGAAGTGCTCTACAGTGATGCCAGACGTCACGGCCTCGTGTGTGATCACACGTGCTAGGGCGAAAAGGGATCATGACTTGCTACCAGATGGAAAGTCAACTGACACAGTGGAGGTTCCATCTTTGTCTGACTTTTCGGTATTACTTACACACCATGAGGTGGGAGAGGAGCAACGTCAGGATTCTTCGTTGAAAGACCTTTTTGACTGTGTTAAGCCAGTTGCACAGGGGGAAAACACTTCAAGTGGATACATGTTGCATAATGACTTGTTGTTTAGAAGATGGGTTCCTGTGGCTGTTGATGGTGGGGGAACTGAGGTTTTCCAGCTGGTGGTGCCAACTAAGTTTTGTCCTCTGGTCCTGAAAGTCGCACATGATGAGTGTGGACACTTTGGGGTTCGGAAAACATATTTGAACATCCTGAGACACTACTTTTGGCCACGTCTAAAGAGAGATGTGTCGCAGTATATTAGAACATGTCATGAGTGTCAGCTAACAGGGAAACCAAACCAGAAGATCAAACCAGCACCACTACAGCCGATACAAGTGGTAAGTGAACCGTTTACACATCTCATTGTGGATTGTGTGGGCCCTTTACCGTGTTCAAAGTCTGGTTGCAAATATCTGCTGACTGTGATGTGTCAAACCACTAGGTATCCAGCGGCTTATCCTTTGAGGTCGATTACAACTAAGGCTGTGGTTAAGGCTTTGTCACAGTTTATTTCAATATTTGGTATTCCTAAGGTCGTCCAGAGTGATCAAGGCTCCAATTTTTCATCTCACATGTTTGCTCAGGTGTTGAAGCTTTTGAAGATTAAGAAGAACCAGTCAACAGCTTACCACGCTCAAAGCCAGTGTGCCTTGGAAAGGTTTCACCAGACATTGAAATCCTTGTTGCGTGCTTACTGTACTGAGCTAGATGGAGACTGGGAGGAAGGTCTTCCTTGGTTGATGTTGGCTGCAAGGGAGGCGGTACATGAAGGTACGGGGTTTAGCCCTAATGAGTTGGTTTTCGGACATGCTGTACGGGGTCCCTTGGCAGTGCTGAAAGAGGGTTGTGTTGACACTGAGCCACCACGGAGCTTGGTGGATTATGTGAATGGCTTCAGACGTCGTTTGGGTGTTGCTTTGAGTATGGCACGGGAAAAGCTGTCAGTGTCTCAAAGTAACATGAAGAAGTTCTATGACCGTTGTTCGGCACGACAGGAGTTTAATCCAGGTGACCAGGTTCTATCACTTATGCCTATTGTTGGTTCCCCATTCCAGGCGAAGTATTCAGGTCCGTACACTATCATTGAGAAAACTTCTGACCTAAATTATGTTGTGGCAACACCAGAACGAAGGAAGACCAAACGCCTCTGTCATGTAAATCTTCTGAAACCCTACCACAAGCGGGAGGTTAACACAGACACAGAGGTGGAGAAGGATAAAGTGCAGCCGGCTGTGGTGGTGACACATGGTTTGACGCATGAGGGAGATATAGTGCCCGAACCTGATGATAGTTTGCTCTGTGGTCGTTTGAGAAATTCGGAATCGCTAGATAATTTAGACGGGTTGTTGTCTCATTTGACGGCATCAAGACGTGAGGAATTATCAGCATTGGTACACAAATATCTGTGTCTGTTTGGAGACACTCCTTCGCAAACTGACTGGGCTGAGCATGATATTGATGTTGGGGACGCTCAGCCGATTAAGCAACATTTTTATCGCATGCCACCAGTTAAGCGCAGTCGGTTGGATGCAGAGATTAATTACATGGTGGAGAATAAAATTGCTGTCCCATCAGCATCTAGTTGGGCGTCTCCATGTATTTTGGTGCCAAAGCAGGATAGGACACCTAGATTCTGTACTGATCTAAGAAAAGTGAATGCGGTGACAAAATCAGACTCTTTTCCTTTGCCACGGATGGATGACTGTATAGATCAGGTGGGGTCTGCAAAGTATATTAGCAAATTTAATTTGCTTAAAGGGTATTGGCAGGTCCCCTTGTCTAAGCGGGCACAGGAAATAGCAGCATTTATCACACCATCTGGACTTTATTCATATAAGGTAATGCCGTTTGGGTTAAAAAATGCTCCTGCTACATTCCAACGTTTGATGAATCGCGTGGTGTCGGGTTTAGAGGGCTGTACGGTGTATCTAGACGATTTGGTAATTTGCAGTGATACTTGGACGGCTCATGTTCAGCGCATCGAGAGGTTGTTTGAACGGTTGACAGAGGCACATCTGACTATTAATTTGGCCAAATGTGCCTTTGCAAAGGCCACAGTGACATACCTTGGTCATGTGGTGGGTCAGGGTTGTGTGGCTCCAGTTCTGGCCAAGGTCATGGCAATATCTGAATACCCACAGCCCACAACCAAAAAGGAACTCCAGAGATTTTTGGGTATGGTGGGTTACTACAGGAGGTTCTGTGAACATTTTTCCACTACAGTGTTTCCTCTGACGGAACTTCTTAGGGCTAAGGTAAAATATACTTGGTCGGTCGACTGTCAGAGAGCGTTTGATAGTGTTAAGTCTCTATTGTGCTCCTCTCAGGCGTTAGCGGCTCCATGTTTTGATCGTCCTTTTAGTCTCCAAGTAGATGCAAGCCAGGTGGGAGTCGGTGCGGTTCTGCTCCAGGTTGACAAGGGGGGGGTGGAGAGACCCGTCAGTTTCTTTTCAAAGAAACTTAACGGTTACCAAAGGAATTATTCGGTGATTGAGAAGGAAGCGTTAGCACTCATTTGGGCGTTGCAGCATTTCACTGTATATGTGGGAGCAGGAGGACCAATTTTGGTTTACACAGATCACAATCCCCTGACCTTTTTGCATTCAATGAAGTGTCCCAACCAAAGGCTGACAAGGTGGTCTTTGTTTCTTCAGGCTTACAACCTTGATGTTAGGCACTTTAGGGGATCCGACAATGTTATTGCTGACGCGCTGTCACGTGCTCCATGGCACTAAGTAGTTGTTAGTTTGACCTTGATGTGTATATATATATGGACTGTCATACTGTGATAAATCTTTCTCGCTCTGCCCATGTTTTTTAAAGTGCTTCTCAGATACTGGTGTTGCTAAAGGTGTGGCTGGGTGCTGAAGGCGAGGATTGCTGTGTGAAGGTGGTGTATTTCATTGGGGTTCTGGGGGAGTGCCATATGTGTGGTTTTGTTTTCCATGACTTTTTCCTTGGTTTGGGATGGGGTTGGGTGTGTGGTGCCGGTGGCCCTGGGGACACCGACTTTAAGGGGGGGGGGGGGGGGGGTGACGACCCCTGCCTCACTATCTCTGGTGGTGGGTATGCGTGTGTGTGGCCCTTTAATGACTCTCCCTCTGTGTGTGTGCTCACGGGAATTGAGGACACCTGGCGGCTGGAGCTAGCCGGATAAAGGACTGGACCGGATCTCGCTCTCTCTCTCTGGCAGGAGGACGCAACGTGAAGAGCAGTCACGACCAGCTGACCTTTTGTTTCGCCTGTTTGTGTACTTCAGCAGCAGCCAAATAAACTCTTTTTTTTCTATTCACGCTCTCGTTTCTGTCGCGCGTTTGTTGTGGCTGAGAGCCAAGCCATGATACATGGATAAGAAAACCTGAGAGCATTTTTCTTTCTTGTGAAAAGTGGAGCTCACCTCATCGTAGCAGATTCTGAAGTCGGCCTTCTTGCCCCGCAGGTCCCACTGTACGATCATCCCGCTCTCAAACCCTATAAGCAGCTGGGGAGGGTTCACAAGGAATGGGAAATAAAGAATATGAAAGGCATTTTTAATTATGTTTTTAAATATCAGATCATAGCACAGCCTGCACTCACGGTGCCAATTTCATTGATATCTTGCCCTCTTTGCTGTAGTGTAGTGGAGCAGTTTGCCTGTGGCACCCGAAAGAACACGTGTCCTCCTTTTCCTTCTCCCTTTTTTAAGTCTTTACTACTCACTACAGTCTTATTTATAAAAAGTTGCAGAGCTAGCCTGCGTGTGTGTTTTGTGATTGGTTGGGATGGGAGGTATGATTCCTAATGTACTATACGCACAAAGACTATTTTCCACCTGCATGGGTCTGCATTCAGCCAATGATTTGCAGGAGATGTCAAAGGAGATTTAGAGTTAAGACTAACAAAGTACGTCAATTAACAAAACAACTTCCTGCTATATTGAAGCCAGAATCTTTTCTTTACTACTGTCATGTAAACAAGCAGCGATCACTGGCCTGTTGTCTTTGTTAGCATTTATCAATTAGCCAATGCACCTTCAAGGTTTCAATCTCAGTTTCATTTCATTTTATATTTAAACACATATAGACATTTATTGAATGTATACAGAACCTATTCAGACAAGTACATAGAATGTTCTAACTACTTTCATCCTTCATAACATCAACACACGCATATGATCTCCTCCACATGCCTTACCCCCACGAGTGACACACTTATGTTTTATAATACACTGTAGATCAAAACAGCCATCTATAGACAGGCAGCTCACACACGCACTAACATTGAACAAATAATTGTACACGCATTCACTCACTCTCACACACACACACACACACCCCCCCCAAACCATTTAGAATGGAGAGTAAAGTTGATACAATCTGATCACAGATCACACGAGATGGGGAGTGATGTAACCTTTAAAGAGAGTGGAGGAAACCGCTCTCCTGATCTCGGAAACACTGACATCTCAAATTGTAGGACACTAAAGCCAAACGCAAGTGAGGTTGGAAAAAAGGTCCACCTCATAAATTCTGCAAGCATAAAGCTTTACATTAGTAACACTAACAGTCATGTTAACACCAGGATGTCCTGTCAACAAATGCCTCCGTATACAAGCATATATATATATATGCTTGTATGCGGAGGCATTTGTTATATATAGTATATCCCTTAAAGGTATGTGGTATGTGGATTCAGATCTACTTCCAAATGTCATGTATTCTTATTCAAACACCTGCAAAACATTTGTATATCTACTTATTGGTCGTAATTAGGAAGCTGGTACTGTAGGCTATTTAGTTATCGAAACAAAATGAAGGACAAAATGCAAAAAGGCTTTGAAAAATATAACATATTTGTCCCCTCTCTCTGCGAGATGAAGTCCAAACTATTCATTTGTGACTTCATTTTTTAAATTCCACAAGCAGCACTTCTGTCTTTTCAGGCAGAAAGGTATGGCATTGTGCGACAGAGGCTGCACACCTGTTTTTATGTTTCACACAGAGGCAGCTAAATCCATTGGGAAAATCGATACGCTCCTCAATGACATCTCTTTTACAGCTCCTTCGTACCTAGCACTTTTCAAACCAATCGGATTCCAGGAGCAGCTTGACACTGAAAAACTCTACTCAAAGGATATTACCTGCAAGTCTCTCACGTCGTCAGTGTCTATAATACAGCAACACTAGGAGAAGTACACTGTATAGATGACGGTTTCCTTTCTGTTAGCCCGAAAGAAAGCCAGGCGGAGAGAGTAAAAGCTACTAATTACAAAGAAAGAATAGAAGCTAGAAAGAATACACCGGAAAGGCAGAGGGGAAGTATAAAGGACACTTAAGTGACGGAAAATTAATAGGCAGATTTAACTAAAGGCAGGGAAGACAGGAAAAAAGGGAAGCCTGTATAGTTTTTGCTACACAGACAGTGTGCGTCAGGAGAATCAGCAAGTGGTGCGTGTTCTTTATCTTACCTTGCCTTCGTCTTTTGGGCAGTCACTCAAATGAACCACGGGTCCTGGATGAGTTTTAGTTGATCTGTGACCAAAAAAGAAAGAAAGTGAGAGTTGAAAAAGACAGCAGCAGTAATACAGCGACACAATACATACATTAAAGAGTACATGTAAGTGAGTTTTACTTAAGTCACAGTTCGCCGTTTCTGCTATTGTATCTTTGTTCTCAGCGCAACATTATGGAATTGTGGAAACAAATATTTCCTTTGCTGACAATCCTAACCCTATAACGGGTAGGGATTTTAAACATGATGGTATCAATCAATCAATCAATCAATCAATCAATCAATGTTTATTTATATAGCCCAATATCACAAATGTTACATTTGTCTCAGTGGTCTTCACAGTGTGTACAGAATATCAGTATGACAATACGACACCCTCTGTCCTTTGACCCTCACATCGTACAAGGAAAAACCTCCGGAGAAAACCCACAGTTTTAAAGGGAAAAATGGGAGAAACCTCAGGGAGAGCAACAGAGGAGGGATCCCTCTCCCAGGACGGACAGACGTGCAATAGATGCCGTGTGTAAATTGAAAAGATAATACATTTGCAACATAGGTAGTCCAAATGTTTGGAAATGCATGTGTGTATAATAGGAAGATGAATCCACGAGGATATCCATCCAGGACCTATGATCCAGGACCACAGCCACGACTCAAGATCCAGGGCTCAGGATCATCCATGACTCCGGATCCCGGCGTATATAGACACCAAAAAGAAAGACATTTGGGGAAGCTGGGTTAATCGGAACATGAGAGTACACAGGTATAGACAGAGAGAAGGAAGAAGTAAGATGTCCCCCGACAAACTAAGCCTATATCAGCAAAACTAGGGGGCTGAATCTAATCAGCCCTAACTATAAGCTTTATCAAAAAGGAAGGTCTTAAGCGCACTCTTAAAACGGATAGGGTGTCTGCCGCCCGAACACAAACTGGAAGCTGATTCCACAAATGTGGAGCTTGATAAGAAAAGGCTCTGGCTCCCATTGTACTTTTAGAGACTCTAGGAACAACCAACAACCCTGCATTCTTGGAACGCAATGCCCTAGTAGGACAGTAGGGTATAATGAGTTCTTTAAGGTAAGATGGCGCCTGCCCATTAAGGGCTTTGTAGGCGAGAAGAAGAATTTTAAATTATATCCTGTGTTCTATAGGGAGCCAGTGTAAGGCAGCCAGAAGAGGAGTAATGTGGTCCCTTTTCCTAACTCTGGTTAGTACATGAGCTGCAGCATTTTGAATCAGCTGAAGCGACTTGACTGACTTCTTGGTACACCCTGATAATAAGGAGTTACAATAATCCAGCCTTGAAGTAACAAATGCATGGACTAGTTTCTCTGCATCGTTTTGAGGCAAGATATGCCTGATTTTTGCAATGTTACGTAGATGGAAGTAGGCGGTCCTTGCAATTGATTTTATGTGGGCGTTAAAGGATAAATCCTGGCAAGTATCAAAATACTTGTATGTATGTATGGAAATGATGAGCATTTCAAGTTAAAAACACTATCTAAAGCATTGGGAACTATTTGATAATTATTTCTTCCCCCCCACTGCTCTGCGGGCAGCTGATCAGTGGGAAGAGAGACAGATTGAAATTATGAGGTTCTGTTATTGTTGGAACAGTGGAGAGACAAGACAGTTTTGGTGAGTTTTATTTGGTTCTTGTAGACTTTGAATGTGTGTGTTTGACGATAAACCAGTGCTCAAACACTTCTCCCAGCTGAATCTACAGGTGGCGGGCTCCCCCCCCCACACACACACCACACACACACACACACACACACACACACACACACACACACACACACACACACACACACACACACACATACCATGTATACATCACTTCAGGGGACATTACATTGACTTACATGCATTTCCTGGAGACTTATCCTAACCTTAACCATAACCAACACATGCCTAACCCTAATCCTTAACCTTACCCTTACCCTAAACCTAACCAAGTCTTCACCCTAAAATTAATGATTCCCCTCATGGGGACCTCCATTTTGTCCCCATAAGGGAGGCGAGTCCCCACACGTGACTATGTAAACAGATGTAGGTCCCCACAAGTATAGTAATGATAGACTACACACACACACACACACACGCGTACACCTGAACCCACTGAAAACAACCAAACTGAATGTTGCCACACTCATTTTCCCGAGTCTTTGACAGTAAAAGCTTTCTAAAATGTAATATTGTAACACTAAAAAAATATTTACTCATGGATTTGTCATCAATCACATAACTACATATAAAGTACACTATAATGTTGCATTGTTTGAAAAATGGAGACCATGGAGGGATCAGGAAGAGCTGCACAACGAGCTCCACCTCTTTGTATTCTTAAAACCCAGCAAGATGGAAGCCTTGCTGTTTTGAATTATGCAAAGTCAAACGTAAACATTACCAACATGTCGCAGTCACAACCTGTTCTAACTTTTACTGCAACATTATCCTCACCAAGAGGAAAACATGGCATGGAAATGTATTTTTTCACTAAGATAATGAAAAATTTAACAAAAACAGAAAGGGATGGGGTGTCTTGGTAAAGTGATGAGATGTTTTCCCCACCTAAAGCTATGAAATAATTTTCATCGCCATTGTCCACTTCATCTCGGAGCCTAACAAGGGCCACTTGTCACCAATGCACTTCCTTGCAGCAGCCACAGTTCTGATATTTCTGCGCCAGGGCTGTAATGTGAGCTGAACTGGGAGGCTGAGGTGAAGTGTGACTGACACGTTCAGATGGGCTCGTTTAGTTATGCCTGCTGCTGGAGTGCGATAAAACCATGCTAAGCTCTCAATACAGTTATATTCTGCAGTTAACGTAGTAATAAAGCCAAGGTATCATCAAACCATCCGCTATGCACAACACCTGTCCAATCACCGGAGCTAATCTTGCTACCACAGCCAGCCAGAGCAAATAATGCACTAAGCCGGAATAACATTTCTGATTTAACATGCATGTGCACTTTTAACCCAAGACCTTTTATTGTACTCAAACAAACCCACAACACACCCAAGCAGACGCACTGTTCCATGGATGATGCTGGCTTCATTTTGAGTTTTTGAGTATACAAGGAAGTTATTAAGGTGCTTGAGAGGAAACGTTCACAGAAGATATTGAATTTGTGATAAAGAAGGATGGGACTAATGGCAAAGGCTTGCTTGTGTGTTTGGAAGGCCGTTTCCTTCTGTTAAAGACAGGCCTTCACACTGTGAAAGTGAATGACTGACTTATGACTCCTGATCAAGTTTGGCTTACAGCTGACAAGGCTATATTTGAAAGGCTCAAAAAAGGAAGGAGAAGATTTTCAGAATTAAATATGAATGAAAACACTGATAAACGGTGTTTGGCTCTGCTTGCAATGGAACAGAAATATATTATGTGATTCCCTGAGGCTATATATCGGAAGAAAACTCTTATATATATTATTTAAAGATGGGGAGTGGTTCTGTTTATACATAATACTGTAGGTAGGTATAGTAGTAGAACATACACTCACTGGATATTGTGCAAATATAATACTTTAAAAAACATTTATGTACTGATCACACTTGTTTAAATGGTGTACTTGAAACATATCACATCACTTTAAAGTTGGTCAACTGAGAATAAAATACTTACGAGGAACTTTCCAGACTGGAATTTGATTAGAACAATATCGTAAAACAAGTACTGTAGATCCAATCAGAATGCCAATTATCTAGTTTGATTTGATTTCTGTCTCTGTCAAGTATGGTCTCCAAGTATTTGAGGTGATGATTGGGATGTTTCACACTATGAAAAAATGCAAGCGAAATGAAAATGTTGTGCTCGTGAGATGTTGTGGTTTTAGGCCAGCTTTATGAGATTTGACTGTCTCTTTTCAGAGATATAATGGACTTACTAAACTAGCAGATACACAATATAGCTAGACTCCTAGTGTCCCTGTGTTGGTTTGCCGATGATGTCCCCAGATCATCTGAAGGATAGGGCCAAAGAAACACTGTAAAGGCCCCTACTTGTTGGCTAGTTTCAATGCCAGGGGAAAGAGAAACCTGGGATTTTTATTGAAGTCATCCAGAGATTGACTCCCAAAGCTGTTTGAAATCTTAAACACAAAGACACCTTGAGCTCAAGCAGGACCAGCGGAGCCATGGCAACCCATCACGGTTAGAAAAGAGTAAATCATCAGCACGACAGATGGAAAGGAGGGAGGCAGGGCAGGAAATAACATGTCGGCCGCAGGGACCTGAAGGACATGAAATGTTCGAATTGTATAGTGTGTGCCTTACACACTCACAAATACCTTAACTCACCTGTTTTACTGTGATGTCTTTTAGAATGCACCAAACTATCATTAAATGTCCAATAAAATATCTGTGCAAGTCCAAACATCTAGTAGTAAAAAAATATGTGCTGTTTATTATGAAACTGCGGCAAGAGTTGGATTCATGTTTTTCTTTGGAACATCAGCCAACACTAAATCACTTTAAATCTTATAATGTGGTTTTCCTCCTTCATTTTTCATCCTTTTTCCAGACCTAATCTAAAACAGAGTATATCATGTATTAACGGAGACTTTCATGCCCTGTTCTGACGACTCAATGAATCATAATATTTATTGTAAGGATTGGCAGCGCGTCTGGCTTACAAGACATTGTTTCTGAAAAGACGGAGAGAAAATTAAATAACATGTTGGCATCTCAGCTATGTCAGGCTTTTTCTTCTATAGAGCCTCTAAAACAGGGTCTGATTTCCAGAAAACACCCAACATTGCCTATGGCAGAACAATACATCTAATCTAAGACCATGATATCTGAATATGCCACTCTCTATAGAGACCAATAAGAATTCAGCTCACACTTGCCACTTAATATTGTGGGGTATAGTTGAGTCTTGTATACATCTTATTATATAACCATCTTACATTTAACAGTAGAAATGTAAAAATTCCCAAAATACATTTAACCTCATTAAATCTGTATCAATGTATGCCCTAATTAAAAATATATAAAAGGTGCCCCCAGAATGTTGTAATTTAATTTCTCTGTCCAACGCTTCTGCATACAGATGGGCTACACTCTTCCTCATAACTATAACATTCAATGTATTTCTTAATGTGATGTAACTGTTACTTTGTGTTGTTGACAAAACACAAGCAGCTATTCTTTCTTTTCTAAGTGTATTTGAAAAAAGAATGTTTTTTTTTTTACAAAAAAGGCTCTCGAGAATTTCTTGCATTTTGAGAAAACATGTTGATTCTAGAATTGAGGGCCCAGGAGGAAAGCTCATTGCTGATTTTACAATTTGAACAACAGAAATAGCCAAACATGTCAATGCTGATTACGGCTGACATGATGCCAGGCGTAACCAAAATGATGCTCATCACAGAGATATATGAACTGAAGCGTGTGTACCAGGCTGCAACCATTTTTTTTTACATCTCATTCTGGAATGAACTTTCTGAAGATGACATTGTGCACTCTCTACACAATGTAGAGAGTGGGAGTTTTCCCATGCTCCCCTGCAGGAAGAACTATAAGTCCCCCCTCATCCTTATTCATGTTTAGTACAATACCTCCACAACTCCCCAGCCGCTGTGTGTTGTTGAGACAATTCATTCTCTACTTGTTCAACTTCTCATGAACTCTACCTCAGAGTGCTGACGGTAAGAAGATGTAGAATATATTACAGTTAATGCTCAAGCTAAATATACTGCGATATGGAATGTAGAGAAAGCTATTTTTGAGATGTGGGATCCACTTTAGTCAGATCAGAATGGAAACTACCCTTCTTCTTACATTTGCTTTTGTGTGCATTCAATCTTTATCTGATATGTGAATATGCTGAATCCAAAATAAGGTATTTAAATATTGTCATGGCAAGTCCATTTTGGACATGTGTATGGTCATGTGAATACAACTTATACAATTGATAATACTTGATTTTTAATTTAAACAATTGGAAGTCCAGACTCCTCTTAACTTATTTATCAGCGAGCTAGTTACGTTAGTCAATTGTCCCGTTATATTATAGGCAAGATTAAAGTGATATGTAATAGTATGTATAGTATCATATTGGTGTGTATTCTAACATTTCTGAATATTTCCTATTGGGTATTAAAATGAAGAAATAAAAGTTCTCAGGTCTGTGTCTGAAAGTACACACTTTATGATTTTACAATTGTAAAGTGGCATAATAAAATGTACAATAGTATGATATTACATCACAATAATAGATATGATTTCTCCCTGTGTGGCTCTATAAAATTACAGGTACTTGAACTCTTGCAGTTAGGAGGCTGACGGGGAAAGAAAAAGCAACAATGTGCATACACCAGAAAATGGGTAAGTGGAGGCGGTGGGATAGAGAGAAAAGCAAAACCTGACCTGTCTCTGTGAAAAGAAACCCTTTTTTATCCATAGCAGGCAGTAGGGGTTTCTGAAGGTGCCATAAAGTGTTAAAGATGCTATAAATACATATTAAGTTATCATATAGTAAAATATTGTGCATAGTAAAGTGATTTTAGAATAAATCTGTGAATTACCAGGAAACCAATCTTCAATGTGATATACCAACCATTGTCAATTTCATTTAGACAGATAGTTACACCGCTCTTTAAAGTGGATTAAAGTTATGGCTTCACCCAATAAAAAAATGTAGCCTTTGCTGTATGATAGAGTGACCTGGCTCCGATCCTAAAAAGTTTAATGTTATATTTCATTAAAGTGTAATAGTATTTTACGACTTAAGGGTAACCGGAGGTACAACTGTAGCAAAGCCTTTCATTATATTATGAATTATGTGTGGTAAAATATTATGTGTTCATCGATTTTCTTTCTAATACTTTTAGCATGACATTTTTTTTGAAGAAAGTCCTTTCTGTTGACTGTGTGGTGAGAAATCAACAAAACACAAATCCTGTTAAAATCCCAACAATTGTCTCTGCCTCCAAGACTTTAGCAATGATTGGCAGACCTCCCTCCCCCAAATACACACACACACACACACACACACACACACACACACACACACACACACACACACACACACACACACACACACACACACACACACACACACACACACACACACACACACACACACACACACACACACACACACACACATACACACACATACACACACACACACACACACACACACACACACACACACACACACACACACACACACACACACATCAGTGTTATGATTGGTCACTGAAGTTGGGGCTGTCACACGGCAACAGGATGGCTCGGTATGAGAGTGACTTGTGACTGACACGGCAGCAGGGCACGTGTCAGGGTAACACCAGAAAAAGGAAGCGTAAGTGGGTCCAACCAATAAGACACAAACAGGGATACAATGCCACTGAGCACCATTTGTCTTTATGGCACATGGAGATGTCAATCTGTGGCATATGTCAGCTGCACAGACAACACTTGTGACTGTCTTAAAACAATAAATGCTTCTGTTGACTGTAATATGACATCGAAATGAGGAACAACATTTATAATGCCATATTTAGAAGAAGTACCTGGAGCTTTTACTTAAGTACAACTAGCAATACTAAATGGTGATATTAAAACACATTGTGATGACAAGTATTAGCATCAAAATGTACACAAGTAAAACAACTGGATGTACCCATTATGGCCCAATTACGAGTTATAAATACTTAAATATTTCACTTCGATTTTTGATACATTGATGTGTCTTTTAAAGCCGATAAAGATGCAGCTAATTTGAATAACATTATAGGCTGCTGGATGTTTTAAACTACAACAATATCTCAAAGTGTATTTATTGGTTGATTTACGTTGTGTATTAGCAAATAATCCAAATCTGTTAGTAACAACTGGCTAAAGTTGTCGAATAAATGTTTTGGAGTAGACTGTTTTGGTTTTCAAATATGGTTTATGACACTATAAAATGCTTTCATTTAGCCTCTTATAATTGCTTTTAATGTGTTTTTCCAGATATCAAGTAAAAGTAGATTGATTTATTAAGCTGTGTTTGTTTTGTATTCTTACTAGTATGCATACTATGTGAAATATCAAATAAATATTCACAATGACCACAGCTTTGTCTGGCTTTCCTGATGGAAGTCCAAAGGACAGATGGTACATGGTTCAGATTGCTATAGCAACAGCATCTAGTTACGATGCTCAGAACGATTGAGAAAAGTTAAATTTCAAATAGTCAGTTTGAACTTAAAAGTGGCTGAGCAATGAATACACATGAGAAATGGGCCAACCTTAACATTACCAGCACAAAATTGAAAAGGCAATCCAGTGATTTTGGAAACACTGCAATTTGTGTGTGTCTGTCTGTTTGTAGGTCATTTGAAGTGGAGAAAGGGAATCAGGCAAGTAATTCAAGCCACTTTCACAAAACACCCATCCTGAAACTACAGCTAAAAAAAATGCAATCCGTGATTTGAACATCTTTTTACGAAAGAAGCACATAATCAATTTAAAAATCACTGTTAATTTCAAAATAACTCACCTGTTGTTTTGCTAAAAAGAAAGGCACATTATTAAACCAAGTCTGATTAGCTGATTAAAACCTTCTGAACAAACATCAAAGGGTTGAGATGTTTTTGCAAACCCTCAATTTTTCAACTATTTGTTCCATTTTAGATATGAAGCATGAAATACGTTTGAGTTTAGCCTTCAAAGAGATCACAGCTCTTGAGACATGTTAAACTCCTGAAAACAAATTAGGTTGTGTAACCCCTGTTGACCAAGACCGGCCTGAGAGGCAAGATGGGAAAAGTTTATATTGCTCATACTCGATAATTAGTTTTTTCCACCTTGTCTCTAAGGGACTTTGTACTCGACAGATGTTTTCTTAAAACTTCATTTTTGTATTAAATCTGCATTCAGATAGAAGTAAAGCCAGCAAGCATCTTAATTAAACTAGCTGCTGACTGCCTGCCTTGTTGCCATTCACACTGCCTGATCAGCATCCAGGTTATGCAAACACACGTATGGTGAAAAAAGAGAGAACTATTCAAAGCAGAAAAGAAACAGCGTAATATACCATCTGACAAAGGCCTGTGCTATAATGCTTAAATTAACTGGCTATTCTTTATAGTATAATCAGATCAATAGGAGACAGAGATGTTATAAATCAAGGGTTTTTATTATTATTTACAGGTAGATATTATCAAGGGTATAACTTTGGTTTAAGAAGTGGGGTGGACACGAAACAGGGGGTCCTCCGCAATGAAACATTTTCTCGATTTAATTCCATTTCCTGCCTTTCTTCAAATATATTAGGGACTATGGGGTAAACAAATCAAAGAAAAATGTGTGGTGTATATAATGAGTGTGCAAACGTATCTAGTATCCTATCCATGTGAACCTGTTTTATTTGTGGGTGGACCTCACATCGTCTAGGGGGGTCCGGGGGCATGCACCCCCGGGAAGATTATTTTCTTTAACTTGAAGTTAAATGCATCAATCTGGTGCACTTTGAGGGCACAATTGGGATACAGCTCTCAACACGCATATGAAACAGAACTGTATACATTTCAATAATCAAAAAACCATTAGAATATGCTCACAATCAATAACAAATATTTGATAAAGTCCTCTCTCCTATCTTTATCTTACCTAGTCTGCATTCTTTCTTGTTATTTATGCATATTTTACTAATCACTCCCCTTTTAAACAGTTGTTTTTATTTTTACTGACCTATAGTACACATTGGAATGATTTCTTAACTTATTTTTTACAACTATATTAAATTGATGGAAATATTTGTTTACATAGAAGCACGCTCGTGAACTGTTAGTTCTGTTAGTTCGCAGAAGCCTCGCAGCGGGGTTACTGCGGAGCGCGAGCGCAGAATTGCGCCGCATTTTTACACATTACTGATGTGCAACAACATGTGACTCCTCTGTTTCTCGTAAGGTCTCCCTTTCTGTTGGTCGCTTGTTAGCGGGAGGCGTAGAGCGAGGGATCACTGTCCACTAGTTAATCGATCGTAGATGGCGTTGTGCTCGCGGACGGATACAAAAATATACCTGGGCGCCCCAGAAACCCCCCCCCAAAACGAAAGCTCTTCGGTTCTCCACGAATTACACAAGTCACCCAAATCAGCGTTAAAAAAGCGGGAGGCGCCGAAAAGCGACTCATTTGCATGTATGACCATCATGATGATCTCAATTAAACTTACAGTTTTACCGCTAACAGTTAGCATTATTTCTGTGAACTCCAGTATCGGGAGCGTGGGAAACTCACAGTTCTATTGCCTTGTTCCACATGATGACATATCCAGACAGAATGAAGGACTCGATGTTGACGATGTGTGTGTTTCCGCGCTCTGTCCCCACGTACAGCCATTTACTCTGAAAGGGAAGGTGGCAAAACGTGATCCTAGAGAACAAGAGACAGAGAAGAGAGAGAGTGGGCGTTAGAATATGAACAGTCACAAAGTGCTCCATGCATCAGTTTGTACAGTGTATTTTTTGCATTTTTGCAATATTTTTGCAATATTGTACACACATTTTGTTCCAGAGAAACCAAGTACATTTTAAGATGCAAATAATTAGGATTAAGATAATGAAGTATACAACAATATGATGCAGTCAACTAAACATTGACAAGCACTTTTGTTAAAAAATACATTAGTTTAGTTATTAAAAACAAGCAAAGTATTTTGTTAGCATGACATCTTTTTTTGGTTTTAGTTTTTGGCACAACACAAATAAATCAAAATACAATGGTGTTAAGACAGTTATTCAATAAAGCAATTGTTGGACAACAATAAAATGACATTCTAGCCATGTTGTCATCTACTGAGCAATGACTTTGGCATTCTGCAACTTTTCATATGTACAGTAGAGTAGTGTACATGGCTCTTGGCAGCCTACCTAAGCCAGTGTTTAATGGTAATAACTGCACTTTTCCACAGACGTCATACCATGACTCATTGACGGAACTTACAGCCTGACTCATTCTTCAATCAAGGTTTAATTTAGCACTCGGCAGGAATGTAGAAAGCTTTTTCACCGCCACAATGCAGCACATTACCTATAGATATTCATGCCTACATGTACTCCTCTTGCCCTTTATGGTGATGCTCCTGTTTCTCTCTTGTCAGACAACTTTTGAACTCAGCCTATAAGCTCACTCCAAACCATTATAAATATGTATTTCAAGGAGCCCTTCAGAACATGTGCCAGAAGCAGAAGCCTGAACTTGTTCTGTGTTCTGTTGCATTACACAGTGGCTTTTAAACGTATGCACTTCAGGCTAAACTGGTCCACCACTCCATGTCTCCTTTGTGCATGGCTTTAAATCGTATAAATACCTCATTGTTATTCAGAGTTACATCATTTTGACCATAGATTTCAATTACGGAACATCTGTGATAATGCATTAAAATATATATAACAACATATTGTATACAATTTATACAATATCAAGTTAACGTTGTATCCACAGGGCTCAACGCTATCTTTTAAAAGTGGTTACCAGGCTGGCAACCAGGCATCAGCTTTTGGTTGCCAAAACTGAAAATACGGTTGCCATTTTTAGTCACCTTATATTTTAAATAATTAAGATACTATACAGTTATACATCAACTTAATAATGAACATGTGACACAGAAGAATGTTCAAATATTTACAATAAGTAATTAACACAACTATAGACACCATAGATCCATTGCCCCTTCAGCATTGAAGTCTTGGATTGGCCTGAATAATACATTTATAATGTTAAAGGGGACATATCATGCTATATTTGAACAATATATTGTAGGGCCATACATATAAAGTATATAAATATAGTTATTTTTTCAAAATACCAAACAGATCCTGCATTTTAGCCATGCCTCATTTAGCTCTATTTGCTCTTTCCAGCGCTGTTTTTGCAGGGGGCTGATTCTGTGAGCTGCAGCTGACCACGTCCCCCTGCAGGAGAGCGTGTTTTGAGATCAGCTGCTGGGCTGTCAGAAGAGGGGGAGAAAAAGAGATCTCCGTCCTCCGTGTTTTATTCTTAGAGAAGTAAGAAGAGAAGAAATGGGGCAGAAACCCTCCTTTTTACGCAGCGGTCCAGACATAGGCATCAAACGGCGACACATATTCAGTGTGCAGTTACTTTGGCAATAGGGCAGGGATCAGGGGCGGGGCTTCAGGGGGGGCTGTAGGGGCAGGGCTCCCCGGGCCCGGGACGGTCGGGACCCAATGGGGGCCCGTCGCCGAGGCAGCAGGCTCCGCCCCCGAGATATTCGCCGGCGGGCCCTGCTGCCTCGCGCCACTGAGTGCACTGACGTTCGTGGTCATATTAGGTATAAAGCATTGTAGCCTATAATATGAGTTGAACTTGTGCTGCTATTTTCACACTCACATTTAACATTAAAACATGAAAAATTGCAAGTGAATCCCTTCTATTGTCTCCAAATGTATTTTGGGTAAAATCGTCATCAACAGCCGTCCATCAACATCATACGTAAATGAACGTCAACGTCATCATCAATCACTTGTCATTCAACAGAGCACTGCCTAAGCATGAGCAGTTATAAACACAAAAGTGGAGCTACAAAACGCAAAGAAAAAGATAAAAAGGAGGACCAAAAGGTCAAATTGTCCAAGCTAGATGGATATTTTGTTCGCCCTACTCCTCCTCCTGCGGGAGATGAACCTGAAGTTGTTGCCACTGCCAGCCGTGTTTCATCCCCGAGCCCCAGCCCGCCAACAATGTTAGTGGGGGTTAGCCAGATTTACAGGTATGCTACAATCACGGACACACACTGTCAACAAGAAAATGTGAGTTTGTGGTAAATGTTGATATCATATGGTTGTTGTTACTTCGTGTAGCTCGGCCGCCTAGCTTATTTCCTTTTCTGTCTCTCGGCTGTAGTGATGATGATAATAGGGACGACTCAGCAGCTGCTAGCTGCTCGTCTAGAGGAGAGCCAGGCCTGACGCTTGACCAGCCGTACCCCTCCCCCTCCGGCTCCTTACCTGCTGCGCCGCAAGGTGAAGAAGTACCGGACACTGGGAATGAAAGCAGCAACAGGTCTCCTCCTCATGCTACGCCTACGGGTGAAACTCAGACCACGGATCATGATGTGTCCTGCAATTATCCTCTGGAGCGTTTTCCGACTGATCGGGCAAACTATTTTGAAAACATTGAGGACGCCAATATCAAAAGATATATCCTTAAAATGGGCCCATGCAAACCCAAAGGTCCATTTCCCAAAGACAAGGATAACCGTTGCTTTTCAGAAAGCTATTACACCTCCACCACTAAAGTTGGGATGACATTTCCACGCAGCTGGATGTGCTATTCCCCACAATTGGACTGCTGCTACTGTGAGCCTTGCTGGCTTTTTGCCAACCGAAAGGCACCGTTCTACAACAATGCATGGGTAAACGGAATAAAAGACTGGAAACATCTTTCTACTAAAATTGAGAGGCATGAATCCACTCAAATACACCTTGGTGCATGCGTAGTATATGAGCAGTGGAAAACCAACGGCACAATAGACGCTGACATGGAGAGGAATGTGCGTAATGCCGCCCAATTTTGGAGACAGGTCGTGGAGCGCATTGTTAATGTAACTCTCACTCTAGCTTCAAGCAACTTGGCATTCAGGGGCCATCGAGAGGTTCTAGGTCAGGGAAAAGCTGGCAACTTTTTGTCAATAATAGAATTATTGGCTCGCTACGACCCTGTTTTGAAAGAGCTAATCAACCGACCAGCAGGGTCAGTGAAATACCTCAGTCACCAGATTCAAGATGAGATTATTTACATATTATTTCAACATGTGAAAGCTGACATCATTGATGAAATAAACGAAGCCCCATTTTATTCCGTCATCATGGACACAACGCAAGATGTGTCAAAGATAGACCAGTTGAGTCAGGTTTACCGTTACATAACTGTTGTTAAGAACGACATGGATATAGCAACAGATATACAGATCAATGAAGTCTTTTGGGGTTTTGAAGTGACTGAAGGTTCATCAGCTTCAGAGCTTGAAAACAAAATCCTTGGTTCTATAGAGAAAAACGGATTAGATCTGTCTAAATGTCGCGGACAGGGCTATGATGGGGCGGCTAATATGAGTGGTGTGTATTCAGGCGTGCAAGCAAGAATAGCCGAGAAGGAGCCCCTTGCCCACTATGTTCATTGCGCTGCTCATAATCTCAACCTAGCACTCAACGACTCTGTTAAAAATGTCCCTGGAGTGAAGCAGTTCTATGACACTGTAGAGACGCTCTACAACTTTTTTGGTCACAGTATCAAACGATGGGCATTGCTCAGTGAGTTAATGACGCCAGAGAGCAGAACTATCACATTAAAACGCTTATGTCCCACTCGCTGGTCATCTTGCCATGATGCGCTTGTTGCGTTAAGGCACAGATATGGAGACATTATAAAAGCCCTCGTCAAAATATCCCTTACCAGTGACAAAAAGGATGAGCGCAATGAAGCAAGTGCACTCAAGAATGCCATAAGCAAATTTCGCTTTCTATTTTTGGTCAACATGCAGACCAAGATTTTGGAAAGCATAAATTGTGCTTCACAGTTACTGCAAGCAAAAGACGCGGATATTCTCAAAGCATCTACTCTACTGCAAAATGCCATCAGTGTTTTGGTGGAGTATAGGGGACAATTTGATGAGGCGAAGTCCGCCACTCTTGCCCTGGCTACTAAATGGGGAAGTCAAACACAGTTTGAAACAACCAGGGCCAGGAAAGTTAAGAGACACTTTGATGAACTTTCTGAAGACAGCCGCCTCACTGATGCAGAGAGCAACTTTCGGGTGACCGTTTTCAATGCATGTCTCGATATAATCATCCAGCAACTGTCCCAAAGATTCACCAGCTTAAATGCAACTGTGAACATGTTTGAGGCAATTCACCCCAATACACTACTGCAAGCAAAGGATGAGGATTTACACCAAGCTGCCCAGCGGCTTAGAGAGCACTACAGTCGGGACATCGCCGCCAGCTTCCCTGGCCAGCTGCTTTCTTTCAGAACCTGTTTCAGGGACCAAATACAAAAACTAAAATCTGTCGCGGATCTGGTAAAAATAATCATTGTTTACAACCCAGCAGTAACATCTACATTCAGTGAGGTTTGCACAGCCTTCATCTTATTTCTGACTCTTCCTGTCACCGTGGCAACCACCGAGCGCTCTTTCTCCAAATTAAAACTCATCAAAAACTATTTGAGGAGCACGATGGGACAGGAGAGACTGAGTGGACTGGCCTTGCTGTCCATCGAAAGTGACAAGAAATTGGACATACAGCGGATTGTGGACGAGTTCGCGGAGCGCAAGGCTCGCCGAGTACCCTTCAAGTAGTGGTGAGTACACTTCAAATGTAATTTGTACAGTAGCCTACTTGTACGTGAATGTATGGGCCGCCGTGCCAATTTTACACTGCTCTGCTCTCATGGTGGCTGCTGGCTGTCCATGGTGAATGGTGTGTCAGAAATGTAGTCATTTTATTAGGCTATGTTTTCGTTGTCCTTGTGGTTTGTTGGACTTTATGTCATGTTATATCATTATTATCTCTGATATATATGTATATTTCGTTTCTATACCCTTTGTAGAAACGAAATCTTAAATATTACACCTTTTCTTTAGTTACTTTTCTTTCAAACATTGTTTTAAATTGTAATCTTACTGACTGAGCGACTTTTTACGCACTAGCGTCAGATTACCACCCCGGACTCCCGATATTTTTGTCAAGCTTTATTGGGTTGAAAGGGCCCGGTCATGTGGCCCCGCCCCCCGGCCCGGGTCTGATATGTGCCGCCAGTGGCAGGGATATCTAGATACTTTCCAAGGTTTGACATAATGAATTGTGCTACTTTTAAAGCAAGCAACGATGTTTTCAAATCTGTAATCAAAAAGCTCCTCAAAAACGCAAATTGGACGCAAATTGGAGCCGATGCTGGTCCACTCCCAAGATGGTAGCACGTCTCGTTCTGTGTCCGTATTTCTGAATGATTGAGTGATTACATCTAAATTGTTTGGCGGACACTTTCAATTTTTCAACTGCTACATCTCAAATCCTAATCGTAAATGTAGTAGTGTGACTTACCGGCGGAAATACCGGCTACTTGGACTATTGGAGCCTGTTCAACTCGGCAACCGGACTACACATCGTTGATCTTGATGGGTCCAATTTTTTTTTTCTCATCCTAAAGGGAAGTTCCTGGCTTTTTTTGTGCACTGATCTGTATCTGACTGTGTTACGATCCCTACTCATCCAGTTTTTTAACTTTTAAACCAGCGACGCATCGGGTCGGGTTTCCTGTTTACATGTGACGTCACGACACGCATCGTCCCCAGCTGATCGGGTGGTTGAAAATTCCCGGAACGGATTTATATGGGATTGACCCTGATTTTGTTCTGCACTAACTTGTCCTGTGGCGTGGAGCTCAAGAGTCTGCTGTTTTGGTCGGGTTCTCCACGTTTCGCGGGATTTTAATTATGTCACTGCTTTTGGCTGTCCTATCCCTTTTAATTTGGAGCAGCTCTGGGGGAAGTCCCCACGGGACCGGAATATCCCGTCCATTTCTCCCAACCCCGGTTTTACCAGGCCGGGGAACGTGCTTCTCTTGCAGTCCGCTGGGCACGATGTTGAGCCCCCTCTCCCTCTCTCCCGCATCTGTCAAGTGCGGATCTGTGGACTTGGCCCGTCTGATTAGCCTTACACTGTATGGCTCTACAAGACAACTTTATCATTTCTTCAAGCCATGTTCATAATTTTGTGTTAGGTTTAAACACTAAGAGAGAGCCGTCAAAAAGTCCACCTAGGCCTTATGTGTCTAATTGTACTCTTATTGTTGATTTCAGGAAATATGCAACCTAACCCTGGACCAGAATCTTGTGTTAATTTTAACACCCCTGCAGATTTTAAATCAAGGTCTGGTCTTGGTCTCATCCATTTGAATGTGTGCAGTTTGATTGCTAAAATGGATATGATTCGTATTTGGGCACATTCAACCGATGCTGATATAATAGTGACATCTGAAACTTGGCTAACCAAATCAATTTCAAGCAAGGATATTTGCATTGACGGCTATAATGTGTATAGGACTGATCGACCTAAAAAGGGTGGAGGTGTTGCAGTCTATGTTAAATCGAAGTTTCATGTAACAATTATTCTCTCTAAATCACTGACAAAACAATTTGAACTTTTGGCTCTTGACTTGGAAGTATCAAAAGCGCTCCATATTACTGTTGTTGGTTGCTACAGACCACCTTCAGCTGTCAGCGACGCTTTACCATCTTTAATGCAGCTTTTGTCCAGTCTTAACTATACTGAAATTGTCATTGTGGGTGACCTTAACTGGAACTGGCTGCTACCAGCATCTGATGATGTTAAAACATACTGCAATTCCTTAAATCTCTTTCAGATTGTTGGCAGTCCCAATAGACCCAATCTGATATCTCCTGAAAAATCCTCCTTAATTGATCTAATCCTTACAAATGCTTCTCATAAATACACCCCTGCTTCTGTATTTGCAAATGACATCAGTGACCACTGTGTCATTACCACGGTACGGAATACAAAAGTCCCTAAGACAAAACCCTGTATCATCATAAAGCGTGATATGAAACATTTTGTAGAGCAGGGTTTTTTCCACGACCTGTTTCTATTTGATTGGGACAAAATCAATCTCATTGCAGATGTTGAAACTGCCTGGACATTATTTTATGATGGTTTTATTAAAATAGTTGATAGGCATGCCCCCTTAAGAAACTACAGAGTAAAAGGCAGAGAAAATGCATGGTTCACATCAGATCTTTCTGATTTACTACACGAGCGCAATGTGGCATGGTCAAAAGCCAGGAGTACAGGTCTTGAGTCACATTGGCTGCTCTTCAGGCAGCTGCGAAATGCATTTACCGTTAAAATCAGAAATGCCAAAGCGGATCATCTCCTAACTGAAACTTCAGACAACCTAAATAATCCCCTTAAATTCTGGAAAACTATTAAATCATTAGCTGGAAACAAAAATGTTATAGAGCTTCCACATTGCATTGTGAAGGAGGACTCTGTTCAAATCTCTGATAAGGCAGAAATGCTTGGTTGTTTTAATGAACATTTAATTGCTTCTGGTTCTCTGTTTACCTCGCAGAACATAGCTCAAGGAGCCACTGATCGCTCTGACGGTGGTATCTGGGAGGGTGAACCGTTTAATTTTATTCCAGTAACTGTCTCAGGGGTGCATAAAGCCCTGAAAAGTTTGGAACCAAGAAAATCAGCAGGTCCTGACAACCTGGAGCCGTACTTTTTAAAGTTAGCAGCTGATGTTATAGCTTTGCCCTTGTCCTTGGAGACAAACGAAATTCCCCTTATTTGGAAATCTGCTTTTGTTCTCCCACTGTTAAAAGGGGGTGACCCCACTCATCTAAACACCTACAGACCCATCTCCAAATTATGTGTTTTAAATAAAGTACTGGAATCACTGGTCAATTTCCAACTGAAGGAGTTTTTATCAATAAATAATATTTTATCTGAGTTTCAATCTGGTTTTAGGAAAAAACACAGCACTACAACAGCTGCCTTAAAAGTAGTAAATTATCTTATTTACTTCTTAGACAATAGAGAGCATTGCGCAGCACTTTTTATTGACTTGTCAAAGGCTTTTGACACAGTGGATCATGCCTTACTGTTACAAAGACTTGTTAGTATCGGTCTTTCAGGTAAGGCTGTCTGTTGGTTCAAGAACTATCTTTCATGCAGATCACAGTGTGTGCGGGCAGAAGGCTTAACTTCAACATCTCTTCTGGTATCCAAGGGTGTGCCAAAGGGATCTGTTTTAGGACCATTGTTATTTATTATTTACATTAACAGTCTTAATAACAATGTTTTGAATGCAAATTTGCATTTTTATGCTGATGATACAGTTATTTATTGTTCTGCGTCCACCCCGAAGCAGGCTCTTTGTCAGCTCCAGAATGCTTTTAACATTGTACAATCCAACATGTGTGATTTGAAACTTGTTTTAAATGCTGCCAAGACCAAGCTAATGATGTTCTCGAAAGCAAAAGCCAAGGTCTTGAACCTTCCTCCTATCACCACCTTGCAGGGGACGGAGGTTGAATCTG
This sequence comes from Gymnodraco acuticeps, assembly GCF_902827175.1. Taxonomy (NCBI): domain Eukaryota; kingdom Metazoa; phylum Chordata; class Actinopteri; order Perciformes; family Bathydraconidae; genus Gymnodraco; species Gymnodraco acuticeps. Next base: position 452,962 of record NW_022989996.1, read on the forward strand.
TGTTGCAGTATAAGTATCTTGGAATTATAATTGACAATTCGCTCTCTTTTAAACCACACATTGTGGAACTCTTGAAAAAATTAAGAATACAATTTGGTTTTTTCTTTAGAAACAAGTCTTGTTTTTCCTATGAGGCCAACAAGAGACTAGTGTCTGCAACCTTTCTGTCTGTGCTGGATTATGGAGATGTGGTTTATATGAATGCATCTTCTCAGTGCCTTCACTCGCTGGACACCGTCTACCACGGTGCACTGAGATTCATCACAAACCTCAGATCCTTGACGCACCACTGCAATCTATACGCTCGTGTTGGATGGTCTTCCCTGACCACGCGTAGACTGAAACATTGGCACATCCTTATATATAAGGCTATTCTTGGTGCTCTTCCCCCTTATCTAAGGATGTACATAAATAGAAAATGCACAGGATCCTATCGGCTTCGCTCCGAGAACTTTTTCCTTTTAACTGCACCAAAGGTCCGTACTGAACTTGGGAAAAGGGTGTTTAGTTACGCTGCCCCTCAAGCTTGGAACCTGCTTCAAACTGAGCTGAAACTCAGAGAGCTGGTCTCATTAGAAACACTCAGAGCAACTTTAACTGACCTTGAAGCAGGCCGCTGTGTCTGTAAATGCTTTGGCTACATTTGGTGTATGACTGTGTTGTGATTGTGTGTTTTTTAATTGTTTGTAACTGTAAAACTGTGCTGTTACCATTCTTGGGCCAGGACTCTCTTGAAAAAGAGATTTTTAATCTCAATGAGACCTATCCTGGTTAAATAAAGGTAAAATAAAAATAACTATTTTTTAAATCATTTTCTAAATCCATAAAAGCATTTCAATTAATATTGGGAGTCATATCGTTACTTTGTTGAGAATGTGGCCATGTAATAAGCGGGATAATGTGCAGCGACTTGGTCCTTCATGCCGATCTAGATCCCTCCGCTTTGCGTCGGGCTCCTGATCAGCCTGTCAGTGTTCTTTTCCCCATAATGACCGTGTCGCTGCACATTATCCCTTACATATGATTATATAGAGTGATTATTCATTTGTTTTAAAGCAGGAGGCGCAAACGCTTGCCTCGGAGAGGGAGAAAAAGAGCCACAGCGGAGAATAAACAGAAGGGCAACCATGCGCGGCAAGTCTTCTTCGCTGCTTTTGTGGCAGACTACAGCGCCACTTACAGGCCTGGCATATGTACTACAGCGTCTCCAGCGCTTTCGAGCGGCAATGGCAGGCCGTGGCCCAATCTCTCATTCCCCTGATAGGTGGATAATTGACCACTAAGCGGAGCACCCCTTTTGTGACGTAGAAAATAATTCAAATCTGGATCAGTCTGTATCGATCCGTTACAGCCCCTTTTTTAGAGATTTGGGTATAGAGGAAAAGAGAGAGGGTTGTATTTTCTGACACATATTCATGTATAAAAGACGTACAAGAGTGCATTTTGCATGATAGGTACCCTTTAAATAAATGAAAACCATTCACAGTTAAGAATTAGATATTAATTATTAATGCTGTAAATTACCTTTAATATGTCTAACTATATTTAAAATGTGTTACCTTTTTATAGAAGTGATTATAATTGTATGCCAATATTTTCCAACGCTAAAGTTTCGTTTTGCACTTTTATTTTAGTAGTAATAAGATCGGGACTCTTATTTTGAAGGAACTTTTACCGGAAGTGAATGGACAACGAAGCAGAATGTACATATATATTTCGCCTCCCAATACTTTACACATTTCCTCTTTGCTTTTCGTTCGGGTTCATCTTGCGCCGCAGTTGAATGACTTTGAACATTCGTTTGAGATGTTGACGGGTTGGCTGAACTTTTTACCGCACAGTCAAACAACTTAATTTGCATCGCCATTTTTTGTAAAACAAACACACAGTGCACCGCGCACGCGAGTAAACGTGCATCGCTTTCTGGCTCCATAATCACATCAATGCATATGCAACTTAAGTATCAGGTTCCGACTGGTCACAACAATAATTAAATATCGCTCTTAATACAACAAATAATTAACATTTATCTATTTTGGGGTGCACATTTGGCTGTTTACTGTCCTTATTTCTTTAAGTGTTCTCAGCAGGAAAACAATGGACTGTCCACGAATGAGTCCTTACCCCAAGTGAAGGAGTTCAAGTATCTCGGGTCTTGTTCTCGAGTGAGGGAACAATGGAGCGAGAGATGGGCCGGAGAATCGGAGCAGCGGGAGCGGTACTGCAGTCGCTTTACTGCACCGTTATGACGAAAAGAGAGCTGAGCCAGAAGGCAAAGCTCTCTGTCTACCGGGCCATTTTCGTTCCTACCCTCACCTATGGTCATGAAGGATGGGTCATGACCGGAATAACGAGATGGGTTTCCTCCGCAGGGTGGCTGGCGTCTCCCTTAGGGATAAGGTGAGAAGTTTAGTCATCCGGGAGGGACTCAGAGTTGAACCGCTACTCCTTTGCGTCGAAAGGAGCCAGTTGAGGTGGTTCGGGCACCTAGTTAGGATGCCACCTGGGCGCCTCCCTAGGTAGGTGTTCCAGGCACGTCCAGATGGGAGGAGACCGAGGGGTAGACATAGGACCAGGTGGAGGGATTATATCTCTTCGCTGGCCTGGGAGCGCCTTGGGATCCCCCAGTCAGAGCTGGTTGATGTGGCCAGGGAAAGGAAACGTTGGGGCTCTCTGCTGGAACTGCTACCTCCGCCAACCGACCACGGATAAGCGGGAGAAGATGGATGGATGGATGGTGTTTGAAGGCCCTGACACACCAAGCCTATTATCAGCCATCAGTCAAGTTACAGACTTCAGTGCTCGTCTGTCGGCCATGTGTACGTGGCGGGTCCTGTATCATTGCCACTTTTCGTACTACCGTAATGTTTCGCCACAGACTTTTTAATAATGCCATTGTTGTTCAACCAGCACCATTCACAATCTGTCAACAGTTTACAATGCTTTTGTTGGCAACCAACACATGAATAGTTTCTGAGCTGATAAAGCCAAGTGAATATTTGGTTACAAACACTGCATCCAAATCTTTTCTCTCCTGTTTGAAATCTCATGTGAATGTTGCATTTTGGAGCTGTAGGCAAAAAAATCCCTCTGATTGGCTGTTCAGCTTAAGCAAATCAGTGCATGAGAAGAAAAACCGATGCGAGCGATTAAATGACTATAGTGAAAACATCACACAGTCGATTTTATTTTTCAACTTCATCTAATCAAATCATTCTTACACTCGGGTATTTTCATAAAGCCATGGCTGTCTGGAATGAAAGTGGAGAGAGAGAGAGTGGTTTTTAGAATGATCGCCAACGCTGCTCTGTTTTAATGTGCATCATACTCACGACTTGTGTATTAGCAGTCCTACATTCTCTAGCTGACTGAAGATACAGAGAGTTATTTTGTGGTGTGTTCATGTGCAAATTTTATGGCGCAGCAACAACAGTGGGTTGACGTTGTCGATGATGTCAGTTTGGTGTATCTGATATAATTAAACAGTATTTCAGATGTGATTATCCTTTTGGGATTTCACATATTTCCCAAGACTTCACAAGGTTTTTATATACAAACCCTGATTATAGCTATTAGAGAAATAACAAAAAGCCATGAGTAAGCTATTCATGTGGCATATTAAAATTATTATGATGTGATGGAAGTCTGCTTATAACATTATTGCTCTGGAATTACCAATTGACATCCTCATAATCACCTTAACCAGGGAAGAAAGATCAGCACACATCATGTTACCCCTGTCCATGCTGATTACTTTGGGGAAGGTTGGGGAGGTCATTGGGCTCTAGCCCCACAGCCATGCCTCTAGCAAGCGGCAGGATTATTAGATAGAAAACAAATGAGATGGCAGACAATTCAATAAGGATTTCAGGTGCTTGGGGTGAGGATAATATTCAAACTGGTATGGGGGGGCGACGGGGGCACTAGTGCTATGCAAGCAAGAGAGGATTTCAGCCTTCGGTCTTTTACAGCATTCATGTAGATAAAGCACACCAGAATTACATATGTTTTTGTTTAAGGAAGTGATTGACCTTTCTGGATTATGAGGTCTAATTCATTTATATAAAAAGCAACAACAGATCTAAACCTTTTCACCAACTTGTTTACATGTATAGGTGAAGTAAACGTCTACGTGTGCAAATGATGTTTGTTATCACTGGGTACAAATATGTATAGTTATTCAAATTAAATTTCCACATTTATAGAAACATATCCGCAGACCCGGTGAGTCATGATATTCTCTCGATAGTTTAAAAATGGGGGCTCTTAGCATGATTGCCTCCGTTATGAGCTGACCATTTTCATAAAATATCACAGGAAGGATTAAATAAAGGACATTGGTTTAAGGGAAAAATCAATGTAGGGAAAAGATGAGAGGATGACAGGAAAAGGACCATGTAAGTAGTGATGAGTAAGGATCCAGAGGGCAATGTGGAGACAGTCAAAGGCGTGGTTCTGACTCCATACAGTCAGAGGGGCACCATCAATATGTCTTGTATTTATCAATCAAAGAAGACAGGCAGAGATGTGGGCTTGGCTGCCAGCTGACCAGCTGCCGAGCAAATACCCTTAATGAAGTAAAAAGATGTAGAGATTAATTGAATTGGTTACATGATCTAGGGAAGTGGCCTGCCATCTGCTCTGTAGGAGGAATGACACAACCGCTTCATGAATTCTAGAAAGACTCCATATAGGAACATGAAAAGGCATAGTGAATAATAAGTGAATTAGCTTATTTGAAAGTCGTCCAATCTCTCGGTAAAAACAGCATGACAGAGGAAGAAGTGTGGCAGGCACGAGTTACTGACAGTTATCACAAAACAGTTCTCTACATGGTTTCCAGTGATTCATACGTTATTCTTTGGGAATTCTGGGGTGTGAGGCTGTTAATTGTCAGATATTCAGTCGAGAGACACAGAGCTAAATGACAAGTCACCCATCCTCTGACGGATGAGTCATGATGCTCCTTTCTCTCCTTTCATCTCAGAGTGATTCACTGCTCTGCCACTGGGAGCGAGGGGTTCTGCTTCCCACCTCATCGCACCACAAGAAGTAGCTTTTGAAACAGGTTTTCAAAACATTTGATAGAAAATAATATTCCTAACCATGACCTCTGTATGCTTGTGTGGGCATGTGCATCACACAGCAAACGATACAGCTGCTAGGCTGTGAATAAAAAAAATAAAATCTCATGTGGACAGTTTGATAGTCTATGTCAGGGATGGGCAAATGGCGGCCCGGGGCCCTCAGATTAATTTATAAACAACATAATTAACAACAAAATAAATGTTTTACTTGTAGTATTGATACCATCCACTAGACTCCTAGTTACATCGCGAGCTGCGTACAAATGATTTCGTTCGGCAGCCAAATACCGCAAAATAATCTGTGACTACAAGTGTTTTAGGTTCAAGTTAGACAACTAATGTCTGGGTTAGTGTTCATGACTTCATGTTTATGTCATCTTATCTTAATGGTTAATCTTAATGCACACCCATTTTCCGTGCTTTCCAATAGTTTAAAATAGTTTTATTCCACTGTTGAATAACCTGTTCAATACAAACATGCCACTTGTACAAATTAAATAACATTTCTGTGAACTGATATTTGTTTGGTGAGTTTATTAGATTGTAAAATGTCAATAAAGATGTCAGACTTAATTTGTTAATAATTACATACAATACATGGAATTTGTGTGTGTGTGTTCCAAGTGAATCTGCGGCCCCCTGGTGGCCAGTACATACATTATGTGGCCCCCACCACCATCCAAGTTGCCCATCCCTGGTCTATGTGATGATTTCACAAAATATTAATGTATTGAAGCTGAGGCTGAAGAAATATGGTTTATTACATGATCAGGAAAAAGTATACCTTTAAGATACACATCAAATATAAATAAAACATAGGAGTGAATGCCGAGTCATGATAATAGTTCAGAACTTTTAGCTGTTCTTCACAAGTTTTTGCAAGTTGAGGGGTGCTCTCATTATATCTCATAACGTTAGTGCAGCGGCACTACAATTTGTAGTAAATAAAAACCCTGACCCATGACAAGTATATTAGAATTAGCATATTTCAGAATGTTTGAACCAATCAATAGCATGACACACAGCTCAGAAGGATTGTTCTATTTTGTAAATTATGTGAATATGAGCATGGTTATTTTCAAGTATATCAATATATTTGTTATGTAGGCTACCAGGTAAAACTTTTGGTTGACTACAGATTTGTTGAGTGGGAAGTCTCCTTCCTCGTCCTCTGAGGTTGGACTGAATGCAGAATGGACTCTCCAGGACTCACTTGCGCCTCTAGAGCAACAAGTGGTATAACTTGACAGATCGGGTTGGGGCTAGCTGTTTAGCATGCACATTTCATTATATATATCTGCAACACAATAAAAAGACATCTCAACAATGTAACTCTCACATTCTGTTGATAATGTTATTTATTTTTCAAATGAAAATGTTTGCAACAACTTAAACATCTCACATTTATAAATGGTCAATAAAGAAAGATTGGCGAGCTAATATAACCATTAGGGCTGTCAAGTTAACCAGTTAATAACGCGTTAACGCACATTTCTTTTAACGCCACTAATTATTTTAACGTGCGATTAACGCATGTGTATTTGTCCTCGGCCCGCCCCGTAGTTTCAGAGCCCAAAGGCTTGACGTTGTTGTTGGTGTTAGTTCGATGGTGGCAGATTCTAGCGAGAGATATGGATACAAAAAAAGGTGTTTTAAACAGCAAGCTAAGCACACAGCTGATGCTGACAGCCCCGCTCCTGCCGCTCGCTTGCGGCAGACCACGCTTGAAAGTTTGCCGGGGAGACGCCTGGACACGGCGTCTACGAGCAGCAAGCTTTCAACAGCGATAGCTAAATGGGTGGCTACAGCTTAACATTGTGGAGGACGAGGGGCTGCATTAGATAATTCGGATCGCATCCAACGTGTCGACTGCACATCACAGCGCATTATTTTGACCCACAGTGGGAACTTCAGTCTCATGCTTTGACTGTTATGAAGACAGAGGAGCGGCATTTCGCCAACAACTGTAAACAGGCTTGTCTGTTTGAGCAACTGGCTCAGTGCAAAGAAGTACACAGGGTTGGGAGAGAGTGTAAGAGAGAGAGAAAGGTTCCAGGTTGTTGTATTGAAAATATTCAGGAGAATATTTGTCATTGTTCCAATGATAATAAACAAACATTTGCATAAAGCATATTTGTCCACTCATATGTTGGTAAGAGTATTACAAATATTCCTCTAAGGTACATTTAGAACAGATACAAAATGTGCGATTAATTTGCGATTAATCGCAATCAACTATGTACATCATGCGATTAATCGCGATTAAATATTTGTATCGACTGACAGCCCTAATAACCATTGCTTAATATCACATAGTTGAACATTGAAGCTGATATTGCCAAAGAGGTAAATACTCTTCAACTCTTAATAACTATAATAACTTCTATTTTAAATATGTAATAGAAAGAAAGATGAATTTTACGATCTTTAATAATATTACTGTCTCTCATTGACAGCATGGTTGGCATTATGCCTATAGAGAGGCAACAGTCACTGCCTCTCGCTGTCTTAGCGGTTTTAAACAATATTATTCCTCAATGAAAAATACGTTAACATTTGAATGGGGTTTGACATAATTCCTAACAAATGTCTATAGTTCTCAAACACACTGCTAATGACTTGAACCCTGAGACACAGATACACCAAGTTCCCATCATGAAAACTTGCAGGCAGTACATGGATTTAACAAACGCCTCGAGCTCTTTTCCCTTTAAGGCTTTGATGCATTAGGAAGGTGCCTCTGGTTGAGTTTTATGTCTAATATGCATTTTTAAAGCAGGATTATTGGAGAGAAAGTTTTTGCTCTCCAGTGTTGGGAAGTTTTCAGTAGAGAGAGATCGTGCCCTGTGACACAGCAGAAGTCCTTGACTAGTAATCAGAATGAGTTTGCTATTAAATTATATGTGCTCATGAAATACTTTAATTAACCCTGCGCTTTTATGAACAAGAAGAAGAAAGGAAACCATGTGTCGCAAAAAATTAAATCCTGTGCTTTTTGATATTCATATTCAGTCGGATGCAGTCCTATTCATTAGATGTCCTTGCCCCCGACACGAGTGCTACAAGGTGCAAATACACTTTTTGTTGGAGTTAGGGATGGGTATCAAGAACCGGTACTAAGTCAGTACCGGTACCTGATTGGACGGTATAGAGTGCCACAGTGACGCGTCCTAAAACCCGGAAGTAAGTTAGCATTTTACCACTTCCGGTTCCTTCGTCAAAAAGCAATGCAATTTCTCCATAGGATTTTGGAAAATAGCTCGAAATAAGGTCTGTGGTTGACACACATTTAAGAGACGGATCACGTTTTGTTCAACACACTCTCACTCCATAATCGTCCAGGAGCGACGCTTGGTCAGTGTCCGTGGCGTGCAGTTGTGACGCTCCTAGGCTCCTTCAGCTTCATAAAGGGACGCAAATAGCTTTCAACTCATTGCAATGTATTCCCATCTGCGGCGGGATTTGACGCTCATGGAAGCACGGCATTCGTTTGTGTCGGCTGCCATTAAAGGCAATGTGAGCGTCCATTCCCATTGGATAACGGAGAATTGTACACCCGGAAGTAAGTATTCCCCTTACTGTCGATTGATTTTACAGTGATATCTCATCGACTAAAAAACACCAGATTATCCTTGTTAATTACACAACATTGATTGGTTTAAATTGTGTGCCATGCTTTTGTATTTTTCCCCTTCGATTCGGAGAAACAAATATTTTTTCGGAGTAAAGGATGGCAGAAGACACTACACTACCCAGAATCCCCAGCTATCGTTTGGACTACACCATGTGCTCTGTTTGACAAACCCCGTGATAGTCCTCAAGCTCTGTGATTGGAGAGTGTGCTCCGATGGTTACGCCGAGCCTCGAACAGCACTTGAAATGGGATGGAACCACGGCACACTGTCCAAAACTGGATTTGAACGGGTCCACCGTGTCCCCCCCTCCCCCACCCCGTCCCCAGAACTACACATGCTGGCTATTCTGTTTCGCAACATGTTCTCTATCTATGGCACGTCTCTACTGGGAGTTGTAGTTTTAAAAGACGTTTTCGTATTTCCCATAATAAGAAGTTGCCAGTATTAAACTGTGTACATCCCTGGAGGTTTAGGGGATAGGAAACACTCACATTTAAAACATATAATTAATAAATGGGTGAAAATTGCTTGTGCCCATAATGGGCAGCATTAATATATATACACACATGCCAGCTAAGGTCAGAAGAGCTTTATTTAACAGCTGGTCTTATGTTTGTGACCCCTCCTGTTGTTAATTGATAGCATTACATTAATTGATAAGCCTGAAACATGCACTTGTCAAGGTTCAGAGGCACATTTTGCAAATATGGCAGTAGCCATCGATCAGCTTAAGATAAGATATACTTTATTGATCCCAAGTTGGAACATTTGCGTTACATCAGCATGTGTAACAGTTGTAAATATGCAGTGGTGTTTATTTGTAAATCATTTAGTATAATCACACAAATTCTGTGTTTTATATTTAACAATTCTGTGTTCTTTATTTATTGATTGTTCAATACCTGACAAGGTCGGAGATGAAATATCTACATACATCTTATAAGAGTATAATACATTATGTATAATATCAGTTAAAATAAGTGCTTCAACATAGTTAACATTGCTGGAGGTATGCACAACATTTGATAGATGTCTTGTAATGCACTATTGAGGAACCTGCGGCCCAAGTTTTTCATTCAATGCATAACTACACCATAGTTGTGTAGGCCTATATGATATGTCAATAAACCTTAGAAAATCTTGAAATCTTGAAAGGGATGTGCAAAATAGTAATTATATACAGTCTTTAATTAACTATTAGTAGAGAATAACGAGTAATGAATATACTTTATAGGGATCCTATTAATATCTAATAATAAAAATAATGAAATTCAATAACATGCTTTAACCACTAGGAGTCCCTTTATATCAGCTGTGCACCATTATGGTGTAAATACAGCCTATCTACCAATTGGATCAAATATAAAAGTCAGCCGAATTAGTGTTGATACTGCAAGGAGACGTATTGTGTGAAAATAAATGTAAGATGTTGTTTAATGGCTGATATATTTATGATCCACATCACGTTTTCAGTTCCTCATGTTTGTCTAGAAGTCTTCTCAGCAGGGCTCTATAAATACAGAACTACGGCAGATATGTAATATTTAATGCAGCCGAACCGTGTATTACAATGCCGTTATGTGATGACTTTCAAAGAGAAAAGCAAGCACACTCGGAATAAAGTATTTTTTTTTTTTTTTTAAATGTTTTCGGTCTGTTTCCGGTATTTGTTAATGACGATGTGCTGTGAGATGTGAGACTGGAATTGCACAGGGGAAAATAACGTATCTTTAGATGCGGATTTTGTTAAACTAATACGTTTGCGCTGTGGACCAACACTATACATTGACGGGGAAGGGGGTAGCAATAAAGATAACACCATTAAACAGTTACACAACATAACAGAAATAATATCGATAGCAGCGTCCTAGCAACCACCTTGGTAACAATGAAAACGTTCTATGGACGCAATTTCCTGAAGTAATCTTCGTAATAATTAGCAAACTAAAGATCATGTACATCCACTGCACACATAATCTGAAATAACAACTCATATTTCTCGCATCAAATTACATCAAAACGCATTTTAATGGCCAAACTAAATTTAAAATAGGCATTTTCCACCGAGAATAAAACGAAGTTCGGCCATGTTTTTTTTTTCTGCAGGGAGAAATTTGAGGATCATGTGACATGAATGGTGAAAAAAAACGGAGTTTGTCAAACAGAGCACATGGTGTAGTCCTAAACGATAGCTGGGGATTCTGGGTAGTGTAGTGTCTTCTGCCATCCTTTACTCCGAAAAAATATTTGTTTCTCCGAATCGAAGGGGAAAAATACAAAAGCATTGCACACAATTTAAACCAATCAATGTTGTGTAATTAACAAGGATAATCTGGTGTTTTTTATTCGATGAGTAGTGCAGATATCACTGTAAAATCAATCGACAATAAGGGGAATACTTACTTCCGGGTGTACAATTCTCCGTTATCCAATGAGAATGGACGCTCACGTTGCCTTTAAGGGCAGCCGACACAAACGAATGCCGTGCTTCCATGAGCGTCAAATCCCGCCGCAGATGGAAATACATTACAATCAGTTGAAAGCTATTTGCGTCCCTTTATGAAGCTGAAGGAGCCTAGGAGCGTCACAACTGCACGCCACGGACACTGACCAAACGTCGCTCCTGGACGATTATGGAGTGAGAGTGTGTTGTTTTGTTCTGGGACATTAAATACATCAGCAGTGAGTCACCCCCAGTTTACGTGTCTGAAAAACAATGGTTGTTAACATGTGACTGAATAGGACTACAGAAGTTGTCGAGGCCGTTGTACATACACCGAACACGTAAACACTCCCGCTAAGTTTATTTTTCCCCGTGTTCTGCTTGAAAGCAAGTATCTGCCTCCTGCAAACTGTTAAAACAAACGCTTCAACTTGTACAATTTTGAATCTGTATTTTTGAATATGGAACTTAAGTTGGCGTGACGTTGAAGCAGCGACCCTGCTGTAGTTCGTTTATAGCATAACGTTAGCATTTTGCTTCTGGCGACTAGAATTATGATTCAAAAATTATAAAAGTAGGATAGACATGTGGATATTATCCGGCTGAACAAAACGTGATCCGTCTCTTAAATGTGTGTCAACCACAGACCTTATTTCGAGCTATTTTCCAAAATCCTATGGAGAAATTGCATTGCGTTTTTGTTTAAGGAACCGGAAGGAGTTTACTTCCGGGTTTTAGGATGCGTCACTGTGGCACTCTATTGGTATACCGTTAAGCCGCTGGACAAACGGTGCTGCTATTGGTACAGTATATGAATTACGCCACTTCCTTAGTTTTAAACAATTCTGGTTGGTTGGGAACCCGCATCCCGTGTGACGTGTACGGTTTGATTACCACTCTGATTGGCCACAGTGAATGCCACTCGTCATCTCTCCTAACAGCGCTCTTATTATTGTGAGACTCCTGGGGGCAGACCATAGGGGCAGATGCAACATCTTGCTAGAAACAGCGTCTCAAGGCTTCTTAACATTTAACAACCTATTAATGATGCATATACCCACTTAACGGGAAGACACTCAGCTAACAGACGATATTAACCATTTGACCTACACGGAACAGAAGTCCAAATGAGTCTAAATCAGGGGTCGGCAACCCCTGGCACGCGTGCCAGCATTGGCACGCGGCACCGTAACCAGTGGCACTAGGAATAAGTGGAATAAGTGTGCAAAATATTTAAATTGTATTTTCGGATCCTGAACGAGACCGCCGCCAGAGCGTGTCTCCCCGTTACCTGCAGAAGGAAGCCATGCATGCAGCGCAGCCCCGCTCTCTTTAACTCCAGGTGACTTTCTGCCGCTTTCCTCCGTGGTGCAGTGCTGATCGTTTCACCACGGAGGAAAGCACTTCACTAATTGCAGATAGTTGACGAGCGTCAAGCTCCTATTCCCCTAAATGTAATGGAATCATTCCTTTTCGTATCGCCCTAGCTTTTGAAATACATTTCCATTGATATGAAGGTTTCTTCACACAATTTCTGAAAGCACTCTTTGTCAAGATGGCTTTATTTTAACAAGAAACTGGCTAAAACTTTAAGTTAAAAATAATATTCCTGTGTTAGGAAGATTACTACTACTTACTATTACTTATCAAATACTTGAATGCAACTTCCAATAGTTAATAACACTCTCCAAATAATTTGTCAGGTTGATTTCTAAAGGGAATATTCCTCACGTCTACTTAAATTGATCCTGTGATGTTTAACCAAAAAAGCAGGTTAAAGAGCTTTAGCTACAAAGGTGCAGGTACAATGCCAAATGTTAGTATTTTCTTACACAGACTTTGCAAACTTGAATACTTACAACCTTTGCCATGACAGTGATTTAACCACACACCAGAAGTTTGCAATTTTACCCTACGGACAGAAATAGTGGACTTTGTTTCGGAAAGTTTAGCAACTGCAGTGGCCAGAGTGAACAACCTGTTTCTATGAATGTTCAGGCAGGAAATTGAGAATATGGCACCATATGGCACAACCGAGGGTGTCCTTTCTATCAACTGAGTCACCTCTGTGTATAACCAGAGGCCCCAAAGGTTTTTCCCAGGAAAGCAAATTGGGAACTGTTTCGAAAAACCAAGCAGCAGCATCTTGAGGCCATTGTTTGTCATTAAGGTTTAATGGTTAACAGGAAACATTAAGGAGGCTCTGCTAGGAAAACCCAAGAGCCAAGCCCTTATTTACTATCACATCCGCTATTCTACAAAAGAGGAGATGACAACATGATAGTAAACCTATATTTTAAATGCTATTTACTTAGCATATGGCCTCTTTTTTCAAGCTTCAAGTATATCAGGGTTTCCATGGCTCAATTCTGGAAGCCATCCACATCTGCAAGCCTCGATAATGAGGTGAAGCATGTCATGGCTCCTGGCATTGCCAACACCTCTGCAGTTAATTTGGTCTATAATAATGCAAATTAGATTCAACTCATCTACCTTCATGTCACGGCCTACAGGGCCATCTATTTAAAATATTCCACAAGCTCGTGGCTGAGTGGTTACAGCAAATTCCAAATAACCGCTATGTCCTGTGTTCGATTTCTGGCTTAGGGACCTCTGTTGCATGTCATACCCTTCTCTCTTTCTTCCCCCTCTGTCCTCTGTCAAATAAAGACCAACAGGCAACAAATAAATCCTTCGTCTCTGATCTATTCTACCAGCTCTCTTAACTCATGTCAGGTTTTAGCGACCATGTGAAACCTGGATTATGGGTCTCAAAGATTTATTTGTCAACGGAGATGGATTTGGCTGCCTAATAACCACTGGGGAGCCGGCTCTCACAGCCTGTGGTGGTGTTCATGGGGGCGGCTCACGAGACAGAAGGGGTCGCAAGCTGAGAAACAAAGACAGAGCTTCATGCCAGCAGATCTTCTTCCTCAGGTTTGTCAGACAAGGTGAAAAAGGATCAGAGACAGGACGGAGGAACTGGCTGTCAACACTCTGCTTCGCTGTCAGATCAAACTGATTAAATGTGTCTTCTTAGTGCAACAACTCTGACTGCAGCCGATGGTAGTGACATTGGTGATTTATGACAAATAAGGGAGAACACATTTGGATCCCTTATAAGAGCTGTGGTTGTAGTGTTAAAAATGACTGGAAGGTCCTTAGTAGAGGGCTGGTGGGTTGAGGTTTTTTGGGGGCTTATTAGCCTTCCTGTGTGCTATTGTAAATACTGACCTTGAAGAGACAAACCCATCCATCAATGAAACAAGGTGTTGAGCGTGTGTGCATGATGTGTGTGAGGGTGATCCTTTGTGTGGATGTGTGTGAGGGTTTTTAATTGATGCTTACCTCTCTCTGTTGAATTTGAGTGAATGGAGGACAGCCGGTCGCCTCTGACGGAGATTCCACAAGTGAAGCGTGTCATCTGCACAGGCTGTGACCAGCGCCCCCTGCAATAAAAAACAAAAAGGGAAACATTTGTACCGAATCATTTTACACAGAGGACATCTCGCCCTTTCAAATTAACCCACGTGTTGTAGTCCTGGTGGATTGGACTGTGCGCACAAAGTGGAAAAACACAACAGATTCTGGTTTTAAGGCACCCAAGACACACAAAAGATCCAAATAATCTACATGTTCAAAAACATTTAATTACAGATTATGTGTTATCGTTTGGTCTATAAGAAAAGGTAAATATGTCCATCCCAGTCCAAGGTGTTGTATTGGTGTTGTTGTAACAAATACATTTGAGTGTTTATGTGTAAAATAGTTGTTCATCTTTGCAGTTTTATATTGCTTTGTCGAGCTAGCCATCCATTTTAGAGAGAATCAAAACAGCTTTGGCCAGACATTTAAATGGATAGTTCACCCACATTATGGAAAAGAAAAAGGCATTTAAACATAAAGGTATCCATGGAACCTTGCACTTAAAAAGCTAGTGTTTGAGTTGAATGACTAATAAACCAGCTATTATTACATCAGTGAGTATTTAAAGGTGAAGTATGTTGAAATATTGGTGCAAAAACACGTATACATCATAGACATTTTGATGAAAATTGGGAGGGGACATTTTTGTTCAAATGATGTCAGCTGGTTTCCCAGTTCTGAGGATTGTAATTACTGTACATTGTAATTTCCAGTGTGGCTGTGCTACGACGGGAGCCCAGGGAGAATTAGCTTTAGATTACAAACATAATCGCGGGATTAAAGACTGTACAGTGCAGGGGAGGATCAGAACATTCTTCCCCAATGATTTCCATATTGGGGAAGAATCCCCTCTCCCACTCACTGAATCCATCACTTTGTAAAGCCTTACTATTTCTTCTAAAGTACTTTAGTTATTTAAAGTAAGAAGCAAAAGACTGTATTTAAAACAATACAATGCGTTGGGTATTCTGTGGACTATGGAAGCATATTCTTAAAACACTACTGTAACCTGTCCTTTTTTATTTCACCCTCATCCATGTTCTAAATTTGAATGAATGGCCTTCACTTTTCAGAGCCACCTGGGACTTACATCCCTCTTAGAATCGTGACAGCTAATTCACAAGAGCCTATTAGCAAAGTGAGCAATAAAGCCTTCTCTATGAGATGAACATAATTGATCCTCCTACGTGTATTCGACAGAGTAGAATGATTTAATGAATAACGTCATTATTTGAGCCTTTTCCGTCTACTGCCTCATATTCTTTGACGCCCCTTTCTTCAAACATAAAAAAAGGATGTGATTCTCTTCTCTTGCTGTTTAAAATGTCTCTGATGTGATGTCTGTTCCCTGCTTTCATTTTCATATTAAAACTTACCAAGATTTCAATAATTGTCTTTAAGTTTCACTCTATTTTTCATGTAACATAATTGCACCCCGATTACTTTTATTTTTGAGGAGTTTTCATTTATTTCCTGACCATGCTGCCTGGACCCTAAAGCATAATCCTTAGGTTGAACAATTAATATTACTTTTATTTTCACAGATTTCAAAAGATACACTGAAGTTTGTGATGCTGTTACATGGAAGACTGAAAGGTGGAGCAGCTCGTGAAAAAAAAAATCACATCAGAAGGGTTAAAAAAGAGAACATGAGAGGGAGAAAAACTCCATTATGGTATTATTTCTCCTGATGCCTGGATGTCAACACAGGCGAAGTGAAAAGGCACATTGACAGTGCACAGCAGGAGGAAAATGACAGACAGCCGGGCCAAGAGAAAATTGCACAACAAAATCATCAAGAAGATCGCTTAAGGAGAGATTATGTGTATGTGGGTTTAAATTATTTGTATCATATAAAACTGATTTCCTCTTATTGTTTTGCGATACATACTCTTGTAGCAAAGAAGGTATTTTTAAAAGGGATCATTCTTACTTTAGTTACGTACTTTTGATTAGATTTGGTCAATGGAAATGCCTGTCTATAGCACTTAAACACTATGTCCTTTAGAGCAGTGGTTCCCAAACTGGGGGGCGCCAAAGGTCGCAGGGGGGGCAGATGATTTGAGGCCAAATATCATATTTAGACTTTTTTTTTTTTACATATAATTGTAATGCAATACATGATTGTCACTAAAAGCCTTGTCTCTACATTACAATAAAATACAAAAAATAATTGATTAATTAATTTTAATAAAAATTCAAGTTAGTAGCTAAAAATACATAAAAATACAAACATGTATAATTATTTCTTTAATAGAAATGTTTCTTCTGTCCGTAAAGTGTCCAAACCGGACTTTTCTGGATAAGCGCATTTTTAAAACATAGTCATTGTCCATGCCGGTTTCAGTTGGATTATTTGTCACAGTTTGTTACGGTGGCTGTTACGGTGTGCAGGAAGCAGGACCCAAATGCAGATTAGAGTAACAATAATTCCTTTATTTCAAGGCTAGATATAGGCTACACAAAGACAGCACGGAACACTCACCGATGAACTGGTCATAACACAAGACAACCCGACAAAGAGAGACAGAAAACCCAGAACTTAAATACACCCAGGACTAATCACATAAACACGAGACAGGTGAGGAGGGAGGAGAAAACACAGAGGTAACAGGTGAACACAATCGGGTAATCGGGGAGGGAAACAGACAGAAAGCAAACAGGCAGGAAACGGGGGTGAACACTTTACAAAGTAAAACAGGAAACCCAAAGATAGAAAAAGCCACCAGGGGTGGGTGGAGGGGGTCAGGAGGGACGGGACATAACTGACCGCCCAGGGGCAGGGCAGAGGACCAGGAAGGGTCTCGGGCGGACGGCCCCGGGGGCAAGGCAGAGTCCAAAAAGGGGAAGTCGGGCGGACGGCCCGGGGGTAAGGCAGAGGACCAGGAAGGGGTCTCGGCGGACGGCCCGGGGCAAGGCAGAGTCCAAAAAGGGGGACTCGGGCGGACGGCCCGGGGGCAAGACAGAGTCCAAAAAGGGGGACCATGGAGGGGCGAAGGCAGCGGCAGGAAGAGTCAGGGGGCCGGGCCCGAGGGCGAAGGCAACGGCAGGAAGAGTCAGGGGACCGGGCCCGAGGGCGAGGACCGCGGCACTCAGGGGGCCAGGCTCGAGGGCGAAGACCAGACAGCTCCGGAGGCCGGGCAGGAAGGCGCTGACGGGACAGTGCCGGAGGCCGGGCAGGACCCGGTGTCGGAGCTGGTGGGACAGGCCTCGGCAGGATCCCACACGGAAGAGGACCATGACACGGGATTTGCAGGATCCCCGGCAGGAGAGCAGTCGGCGGGGCCTCCAACGGCACAGGACATAGGATTGGCAGGACCCCCGGCAGGAGAGTAGACGGCGGGACCTCCAACGAGACAGGACAAAGGGTTGGCAGGACCCCCGGCAGGAGAGTAGTCGGCGGGACCTCCAACAGCACCGGACAAAGGGTTGGCAGGACCCCAGGCAGGAGAGTAGTCGGTGGGACCTCCAACGAGACAGGACAAGGAGCTGGCAGGACCCCCGGCAGGAGAGTAGTCGGCGGGGCCTCCAACAGCACAGGACAAAGGGTTGGCAGGACCCCCGGCAGGAGAGTAGTCGGCGGGACCTCCAAGGGGACAGGACAAAGGGTTGGCAGGACCCCCGGCAGGAGAGTAGTCGGCGGGGCCTCCAACGGCACAGGACAAAGGGTTGGCAGGACCCCCGGCAGGAGAGTAGACGGCGGGACCTCCAACGAGACAGGACAAAGGGTTGGCAGGACCCCCGGCAGGAGAGTAGACGGCGGGCTCTCCAACGGGACAGGACAATGGGTTGGCAGGACCCCCGGCAGGAGAGTAGACAGCGGGACCTCCAACGGGACAGGACAAAGGGTTAGCAGGACCCCCGGCAGGAGAGTAGACGGCGGGACCTCCAACGTGACAGGACAAGGAGCTGGCAGGACCCCCGGCAGGAGAGTAGACGGCGGGACCTCCAACGGGACAGACATACGATTGGTAGGACTCCCGGCAGAGGAGTAGTCGACGGGACCTCCAACGGGACAGGACATGGAGTTGGCAGGACCCCCAGCGGAACTTCCAACGGACCAGGACATTGGGTAGGGACTTGAGACGTGACTCGAGAGGGGACTCGAGAGGAGACTCGAGAGGGGAACTAGAGAGGGGACTAGAGGAGAGACTAGAGGAGGGACTAGAGGAGGAACTAGAGAAGGGAACTCGAGAGGGAACTCGCGAGGGGAACTAGAGAGGGGACTCGAAGAGGGACTAGAGAGAGGACTAGAGGAGGGACTAAAGGAGGGACTAGAGGAGGGAACTCGAGAGGGAACTGGAGAGGGGACTCGAGAGGGAACTCGAGAGGGAACTGGAGATGGGACTAGAGAAGTGACCTGAGGAGGGACTAGGGAAAGGACTAGAGAAGGGAACTCGAGAGGGGACTCGAGAGGGGAACTAGAGAGGGGACTCGAAGAGGGACTAAAGGAGAGACTAGAGGAGGGACTAGAGGAGGGAACTCGAGAGGGGACTGGAGAGGGGACTAGAGGAGGGACTAGAGAATTGACTAGAGGAGGGACTTGAGTAGGGACTAGAGATGGGACTAGAGAAGTGACTAGAGGAGGGACTTGAGAAGGGACTAGAGATGGAACTCGAGAGGTGACTCGAGAAGAGACTAGAGATGGAACTCGAGAGGTGACTCGAGAGGGGACTCGAGAGGGGACTCGAGAAGGAACTTGAGAGGAAGCTGGAGAGGGGACTTGAGAAGGAACTTGAGAGGAAACTGGTGAGGGAACTCGGGAGGGAACTGGAGAGGGGACTTGAGAAGAAACTGGAGAGGGGACTCGAGAGGTGACTCGAGAGGGAACTCGAGAGGTGACTCGAGAGGTGACTTGAGATGGGACTCGAGAGGAAACTTGAGAGTTGACTGGAGAGGTGACTTGAGAGGAATCTCGAGAGGGAACTCGAGAGGAGACTCGAGAGGTGACTTGAGAGGTAACTCGAGAGGGAACTTGAGAGGGGACTCGAGAGGAGACTTGAAGGGTGACTTGAGAGGTGACTCGAGAGGTAGCTCGAGAGGCAACTCGAGAGGGAACTGGAGAGGAGACTTGAGAGGGGACTTGAAAAGGAATTTGAGAGGGAAGTCGAGAGTGGACTTGAGAGGGGACTTGAGAAGGGTCTTGAGAAGGAACTTGTGTCGGTCGGTACGCCGACAGGACACGGGGAGCTGGCGTCGGCTGGAGAGCCAGCAGGAGACGAGGTGCTGGAGTCGGCCGGTACGCCGACAAGACTCGGGGAGCTGGCGTCGGCTGGGGAGCCAGCAGGAGACGAGGTGCTGGAGTCGGCCGGTACGCCGACAGGCCTCGGGGAGCTGGCGTTGGCCGGTACGCCAGTCCTGGAGCCGAAACTGGAGTCGGGACCATGGCTACTGGTGCCGGTACTGAAGCCAGAATCATGGCTGTAAGGTCCGGTTCAGGAGCCGGAAACATGGCTGTAAGGTCCGGTTCTGGAGCCGGAAACATGGCTGTAAGGTCCGTTTCTGGAGCCGGAAATATGGCTGTAAGGTCCAGTTCTGAAGCCGAATCCATGGCTGCCGGGACCGGTTCTGGAGCAAGGACCATGGCTATTGGGGCCAGAACTGGGTCTGGAACCATGGCCCTTTGGGCTCGTGCTGCCAACCTGGCCTTGCGACTCCTTCCTTTAGGAGCCGTTTGGAGGCTCCGTGGACCTCCAAAGGCCAGACGAGTAACAGCGAATGGCTCCTGGACTGTAGCAAACACTGGGTGAGAAGCAGGGGCTGACGCCAGACGGACCACACCGATGCGTGTGGTATCAAAACGGGAGTTGGGAGGCCTGGGGCTGTCAGGCAAGGGATAACACACCGTGAGAAAATCCAAAATCCTGCCCGATAAGAATTTAACCAAGCCTGGCTTCTCCATAGTAATCCGGCGTGCCTCTGCCAGAACAGCCTCTCGCTACTGAACCCTGGACGCTCCCAACCATCGATACGAGCAGTCATCCAAAGCAAAGGAAAACTCCAATAGCTCCTGCTCAAAAGGATCTGCTGGGCCCATATTTTGGTCGGGTTGTAATGTTACGGTGGCTGTTACGGTGTGCAGGAAGCAGGACCCAAATGCAGATTAGAGTAACAATAATTCCTTTATTTCAAGGCTAGATATAGGCTACACAAAGACAGCACGGAACACTCACCGATGAACTGGTCATAACACAAGACAACCTGACAAAGAGAGACAGAAAACCCAGAACTTAAATACACCCAGGACTAATCACATAAACACGAGACAGGTGAGGAGGGAGGAGAAAACACAGAGGTACCAGGTGAACACAATCGGGTAATCGGGGAGGGAAACAGACAGAAAGCAAACAGGCAGGAAACGGGGGTGAACACTTTACAAAATAAAACAGGAAACCCAAAGACAGAAAAAGACAAGAAAAACACCAACACAGACAGATCCTAACACAGTTGCTCCGATCAGATCGGTCTCCTCCATTTTGTAGATTATGTACGACTTTTGAATCCACATAAACACATCGGCAAAATCCGGCTTACTTTGAGCATGTGTTTTAAACAGTTTAATCCCTTTGTGAATTGTTTCCACTTGTGCCGTCCTTTCATTTCTTCATACAGCGGGAATCCAAATGAATTAATCCTGAGTCCAATAACCATCAGTCACTCCAATAGTGCTCCTTAATTACGCTTTCATCATCCTTTAACAAAATACTTCACATTCATCCAGTTTGTGACAGTAGTTGTAGCATTTTTTAGACTTTTAAACTTTAATTACCGCTGTTGCCCCCCCTTGTGTGTGTGTGGGGGGGGGGGCGCAACTATCATTTGGGGGGGCTCTTGGGAAAAAAGGTTGGGAACCACTGCTTTAGAGGATCTATTAATGCTCATTTTTAATCAATACGTAGGCCTAATAGAAAGCTTAGTATTTATTTCAAGAATATTTATTATATAATATAATATTTATATACCTTATTATCAGGCTGTACCAAGAAGTCAGTCAAGTCGCTTCAGCTGATTCAAAATGCTGCAGCTCGTGTACTAACCAGAGTTAGGAAAAGGGACCACATTACTCCTGTTCTGGCTGCCTTACACTGGCTCCCTATAGAACACAGGATATAATTTAACATTCTTCTTCTCGCCTACAAAGCCCTTAATGGGCAGGCGCCATCTTACCTTAAAGAACTCATTATACCCTACTGTCCTACTAGGGCATTGCGTTCCAAGAATGCAGGGTTGTTGGTTGTTCCTAGAGTCTCTAAAAGTACAATGGGAGCCAGAGCCTTTTCTTATCAAGCTCCACATTTGTGGAATCAGCTTCCAGTTTGTGTTCGGGCGGCAGACACCCTATCCGTTTTTAAGAGTGCGCTTAAGACCTTCCTTTTTGATAAAGCTTATAGTTAGGGCTGATTAGATTCAGCCCCTAGTTTTGCTGATATAGGCTTAGTTTGTCGGGGGACATCTTACTTCTTCCTTCTATCTGTCTATACCTGTGTACTCTCATGTTCCGATTAACCCAGCTTCCCCAAATTTCTTTCTTTTTGGTGTCTATATACGCCGGGATCCGGAGTCATGGACGATCCTGCGGTCCTGTGTCCTGCATCGCGAGCCCTGGATCTTGAGTCGTGGCTGTGGTCCTGGATCATAGGTCCTGGATGGATATCCTCGTGGATTCATCTTCCTATTATACACACATGCATTTCCAAACATTTGGACTACCTATGTTTCAAATGTATTATCTTTTCAATTTACACACGGCATCTATTGCACATCTGTCCGTCCTGGGAGAGGGATCCCTCCTCTGTTGCTCTCCCTGAGGTTTCTCCCATTTTTCCCTTTAAACACTGGGTTTTCTCCGGAAGTTTTTCCTTATACGATATGAGGGTCTAAGGACAGAGGGTGTCGTATTGTCATACTGATATTCTGTACAAACTGTGAAGTCCACTGAGACAAATGTAACATTTGTGATATTGGGCTATATAAATAAACATTGATTGATTGATTGAATACTATTAAAGCTGTTGAATTAAACAAAAATGATAGCTTTACATACTGTACGTTATTGCTGGCCGATTCATCAAATGTAATATTTATTTACGATTTTGGCTCCAGATGATTATGAAAGTAAGCATTCCATTTGTAATTATGCTGTCAGTGTTATAGATCCAACCATTGTGTATATGATTAGATTGTTAACAATAGAATAACATTCTTTATATATCTAGTCTTCTTATTTTGCTCTCCTAAATGCAAAAGGTTTTCCAAAGTCAATAAGTAGGCCTTAAATAATCATGTTAAAAGTATAGACCAAAATAGCCAGACCTACTTCCTTGTTTTTTTTATTTAAGAGGGGTAAAAAAGAAGGGAAAAGTAGCATTTCAGATAATAACACTCTGGTCGTTCATCTGGTGCTGCAAACCTGAAGTCACTTTAGGTTTGTGTCAAAGGTAATGAGGTGTGTGTCCTGCTGCCTCAATGTGTTAACACCTGTTCCATCTGTCTACTCCTGCATCTCCTCTTTGTCCTCAACACTTCTTTACAAATGGAGGAAATAAGATTCAACACTGAGTATTAGAGCAGAATGAAAATCTCAAAGGTTTTAATTGATATAAATGTCTGTAAAGTTACGATGAACTTTATGAACATGATAGTGATGGAGCTTATGGCCTGGTTTTTTTTGTTGGCGTCCTACTTAGGTAAATCACCAGCGTGTTTATCATCATTCAAATGAATCACTCTGCAGCAAAGATGACAAATGTTTCATGTTCTCGGTTTCAAGAAATGTAGGAGGAAAAGGGTCTCTATTTATAATATTCAATAAAAAAGTTTCCCAGGCACATGATTTCCCTGCCATTGTTCAAAACATTAATCAACATACCAGTTAGAGTATTGGGAATCTAAATGCACCTTCACTAAATTCCAGATACTGGCCTCATACCTCATTAGCAGCAGATGGCAAGTGTTTCATAAACATAATTTCTTCTCCCTTTCATCAATTTTAAAGCTGTCAAATCTCAGATAATTGTTGATATTTAGTGTCAGCGATTTATGTACAGACTGATAAAACCAAAAACGACAGAAGAACGTTTTTGTGACAATAATCAATCATCTCTTTTTGACTTTTACCTATTGCGTATTAGACTGTGTGTTTTGTTTAGAAACGAGCATCTGTACAGCGCTCCTGAGAATGCCTTCTGTAATCCAGCTCTCAGCACGGCCACACAAATCCTTCTCACCTTTCCTTACCTAAGCAGTCTCCCACCTCCTCCCTGCCACCATCCAACCTCATCTGCCGCCAACCCTCAGCAGCCCCCCTCAGCCTCTAAGATGTATTATTCATCCACGAAAAATAATATATTCCAAATAGGCAAACAAACCTGTTAATTAGCCTATTCATACCCTACACCGACACAGTGACAGAAAAGTAAAATTAATATTCTCCTCATCAATAACAAGAGGCTAAAGAGGACGACAAGATTATGACTGCATAATAAACGATTGACAACTAGACGCGCTGAGAGCAAGAATATACATTAAACATGCACAAGCTCATCATTCACAGGTATACCTGCAATAAGTGGCCTCTTCGGTGGGTTCATACATCTAATGGGAATAAGTCATTACACCTCAGTGAATGTCAAGAGGCTGGTAACTCAACCATTAGCAGGGCCGCCGACAGCCCACACACTGAACGCAAGAGAGGGCATCGGCATACTGCACGGCTATTAGTCACTCTGTCACACCGTGAGAAGACCTACAGGAGGCACTGTGATAGGTGCTTGTCTCTTAGATAAGGGAGACTGGGGGGGAAGCGGGTATGCACATATGTAGCAGACAAACACACGTAAATAGACATACACACACACACACACACACACTCTATGCACACACTACTGACTGCAGACAGTGTCTAGGCACTAGGCAGTGGTACTTAGATCTTATTCAGCTTTCATTTTTTTTGGTAATAAAGTACAAAATAATTACTAAAAACCAAATGTACTCAGTGTGTGCATGTTCCTAATAATATATACTCTATCACTGGATTATATTTAAATTTTGCAGCTGGTTAAAAGTGAAGATAATATTACTAACTTGTTATCAATGTAACTAAATCTATAATATATATATCTATCATAATTCTTAAATGTTTTATATTTTGTACTCATAATAAGAACATACAAAGTAACTGCTAACTAAAACCATCACATAAATGTTGAGGAGTAAAAAGTACAATACTTGAATTAATTAGCATAACATGGATAAAAATAATTGTAAGTACATCAAAATTGTACTTTTTTTAAGTGAGCGTTTGATTCACTACTTTCATTTTTTTCAACATATTACATCATTTTGTATTTCTTCCAAAAAAAGAATGAAAAACATATATAAACATAAAAAGTGGATGAAAGTTGGTTGTCATCACATATTATATTGGATCTCCACTCACACAAGCATCTACATACTTGCAAAATTGTACTTAAGTATAGTACCTGAGTAAATATACTTAGTTACTTTACAATATTGTATATTAGGCAGAACCTCACGTCATAGTGCAAAAAACACTGTGTGTAAACACTACACTCTTAAACCGTGCTTTCAAGCTTACAACCGGTTACACACAGCTGAGACACTCTTACACAAACATGTGGGTGCTTACACACTTAGTCCCACACAAATACTCACACAGGCCTAAAAAGTCAATACCTGTCACACAAGCACAATCATAGCCCTCTTCAGGCCCATCCACCTCCATTTGCCTCAGACACATCACAAGTAGGCGATTGAGTGAATGAGAGGTGGGCTGAAAGAGCCAGTGGGCTTGAAAAGAAACAGAGTGGGCAAGGAAAAGGAGCCGAGAGAGGCAGGAAGAGCACGTAGATTACAGCGGAATAAAGGAGAAACAAGAAAGACAAAGACAAAGGAAACACGGCTTTGTGTTCTTCACCCGTTTGACTCGCTTCTGCTCTTTGACTTACAAGAGGGGCTTTTTCTCTAATACACACCGTATATTGTTAGTAAACAGTCAGTAGGGGAAAAAAGCAGTGAGAGTTCTTATTTTAGGCCGAGAGAAACCAATCAATATTATGTGTGTAGGCTCCTGCCAATCTCTATCAACAGAAGTATGTTTGAGTACAGGTAAACCAGCATCCACAGGCAACAACTAAAGGGTAGATAAACGGATAAGAAAGCATTTGAGTTTGTTTCAAACTAATATGTTCGACTCACTAGGAATACTTCTTATCAATCTTAAAGTAATGAATTCAAGACAATCAGTTGAATTGACAAAATAAACCAATTGTGAAAAGAAAAAGTTTATGCACAGAAAGACTGGGCTTGCATCGCACTCATCTTTCATTTGATTGTTACCATATATATCTTTGTGAGCTGCAGAGCCCTTATGTGGCTGTAGGTGAAATAATCTTCATTAATAAAGATAAAGATTAGTGTTTTTTTAGACAGGTCAAATAAAATACCTGCTGTGATCCAACCCAGTCTCACGGCATTTCGTGTTCACCAACACGATTTTTAATCTATTGATTCGTGTTCACCAACACGATTTGCCCCTTTTTTTCGTGTTGCACAGCACGATTTTAAAAGCAATGTATTTCTACTGCCTGCAGCACGTCTTTTTCTCCGGTCGGGTCGAGGAAGACCGGAAGCTGTTGTGGTCATAAAAAACATGTTCTTACTCAATATCAAGCCACATTTATTGCTTTTATATTAAATCGTATAATTTCGGACATTTGTTGTGAGGAAATAAATGGGGCTCAGAGCCTCAGAATACGGAAATCTGTATTTAAAAAAAAATTGTTCCTTCTAATTCGATATTCTTTTCAAAATAATACACTGTTATTTACTCACCAATAACACACAATTATCCTTGCTTTTATTTATTGGTTTAATTCCATAATCTCGGGCTTTTTTGGCGTCCGTCAGGAACTGAATTTCAAAATAAAAATAACCGGAAACAGACGTATAAGGGACATTTCGAGCATCATTGCGATTGTCAACATTTCTGAGTTTAGGATGGCCGAAGACACTACACTACCCATAATCCCCAGCTATCGTTTAGGACTACAGTCCCCGTAAGGTTACGCAGAGCGTTCAAACAGCTGTGTGAAATGGAATGAAACCACGCCAGACTATCCAAAACTGGAATCGAACGCCCCCCCAGAACTACGCATGCTGGCTATTGTGTTTCGCAAAATGTTCTATGGGACGTCTCTACTGAACGTTTTCGTTTTTCCCACAATTAGAAGTTGCCAGTATTAAACACATTGGTGTTACAAATGTAAAACATATAATTAATAAATGGGTGAAAATCGCTTGTGTCCATAATGCGCAGCATTAATACCCACATGACAGCTCATTGTTACTTTGTATTTTATTTGAGTTACTTTGCAGATTCTGATTAATGATGTGAAATATAAACAACTCTTAAATCAGACTTTAGTTACACCTGAGTAAAATTCAGGTACGGTGATTGTCAAGTGCCAACAATCAGGAGAGATATTTGATAGTTGGTGCTTGAGAAGACTAAACATGTATCTGCAATTGACATGAATGGAAACGAGTAATAAAGTATATTCATTACTCGTTATTCTCTACTAATAGTTAATTCAAGACTGTATATTATGGCTATTTGCACATCCGTTTCAAGATTTTCAAAGGTTTATTGACATATCATATACACAACTACGGTTGTAGTTATGCAATGAATGAAACACTTGGGTCACAGGTTCCTCAACAGTGCATTACAAGACATCTATCAATATGTGTGTACCTCCACCATTAAACTGTCATATTCTGCACATTTCTTATTCTATCTACATACATAAGAGTATAATTCATATGTATAATATCAGTTAAAATAAGTGCTTCAACATAGTTAACATTGCAGGAAAGCAATATATTAGACGTTAAGTACTTTGTCAGGCTTAATATTTATCTGTAGATAGATACCCCCAAAGTTTTTTTCTTATTTAAAAGAAGACCTTAATCTGTTATTTAATGTTTAAATAAAGGTTAATTCATTGTTCTGCTTTGCACCTCCTCCTATTAATATCTTTGTACATTCTGCACTAAACTGTTTTATTGTAGAGATCACTTATAGTATCTTCTTGATTTTTTATATTCTATATTTATACTTTCCCCCTATGAAAGTATGTACTCTTAATATTTTTTTAATCAAATAAAACACAATAATTCAATAACGTGCTTTAACCACTAGGAAGTGCACACAAGGTACACACAGCCATAATAACTTTGTATTATTAGTGTAGGACACTTGTGTTTTCGTACAACATCTGAAGATGTGTAGT
This sequence comes from Gymnodraco acuticeps, assembly GCF_902827175.1. Taxonomy (NCBI): domain Eukaryota; kingdom Metazoa; phylum Chordata; class Actinopteri; order Perciformes; family Bathydraconidae; genus Gymnodraco; species Gymnodraco acuticeps. Next base: position 480,866 of record NW_022989996.1, read on the forward strand.
TTTATGCATGCTTTCACATAATTTTACAGCATATTGCTATACTATTTCAGACTCAGTATTTACATTCTTACATTCAAAGAAAATCAGTAATATCTTTAAAAACTACAGTCCTTTTATATCAGCTGTGCACCGTTATGGTGTAAATATAACCTATCTGTGAATTAGATCAAATGTAAAAGTCAGCCGAATTAGTGTTGATACTGCAAGGAGACGTATTGTGTGAAGAGAAATTGAAGATGTTGTTTAATTGTTGAATATATTTATGATCCACGTCAAGTATTCAGTTTCGGCGGCATTTTCTTAGTTTTTCCAAAGGTCTTCTCATCAGGGCTCTATAAATAAAGAACTACGGCAGATCTGTAATATACAATGCAGCCGAACCGTGTATTACAATGCCGTTATGTGATGACTTTCAAAGAGAAAAGCAAGAGCGCTCGGAATTAAGTATTATTTTATTCTTTTAAAATGTTTTCCGGATTTCATATCATATAAACACCAAATCCCAGCATGCATTGCGGCTAAAACATCCAATAAACGAGCTTAAAACCATAGCTGAGAATCTTGGGTAATCGCTCGAAATGCCTACGTCTGTTTCCGGTTATTTTTATTTTGAAATTCAGTTCCTGACGGACGCCAAAAAAGCCCAAGATTATGGAATATTAAACCAATAAATAAAAGCAAGGATAATTGTTGTGTTATATTGGTGAGTAAATAACAGTGTGTTATTTTGAAAAGAATACAAATTAGAAGGAAAAAAAGATTTTTAAAAATACAGATTTCAGTATCCTGAGGCTCTGAGCCCCATTTATTTTCCTCACCAGACGGCAACAAATGTCCGAAATTATACGATTTAATATAAAAGCAATTAATTGTGGCTTGATATTGAGTAATGAACATGTTTTTATGAACCACACAGCTTCCGGTCTCCCACGACCCCGACCGGAGAAAAAGACGTGCTGCAGGCAGTAGAAATACATTGCTTTTAAAATTGTGCTGTGCAACACGAAAAAAGGGGCAAATCGTGTTGGTGAACACGAATCAATAGATTAAAAATCGTGTTGGTGAACACGAAATGCCGTGAGACTGGGTTGTGTGATCCCACTGCAGCAGCAAAGTGTGGCTTTCCATTTACACATAAGGCACAGCAGCGCAACTTTATGATTATTAAAAACATATTTTCCCTCGACATTTAACAACAACACTTAGGGGGAGCATTTACGTTGCTTCCGTGTCACTGCAAAGGGCATCCCAAAATAAATTGGTCTGTGCTGATACACTTTATTTTTCGTCTTATTTGCATGTCCCTAAAGCTCCACAAATCAACTTATTTTTCTTTTTAAATCAATAAAAAAAGGGTCCTTCTATGGGTAACTAACTTGCAGCAGCTACATCTCAAGAAGAAAATGTCATGGTGTAAAGAGTTAAAATACATTTGGACACAGGAAGTGGACATGTTGATGGTGACAGGGGGATATGCTAAAGAGTTCAGTCGTGGCAGCTTTGAAAAAATCACAGCTTAACAAAATCATGCTCATGGAGTGTGGCTACCTCATTGATGAGGAACTGCAGTTGAAGAACAGCTGATCCACTCTCATGCTGACAGTAGCAGTCCACTCCGGGTCGTCCCAGTCTGATGACATCACAGAGTCAAGGAAATGTACACAACAAAGTTGAAGGCAAAAACAGAACACATGTATGTGTTAGTGATTGATGTGCACGGAAAGTGAGAGACAACATATTCAACACTTTAAGTACATTGCACCAGAGGCTAAAGAAGTTCTCAGATCTTAAGTAAAAGTTTTTTTAACAAGTATAAGCATATAAATATAATTTGTTGCAGTAAAGTTGTAGATAACTTTAATGAGGTTTTATACTGCCACATATCTTAATCGTTTGATAGTATGTCATCATTCATTAGTTGATTACTAATATAAAACTGCAAAGTAAGTAGTCATCTAGTCAAATAAATGTAGTGAGTAAAAGGTACACTAATTGCTTCTAAATTGTAGCAGAATTGAAGTATGAAGTAACATGAAATGGAAATACTCAGGGAAAGATGTTTGTGTTGAATGAGAATGAGCATGCACCAACTGTGGCACATAGTCTTGTATCAGCAGCCAGGTGGTATACATTCAAATCCAGTCATAATGGAAGTCTGGATTTTGAAAAGTTGCATTGAGATGCTTGAGGATCGCTGACACCTCTACTGGGCCTCTCTTACACCTCGGGAAATCAAGTTTGGAGTGAAACATCTGTGCAAAAACTGGTGAGGAGGAAAACAGGTCTGCGCCTGGCTCTGTACTTCACATCTACGAAGGCTTCCAGGAAATGATTCTTGTTTATTTTCCTCCAATTGTCAGAAGAGAACACCTTTCAAATAGCCAATGTACTTTTTTCAATTTGTTACATTTTAAAAAGGTGAAGCCCTTATGGCAGAGGTTTTGATTGATAGACGTGGTGATTGAGAGATTATCAGACAATACTAAAGCATCCAAAGCTTAAAGGAGCCCTATTATGCTCATTTCAGGTTTTCATATTTGTATGTTGTGCCTCTACTGTGGACATGTTTACATGCATTCATGTTCAAAAAGCTCTTTATTTCCTCATACTTCTGCAGCACCTCTTTTCACCCTATGTCTGAAAGCAGAAGCCCAGTTTGCCTCCTATTGGTTTAACTGGCCAGCTCTGTTGTGAATGGTCAACTGCTTCGAGATGTTCCTGCTCCTTAGCCTATCAAATATAATGTGTTGAAGTGCTAACCAATAAAAGCGTGAGTGGTACATAGTGATGTCACAATGTTAGGGTATAGTGTCAGGCTGGGGGGGGAGTGTGTGGGAGAGAAACTTCCCTCTGTAGGGAACTTTGGGATTTCAGTCATGCATCAAAACCTATATAACACACTATGTGAAAACCCTTATTTCCAACATGATGCCAACGAGTTAGCAATCTTAGAAAACACAATCAAAAAGCATGTGACTACAATTCAAAAAATACAGCAAAACCAGGGCAGCTTTAATTGCAAGATCATTGCAAATTGGATCTAATCATCTTAAAACCCTGTTCCAAAGCCCCTCTCATATTTTAAAGACTTAATATGTAGCAAGTGACTCAACGTAAAATAAGGAACTTCTGGCTACAACATTCACCTTGGCGAACGCACACTGTCCCTGGTATTATAGTTATGCTGAGTATGGACCATTGTATCTGACAATACAATATTCAGGAGCATACTCATTGAGTTATTGTACATAATGTACTGGCAGCAGTCCTACCCTCCTTCGGAATGTATTACTGCCAACAGTGAGTTTGAGGAGATGTTGTTCATAAATACAGAATAATGTTTTGCATCATTTGCAGTTTCCTAAAGGTATAGCTGTCAACTGTGCCAGCAGAACATGCATAATGGGAAATGACAGCGTATCAATGATTACAAGGGAAGTTTCCTGAGAGAAAAGTCGAAATGCCTAGTGCCGTGAAAAAGGGACTTGTGTTTGCATTTAGATATTATTTGAACAGCAATTCATTCACAGGCAAGTTATGTTCCAATATTATTCCAATACTAATACACCAATAATATATTGTAATATACATGTTAAATATTATAGTACAATATTCAAAATGTAACTTAATTTCCTATATCTATATATTTTATCTGATTTAATTTGATCTTTATTGGACATTATACTTTACCAATTTAGTTTATATAAATATCTTTATTGCATTTTAATTGCACATAGTTTAACTTTACATGTTTATATCAATAGTTTTGTTATAATCCTTCATTTATATGTTATGTATTTGTATTCTAGTCTTGAGAATTGACTGAATGTGGCAGTTTGGTTAATAACAGGTGTGGTTACCAGAGGAAGTCAAATCCCCAAGCGCATCCTTCAAAGCAGGTGGAAAGCAGCAGGCGGAGGATATGACACAACATGAAAGCAGAGCCAGTTGGATCTGGTACAGTAGCAGTTATTTAATCACTACATGTTCACAAGTCACTGTGCTGCCAGCAGAGCTCGGGTACAGCGCAGAAGCACATATGACCCATCCTACAAAGATCAAAATGACCGTATTATGTCTCGCAAATTGCCAACATTGTTCTTCTGTAAAACGGATGAGCCTAATAAAGTTAGAAAGTATTTATATTTCAATGAAAAAAAACTAATATTTTTCGTATATTCAAGACATTTTCCTCCTACAAAAAACGACCAAATAGGTTGATAGAGAGGCGAAGGCCCTCCCTTCCGGGGGACCTCCATGGGACCTTATTTCGGAAAAAAGTATGATTGAAGTCAATGGCGAGAGAAAGATCATCTTTCGATCCCGTTTGAATTGTGCCACGAATTACAAATATGATGTTTGTCAATTTAAAAGATAATTTTACAAGTCAAAAAATAAAAATGTGTCGTAAAACTGTGAAGTAACACTTTTTTTTGTGTAAACCGCTCAATTAACTACATCTCCCGTCTCGCACAACACCAAGACGGCCGTCACGTTGGCACATTTCACTTCTTTCTTTTAGAATGAGGCGAAGTATTAAACGAGGAGAAATCACTAGAAGTCGGGCATGTTGAGAACTGTACATACACAAAAGGGGAGTTAGTCGGGTTCCGTCTTGAGCCAGCATGCGGGACTGGGATTCTGGGATTTGTAGTCTTTCTAGTTGCGTATTTTTCATAGTCTTATATTTCAACAGTTTTACGACAAACTGTGACTTTTTTGACTTGGAAATTCTTTTTTTAAATGTTGACAAATATGTGTAATTTGTGGCACAATTCAAACGGGATCGAAAGATAATCGTTCTTCCCCATTGACTTCAATACATAATTTTTCTGAAATAAGGTAACACCATTTTCATCCCGGTTACACTTTTAATTTGCCCTGTACAATGGGCGCTGTAAGTGATGAAAATGGGGGATGTTGGCTTATCTGGCGCCCGCAGCTCAGAGCCAAAGTGAGAGTGAGCGTGAGAGCGAGCGAGGGAGAAAGGGAGGGTGCACCGGTACCAGCGCTGTTGTTATTAGCATCTGGTGCTAGCTGCTCTAACGGAGTGTTTAGATAGTTCACTTTAGTGTAAGTTATCTCAGTGGGTCTCAAACGTTTTGATCACAATTTATGTAAACACATATTTCCAAGGCACTCCTTTATAATTATTGGGATAAAACAGGTTTGAAATCATTCCAATGTATACTATATGTAAACCAGACATATCGTTTCAAACTGGAGAGATGCAAAAATATGCATAAATAAAATAGTAAACAATGAACAACAAAAGTAAAATAAGTTACATGTATTTGTTATTGGCTATGGTAGGTTATTGGTTATGCTCACATACTTATTTAATTATTCAAATGTGAACCGATCTTTTTCATATGGGTGTTTAGAGTTGTACTAGTCTCTAGTAATTATGCTTAAAGTGCACCAGATTGAAGCATTTTACTTTAAAATGTTAAAAAAATGTCTTCCCGGTATGCCTGAGAAGGCAGATATACTTGTTTTTCTCAACAAGAACTGTTTTTAAATGGGGGGGGGGGGGGGGGGGGGGGGGGGGGGGGGGGGGTTCCTTTAAAAGTTGGACTGTTGCACTGTTGTAGCTTCAGGGGTTCTCAGGTTACAGTTACATAGCAGTGAATATAAACAGACTGATTAATGTGAATATTACTGTAAACTAACCTGTGTAAAAGTTTCTCGAATAAATGTAATTTTGTATCAATGTATCATTTGTTACCCTGCCCTCAAATAATCGGAATTGAGAACCGTTAAGAACCGGAATCGAAAAGTAGAATCGGAATCGGAATCAGAATCGTGGAAATTCAAACGATACCCAACCCTACAAATAACCCTCTCTGGAAAATCCTAAATTGTAGAATAGTTTGGAAATTAAAATGCTTTTTGACTAGATTTCTGGCGAGAAGTGTATGTTGTACTTTTAGAATCCACGTCCAGTGGATGTGTAGGATCTATAGTTTGATATTACGAAGATGATTTGAGGTCTCGCCAGGAGAAAGTTAATATACTCAGGGCTGCACATAATTGGTGCAAAAAAAGAGCACCGGGTCATTTGAAAAAAGGCGCATTTGCGTACCAAATTGTAACTTTAGTCTAAGTTCAAACAGTTTGGTCACATTTATGTAAACACGTATTTCCAAGGCACTCCTTTATAATTATTGGGATAAACAGGTTTGAAATCATTCCAATGCATACTATAGGACAGTAACCAAAAATATCCTTTAAAACTGGAGAGATAAAAAAAATAAAAAAAAATAAATAAATAAATGTTAAGGTAAAATAAGATATGAATGAACAACACAAATAAAATAAGTTACATTAATTTATTATTGGCTATGGTAGGTTATTGGTTATGTTCACATACTTATTTGATTACATCCACTTGTCTGAGATGACAACAGAGACTTTCGACCCAAACCCAGCTGTTGACTTGTGGATGCAAGCAGCTAATCGCAGACTCAACCAGAGAGGAAGAAGTAGGCCTACATCATCAGCTACCATGTCTGACAGAGAGGAAGACAGTGAGGAGAACAGTCAGGAGGGAGTGATGACAGCTTGTAGGATTACTGCTCGTGCTAAGTTGTCTTGTGTTCACCTCTGCATGTGTTCTTGTGTTCACCTCTGCATGTGTGTTCTGTGTTCACCTCTGCATGTGTGTTCTGTGTTCACCTCTGCATGTGTATTCTGTGTTCACCTCTGCATGTGTGTTTTGTGTTCACCTCTGCATGTGTGTTCTGTGTTCACCTCTGCATGTGTGTTCTGTGTTCACCTCTGCATGTGTGTTCAGTGCCGTGTGTCTGGCAAATAAAGTCAAGACCCCCTCAAAAGTTACGGTTTATTTCATTTTAAGGATGAGCACCAAGCAACATCTCCAGGTGCTCCTTTGAGAACCAGGGCAAAAAAGTTATGTGCACCCCTGAATATACTACGTCTTTCCGCAGCATCCATGTAAAGTTGGCGTCAACCCTCACGGGGTGAAAACCAATTAATGTCGTGTAATTAACAAGGATAAACTGATGTGTTTTAGTGGATGAGTACGGCAGATATCACTGAAAAATCATTTGACAGTGAGGGGAATACGGTTTTATTATGAAAACTTCGAGACCGGAAATACTGTTTTCACCCCGTGGTGAGGGGTTGACGCTAACTTTACATGGACGCTGCCGCATATACACGTTCTCCTGGCGAGACCTCAAATCATCTTCGTAATATCTATCAAACTATAGATCCTACACATCCACTGGACGTAGATTCTAAAAGTACAATATACACTTCTCGCTAGAAATCTAATCAAAAAGCATTTGAATGGCCAAACTATCCTACAATTTAGGATTTTCCAGAGAGGTATATTTGTGAATATACGATTCCTCCGGAGCATTTGCAGTCAACAGTGAGCAATAGAGGTCGAAAACGTTCAAACGTGATTATAGGTCGTAATAAGCGCTTGAACAATCGACCTATTTGGTCATATGAGTTGGAGGACTTGTTGATTCAAGAAGCTGCCACTGAAGTAACCACTTTCTTTTAATTTATCTTTATATGTATCTTATTATAACACCTACTGTACTGTAATTAGGTTGTCTACTCCCTTAGATGTGTCTTATTTGTGTAATATCTTTTTTATTAATAAGTTGCTTACCTCTTTACTAAATATGTTAGTCTATTCTTTTATTTTACCTTTTAATTCCTCCGTCTACTTTGCTGCAACAGTGTAAGTTGCCCCTGCTGTGGGTCACTAAAGGATTTCTGATTATTTCAGTTACCTGTTATTTACCCGTGTTTCCTCACTTGGCTTCAACAGCTACCCACACCTTGCAAAACAGCCCGGGGCAACAGGATTGTGTAACATTTATTGAGTAATCAATATTTCACTTCAGTTGTCGGACACAGCAGAACAAAATTGAGAGGGAGAACAGAATGTGTGTTCAGTTTGAATGAAACACGATATGAGTAATGATAGAGAGTAGGAGGCTACGGAACGGAGGTTTAACCTGCTACGTGGCTGAAAGGAGGAGGAAGAAAAAGACATGTAGCTGCTCTCCTGTTGTTTTGGATTTTTGGTGTGGACACAGATGTTTTTTGAAGCAGGATATTTTCACATGTTAATAATATTTCAGATCTGTCTATGTCAGTTGGACCAGCATATCAAGTTATAATATAATCTTGCAATATTATTGTATTATAACAAATATTAGAATTGTATTCTTATTATATTACATATATATTGTAAAACCACTGATTTCTATATATTTATTGTTGTTATATGTTGTACAGTACAGTGTGCACATGTGTTCTTTTAATACTTATGTTTATATAAAATACTTTTTTCAACTAATCTTTTATTGCACCATTTACTTCAACTTCTTATGTTTATATCACAATTTGTATTTTATTTATTTTTTAAAACGGTGCACTGAACTTAAATTCCCCCCCAAGACATAAATAAAGTATACGCATTCCCGGTTATTGCTAAATGACAGAAAGTATAAATCTTGATTCTGAACAGTGTGTTCAGCAATGTTTGACATATTGCAGATATGACGGAGAAGTCAATCAGAAAGCCAACAGATTGATAGTATGCAGAGTGAGCACATCTCATTTCACAATGTAGTGTGAGAGCATCGGTGCAGAAACAACCAGACAGTCTTGCTAGACTGACTTATCTACAGCAGCAGCTGCAGCCATGCACTCTGATATGTGGATGTTTTGAACCAGGCTACAGATCTCAGGTGCACTGAGGAGGGAAAGACTCCAGACAGCTCATGACCTTAGGCAAAAGTTCACTTTCAGTCCATAAAATTCTTCACTTTTGTAAAAACAAAATCCAAAAAAGAAAGGTAGAAGTATTTTTTTTATTGCTGTACTGAAGACTTTTTCTGGGTGCATTCTGGATTGTTCTGGAGATCGAATACTGTATATTGGTTGTGCATTTTACATTTACAATATACTGTGTGATGGAACAATCACTGATATTCTGAAGTCAGACTGAAGCACTCCTTTACACATGGAGCTGCTGGGATGCAAGTCAAATTTCTGACTTGATCTGACCATTAAAGTATTATCATATCGTATATCTTTAGTGCTTTCAGAAATAATTTTCAAGTTAAACATTTTCAAGTTACTTATTTGAAAATGTAGAAAGTCCATTATCTTTGTAATACATTGAACAAGGAAATGGACAATATGTTGGCATTTATTGTAACATATCTATCTATAGGCTTTGTTAGTGCCCAGTGCCACACATTGTGTTATTTTAGTATATATATATTACATTTAATCCTTAACAACTTCCTCATGCAATTACCAACAGCACAATGGCTGGTTTATGGTCAAAGCTACCTTGATAACCCCCTGGACGGTTGTGCTAAAGCCACGATCTTGTATTTGTTTCACGTTTGCTGGGAAAAGAGATTTGTCAAGAGCTAGTTTGTAAGTGTCACACTTTAATACTGTGATGAGATAAGGGGACAGGTCTGAATGCATGTGTCTGATCAGGTTTATTTACAGAATCGTACAGAAATTAAGTAGTTGTTACCAACACCAATAACATTCCACCAATCTTGATAGCCATATGGATACCATATAAATGCTTGATTTCTATTGTAATATCAGCATCAAATGATTTTAACTCAGTATGACCTGCCACCACTTTGCTGGGAAATAAAAAGTAAAACATTTTCATTTCATTCAAACCTTTATTTAGACAGATAAATCCCATTGATATCATTGATCTCTTTTCAAGGGAGACATGTTTTTTCCCATTGATGTAAGCCCCCGTGCTCTGCCTGTCCTTTTTTTCTCACTTCGATCTCCCAAATCTACAATCAGCGGGGGGGGTTTGTCCAACACAAATATTCAAGTCCACTTGGAGTAGGGAGGCCTTTTGTGCTTGTGCGCCCACGTCGAGGCGCCACACAGAGAAAATCAGTTTGGACCTGTAGTGATACAATGAGCTCGGGCAACAGGCCTGTCCATCAGTCAAGCAGTGTGTTCTTTTTGCTTGCAATACTCACACACTGGGGGATTGTAGCACAAAAGGCTTGAATAAAATCATTGCAAGGAGTGTTTTACAAAAGTATGTCGTATTTTCGTTATTTAAATGTCTTCTTACAAAGCTCCTCAGTCCCGTAACAGTTGTAGCAGTTTAAAGTTGGTTATATCATTGTTCTGTTGTTCAGAGCTGTGGAAGGAATGAGTCTTAAACCACATTTTAAACACTTCTGGGTTCCCTCGCCTTGACATCAATGTTTTTTAAAATATATTCACATTTTGTTCTTCGACATAACATACGTCAGTTAATTACCGACATTGAATGTCTAAAGCTTTTACATATCTTAAAACAGGTTGCTAAGTGGCTAGAAGAGGAGTACTAGATGTCATCACGCCAATACACAAGTACGGCCTTTGGAAATCATGTTACTGTAGTTCGGTATTAGCCTGATGCTAATTTTCTTCTAGCTGCACTACTAGTCACTTTTCATAAAAGCAGTTTTAATATATGGAGATTATCCTGTTGATCAAGATGTGTAGATCATAAGGCGTTTATTTGCCACAGATCTTTTTTTTCTGCAATATTCCTTAATCCAATGGAAAAATCCATTGCTTTTTTGTCGAGGGACCATTGCAATACTACAACAATATCACCACTGCATCATGGAGAACTTGCACCAGGGTTAAAAATATCCAGGTTGCAACAAGCCTAAGATGTTCTGAAGTTTGCAGAGTATTATGTTTATCTGTGTTTCTGAAGATATATATTCTATAGTATGCTATGTTGTCTTGCTCTGGCCTGATTCTTGTTTGTTTCAACAAAGGAAACAGGGAAGTTCAAGCAGATCAGCACTGTGGCCAAAGAAACCCTGGGGCGAAATCACTTCAAATGCAATGAGTCTCTGAATCAGTCACTCAAGAAGGGGGCACTGATGTGTGTGTGTTTGTAGTGTGTGTGGTGTGTGTGTGTGTGTGTGTGTGTGTGTGTGTGTGTGTGTGTGTGTGTGATGTGTGTGTGTGTGTGTGTGTGTGTGTGTGTGTGTGTGTGTGTGTGTGTGTGTGTGTTGTGTGCATGTGCGTGTGCATGTGCGTGTGCTTGATTCAAGGGCAGACTTAAAGGGAATGGTTGGCGACAGACCCAAATCATCTCTCTGACAGTCTGGATCATTCTCTCCCTGATAGGCAAGCCTTTGCACACATCCCATTCAAATTCACATCACATTGGGGCCGCATCAAAACACATAATATGCTGTCAAAAGCACAAAGCTGATGTGAGGGTGAAGTCGCCTACATCCATACAGAAGACAAAAACTATTGCTGCCGGCTGACAAGAAACAACGTAGAAATTAAAAATTAGAAATTGTTGGACCTGCTTGTTGCAATTGGTGATTGCTCCATTTAAAACCAGTGGGGGACAGCCAATAAATGACATGAATGGACAATTATAATACTGAAATGTGGCTTTGTATGCACAATTGCTTGTTTAAACTACGGTTTTATCTCCCGCAAGATATCCTTAAAGTAATACAGTTGTAACATATAAAGCTTCACAAGATTTAGAAGTGTTGGTACAGTATAACCAGATTGGTGAGCTTTAAAGAAAACACAGCATGGGATAGCATGTCATGTCAAAAGGATAACTGTGATGTGCATGTGTAAGTGTAACGAGCCATGTCCAGCATTGTTGGTCAACTACCTCTGCTTACCTTATCAACAACAACTACAACTTTAGATTATTTATCACCAGCTTACCCTGCTGTGGATCAAAACATAATTTGGTTCATATCAAAATAAACACCAATACTGAGTGTGTAATATTCTCAGCAGGAAATACGAACACATAAAGTAAGGTCACCGTTAGAAACAATGGAAATGTTGTTTGTCCTATGCATTAATTACTTGTTGAACATTTAAGCAAACATGGATTAATGAGGAATGGAACATCAGCTACTTAAGAGGGCTCTCACCTACATGATATTTGATGAGCAAACACCAGAACAAAGCATATTGAGCTTTGTACAATCTTATACTTACATTTGATATACAGTATATCAGACGTGGAGACATCACACCAAGCACTTCATTTTGGTCAGCTTGTTTTTACAGTCATGAATAACTGCTGGGTGAGCATGGGTTTTCTTAATCACAAAATAATCAAACCTGAGGGTCGATTTTTATCTAGAGTTGGTTCAAATGAAATGTACACTCCTTACAAGCTGTACTTGTCTTTCAGTTTGGAGAAGGCTTCGGATAGATGGCAATGTTCACTGCCTCACTGCGCTTTGAAGATAGACCTTCGGGAACTCTAATGAGCAGTAAATTGCTATTTCAGACACATACCAATCCTAATTTTAGTTTCACTCACAGGTTTAGCATACAGGAGGCACACATATTTGCAAGTAGATTTGCATCACCCACCAGCAGAAAAAACAACAATTGTATACAACTTAGTGCTTGGACAAACATTACTAGTATTAGCATAGGGAACAGTTATGTTTGCACCCTGGTTGGAGGCTTTAATTGTAATCAATTATCAAATGCATCATCCCAGAACACACAATATGTTCAGGCACAGCCTATGACTGTATTGTGAGCAGCTAAGGCCTTGGATTCAGGGAATCGAGCATTATTCACACTAAATGTTACTTGAGAAAACTATTATGTTTTGCCAAATACAGTGGTTAGTCCTCAACCTAAAACATATTTAAGCCTGGCAACTGGGTTGAATAAAACAATGAAAAAATAAATGATACTTGATATGATAGCATGTCCTGAAAATGAATAATGCTGTTTCTTTATTTCCACTTCTTCTACAAGGGTTATCAACCTGTAAGGAGGGTTATTGTGGACAGGGACAATGTGGCTTACAGTCTTATCTAACGATCAATGTTTAGCCAAGACGTGTCTATTTAACACCCCTTAAGTGGCTTGTTTCACAATAACTCAGCTTAAAACAATAACAAGTCAGAAGGAGACCAAGCCAAGGTTAAAATCATTTTTGTCTGACATATCAGCAAGTGACAGTTGTCAATTCAGCCGAAAATTATAATCCTATCAGGGACCCTGAATTTTATTATTTTATTGATAATCTGTGCAGTAGTCATCAGAACTGGTAATTTGCATTAACTAAAGCCAGTTGCTAAACAACACCTGTCAGTTATGTAGACACTTGCCACTAAATAATTGAGAGGAACAAGCAGACTTTTGTTTTTAAAGAGATACATTGTAATATATAGATTTCAATAATGTTGGGGTCTTTATGGAGCCAGTTACACTGCAGTTTAATGCTCAACCAAAAGGTACCAACTATTTCCAGATTTTAGATGCATCTTTTTTTAATATTATATACTCATTCTCACAAACTTTACTTCACAAAACTGAAACAAATGCCAGCCCACAGCTCTGCTCGAGTCCCTGTCAAGCATATACAAGCTATAAATATGCGATGACGTTAATGTCGATGACTAAGTGTACTAAAGGAACAACCCTTCAACACTGTTGTGGCACTAACTGAATGAGATTATGAGTCCAACGGCATGCTAGTGACATCAGTCTCATTAAAGAGGCGGTAGTTGGAAAGCAATGCAGGCAGAGACCGATGTTGAGGATGGGACAGCGTTGATTCAGTATTAATGTTGACCCTGTAACCAGAGATGGTAACATGACTAAGTATGCTCTGTCTTTGGGGCTGAAGACAGCCATGTTTAATCTGCAGTGTCTGGTTTGCTTTCAATACCTGACAACTGAATTACAGTCACCTTGTATTATCATCTTGTTCTTTAACCTCCAAACCACTTTATTTATCTCCATTTAAAAACAGTGGGTGGAGAATTTGGTCAATTAAGGACACTACAATGCCTGGATTTAATGTATTAACAGTGTCCATAAAAATGGTGTATGTTCATATGCTCATACCATATGATACTAATGTATGAGATATGTCAGGGCAGGGTTTATTAATACGTGTGATCTATGCAAAAGTACCTTATGGATATGTAGTGTGATGTGATGGCTGGCAAAGTGTTTTCAGCCTTTAACACCTTGATTGGTGTAATCACACATGGAGCATGTGACTCACATGGAGCATGTGACAAACATGTCCCATGTGCACAATGTTCCTGTTTCAAGTGTGTCTCCTTTTGTGGAGTGTTTTGAACAAATCTCGGGCAGCATCTCACATTATGAGGTTGGAATGTCCATAAAGATAAAACATTTCCAGTAAATAAATTCTCCATTTGGTCCAATGACCAACCAAAATGCAGTATAATACATACAATCTTTTGATTGGATCTGATTGGCAAATAACCATTTTTGTGTTGAAAATCACAAACTGTGAACACCAAGTATACAAGGAGCTGAGATGTGTTGGTTAAGTACAGCAGAAAGAATAAATGATTGGGTGATTCAGTGATTGCAGTAGACAACTCCCATTACTTTTGCTAGACTGTGATTGCTGCCTATTCCTCTATGCAATTTAACTTAGAAGAAGGGCTAATAACCTGCAACTAATAATCAAGTAAAAGACATATTCACTGTATACATGTCTGCCCGTTTACTTCACAATCAAGTCTTGATATAATCTCTTGATTAGATAACGTTTGGATTTCCACAGCACTATGGTACAGACATATTTACTCATATATTTTTCCAAGTTTCCAAGATAATTACTGTTAATAGTTGTTTTTCCCTCAAATGTTTGTTAGTCAATGACAGGGGCCTGGATTAACCTGTCCTGAACTCCGATATCAGCATGTGTTTTTATTCATTACAACTCAAGTACTGCAGTGTGAGAGTCAACTCTTACACTCACCATTCAACATAATTCACATCAATATAGCACCGCCAGCATCACCAGCTACCGGTTTTTCTTTTGCAGAGGTGTCTTTGCTCTAATATCAGGCATCTGAGCTAATCAGCATCTCTATGGTGCCCTCACCTGAGCGCTCCCAGAGAATTGGCTGCAAGCGCACCAAAGCACTTTGAATTGCCTTGTGTTGAAAGGTGCTATATAAATAAACTTACCTTGCCTTGCAAGACGGAAGCCAGGCTTTAAAACACAGGAACCCCAGCATGTATTAAAGAAGCTATCATATTTCTCCCCAAGCAGTGATTTTAGTATTAATGGTTGGGTAGTTGTTCAAAGTGCTAACATTACAATTGGATCTTGATTAAAGCCATATAATTCCTCATCATCGCACAGCAGTGTGTTTTCTTTCTCCAATTGATCCCAATGTGAGAGCTTCTCATTTTAATTTGGCCTGCTATCCACTCATTCCGCTCCATCTCCCCCATCCACACTAACAATCTCCCCTTGATCCTGTGTGAATCACAATTACTCTTGCCCTACCTCTAGTGCTGCTTCTCCTCTGTTTGTGTGTGAATGAAGAGGGTGCATAATAACAGTTTTGTGTGTGTTAAATAATGCTGCTGAAGCAGTGGGACACAGCTGGGCAATTTAGATTTGAGTATAAACATCTCACAGCACAGTCGATACAGAACAAAGTGCGTGTGTGTGTGTGTGTGTGTGTGTGTGTGTGTGTGTGTGTGTGGTGTGTGTGTGTGTGTGTGTGTGTGTGTGTGTGTTGTGTGTGTTGTGTGTGTGTGTGTGTATGTGTGTGTGTGTGTGTGTGTGTGTGGGTGGCTGGCAGTTTGTGTTGGTACATACTGTATACAGCTCTGTACATTTGCACTGTTTTCTCAGTGGCAGCGTTGGCAGATAGTTCCACCACTTTGTGAAATAGACTTGATCTCTTATGTGCAGGTGATGCTCTAAAAAACGAGTCAGCACGATAAAATAAATACCACAAAAATATCAAATAAATGTAGATGTATGGTATGATCATCTTCGCTACAGGAAAAAAAAAAGTGTTTTGATGTTGTGCTACTGTTAACCGGCTGCCTGAGTGTATTCAAACAATTGTATTCATGGCAGAGATTCCGGCAGCAAGCATGATGTCATATACGTATGGTTGGGTGAAGTTCAAATTTGAACAGATACCCGTACCTGGAATGCGGGTAATGGTACTACATGGTCCCTCCTTTCTGTACTTTACTGAATTTAATTTCAGTTTTAATAGATAAGTCCAACATTCAAATGTTTAATTGTATATATAATAGGGTGACCAGACGTCCCCGTTTTCCGGGGACAGTCCCCGTTTGTATTGGCCTATCCCCGGTTGAAACTGTCCCCGGAAATGTCCACGTTTTTTAATACGTTAAAAACACATAGCAAGGTGAAATAAAACGTTTCATGTCAGGAAACACAGGGTAAACAGACTGTGGTCAAGCCAGCCCCCACTTCGGAAAACACACTCAAGCCAGCCCGCACGTTGTATTGCGGTGCGCGAATATGCATTACAGTAGAGGCCTGTAAAAACTGCCTTCAAAATAAAAGCGTTTACTTGGTCAATAACAAATATACCTAAAGAACACACCAAACATATTCATATACTGTACTGGAGATTAAATTAAGAAATATGTACTATATAATGTGATCAATAATAATTTAAAACAAACTACTAGGGATGCACGATAATTATCAGCCCGATAAACCCGATAACAGTATTAATAGCCCCGATAATATACAATATATTTTTTGGGTAAAAAAAAAGAAAAAAATACTGCGGTGTGGGTGGATTGGGATGAGGGGCGCTTGTTTTTCACTCGGCTCCTCCTGTTTTGCCAGTACTGTGGTATTAGTGGTTTAGGAAGAGGGGAGTTCTTCACAAATCCAGCGCTCCCTAACTCATGCCTGGCTGTGACGTAAATGGTATGCGGCCGTGAAGCCAGGACAGTAAACAAACATGTCGTCGGTAGTATGGACGTTGGAGCTATGTGCAACTCAAGGCATATGCTCGAACCGGAGCTGCCTGGACGCTGCAATCATGTTGCGCACTATCCGTGCTGAGTGTGCTGACTTTTCGTACAATGTCCCACTGTCTGGCTTCCTGCATAAAGTTAAGTGCTCGGCGCAGTTGTGGCGAAATGTCGCTCCTCTGTTTTCATTTAAACAGCTCCTTATATCCGTTAGCGCAGCTAGCTAGCACCAGATGCTAACAACAACAATGCACGTAAGGTCTCTCTCTCGGCTCGCTCGGGCCACACATACACACACCCTCCCGGTCCTCCAGATGGCCAGTCGGTGCCTGCCGGTGAGCGTGAAGTGTGGTCTTGCCACAAGCGCGGCGGCAGGAGCGGGGCTGTCAGCATCAGCTTGTAGATGTATACTCGATGCGCTCTGAAAACTACGGGGCGGCCAAGGAAAAAAATACACATGCGTTAATCGCGTTAAAATAATTAGTGGCGTACATTTTTTTAAATTATCGGTTATCGGTATCGGTCTTGAGAAGCAGGAAGTTATCGGTATCGGTTTCAAAAACCAATATCGTGCATCCCTACAAACTACGTATAACTACCACATTATAAGTGAGTGAATGTAAAATGTAAGTATACAGTTATGAAGACATATCGGACATTTCCACTTGGTGACTAATTTCAATGATGTTGACACCATCTCACAACACTCCTAAAATAACATTACTTTCTGAAGCACAATTTAAAATGTATGCTGTTTAAAAATCTCAAATTAGATCTATTGTCCATCTATATTTTGATAATTATTTAATGGAAACCGTCCATAATTAAAGAGTCACTCGAAGACAATCAAATACTTATTTCACTTCAGGGTGATAGCAGGAGACCCCATCTAGTCAATCAGAGAAAATCAGGAAAATCTGATGTAGAATTTCAAAATAAAATACCTTTGAAGTCTCATATATGAGCTATCGTCCTTCTGTTTGTATCCAACAGTTAAAATGTTCAAATTACATTGAACCAGAATTGTCCCCCTTTTTTCTTTAACAGTGAAGAAAATTGGATATGTTAATGATATATTGACCGCAAAACTCAAAATGTCCCCGGTTTTTAATTCTGGTCACCTTAATATATAATATTGTAATAATCAGGCTGGCTCTGCATTGCCCATTACAAATATTGCAGCAAACATTGTCTGAATAAAGAAGAGTCAATGTTAAGGCATTTGTGGGAAACTGCAGCTTGTCCAAAGATAAAAATATAATATATATAATATTTTTTTACCAAGGGGAAATAGTGTTTACTGTGGCTTGGAAGTACATTTGAATTTTATTTTGACTGCTATGGTACCAATTTATGTATCAATTTGTTGTTATACATGCTCGTTACACAGAGAGAGGACAACTGAAACTTTGTATTTTTGGTAGACTTTTAAATTATCCTAATGAATAAAAAAATGTTGTTGCAAGATAAATAAATCCATCTCCCCCAGAAGGCTAATGTCAACATAGTGGATAAGGCCTTTCCACACTCTTCCCACTGCTCTCCCCTGATGTGATAAAAGTGGAGAGAGAAGGCATCTGTCTTGCTCAGGCTCTCATAATTTAAATACATGTGTATGTAATTGGCTGTTTGACTGTTTCACATCATTGTGATTAAAATGCTGAAGCACATCTGCTCTCTGCCTGCCCTCGCTGCAAGTCCAAGGACAAACAGCCATTATTGAAAAAGGGTTGATGTGATTTTCATTGTTCCAGTCCGTTGTTTAGGGATTGTATGGAATGAAAATAGAAAAACAAATGGTGAACTAAATGTGATGAATTGTTTGTCCTGTGGTAGATAAATCTCCCATAGTGCACCGTTATTTTCCTTTATTAAACTTGGGGCTATTCATCATCTCACTGTAATTATACAATAATGAATCACTTGCCTTGCCATATGTTTTCATTTTCATCTATATCTAATTGTATGATTATTTTCATTATATTTGAACTGTTCTTTTAAAATCTTAGGTGAATCACTTTGATCCGATTAACATTTTCATGCCAGCCATTATTAATATTATGTATTTTCCCCAACATTCCTCTCTTAGTGAACCGAATAACAAGTTAATTATCATCCATGTGCAAATGACACTAGGATGATGCGAAACAGAAACATTTAGAAAATATTAATTAAATGTTCTCATACCCTATAATCTCTACTTCTGTCTCATATTAGAAAAAAGCACATTACATGGGGTATATAATCCTGTTCAGGCTAATTTTCCTGTTTCATATTTGTATGTTGTGTCTCTACTGTGATATGTTTCCATGCTCTACATTTCAAAAAGCTGCCTGTGCTGCAGCACCTCTTTTCACCCTCTGTCTGAAACCAGAGCCCAGTCTGCTCTGATTGGTTAGCTGGCCGGCTCTGTTATTGTGTCCCGCCCCTTAGCCTCTCAGGTACAATGTGTTGGAGCGGGGGGAGTGTGAGGGATTGGGATTTTAGCCTTTGCAGACCATTTGCATGCACTAAAACCTATATAACAAACTACAGGAAAGAGAAATCCCCTTCAAAAGGTGTATGGCAGAGAGACTAAAAGACTACAATGTTTGTTATTATAAAGGGAGAAACTTTTGATGTTCACTGCTAACTTTCTATAACTGAACTGACCCTGACTTCTTGCAGTTTCAGACATTTCACTACAATACAAATAACATTACAGTCTCCAGCAGACATTTTTGAACGTATTTTGAAAATAAATGATAGAAAAATGAATATCCATTCCATGCCAGTGGTTTGGTATCGTATGGACCACTGCTAAACAACACTGCCAAGAATGACTATTGTGTTCAAGCAATTAAACACACACACAGATAGCCAGGTTTCACACCATGTGTACACTCTTGGCTGCTTTGTAACGAGCCGCTCCTGAGTAATTAACCTGAAGATAACCTGCTTTGAGGCAATACAATTGGCGCTCCAGAAGCTGGAAACATGTCCGCAGTATAGGTCAAAGAAAATAATTGCAAGAGCACCAGACTGAAAAAGAGAGAGAGATAAGCCTGGGGTGAGTTGGTCCCCAAAATAATTGTGTAAAATGTCCAATATATAACAGCACAGTCTTCCACAAACAAATCAGCTCCTCAACCATGCACAAGCTGATCAGACATGGCTTGCTGCCCTGGACGTGAAACCCTCTATTAAGCAAGATTCCTAACAAAGCTTACCCAGGGGGAAAAAGCTGTTGCCTTTCATACCACAGAAAGTATTATTAGCAGTGCAAATCAGTATCAATATCACATGGTCAATTACAAATCTGCCAGCAAAAGCTCAGCATATATTTGTATAACATTATTTGTTAAACATAATATAACAACAGTGCAAAGATAGAGGAAATGTAAATTCTCCTAACAGGGCTACTTTAATATGAATTGCCACATGGGTGTGCACGTTCTGTGCCTGGGGGAAGCAGGGCTGAGCTTTTTGTAAAGTACAACAATGGCAAGCTCAGAAGGATGTTCTGCTCCAAAGAATTAAGTGCTGCTGTTACATGCCCCCATAGGTGAAGGTGCAACTGGTGAATCTAGGGACCTGCAGCCAATCACAGTCCATCTAGAGCAGGGTCTCCAACACGTCGATCGCGAGCTACCGGTTGCTCCGCTCGCGGTTCAAAGACTGTGTAGAAAAAATCCGACGACAATAAATGCACCTGAATCAGTCCGTGTCGCTGCGGCTCAGACACACATGGATTTATGTTTTTTTAAATACTCGCGTTAGCAGCATGTCAGGTTTTTGGTGGATTTAATCAAGTCTTGGATTGCAGAGTATGAATGTCCTCTTGCTATTTTCAGTTGATAAATACTTGTGTAAAGTTTGTGAAGGCAGGAGGAAAGCTTCCGCGATCACCGTCTCCTCTGTTCCTCCAAACCCCGCCCCCTCCCTGAAAATAATGGCTGATAGTGACCCGATAGAAACGTTATTATTCACTTAATCTGTTGTCTGCTGTGTGCAGACTCAAGTCATGTGTGTGATGCCACATTCAGGACCTTCAGTGTACTTTTTTTTAACAGAAGACCGTTGCTAGAAGCTGCAGCTAGACTGCAGAAGCATTCGTTTTTTGTTTTTGAGGATGGATCAATTTCACACACAAACAGTGGGGCAAAAAAGTGTTTAGTCAGCCACCAATTGTGCAAGTTCTCCCACTTAAAAAGATGAGAGGCCTGTAATTTTCATCCTAGGTATACCTCAACTATTGCGGCTTTCACACCAGCGCTTTTCCCTTTCTAGCTCCGAGCGGGAGCTTTTCTGGTTCAGCTCCGGTTTCCCTTTTCTGCTCCCGCTCTGTTCACACCGCCCAGAGCTGCCGCTGCTGCGTCATGACGTTACCGTTTACGTGCCTGCTTCATAAAATCCAAACCGCGCGGAAATCCCTCACATCGACAACAACAACAACAACAATGGCCGATTGTATTGAAGCGCTGTTCGCTTTGGTTATCCTCTTACGAAACGAAATGGAAGGCATCGGAACGTTACAAACATCACATGTTGTGAGAGACAGAATGGGGGGAAAGAATCCAGGAAATCACATTGTAGGATTTTTAATGAATGAATTGGTAAATTCCTCGGTAAAATTAGTATTTGGTCACCTACAAACAAACAAGATTTCTGGCTCTCACAGAACACCAGAAACAAAATTCTAGACCTGCACCAGGCTGGGAAGACTGAATCTGCAATAGATAAGCAGCTTGGTGTGAAGAAATCAACTGTGGGAGCAATTATTAGAAAATGGAAGACATACAAGACCACTGATAATCTCCCTCGATCTGGGGCTCCACACAAGATCTCACCCCGTGGGGTCAAAATGATCACAAGAACGGTGAGCAAAAATCCCAGAACCACACGGGGGGACCTAGTCAATGACCTGCAGAGAGCTGGGACCAAAGTAACAAAGGCTACCATCAGTAACACACTACGCCGCCAGGGACTCAAATCCTGCAGTGCCAGACGTGTCCCCCTGCTTAAGCCAGTACATGTCCAGGCCCGTCTGAAGTTTGCTAGAGCATTTAGATGATCCAGAAGAGGATTGGGAGAATGTCATATGGTCAGATGAAACCAAAATAGAACTTTTTGGTAAAAACTCAACTAGACGTGTTTAGAGGAGAAAGAATGCTGAGTTGCATCCAAAGAACACCATACCTACTGTGAAACATGGGGGTGGAAACATCATGCTTTGGGGCTGTTTTTCTGCAAAGGGACCAGGACGACTGATCCGTGTAAAGGAAAGAATGAATGGGGCCATGTATCGTGAGATTTTGAGTGACAACCTCCTTCCATCAGCAAGGGCATTGAAGATGAAACGTGGCTGGGTCTTTCAGCATGACAATGATCCCAAACACACCGCCCAGGTAACGAAGGAGTGGCTTCGTAAGAAGCATTTCAAGGTCCTGGAGTGGCCTAGCCAGTCTCCAGATCTCAACCCCATAGAAAATCTTTGGAGGGAGTTGAAAGTCCGTGTTGCCCAGCGACAGCCCCAAAACATCACTGCTCTAGAGGAGATCTGCATGGAGGAATGGGCCAAAATACCAGCAACAGTGTGTGAAGACTTACAGAAAACGTTTGACCTCTGTCATTGCCAACAAAGGGTATATAACAAAGTATTGAGATGAACTTTTGTTATTGACCATATACTTATTTTCCACCATCATTTGCAAATAAATTCTTTAAAAATCAGACAATGTGATTTTCTGGATTTTTTTTTCTCATTCTGTCTCATAGTTGAAGTGTACCTGGGATGACAATTACAGGCCTCTCTCATCTTTTTAAGTGGGAGAACTTGCACAATTGGTGGCTGACTAAATACTTTTTTGCCCCACTGTATATATGGAGGCTAGACCTATACAATTGATTTATTATGGTTTATAATTGAATGTCAAGACGAAGAAGAAGACAAATATGGCTGCACTTTTCAGTGTCAATCCGACATGAATGTCATGAAATCTAAATACAGAACAAGACTGAGTGATGAACATTTAAATGACTCTATTAGAGTGAACCTAAGTGGGTACACTCCAGCACCTCTATGGTGGACTCCATGCAGCGCCAGTCATCTCACTAACAGTGAAAAAGAGTGAATGCCACTTATTTTACACATGTGCCATAAGATGCTTGTAAGGTGGTGATTAAGGACATTTATGTGAATCTTCAGTGATGTACTTATATGTGGGCCATAATAATATGTGAGAAATTGTTGTTTTCTTGGACCTTGATGTGAAGTAAAGATTTTTGATAAGCTTTGGGTATTGCATTTTCACACGTGTACCAAAGTAGCTTAATTCAACTGATGAGTGCTATGTAATACAAGTAAGCGATGTGATGCAAGTAGCTCTTGGCCACTTTCATTTTTTCAAAGTAGCTCTCAGATGAAGAAAGGTTGGAGACCCCTGATCTAGAGCTAAAAAATAAGGTTGAGGAATTGCACCTGGCCCCTTCTGATGCATGCCTGAGTATTAATACATTATGAGATATTTAGTTTTGGATTGTTACTTCTATGCTGTATCTCAATTGGCGTAGTTTTGTTCTTATAATTGCATTCCAATGCAAACAGAATGCAGTGCACTTGGAGTACCGGAATAGTGCACTCATAACATTCATAAAGTTGTGTGTGGTATGCTTGACTCTTTCACACTCAACAACTGCTATCTTTGCTACGTGAAAACGTGGCACAGCCAGCTGCAATTGCATTTGCTCAGGTGAACAAAGCAATACCAAATAAAGCTCTAGATTTGATACACCTACCTGTACACTAGGGCCAAAAAGAAGCCACCGTTAAGTGCAATAGGTTAATTGAGCATTCTGTAATGATTGTTTACCACTTTGTTTGCAAGCTAGCAAGTTAACAACAGCATTTGTCACTTCCAGTGAGGGCACAGCAGCTGCGTGTGATGTGAACCAACACTATAATGCAAAACATGGCAGTGTAGAATACAATGGAATCGTAATTGTGACACAGCCCTATTTTTTTTACTTTAAGTATTGTGATTTAATTTTTAGTCGGTTCTGGTTGGTTTCTTTTGTTTGCATGTGCTCTTCCTCATGTTACATTTACATTTATCTATCTAGAAATAAAAGAACAGAATTGGCTCCTCGAGAGGAAGGTGGGTCACAACAGCAGTTAAGACAAGGCCAAGCCTGCCAGGGTACATGCACTACCATTTAAGATTCACACTGATAGTCACAGATTCAAGGAACACACACATGCAGAGCTCAGACGCAGCAGAGAGCTGCTCAGTCGCTCTCTCTGAGTAAGGTGCAACAACAGGAGATATCGATTCAGCTGCCTGCAGGCTTTTTATAGAAGCTAGCACCATCATTACGACCCATAGCCCAGCCTGCCTCTCTGCCTACCCCACTGCCTCACAATATAGGCAGGAACGTCGTGTGGAGAAAGAGACCCAGCAGTGACAGAAGGAGAAAGAGGGGGCAAGATAGAGGAGGCTATCGTAAACATAGTTAAATGGAGGGGAATGGGTTCGAGGGGATTGGGAATGAATGAGAAATGTTCGAGAAAAACAAAATGGAGGGTGGAAGACAGTTGATAGAAAAAGGGAAGGGAAGGAGATAAAGTGTAAAAGAAAACAAAAATTGTGTAACAAAAAAGTGGACCATTATCTTTTGTCTGAAAAAAAAGAGGGTTTAAGAGAAGAGGGGATGTAGAGCTTAACAACATAACATGTGTTACTTATTACTGCTCTTATACACAGGGAAAAAACGTGTGTGATGTACTGAGGGATTATTAAGAGATTAAAAGAGGTCTTAAAACCTAATGTTAGAAAACATTTCCTTAATCACTTTTCTGCCTCAGTGTTGGAAAAAGAAGAAATTCAACGCATGCCTTTAATCGCTCAAATTATTCAAATCACAGCTTAGGGGTCCATGGGTTGCTGCTACTTACATTTGTTAAATGTAAATATATGAATATAATCCTAAAGGCATGGGGATGGAGATTACTTGATGCACATGTGTGGGGGAGTTACATGTGTGCATAAGATTTCAGGAGCAATGCTGCCATGCTGTGTATTTCATACGAAAGTTTAACAAGAACTTATCTGAACGAATTGAGTGAAACAAACTAATTTACTACATCTCATATATACAATGTATTATCTTCAAACGTATTATCGCTGTTCTGAAATCAGGCTTCCTCAAATAGTTCTAAGGTTGTAAACGTTATTGTTACTTAGACATACATCAGTATGCTAATCCCCTCAGTTACCCTGTACATAGAGGTATTGATAGAAAGATGAGACACATTTGTATGGGTTTTTTTCTAACCCTGACCTTTGACTGAGCCACATGCACATGAATTTGTATAAGTATTGAAAATAGGACATGTGGCATGTCTTTTGTGGTATTTTCAGTTTTTAGGAAATGCCTCAAGACCCACCTGTTCTGCACCGCATTTTACTGACTGTCCTTTACTTTATTTAATTCATTTTAAACCTTTTATGCTCTTAACCTTTTATTTTTTATATTATCATATTTTATTCAATATGCTCCTTACATATATTTTTATTTTATTTGTTTTATTATGTTCTCCTTATAGCTTTGTGAAGCACCTTGAGATGACGTTGTTTTTAAAGTGTGCTATATAAATCAAATGTATTATTATTATTATTATTATTATTTGAATAGCGTTGAAAGGCAAAATGTTGAATAAATGAATGCATGTCCTTGACATAACAAAACCAGTGTACAGACATGCTAGCAGCTCTGTGATGCTGTAGCAATAGGCAGAGCAGTGCCTTCAGATAAAAGGTAGAATCAGTGTGGCAACATGTCAACAGCAGCAATGCTCCATACTGCTATTTAGCAGCATGCTGCAAGTTTACAATGTTTACCATGTTACTGATGGCATGCCATGTTGCTAATTAGCACTAAAAACAATCAGAGTAAAGCCAAGGCTTATGGGAATGTCTTAATGTTGGGGTCATAAACTAAAGTATTGACTATGTTTCTTATTTTGGAAGCATTAATGTCTGTACCATATTGATTGCCATGCCTTTCGGAAGACCAAAATATAGTTCAATTAGAGTTGTGCTAGAGTGTTATACTGCATTTCAAAATGTTATTGACCCTGACCAGCAAAGTGTATAGCTTTTTGTATACTCAAACGTGTTTTTACCCTACATTGACAATAATAAATGTAAATGTCCCCTCTGTGGGACTAATAAAGGTATTCTGATTCCGATGAACTATAATCACCTCGGATTGCATTATTACAGATATTTCAATGTAGGATAGACAACTTTGACCCGCGGTAGGGCAAATGAATTGTCCAGGGATCAACCAAGTCATTAGGATCTGAAAACCACGAATGTCTACGATCCACATCCACAACACATCTGTTACTTAGGGAAGATATAGTATAATGTAGTGCTATGGTTCCCTGGTGTTCAGATACTCAACTTTGTCTTTAAATTGTCTCTAAATGTGTTCATAACATTGTCGAGGCTGCAACCCTTATCCGACGCATTTGTTACAAGATATATGGACCCTGACCAGCAAAGCGTAAATCTTACTGTATACTTACAATTGTTTTACCCTAGATTGACAAAAGTAAAGTTTGGTTAACCATCATTTCCTCTGATTGCACTATTGTATTCATCCATTCCTTCAGAATGGCCTGTCCTCACAAGACGCTCCTGTGATTGGCTTGCTGATGAGCCGAGCCTATGTCAGTGCATATTGATGATCACTTTAGGTGTCAGAACTCCTGTCTTGCCTCAGTGCTGAGTGTGTCCCAGAATAAGAAGTGTCTCAGCACTTGTCAGCATCGCTAACTGTGGCGCTGCTCCAGGGTCAAACAGCAGTGAGGAAAGCTGTCGGTGGCGCTCAAGCTGTTTGTAATGCTTGTCGACTGGTGGCAAAGCTCAGCCAATGACTGGGCTCATCCAATCAGTTGTCATTTTCATCTCAGCAATCATGTGCGTTAACTGTCTTTGTTTCACTGAATTGTGTGTACACCTGTCTAGGGCTGTTTGTGTACAGCTTAGTCATACCATGAGCATTGTCTATGAGCAGAACAACTATTTTAATTTAGCTTCTTCATTGCTGTTTTTCCTGTGCAGGAAATTCAGCCACTGTGTATTTGGTTAGGTTTAATTAACATCCACTGTAGGGTGTGTTGTTGTCGTGTGCACCTCGAGAAGGTTTATTAATAACCCTCTGAGTCAACATCAAGTCTGTACCCAGGTCTGTACCACAGCATCTGCTCTCATCTCTCAGTTTAGTGGCCACACTGCGCCTTTGTCAGACTTTCAAACAAAGAGGTTTTACAAACCATGGTACTGCAGTAGCATAATCTTAGCCAGGTATTTACTGTTTAAATTCCAATAACAAGACATTACAACTTGGCTCAAATGATGGTGATTACTTAAGGCAGTCGCCCAAACACTGCAGTCATCCCACACACAACTCTCACACAATGAACA
Source organism: Gymnodraco acuticeps (assembly GCF_902827175.1). Taxonomy (NCBI): domain Eukaryota; kingdom Metazoa; phylum Chordata; class Actinopteri; order Perciformes; family Bathydraconidae; genus Gymnodraco; species Gymnodraco acuticeps. Next base: position 508,153 of record NW_022989996.1, read on the forward strand.
AGGTAATATGATATGTTGTCTGTACAGTTATATGTTCTTGGATCTACAGTGTGATGTGGACGTTGCTTTGTGTTCATCAAATAAAGCATCATGGGATATTTACTATCCAAAATGTACACAGCCTAATAAAGCTTTATCTAGAAAGTTTGTATGTGAATGGGATTTGTTTGTAGAACAGCATATTCAACCTAATGTATCTCTGCAATAGACTTAAACTACCATATACTCCATAGTGGAAACACCCTGAGTTATAACTTTTATTGGGATCATACAGTTATTGTTATTGGCTGTTTTTAAGCAGGCTAGAAAAGTTGATGCCCTACTTTTTACAATCTCCTCTAACTCAAACACTTTTTTTCCTCTGCCGTGCTCCTGCTCCCTTCCCCTCATTCTCAGTCCGTCTATTTCTCTGTGTCTTTTAGTAGCGGCTTTCAAATGTAAACTGTATGGTTGAGAAATGGTGAGTCACAATGTGGGAAGATAAATCAGCCCAACTCTGCAACGCTGCCAAAAACCTATCCATCCTCTTTCTCTCCTCCTCTCCTTGCAGCCGTCTTTGCATTCACCCTCGTGTTCACACATGCACACCTACACGAGTCGCTCGCTTACACATGGAGGCGTACATCCTTCTCAAAAGAGCCTACAACACGCCTTCCATCCTCTATCTCTCTTGCCTTTTCCCTGAATTGCAAGTACACAACTGTGCACACAAAACATGCTTAGATTGTGTGCACGGCTGCACATAAACACACAGATGCAACACTGAGCTTGTTACACTGCCTGCATGTTACAGTCTCTATATAGCAGCAGGCGGCATTACGGAAGAGATTAGAGTGCTGTTGTATGGCTCATGACTCATTCACCCCAGAAAGCGTAACCCAGAGACCAAATATCCTAATTAAATGGAAGGAGGAAGGAAGGAACATTGTAAGGAATACAAAAAAGACGCAGAAATTAGACTTCTGAGAATCAGCTAGATATAATATTTAGAATAAATTAGAATTAGAATGAATAATTAAAACATTGAAAAAAAGAGCACATAACAAAGTGAGGACTGAATTAGAAAATCATGCATGCCATGCCATTTATTTAATTTGAGTTTAACTTTCGCAAGATACGATGGAAAATGTGATGTTAATGATTGACGACAACACCTAACATGCTAATTGTGATGAATATCAGCCGAGATGGTAATGACATTGATTCCAGTTTCACTAATGGCCAATTATGATTCAGATGGCCTTGCTGATACAGCATGGAAGAGCTCATGATATTGGTCCTTATCCCTAACAAGTGGCACTCTGCTGGGACCCATGATACCAAAAGTCAATCAAACCTGACTTTTAAAGCTTATAAAGCACAATAAGATTTCCTTTTCATCAAAAGTAAGTCGACAAAACCTAAAACTGCATGAATTAAGTCACTAAGGATACAACCTAATAAGAGGTATGGATAAGTGACAATTGACCATAATGAATTCTTCACTGTTCTTCACCCAAAATCAACATTTGCGTAATGATAGAAAGTACTTTGCATGTTTAGTGTTAAGAAAATAAGTATTTTAATATTTTAAAGGGGCCCTACTATGTACATTTTCAGCTTCATATTTGTATGTTATGCCTCAACTGGGACATGCTTACATGTGTTATGTTGAAAAAGGTATTTCTTTTTCTCATACTGCCTGTGCTGCAGTATCTCTTTTCACCAGAGCCCAGACTGCTCTGGTTGGATGGCCGGCTCTGTTGTGATTGGTCAACCACTTAGAGATGTCCTGCCCCTTAACGTATCACGTACAATGTGTTGGAGCACTAGCCAATAGAAGCGCAAGAGTAACATAGTGATGTCATTATGTCGCAGAAGTAAACAGAGGAGTTAAATCGAAGCGTTTCAGGCAGTTGGGAGAATAACTCCCTCTGGAAGAAACGTTGGGATTTTTGCCTTGGCAAATCATGTACATGCACAAAAACCTATATCATACTAACCCTCAATAAGCATAATAGTGTCCATTTAAACAAGTTTCAGTTCTACGTAAGTTTTTGTTGCTTTCTGTTTGTTATATGCTGTTTTACATTCAGAATGTATCACATTACTGCAATGATTAACAAAGCAACACTTCATTAAGTGAACAAGAAGTTGATTGGCGCAATAAGCAAGGTTAATTTTAACCTCCTTAAGTGGATCGATATTGTCCATGCATGTATGTGTGCATGCTCCTTGTGCTTTGGGCGCACACAATAATCACCTCCAATCTAATCAGCCAACAACACAGCACACCAGAAATGTCCATTTAGAGGGAATTCACTTTCAATTTGAACACAGCTCCTCTGCTTTTCAACGCACATGTTGCCCACATCATCCATACCTCTGTCTCGCTCTCCTTTATATTCACTTCTTTTAGGTCTATTTTCTAGATCCACCTTTACACAGCCTGGACCTGCAGTATCCTCTTATCCGTCTCTGGGAATTTGTTTCTCCCTGATCTGCCCTTTTTATCGTTTCTTCTCATCTTCCAGGGGCCAGAAGAGCAGATAAAATAAGCACCTATCGGCTTGAGCGCTAGATTGAGAAGCCAGGGGAGATGGCAGCAATTGCCTTGTGTTTCGGCCTATCTACACTCAACACTGAGGTATGACCTGCATAGAAGATGGTGTGGTATGAACTTGAAGTCACCAAAAACACTTGTTCAAAAGGCGGCACATACATATAAAGTAGGCTAAACTCAGAATCCAAAAATACTCTGTCTGTAGTATACAAGATCATAAGATAAAGAGGGAAAAACAAGTCACTTTCAGTTTAAGAGCACAGCCCTATATATTTTAAAAAGTGGATGTGTCGGCGAGGAGTTTTATGACTTTACAACAGACCAACTGATATGCCGGTTGGCGTGTCGTAGTATTAATCTGCAAATTGGCCATTACTCATATTGCTGAGGTCCCTTTGGGATGTTGTCCACACAACCGCTTAATCGTATGAAACCACTGACTGTTTGAGCCTGTGGCTCACTGTAGTCGGCAGAACAATACCATAAGACCAAGATGTGTTTTTTTATGTTACCTGCCAACAACTTTGTTTACTTTTCTAAGAGAGCGTGGTATTTTTTATTTATTTCCCCCACATCCTCAGCCTACTGATAACACAGGTTGGGAGGTGCAGATGAAGGCCAAAACTCTGGGACAAATGTATTGTGGGTGGCATGCTGCTCCAAATCACAGCGGTTTTCAACAGGCCTCTTGCTCTCTAAGACATGGCCACTTTTAGGCAATCAAATCCCCGAGAAATTGGATGAAATTCCTGGAAATGATACTCTGCTCTCATAATCCGTTTCACTCGGAAGCTAAAGATGCTTTAACTTCCATTTCCCTGACACTTAATATTACTGTTGGCATGCTGTTGCTGTTACATGTAACAGATATGTGCCCAATTGTAATATTCAAGTCGTTTTAAAACCTTTAGATGCATGGTGTCCTGTGGAACCTATAGGGAAACCACCTGTTTTTTTAGCTCCAGCCTGCAATACCTCCGCCAACAATGAGCCCCACACCCTTGCCCACTGTATAATTCCCCTCCCCTTTACAGAAGTGGTTCCGAAAAATCTCTAACACCCGCAGTACATTTGGCCAGAATCAACAAACAAACAAAGACATGGAGAAAAAAGTCCCTTTGTCTTCACAATCAGATGTCTAAACAAACCGCCTGGACACATCAGTGGCTGACTGCTGCAGGCCCGGGCGATGAGGTGAGGAATCAAATCAACAGGGGAGGCAGCTGGCACCAGTAAAGCCCCTTGGCTAGGGTCTGTTGTTTTGCTGATGGACAGAATGAATTAAAGAGATATGATGTGCTACGCTGCTCCGTCTCACCAGGTGACACCGTGGTGACGGTCACAGCACCTTCGCTGCTCACCAAGGACACATCTGTTGCTGTTATCTTCATCACAGCAGTGACAAGAAACAGTGTTGTAGGTGTTTGGAGAGCATGTCCTTGGAAAATAAACCAAAGGTTATTCTGCTGTTGGCCCAGTGGTCTATATCTATTCTTTTGTTGTCTTCTTTTATCATGAGGGTGAACACAATAGTTGGTTCCCATGAACTTGATGCACTTGAATTGTGGGATAATATCATAGGGGAATGGGTTGTTCCATTGTATTTAGTTGTGTTATTGGACAAATGAATATCATTTTCCAGTTTCTGCTATTCAATGTAATATATTATGTGAATATAATATCACATTTCTGCTGTCATGCAAGACCAGCTTTTGTTCTTTATACAGCATCCACATATTATCTCTGGTGCGCGTGATATTTGCAAATGAATGTTTTGCTTCCCACTGTTTTACTTGGGCCCAGTCAAACAAGCTCCCTGTGCAGTGCCTGCAAAAGTGCACATCATTCTGCATCATCTGTCGGACCCCTGCCAGCTGTGCGACAGGATGTAGCTGCATTGTATTCACCAGTTGTCTGTGGTCATATGAACAAAAAGTAAGTCATTAGTAAATATGCAGAGTGTGCAGTTGTTAATTGAAGTAAAACTGTATGGTTTGTTCTTGTTTGCAGCTTGAGCAAGTATAGATGTTGTTTAATTATAAAAAAAATTACATTTGTTGGAAAAAAGCAAGAGGATCATGATTTTGATCACCAGCAGTTGCATTATTCAATGTGTATGTGACATGGTTAACTCCAGTGTGAGTGCAACAGGAACCCGTTTTGTTTCATTGGGGCTACATTTAAGGAAATCTGATAAAGAAAACATGAGAGAAAACATAACATTTATAGTTGCAATGTTTTGGCTAAGGCTTGAAGTTTGCATTTTGTTGAAGCAATTAGGTAAAGTATATATTATGTGGGAGACACCCAGCAATAACTAAATGTCAGTCAACTACCATGACAATCTCCTTAAAATTGTCAAAATGTTTAAAAAGGAGAAGATTTGTTCAGAAGCTTTTCCTCATTACCGTCCCCATTACGTCTTGATGTTTCAATTCCACTATAATGCAACACACAGACATAGATCTAACAGTCCTATCTTCAATTGACTTAATGCACACAGTTCTCCACGTGACATCACTGCGCGCTGAGATAAGAATGCAGAGCAGCTCATTGTCTCTTATCTGTCACACAGACTCAAAAACGTCCTATTTTTTTCACTGTCTCCCTCCTTATGCTTTCTCTGCAGCTGATGAAGTGAGCTACACATTATGCAATGTGTTTACACGTGGCAACACAGCGGGAAAGCCATGCTCAGTATGCAAACACACACCTCCTCACCATCACGTGGAGTAAACATCAAGTCCCAATAGCAAAAATCACATAATTCAACATGTAATCTGATCCAATTAAAGACTTAAATATCTCATGTTCCATTGCATTGGCCGAGCGGCTAATTCCGTTCCCAGGATTTCTTGCGGTATGAGATAATAACGGAATGACTGCGATCCAGTCATTGCCTGGCGTCATTTGCATTCTTTCCACTAAAATATAAATGTGGCCAAGTGCGAAGAGAAGACAGAGAAACCAAACTGAACATAAAATCATCCTGATTAAGATGATTAGAAGGCTAAGTAGGAGAAGGAGAATACAGTCCACATACAAGATGGAATAAAGTGTGTAACAGCTTAAAAGAATTAGCATCCTTAGGGTTTACTGGGTGGGTGTAATCTTAATGGATTAAAGAGGTTCATCATACAGAAACTGAATATAGGGCATAGCAATCTGATGACATTAGCTGCCAACCTCCGTTTATATTTTGTAAATCAGAGCATGGGATGCAAAGGGCTGCATTGCTCCGAGGTTATGTTGACTATAACAGAAGAACGTATGTAAGAATATAAATGCTTTCCAATAGAGATGGACAATAAATGTGCGATGCCGTCTCTATAATTAGCGGTTAACATTTTTCACTACACATAAGAATGTAGCCGTTGAAAACAGCAAAACACACAATATGAACTAGTTATTTTCAAAGAAGACCTGTTCATTTGCTACGAGACAGTATAAGAAAAATATATCATCATACATTAAAGGGTTTTTGTCATTTCTGCTTTTATCCCCTTTAAAATGTGTTGTTCACAGTAATCCAGTGTTGTTGAAAGAAAGCATAACGAGAAGATTTGTGGATAAATGACTTGGATTTGGTATGATTATGTACAATGTGTCAGTCTGCAACTCTTCTCTTGATTTGCGCTGCAACAGATGCTGTTATTTTGCAACAGTCTGGTGCTGGTCACACAAATGTAGCCAGTGGCTCTGACGTGCATAATTGCATTTCGACAATGTGCCTGACTCCAATTAAATTCTGCAAATGGTTCATGGACCTGCAGTTAATTAGTTGAAAGGGGGAAGCCTTCAAACACCATTGTGTGAATGCCACTTTCTGCTGTCACAAAAATAGACTTTGACGGTCAGTTTCTTCGGTATCATAATTGAATGCCCCTTCTTTACTTCACCTTTTGTTTTCAACCTGTTATGGTAGGATATTTAAGGCTCACTTACTGTATATGCATCGACACATACACACACACAAATGCATGAAGGCACACTGACTCATAGAAGCCTGGTTTTTACATTTAAATTCCACTCGTGCGGAAAATAATTTCACTGTTTGTTTATTTGTTTGTTGTTGTGTGGGAAAATGTGAGTGTTTCGTGAGCTGAAGGGCAGATGAGTAACACATCTCAGCAGCACTGTGACTTGTCATAAACTAAATACTATTTTATTTACACTACATGTCCTCATAAGTAAACATCAAAGTAAATGTTTTCCACAATGGCACATGCCTCCTAAGTGCAGGCCAGTTCTCTAAACTATCTCCCATGCCCTCTTTCTTATGGCTTTTCATTCATCATAGAAGCTTTGTATTGACCTTTGTACAATAAGGTTTAGCAAGCGTTTGCACATGAGATAAAGGCAAAGGTCAGCCTGCCTGCACTAGCCTAAGTGACGCCTTTTTTCTTCAGAAAAACTACACCTACTTTTAGAGTGGGATAAAAAGAGTGATGCTTCTCTTCATGTATGGTTGATGAAAGTCAGTCTTTGTGTATGATGGTCTCAAAATGGTCTAAAAAGCCATTGATCCCTGTTGAGCTGAGCTATAAGCGTGTCCTGTTATATTGTATACACTTCGCAATGTATTGTTAGGCAGAAGTAGTCTGACTACCAGTGGCATAACCTACACTATTCTCAGTGTAGCTATTTATAGGCAGCTGACCTTTCATTCCACGACAAACCACCCATCCCTAGTAGTGTTGCACGGTGTACCGATACTTGAAAGGCACCGCGATACCCTGCCGTTAAAAACGGTACGATTCCTCCGTTTCATTAGTATCGGTACTTTAAGAATGACGGGGAAAAATACTCCGGTGAGAAAGCGCTGTTTTAATAAGAGTCGTGTGTGTTCAGCGCTCTGCTTCACTCCCTGCACTGCAGCCGTGCCTGCAGTCCCTCCCCTCTCAAGCACGTTCTAAGTCCCTCCCCTCTCTTGTGCATTCGGCCACGCGCTAGCTGCCAGAGCATGTGGAAAAAAAGAGAAGCATGGCTGCAAGTGGGAGTGTAACTTCCGTTGCGCCTCGGCTTGTTGACAAAAAAGACGTCAGAAGCGAAATTTGGAAGTATTTGAGCTATATCTCTGACAGTAAGGGCAAGCCTACGGACACCACGAGGCCTGTCTGTAAGACATGTTTAGATCCCTGCAAACCAAGGGAGCCAACACATCAGACTTGGCTAAGCACCCGCAGACTGGCATCCAGAGCTGTTTAAAGAATTTAAAGACAGACAGGTTAGAGAATGTGATAGATAACATAATCACATCATGCTCAAGCCCATGCCCTCAAATCTAAGTCAAACAAGTGTAATTTATTTTGTGACAAACGAACGTTTTCGTAGTTTGACGAGGCAATTATTTGGCAATGATAACTGTCTAATATGGCTATCTTTTTAGCTAACTTACCAATGTGGCTAACATCTGCAATATACATTTTGTCAATAATTATTTATATTACTGTACTATTACATGTTAATAAAATTAAAAAATTATATTTTATAAAACAAAAAAGTTGTTTGACATGATGCTTAATTTTATTTAATACGAATTATTGTCATTTATTTTATTTATTGTTCTCATTGTTTAAAAGTTTGTGTTATGGTTCTGGTTCTGGTGTGAAATAAAGCACAATAATTACATTTAAGACTGTTTCCCTTTTTTTAAGAAAAGTATCGAAAAAGAATCGGAATCGCAATTCTTGACTTGGTATCGGTATCGAAACCAAAATGTTGGTATCGTGACAACACTAATCCCTAGCAGAGTGGACGAAAAATCAAAGAGCAAAGACAACCAAGGGGATAGGAGATCAGGGATAAAGAGGATGGAAATGATGATGGAAATCATTCTATGACAGTAGGCCATGCAATAACTTGTTAAATGTTTGAACTCGTGCAAATTTGAAGACGTATGTTACTCATATATCATCATTTTCATACGTTTAGAAATTCTGTATAATATTTAACATTGATACTTAAAATATTGTAATTTGCATCAGAACAAAGACTACTCCGTCAGTGACAATGTAAAACTTCAGTGACAAAAGATTACATGAATGCAATTAAGCTGAAATTAAGCTTCACACACAGACAGAAATCAGTGTCCTACCACCAACTGGTTTTTCATCATTTCAAAAATGGTTCAACATTTTCACACTTAAATGTTGAAATTTTGGTTCACTGAAAACCCATGATGGACATGATAGAGAGGGATTTACCAGCCTCTGCCATTGAGTTCTATACTGTGTGCCAAACAGTCATATGTGGCAGAAAATCTGAAGCATTACATTACAGCACAACACAGCTCCTGTTCAACACTTTTCAACACTTACTTTTCAATTTCAATTTCCAGATTGAAAATAAAATAAAGTGTTTTGTAACACTTGGTGGTTCAGAGATTGAAAAATATAAATATATTTTGGTAGCATTATCCAAAATGGGAAAGGGAAGGTGCACAAGAGGCATTTTAGTACTGAACAATTACAGGCCCATATCAAACCTCCCATTTCTAGGTAAAATCATTGAAAAAGTTGTCTTTCAACAGTTCCAGTCAGGCTTTCGTCCAAACCACAGCACTGAGACTGCTCTTGTAAAGGTCTTCAATGACATCCACTTAAACACAGACAGTGGCAGAACTTCAGTGTAAGTATTATTAGATCTCAGTGCTGCGTTTGACACTGTTGACCACAGCATATTACTAGACCGACTAGAAAACTGGGTGGGACTTTCGGAAACAGTTCTAAATTGGTTTGAATCCTACTTAAAGGACAGAAACAACTTTGTTTCTATAGGTAAATACACATCTGAGTTGACAAATATGACATGTGGGGTTCCTCAAGGCTCCATCTTGGGGCCTCTTCTCTTTAACATCTACATGCTACCACTGGCTCAGATAATGAAAAACAACAAAATAAGTTACCATAGCTATGCGGATGACACCCACATTTACATAACCATTTCACCAGGAGACTATGCTCCAATTCAAACACTGAGTAAGTGCATTGAACAAATCAATGATTGGATGTGTCAGAACTTTCTCCAATTAAACAAAGATAAAACTGAGGTAATGGTTTTTGCAGCCAAGGCAGAACGTATAAAAGATAGTGCTGAGCTTCAGTCTGCAATGTTCAAGACAACAGATAAAGCCAGAAATCTAGGTGTAGTCATGGACTCTGACCTGAGTTTCAACAGTCACATTAAAACAGTTACTAAATCAGCCTACTATCACCTAAAGAATATATCTAGGATTAAAAGACTAATGTCACAGCAGGATTTGGAAAAACTTGTCCATGCTTTTATCTTCAGTAGACTGGACTACTGTAATGGTGTATTTACAGGTCTCACTAAAAAATCTATTAGGAAGCTGCAGCTGATTCAGAACGCCGCTGCTCGAGTCCTCACTAACACTAAGAAAGTGGATCACATCACTCCTGTTCTGAAGTCTTTACACTGGCTTCCTGTGTGTCAAATAATTAATTTCAAAATACTGCTGCTGGTTTATAATGCACTGAATGATGTAGGCCCAAAATACATTTCTGACCTCCTGCTAAATTATGAACCATCCAGATCTCTCAGGTCTTCAGGGACTGGTCAGCTTTCTGTCCCCAGAGTCAGAACTAAACATGGTAAAGCAGCGTTCAGTTATTATGGAACAAACTCCCAGAAACCTGCAGGTCTGCTGCAACTCTTACTACTTTTGAATCCAGGTTGAAGACTTTTCTTTTTGCCGCTGCTTTTAATTGATATATTCATATCTTAAACTGCACTAATAATGTTTATTTTATTATCTTTGCTTTTTAATGACTGTTTTGAAATGCCATTGTCTTAATGTCTTTCATTTTTGTAAAGCACTTTGAATTGCTTTGTGTTGAAAAGTGCTATATAAATAAACTTGCCTTGCCTTATATGTTACTGTTATTTTTGATAAAATTATGTAAAATTCCAGCAATCAATCATGATTATTGTTATTGTTGTGTCCTTGGGCAAAACACTTCACCCAAATTTGCTCCTGTGGGTAATGTCCACAGTAATGACTCTTACATGTCTAATATGTGTAATGTGCAAAGCGTTTTGAGCAACTACAAAAGCGCTCTAATAAAAAATGTGATCCATTATTATTATTATTATTATTATTAACCCACTGTTGCCACAACAATAATATGGCTCAGAGTTCAGAGGCAGTTCTGATTGCAGTCTTTCAGTGGAACTTTCCGCACACTTTCCCATGTTGGCTGGGCAGATTTTCCTGAACTATTTTGATCAAGTCACTCACCATAAAAACTCCCAAAACACCAGATATCCTCCCTCTCTTGCCTGCTTCCTCTTTTTTTTTAAATAGAAGTGTATGGTCAATGGAACACAAAAGCCAAAGCCCTTGAATTGATTCAATGGAAGTTGCATTGTGTCATACTTTGTGGTGTTATCAAAAAGCTTATTGTTATTTGAAAAAAAAAGATATAATATTGAATATTATCTTCTGCTGTCTGCATGTTATAAATGGCCTATGATTTAATACAAACAAATGAAGTTTATAGATGCATGAAATGTACAAGATATACAGTTAAGTATTACAGGATGTATACTAAGTTCAGTTGAGCAAATGGGTTACGCATAACACTTTCAGACTAAGTTAATCGCTGAAAAATCCCAGATCTCTGTTATATTTGTATCTGGATATGCGTGTGATCTCACCAAAAGTGGAAGTTTCCACAGCCGCAGGCAAACATGCAACATCTGCTGTGAGTATTAACTCGGAAATAAAACTGGGAAACACTCGTTAATGAGGTGGTGTGCATGCTAAAGATAGGTGAAACCACATGAAGCTTTTTTTTAAAAGTGTTAACTCTATGATTAAACGGAAAAAAATACTTTATATACTTACATCTTACATCTTTCTTTTTTCAAAACACAGTGCGATGCTCATATTACTTTCCCTCTAATCCAGGAGGATACTACTAGATGGAGCCATTCATTCTATTATCGTGCACACAAGGGTAAAGTAAGGATAAAGTGCATGTGCGGTTAAGAGCAGCTTAATATTGCTGCTTCATCCTTTTTCTAGCAGAGCAGCATTTCTGCTTGCTCACCTTTTGCGCTATAGTAAAACCTGCCATTACTCTAGTTTTCAAATAGGGGGCTGCAAATCCTATTACGTGTAATTCAATCAAGACTGAGTGAAGTCAGGACTTATGTCTCGTCGTGATTATGTGTGCTCATATCTATGGCAATGAGTCTGTGAGCTCATGTTGTGAGTTTGTGGTGAGAGAAGGGATGTAAGTAGAGCATGCTGGGCTCAAATACACCTAACACATGGTCTTGTTAGTATCTGAATGTAGCCCTGGCCTCTTTCTGACTGTAAAATAGTCATCATGTATGAAGGCCTGCTCACACAGTCGCAAAGCCAATGACACAGTGTGACAACGTTGAATGCTTAATTGATGACTATCTAATGCTATTGTTTTTTCAAACTGGAACTGTTCGCTGTTCTGTCACAAACACCGCAAGACTGTGTGATTAATAATGGACTGTAACAGTAGCTGTGTGTTTACACAGAGTGACCGCCTCCCATCGTCCGCTCACGCTCCATCGGCGACCAAATTAGGTTTACTAATTGTGTGCTGCTGTTGGTTGAACATGCGGCTGCTGATGAGAGAGTTTATTTCTGAAAGGTAAAGCTGCAGAAGACTTCCTACCTAGCAACAAGCAGGAAACTGCTTTCGACGTTGGATAACTTATCACGATACTCAGCAGTGTCAGCACATTCCTGGGCGAGGCAATAGCCTTGGCAGTGCCTTGAGCTAATAGAGGAGGACGTATAATATCAGCTTTAATCAAGTCTATTAATATGCCCAGACATTATGAATCAGTATCAAAGATATTCACCAAACAACATGCTTCAATATTATTTACGTACACTTTGTAGCCAGTTTTTATACTAGGTAAAAATGATAATAGTTTAATACACCAGCCCGGGCACTTACCATGTCTCAAAATAAATATTGTTTGGCCCATTTAGAAGTTGGGGACAGATTCATTTGATTCTAGGATTCTAGGATTCTGTAAATAACATAAACTCTCTCAAATTCCAGATGTGTTAGTGATGAACAGTGTATTGTAAATTGTTTCTGTTGAGTGTTATAGCTACTTTTATAAAGCTTTGGATATGTTATTGGGGTGTTTGGATATGTTATTGGGGTGTTCCATTTCATATATCTACGTAAGTGAGTACAATTAATTTGAATTGAATTTGGCAATGGTTTACCACATTGCTTTTCACGTGATATGTTGATCAATGAAAACTGTCATATGATTTTATAAACAAGCAATTTTTATCAATAAGAACCCTCTTTCTGTCCTCTTCCATTCTTTTCCGTTTCTCTCTACCATCTCTAACCTCATTCGTGTTCTCTTCTCTCCGATCAGATTGACTGTTATGAGAACTGACTGTCTATCAGACTCTGGGCAATTCCATTACCTGACCCCCTTATTGAAACTACATCCACTTTCACTGAGCAGACACAACAACCAACACTATGAGAGACAGACACACATGTGCACACACTGGATATAGACACAGGTAGGCGGCACACATGAACGCACACTGAGCAAGCAGACACAGGGGTTTAGGCACAGAAAGAAACATATTATACACACACATACACTTGACATGCTGTTTGTCACTTCCATTTGGTCTGACCGTCTGAATAAACCAAATCTCAGCATATGTTGGTGATCTCGTCCCAGGCAGGAGGAGCAGTGTCCCAGGAGCCCACTGCAGAGAGCCTCATTGCCAACCCACTGCGCCAACCCCGATGACATCGTCACTATGCACCATTCACCGGAGCAGGACCAGGCCTATTGTGATTGGCTCATATGTTCATACTTAATATATGACACTTTTGAAAAACTGCAGGTTATAACAATACTGTCCAAAACAAAGTACTATTGTAACAGTCAGTCTGCTCAGGTTTGTTGTTCTGTTTGTTGTTCACAAGTATCAGCCATTATAAATTGAAGATAAACAAAGAGGTCTGATGATTGCATTCATTCTCCAACAAAAAACATATTTTCTCTCTTTCAGCCAACAGACAGCTGATACGTGTGACCTATGATGGGTACATCTGTATAAGACCAGTTGCTTTGTTCCTGGAAAACAGCGGACAGCACCATTAGACGTGTGCTCGGTGTTCTAATGCTTCCTTTATCTCATTCTCCCTTCCTATAACTCTATTTATTCCTCTACTTGCTTCTTTCCCTCACTCATTTTTTTGAGAATTTTCTCCAACCCTGACCCAACTCCTTGGTTGTACATTAATACATTTGGCCTATGAGTTGGGTTTTTAAATAGTCTGGTCTTATGCCTTGTATAGTCCTTTGAGTCTTAAAGTCTCACTTCAGACAAAACACGGAGCCTCTGCAACGTCACATCTTGAGATTTTGGAGTGAAATGAAATTGACTTGTTAATTACATCATGAAAGAGAGGTGAAAGGTAATAAAGTTGAAGCTATATGTAGACGTGGCTGATAAATGGCAGAGTAGTTGTATCTTGTTTAATTGACTAAATAAATCACTGCATACCTTAACTGGAGCCAGTATCTAGGTTATTGACAAAAATGTTTTTTTTATGACAAAGCTAGGACACTCCCTGGATGCTAAGATGTATTGATCACTCTTCTGCCTATACGGACAAACACACGGGGAAACACGCATGCCTACACACCGCATACAGGGAAAAGGCACCTCCCACAGAGAGCCCACATAACCGCAGCCCCACACCGTCGATCAATAGTGTCAGCTGAATATTTACTTTTGAGCCAGCGGAAATCAATACAGATATCTTGACGGGAACAAAATATATATATATCTGCCAAATAGTGTTGCTACAGTAGAAGGCAGCGGCTTACAGCGGGTCAGTCACAGCAGAGAAAGAGTGCTAGCCTAAACATTGTTTTTCTTTCACAAGCTGAAATGAAAATCTGGTGAAATGCTTCAAATATCCTTGGTTGTGAGGGGAAGACTGTTATAGCGTTGATGCAGAATATAATAGGAAAAGGCAGGGCTTACTATCGTACTATTCATGTAGTAGAAATGGAGCATGAGAAATTCCTGCAGTGACTACCATTGTTCACAGTTCTTATACAGCTAACAAAGAAAGGAACATGGAGAGCATTTGAAAAACAATAGAGGAAAAAGAATAATCAGAAACCCTGACAGAAAATGGGGTTTAAAAACGTTCAAAACCCTGGAAAGATAGGGGAAGAACATAGAGAAAGCCAGTGAAGGACAGGGGAGGGATGAATCGAATAAATAAGTAGGAATAAGAAGGTCCTCTAGACAGAAGACGGTGCGGGCGAGGCAGAATGAGAAACAGGAAAATGATGTGAGAGCGTGCAATTGCGAGAGAGAAAAAAGGGAGATAGAGAGTCAGTGACAGGCCACATGGGAGCAGATGGAGGTGTGTGCAAAATGTCAATAAGGGCTTCAATCCAGCTCAAATTGCAGCCTTGCTTCACAGTCAGGCATTCATACTGAGGAGCATCATTTCCCTCTTTTTCAAATATTCAAACAATGCCACAATGCCTTTATTTCTTTGTTTCTTAATGCAGTGAAATCACTCGGTCTGTACATCTATTACCACGGCAGGACCAGCAGCAGTGTGGCTGCAGCAGCATCAATAATGGCTGGCTTCCCCTAAAGGCACACTGGGAACTCTTTATGAGGGTGTAATCTCCTACCTGGGTTGCACTTACACGTTCTCACCCGTCCCTGTGACGGGGTGACCCGGGGGGACGGGCTGTTGGACGGACAGTTTTGAGCCTGCGACATGGCAGCCAAGCAACATGACAAGGCTGAAAGAGGGATGGGAATGGGAGGATAAAGGTGGAGGGGAGGAAGAAGGAAATGAAGGCCCCTGCCTGGAGACAGCAGTGTTACAGGTTAATGTCCAAGTTGATAAATGATTTGCTGTGAACAATGTCATTTCTTCTCGTACCAGTATAGGTCACAAGTATCTGTCTTACTTACATTTAAGGCCAGTGTGTCATCTGTTATATTTAGTGCTCAGACTGGCAAAAAAAAGAATCCCTTATTGCAATTACTTTGACTTGTATTGCGATAACTAAATTGGCAGGATTAAGCATTTATGCATCTAAATTCTCATTATTATTTAAAAATACATCAAAATTATCATGGCGTGGTTTTTTATTTAGGATATTTACCAAACAAAGATATTTTGTTGGGACTGAAGAATACGATTCGTAGACTGGGATATCTCTGCAACTCCACAATACTTAATGAAATGTATATTTTAAAACATATTAACAAATATTGTGCTTACTGAAGTTGAATATTATTTCAAATTTCAAATGTTCAAATATATTTTATATTACAATATCGAAAGAAATTGTGCAACCCTGTCTCGTATATGGGCATCTCAACTTGTAAATTGCAAGACTGTGTCTAGTGTGTCCCCAGACAGGAGGAAGGGAGGAAGGGAGGAAGGGAGCAGATGAGGGTTAAAGGATACATCCGCACGCCGCCTGTCCTGGAGCCGATGGCCAGGATCTTCTGCACGGGGTCAAAGGCCAAAGCAGTCGGCTGGTAAGGGAAACCGTGACGCACCGTCTGCAAGGAAATACACAAAATAAGATATTAGTTAAAATAGAACAAAATGTAAGGGTCATAGGAATTATGAAATTATTAAAAAAATTATGATTTTGCTTTGCTTTTGACGTTTTATTGTGTGGTGAATCCACTTGAAGCTTTGTCATTTCGAAAATCTTAAGGTCAACTTTTGTTCGTGTAACCTTTAATTCGGTTGACTTTTTTTTAATCAAAAACACATAAAAAGTGCTTGTTTTCTGATGAAATGGTAAAAGTAATGATGTCATACTACATTGCATAGTGTGGTAACTTTTAAATTGTAATCCAACATTTGTTCAATTCTTTTAACTGACAACAAATGTTTGTATGTTTTGTATGAAGTTCCTTTTTATAATAGAGGTTGCTAAAAAATAATTGCTTTGAAAGTTTCAAGAAATTTTGAACAACATATTAGGGCTGCACGATTTGGGGAAATAATCTAATTGCGATTTTTCAGATATTGCGATTCGATTTGTGATTTTGTTTTTAAGCGACCCAACGGAATTTTATTGTAAAATGCGACCATATCTCCGGCTAGGAAGGTCGTATCAACATGCTCCCATCTCTAGCACCCCCACAGCCCGAGCTACAAGTGTAGAACTAAACTTACATGAAACTTCCGTTGGGTTGCTTTAAAGTCAAGCTTCAGTTTAAGATTCACCCTGTAATAGAAACATGTGATGGAACATTACTGACCTGACTCACAAGAAAAAAAAAGAAAAAAAAGATTGCAGGCTTTGCGATTTAAAATTGATTAATCGTTCAGCCCTACAACAAATACATCTGTATTTTTGTAAACAAACATTTCTACTTTCACTTGTACTGGTTGTAACACTTTTGAATAAATATGGAGGTACAGAACATAGTAAATGTGCATCTGAATCAATGAGCTGAAAGGTTACTGAATGAATGAAATGAAAACTTTATTACAGACTCAGGGTCCAGATAAAAGACAAGACATTACATAGAGATTATTGAAATGTATTAAAAAAAAATTATAAAACTTTTTCTATTGATAAAACATGGGAAGTTTGCACTGTATAATTAGCAAAGAGACAGCAGCTTCTGTTAACGTTGAATCTGGATTTAATTGATAGTGAATAAGACCTGACGAGGCAAAAAGACAATGTCTCACACACTGCTACTCTGAATTGCTCTGCATGCACTGCAGCTGTCTGCCATTAGTCATGTTACATTTCCCAGCAGCGCCTCACTTGCAGATATCTGCTCTGGAGAGATGTACAGCACAGGTGTTGAATAGAAGTAATACAGGAATTATGTTACCAGAAAGTACGAGAACGTTTTGTTTAATGAATGTAACAATGCT
The DNA here is from genome assembly GCF_902827175.1 of Gymnodraco acuticeps. Lineage (NCBI taxonomy): Eukaryota > Metazoa > Chordata > Actinopteri > Perciformes > Bathydraconidae > Gymnodraco > Gymnodraco acuticeps. The sequence goes on from NW_022989996.1 coordinate 525,652, forward strand.
CAGATAAGTTTTAGAACGTTAAATAGATCATAGTTGAAGCCTATATGAGCAACACTGTCTGTCAGAGACACCCTGCTCAAACAAAGCATCCAAACTAAAGTATTTCTCCCATTTGATTCTGAATCTGGAAGAAGATTTAAATAAAAGAAAAAGCTAAATGCATTAGCCAACTATTCTGAAAAAGAAAGAAATGGGTCACACAATTCATGCCCAAATGCATTCATGTGTAATGTCACGCACTCACTGACATATCTGTTTCTATCAGAACCTGGCCAGACACACATCCATCCTTCAGGTGTTGCCACAAGGCCCCTTCAGGTTCTCTAGCCCAAAACTGGTGCACTGTTGCTGGGATACAGGAGATCCACTCCCTACATGTATATACAAGAGAGCCTAGAAGCAGATGGAAAACACATTTACTGGTGAATCTCGGAGCAGCTCATATATATTTCAAGGGCTAAGCCATAAAGCCATTTATATCCCTCTTTCAGTGTGTGTGTTTTTGTAGTTAGATGTATGCGTATGGGAAGTACCGGCCTATACATCCCATTCTACAGACATGAAAGGTACAGATAAAGAGAACATGATCACTTTAAATATATTTTTCAATGAGAATGAAAATTAGGTTAGAAAAAAAATAATCATTCTCTCGAATATCGTGAATTCTATTGGAATACCAACTAAAATAATCACATTTATCTATCCATCTCTCAGTCTACGGTGTGGTTTTACCTGTTGTTATCAATCCCATAGTAACAAGAAAAACACAAGGGATAACTAAATGTAGATTCATCCTTTCAAAGCAGTGAAGATGCACATTTGGAAAGGCAGTCATCTATGCCGCAACTGTTGACCTGCTGCTCAGGACCTGCGATATGGCTGCATAACATTACCTCTGCTCTCAATCTACCTCCTCCCCGCTTCTCTACCTCCGTTGTGCAGCTCTTTTTTTTACACACACACACACACACACACACACACACACACACACACACACACACACACACACACACACACACACACACACACACACACACACACACACACACACACACACACACACACACACACACTCACACACACACACACACACACACACACACACACACACACACACACACACACACACACACACACACACACACACACACACACCTTTATGCAAACAAGCCTGGTGTTTAATCAGATAAACCCACACAGACATCCCTACCCCCTCCAAAGACTAATATCACCTCATGCCACCCACCATCATCTCTCTCCACACAGCGTTCAGCTGCAGTGCTGGTCTAGACCCCTGCTGCTATAAATAGCACCATGCCAAATGTTGCATTGAGCAGCTATGTCTCCAAACACGGAGAGACACAGTGAAACATAACATTAAAATATCAAAGATATCGTAATGTGATTACAGTAATGGTCCATAACCTTTTATATACCTGATATGAAGGTACAAATGCTAATGTAACACTTTTTTAATCAAGATCAAGGCATGTATTACAGTTAAAGTTACCTATGGTATTAAAGATACCACAGGCAGTGTAAGAAAACGTTTTTAGAGAGTACTTGTCCATGGACAAGTGAGTTTGGCAATTTACTTGTCCGAATACATTTTTCACAAGTAAAAAATCGATCGGCATCGTATTTACATTTTCCCACGGTTTTTACAACACCGCCAACGTAAGTGAGCGGTAAGATTTTACTGCATCACACATAGGGTTGGGTATCATTTCGATTTTAACGATTCCGGTAATGCTTTTTGATTCCATTTATTTTCGGTTCTCGATTCTGGTTCTTTGAGAGGGTAAAAATAAGTCCCATGACAAACTGGGAGAAAAATATATTTATGAAAACATTAAGCCTATTTACAAATCACTTCATACTATTTAATTTTGTTATGGTTATTGAATACAATTATATACAAATAATTGTTTAGTTAGTTCTAAGTGGTGCAGTTTGAGAATGTACAATTGGCCCCAGTCTCCTCTGATGTTACACTGCATCCTGCCTGTGAGACAGAGTCCAACCACACACACGGGGTGTTTCTCAATGTCGAGGACGCTTGCTTGGTAGCACATGTCTTCCGAGTCACTTGCTTCAGAAGCAAGGCAAGAATCCTTCCTAGCCTCGGAAAACAAAGTATTGTGGAACAGGCTAACAGGTCTGCAGGTGTGCGTCATTCAATTCAATTAAAAACCTTTATTTATCCAGGTAAAATCCCATTGAGATCAATTATCTCTTTTTCAAGGGAGACCTGATCATGGACCTGTCATATGCGAGGCCCCGCCTTAAATGGAGCGCTATTTCCGCCAAAGATTTGGAAATTGGTCCGTACGCAAAGCATTGTGGGGATTTTAAGACCGCGGAGTCTACACATGTGCAGCCTCGACATTTTTCGCTACGAAGTACGCCGGCCTCAAAAACCAATAGGCCTACCGTCCAATCAGGTACCGGTACTGACTTAGTACCGGTTCTCGATACCCATCCCTAGCTAAGACCTAAGACAATAGGCATCCATTGGTTGGTTTTGTGGCACATTTGTAACGCTGTGCCAACTTGAGCAAGCACGCAGTCGCAGGCAAACTTGAGCGCACACAGGGTGGAGTGAGGTTAAGCGATGGAGAGAAAGGAGAGAGAGAGAGAGAGAGAGAGAGAGAGAGAGAGAGAGAGAGAGATGATAGATGAGAAGAGAGAGAGAGAGAGGAGAGAGAGAGAGAGGGGAGAGAGCGTCAGATCGAGAGAGAGAGCTTTCGGATAGAGAGAGCGAGCGCTCGCGCTCCTCTCCTCCGCGCTCTTATCCTATCGCTCTCCTCCTAGAGGAGGTACAGCCTCGCCAGCGGTACCGGGATTTGTTGTTAGCTTCTGGTGGCCGGGTCTCAAACGTTTTGGTCACGATTAATGTAAACAATTATTTCCGAGGCACACGTTTATATGATCATTATAGTTATAATAAATAAGAGAATAATGAAAAACAGGTATGATATACTATATGACAGTAAAACAAGTTTTGTAAACACGGGGAGTGATTTGTAAAATATCCATAAAAAAAAAGAAAACATCTGCTTAAAAGATGGTTTCAAGGGTGTTGAGAGATGTATCCATAGATCCTCATTTTGCTCTCAAATGCACAAGATTGATGCTTTTATTCAAGTATTTTTAAATCAAAAATCTTCCCGGGGGAGCTTGCCCCCAGACCCCCCTATGCAGAGTTGGGTGTAACGCATTACTTTTATAATTCAGTAATCACACTACAGTTACTAACATTGCCCCGACACGCGTTACTTCGTTACCTTTATAAAATAATCACACTCACTGACAGACAAAAGGGGTTTCCGCCGCAGGTTTGTATACATGTAGGCCTATGTAATCTGCGCGATTTGCGAGACCACATTTCCACGTGCAGTGCTGCATAAACATGGCTGAGTCTTTTCATCTGTAAACTCCCTCAATGGGGCCGCTCGCTCTCTTTTGTTGATCGCCCTCTCACGGGTGAACAGTTCAATGTCCCGCTTCATTGTAGGAATTCTGCCATGTCTCTACCACTTTAGTTTGACCATCTCTGTTACTAAGTTATGGAATACTAAATAAATAAGTAATTAGATACCTTACCGTTATGCGCTCATAAAGAATGATAAGAATAATGCGTCTTGAACTGGTTTCATTAATTAGTGTCTTTACGTTTCACAGACTGTTAGCTTGTTGTGGTAGGCTGGTAGCCTATTTTAGAGCATATAAAAAGAAAGACTTGTGTTATGTCTTCCTTAATGCAATAGTAATTGGGGGTGCAAGTGGAGTCTCGCAGAGGCAAAACTGAGGCGCGCTTACACTGTAGGTGCGCCGCAGTCTGCGTGATCTGCCTGTAGGGGCGGGCCGGTGTCAGTACCAGATATGTTCGGGCTACCAGATATGTTCGGGTGTATTTCCGTCGCATCCGTCATCCGTCATATCCGTCATATACTCACCTCCCTCTGCTCCCAGCGCTCTGCTGCCACACACCGGCCGTCTGCGGAACTGCAGCCGGAGGAACTCGGGACAGCTTGTTATGTGTGGGGTGCTATGGTGGGGTCCCATGTACTTGTGCACATAAATAATGTTTCTAATTATTTACAATTTAAAAATATATATATTCTGCGTTACTTTAGCCAACACTTTTATAAGACCACTAGATTAGATAATTACGAAATGTGTAGATAGAATACATATATTTCAGGTTGTTATTTTGTCATGATGTTTAATGTTGTATTTACCTTTTAGTATTTGTATATAGTATCTGAACTTTGGAAAGGAGTTGGGAGACACACGACACATCAAATCACATCTACAGATCAAGGCGAAGCGAATGGATGTACTCCCATACTCCTAGCGTGAAAATGTTTGTGAAAACGTGTGCAAAGTCTCCGAAAATCCTAAAAATAAGCTCATATTTGAATTCCCCATAAAAAAACACATCATTCAGTAAAAACAAGGCCCCACTGATCATCTACTCTCTGAGACGATTCCAGGGATGTCTGGCTTGAGTTTCGGCCACCAGGGAAAGTGGACAAAAGTGCCCGAGATCAGCCTCTTAATTTACCCAGGGCCTAGTGCTTGGCTTTGGGCATGAAAATTCAGGACACTCCCCTGAGTATTTTATTAAATATCTGAACTTTGGAGAGGAGTTGGGGGACACACGACACATCAAATCACATCTACAGATCAAGACGAAGCTATTGGAAGTACTCCTAGCGTGTGAAAATGTTTGTGAAAAACGTGTGCAAAGTCTCCTTAACGGAGCAGTGGCTGTGATGCTAGCTTTGCGGCTAGCGGTTAGTTGTTATTGTTTGAAGTTGTTGCTATGGAAACAACATGACGGATAACAAATTAATATCTTCTACATATAATAACGGACAAAGTAAAGAATGGAGTGTAGGCTATGCCTGTTTGAAGTTGTTGCTAAGGAAACAACATGACGGAGAAAAAGTATAATCTTCTACATATAATAAAGGACAAAGTAAAGAATGAAGTGTCGGCTATGTTTAAATGTTCGGAATTTGACCGTGATGGCCCTCTTGAGTTGCCGTAAAATATGACGAATATGACGGATGACGGATGCGACGGAAATACACCCGAACATATCTGGTAGCCCGAACATATCTGGTAGCCCGAACATATCTGGTACTGACACCGGCCCTGCGAGTAAAGTAACGAGTAAAGTAACGAGTAAAGTAACGAGTTACTTTATCTAGAGAGTAACGAAGTAGTGTAATATATTACTTTTTTTTAAAGTAATATGTAATATGTAATATATAACTTTTTTTTAGTAACGACCCCATCTCTGCCCCTATGCTAGGTCCAGTCCCCACTTATAAAAATATCACTTTACCCCTGCTTACACCTACTGTATATGCCGTGAGCTGATTATCGAGCCTTCATTGTAACTGTTGTGGGTACACTGTGTATTTGCGTGGGGAATGTTGCAGTAGAAAATTCCACTGTAGCAACCGGTACATTAATGGGAAACCCTGAAACGTCAAGCTACCCCACAGCACCCGCAAAATAAATCTTTGGCACCGCCACTGAGCCTGCAACCCTGTTTTGAAGAAATGTGCAGTGCCAAACAGGCTCATTGCAGCCACTAATGCTGTGATAAGCAACCCGGTATCACGGTGAGACGTGAACATGTAACGCTTTACCATTGCTGGGAGACGTGAAGATGTCACGGATTCGTATTTTCAAAACGTGAAAAGCGTGACAGCTACACGGTATTGTTAACCCATGTTAACCAGTGGAGAAATAACCGGAAATACCAAGCAAATGCTACCCCGACGTAATGATTTATTTTTTAATAGTCACACTCGATTACAGCGATTTTCTTGTTGCCCCAGCTGGTCGACACCTCTTTTAGCATAAACAAAGGCTACATTAATGTATTAAATCGATGTTAATCCATGCGTGTGGATGTGGAATTAACGGACGTGACGTTGTGCGATTGAGTTGCCAAGCAACAGCTTCGGTTCATGTTCATTTACAAACTATTCAACTACAACCGTAGTTATATTTAAAAACATGTTAGAAGGCCTCACGAAATACTTGAATGCACATTAAAATGTAAATGTGAAGGAATGTGTGTATAACAAAATACATCGGTCATTAAACGAAACCGGAAACAGACGGAAAAGATCCTCAGCTCGATGATTGGATGGTTATCCGCAATGCATGCTGGGATTTGGCGTTTATGTGATGTGAAATCTGAAAACGTTTTTTAAAAATACAATAATACTTTATTCCGAGTGTGCTTGCTTTTCTCTTTGAAAGTCATCACATAACGGCATTGTAATACACGGATCGGCTGCATTAAATATTACATATCTGCCGTAATTCTCTATTTATAGAGCCCTGATGAGAAGACTTCTAGACAAACATGAGGCACTGAAAACGTGACGTGGATCATAAATATATAAGCAATTAAACAACATCTTACATTTATTTTCACACAATACTTCTCCTTGCAGTATCAACACTAATTCGGCTGACTTTTATATCTGATCCAATTGGTAGATAGGCTGTATTTACACCATAACCGTGCAGAGCTGATAGAAAGGGACACCTGGTGGTCAAAGCACGTTATTGAATTGTATTATTTTATTATTAGATATTAATAGGAGGATGTGCAAAACAGACAAACTAATAAGGCTTAATTTAAACATTAAAGAGTACTTTAGGTTAAGGTCTTATTTTGAATAAGAAACAAGCTTTAAGAAGAATATGGAGGGATGAAACCCTCTTGAAACCGCAGGTCCTTCCTTCCTGCAGCGGTCATACTTTACAACCAGCACTGCCCCTAGTAGACCCTCCTACACACACCACAACACAGACTATAACACCCCTTGCTGCTAAATACAAACCAATTTTGTGCAATATGTGCAATATATATATGCCATTAATAACTGTGTAATTTATACCTGGCCACTAAATCAATATATATGCCGTTTTGTTTTTGATCTGTATTTTTGAAAATTATGTAACTTTTTATCTTTTTTTTAGCATATTGTTTAATATATTATAACTTAGTACTTTTTTAGCATATTGTTTATTTTATTCTAACTTAGTACTTTTTTAACGCATGTAACATATGCAACACTAAGCTGTCTGTGGCTCTTTCCTGCTGTAACGCTGCACATTTCCCCTCTGTGGAACTAATAAAGGTATTCTGATTCTGATTCTTTAATGGTCACACATGCAGAGCACACAGCACACACAGTGACATTTGTATTCACAGATAAATATTAAGCCTGACAAAGTACTTAACGTCTAATATATTGCTTTCCTGCAATGTTAACTATGTTTAAGCACTTATTTGTTTATTATTAAACTGATATTATACATATGTATTATACTCTTATAAGATGTATGTAGATAGTATAGGAAATGTGCAGAATGACAGTTTAATGGTGGAGTATAAACACATATTGATAGATGTCTTGTAATGCACTGTTGAGGAACCTGCGACCCAAGTTTTTCATTCATTGCATAACTACACAGTAGTTGTGTATAATATGATATGTCAATAAACCTTAGCTTATACAATCTTGAAATCTTGAAAGGGATGTTCAAACTAGTCATTATATACAGTCTTTAATGAACTATTAGTAGAGAATAACGAGTAATGAATATACTTTATAGAGATCCTATTAATATCTAATAATAAAATAATAAAATTCAATAACGTGCTTTGACCACCAGGTGTCCCTTTCTATCAGCTCTGCACGGTTATGGTTTAAATACAGCCTATCTACCAATTGGATCAAATATAAAAGTCAGCCGAATTAGTGTTGATACTGCAAGGAGACGCATTGTGTGAAAAGAAATGTAAGATGTTGTATAATTGCTTATATATTTATGATCAACGTCACGTATTCAGTTTTGGCGGCAGTTCTCCTGTTTGTCCAGAAGTCTTCTCAGCAGGGCTCTATAAATAGAGAACTACGGCAGATATGTAATATTTAATGCAGCCGAATCGTGTATTACAATGCCGTTATGTGATGACTTTCAAAGAGTAAAGCTCGGAATAAAGTATTATTGTATTTTTAAAAAACGTTTTCAGATTTCACATCACATAAACACCAAATCCCAGCATGCATTACGGATAACCATCCAATCATCGAGCTGAGGATCTTGCCTACGTCTGTTTCCGGTTTCGTTTAATGACCGATGTATTTTGTTATACACACATTCCTTCACATTTACATTTTAATGTGCATTAAAGTATTTTGTGAGGCCTTCTAACATGTTTTTAAATATAACTACGGTTGTAGTTGAATAGTTTGTAAATGAACATGAACCGAAGCTGTTGCTTGGCAACTCAATCGCACAACGTCACGTCCGTTAATTCCACATCCACACGCATGGATTAACATCGATTTAATACATTAATGTAGCCTTTGTTTATGCTAAAAGAGGTGTCGACCAGCTGGGGCAACAAGAAAATCGCTGTAATCGAGTGTGACTATTAAAAAATAAATCATTACGTCGGGGGAGCATTTGCTTGGTATTTCCGGTTATTTCTCCACTGGTTAACATGGGTTAACAATACCGTGTAGCTGTCACGCTTTTCACGTTTTGAAAAGACGAAACCGTGACATCTTCACGTCTCCCAGCAATGGTAAAGCGTCACATGTTCACGTCTCACCGTGATACCGGGTTGGTGATAAGACACACTTTGTTGCCAAATATCAGCATTTTCTTTCTTTTCATTTTTTTGCACAGATTGCAAAGTGGCAAAGTATTATAACTTATTGTTCTAACAAAGGGATTGCACAATTGTATTATGTTTTGTTTTTTTGACCACACAGACTTATGGAGCATTGTTTTATTATCACTGTTCTAGCAAAGGAATGCTCACGTTCATTTTGATGTATTTTAATAAATGTTAACTTGGCCCATTACTTGACTATTTGTGGGGTTTTTTCTGACAGAAAAAGTATGAGAACCACTGCTCTATAGTCTGACCTTGACGGTGCTTGGGTACATTTATCTACAACACAAAAATCACCCCCACCAAGCATTTTGCACATAGAGCGAGAATAAATGCAGGGGCCACTTGCTATAGGCTGTTCGATAAAAGAGTACTGGCAAGTGGTGAATAATGCATAGTGAGAGTAGTATACGTGAACAGACGAGAAAAGCAAATGGAAATAGAGAGAAATCTACTGTATTAGGGAGGCCACATTGGTTTACATATTCCTTGTAAAGATATTGTTTTATTTTAACACAACTAAAACGGTGTACATAGCCACACGACTGGGCCTTTAAGAATGAAATATACAAATAGGTAGAAAGAGGGGTGATGTCAATTAAGTATATCCAAAACATGAAAGCTCAAGACTCGCAGCAGGTGTGTTCAATTATTAATTAGAGCTAAAGTTTTATTGTGAGTTCAGTTTCAGATTAGCTTCCAGCAAATGCTAACTATTTGGCCAAAAAAGACAACCAATGATAAAGCAAGGCTACTTGAACATACTGTGTAATCTTATAGTGATGTTGAAATGGAGGCAATCACCAACCTTTGAAATTATTTGCAGCTCCTCCTCAGTCCTTATTTGACGTGCTTGCCTTCACCTAGAGCTGCCTTTTAAGGGCTGTTAGCTCTCGCATATCAAATATTAAGCTAACAGCTAACTCTCAAATGTTCCAACTATTCTACTTTCCAGTCCCTTTCTGTGGTGGAGAAGCTCGTTAGCTCAACTATAAACACCTGTGTAATGGAACACGATGATGTCATCACTCCAACTCACATGCAGCAGACTTCAACAGTCCAGCTGTGAAGAGATCTTCGGGACAGTTTTGAGATTTCTCCAAATGCCGTTGCCATGGCAACACAATGCTCGCCTTGAAACACGGTTTTCTCATAGCTTCAGTGAAAATACTCCAAACAGCCCAGAACTTCACAGGTTTGATAACGATGCAGCCATCAATGCATCTAAGCGTAGTATGGGGTGTCATCAAATGTCGTTGCCATGGCGACAGACCACTCGACATGAAACACGATGAGGCTGTAAGTCCAATCGACACGGTCCAATCATCCCCCAATCTACACTTGTATATCACCGGTCCATGCCTCAACAGCTCTACGCCAAATCTGAGATCTCACCATATGCCATTTCCATGGAAACGCATCCCTCGCCATAAAACATGATGTCGCTATAAGTCCAATGGACACGGTCCAATCGTCCCTCAATCTTCACTTGTATATCACCGGTCCATGCCTCAACAGCTCTACGCCAAATCTGAGATCTCACCATATGCCGTTTCCATGGAAACGCATCCCTCGCCATAAAATATGATGTCACTATAACTCCTATGCAAATGTTCAAAGAGTGCTCAAACTTCACATGTGTGCTAACAGTCCAGCCGTGAAGACATCTACGTGACAGTTTTGAGAATTCTTCAAATGTCGTTGCCATGGCAACACAATGCTCGCCATGAAACACGGTTTTCCCATAACTTCAGTGAAAATACTCCAAACAGCCCAAAACTTCCCAGGTCTGGTAACGATGCAGCCATCAACGCATCTAAGCGTATTATGGGGTGTCCTCAAATGCCGTTGCCATGGCGACAGATCATTCGCCATCAAGTTAGTTCAGAAGTTTGCAGTTCAAATATTCTGCTGCTTTTCCTAACCTTTTTACTTTCTTTTCTTCTCTCATCACACATTCAAGCCCCCAGTGTTCATGTATCATTTCAATCTAAATTCTTCACTTTCTTCTTACACATTACATTTCAGCATAGCAGTTTAGCGTCAGCTTTTCAGCATAAAGCATTCCCACTAGCAATTTCTTCAGGAATTGCATTCTCTAGTTTAGTGGGAATGCTGTTAACAGCATTCCCACTAACTGTTATTCTACAGACAAAAAATGTATTATTCCGCCGACTTATTTTGGCCCTCTTCTCCTCCCGCATTGAAAATCGCAGAAACTCCGTTCAAACATCAAAACGTTCAGCTCGGTCGGGAATCGATGGCTATTACTTTTCTCATTCATAACTTTCATAATTCCAGAGATACATCCCATAATACATCACATTTTTAACCATTGAAGTCAATGGAGAAAATCTTCAACTTCAACAAATCTTCATGCGACTTCAACTGCTAACTGTTCATTCATACTTTCACTCAGAAACCTCATTCTAACTTTCAAATGTTACAAATCTTTCTGACATTATTCGTGGGAAACAACTTTTAAATCTGATTCTTACTTTTAGAGATATTAACATTTGTTCAGACCTTGTTTTAGAGGGTTTCTTCACATTTTAACATTAACTAGAGTGCGTGATGTCACAGCTAGAGGGTAAGAAATCTTGAAATGTGCCTTCATATATTTTTTTTAAACTGCCATAATTCCCAAACCCTACATTCCTGGGACATAATTGTTCATGATAAACGTAGGAAAACATCTTGTAGCTTGAAAAATGACAAATAATTAAGCAAAAATAATTCAACAAAATGCCTCTTGAGGGCATGAAGTGACAAAAACGTTCAACATTCCTCCATTGAAGCCCATTGTAATTTCAGGCAGATATTTCCTCACAGCAGCAGCCGCACACCTTTAGTTAAACTGCCAAAAAGGCCACATTATTAACCCGAAAGTACACAAAAATTACACTTCAGATACTCAACTTCCTTGACATGGTTCACGTTTTGAAATTTCACAGACATCTGTTACGGTTCTTCCACAAAACGTTCACATGTAAGAGGTTCATCTCTCATTCAGAACAATGGAAACCTGTGATCTCTACAGAGCTCGTTAGCTCAACTATAAACACCTGCAGGGGCGCCGCCAGGGATTTTGGGCCCCATGAAAATATATCACATTGGGCCCCACCACCAGGCACAGGCCACTTTGTTTATAAATTACCACGAGGGCCGTACCAAATGGTCTAGCGGTCCGTATACGGCCCGGGGGCCGGAGGTTCCCCACCCCTGCTTTAATATAATAACATTAGTATTAATATCATAACCAAAATGTCGGTGATTAACATTTTATTTACAGACTGATCACTCAATGCTTCAAACTGTCCATCATCCTAAAAAGCAGTTTTTTGTTTTATATAGATCATTGGCTGTGTGGGAAAATACTGTGTTTGAAATGTATAATTTAAATTAGATGTTAGCTTTTTGTTATATATATATATATTTTGTATTCCAGTCTCCCTTCAGATATGTTAAGTGGCATGTCATTCAACACAATGCTGCTCACCTCCTTCAGTTGGGAGAAAAGCTGGTTCGGGTTCAGCATTATGGGGGGACAGGGCTGCTGAGCCTAAAGATGGATCTGTTGGTCCTGGCACCAGGGGGAGGGACAACTGATTTAGTATGAATAGGCGCTAAAAATGTGCCTGCATTTATTAAAGACACACGAACGCGCACATGACCAATGAGGGCACGAGATAAGCTTGTGCACAGATGGAAGGCTGACAGGCAGGTAGGCCATAGAGTTATTTTAGCCGGGCTGGCTCAGATGATTGGTCGTGCTTTTTACAGCACTACGGCTTCCACAGATGACATTTTTGTATGTATTTGTTGTCAAAGCATTTAATATATTCATTGCTATCGGGATGTTAAGAGCATTCCATGGAATATAACAAAAAGTGTTTCTGAAGTGAATTACCTACCATACCTTTAAATATCAGCTAAAAGAGCAGTGAAATGAAAGACCTCTGAATTTTCTGTAAAGATATTAACAGTACTTAATGTCAGCTTAGTAAACAAAAAAACATTAGCTAACAGACTAATTTCCACCACTCATGGACCACACCCACCTTTTCTTGTGAAAAACTGGGTGACATACTGTCGCCCTTTAGTCCCTCTCTCTTGTCTTTATCTCCTTTCTCTTCTTTTCTTAGAGCCTGACTTTGTTGGTCGTTGACACATGGTACACACACGTATGTAGGCAGGGGCGGCGGGTGCTGTAGGCTAGGGAAGGCTAAGCCTTCCCAAATATTTGTGTCACTGCATCCTGGTAAAATACAAATATAATGTATAATGTTTGTGTCTTTGACATTAGCGCTGCTAGCCACCTGTGCCCTGTACTACGAAGCCAGTTCAACATACCCTGGATATGTTTGAGTAACAAACTAACTAACAACAACAAACTAACAAACGAGATCTCGCTAAGCGGTCCTCCGACGCTGGTTATCAACTCGGTAAATCAAGCCAGGGTTTCTCTCTCCAGCTGAGAGCGCGTTCACGGGGGCGGGGTTAGCAACATTTGACCAATCACAAACAGGGACAAGTGTAATGACAGTGCAGCGTCATACTTCATTAATGAAAAGTAAACTAATATTAGACAAATAAGCTTTAAACATCCATGATTTAAACATAGGCTATAATCCAGGATACAAGCCACAGAGTTGCTGCAAGGTGAATACAGAACAACTGGTTAAAAAGTAACTAGGCCAACCGAGTGTTTGAAAGCGTATCGTTTTATGATATCACTGCCCCATCTAAGACACGAGTGAATCTGACTTTAATTAGCCTACATTTGACTCGAGTGTTTCGTCAACATAATGTGTTGCTTAAAATAATACTTCTGCATACAGTAGGCCAATGTGACACTGTGAGTGTTGCACGGCCAGATACGGCTGGAGAAGCTGACTCAGATAAGGAAATATATGATATATTATCATATTATATGATCGATGATCTGATTGATGATATGAATGATAAGTGCAACACGTCGGCGTCTTCTCTGCATACGGCAGTTTAAACTGTATTTCCTTTTTCCTGTAATATGACTTGAGAGATTTAAACTCCGCACACTGAGTTGATCTCTTTTCTATAGTCGGGCAGCGTCAGGTAAAAAAAGTTATTTAGCCTTCCCAAACCTGAGCCTCACGCGCCGCCTATGTATGTAGGCTAAGTACTAGCATCCCTCCTCAAATGCTTTCACTCTCTGCAGTGCCGGTGCCGCACCGCGTTTGGAGGCAGGACCAAACCATTACATGTAAATAGAAGGGGGTGTACAGAGGCTTTGGGTAATTAACTTATGGAAGAAAATAAGTTAAATGAATCGTAAGTTTAGTGAGTAATTTATCAATATAACGTTCTATTAATGTTAATTATTGAGGATTGATGAAAGGTTACTTACATTTTTTTTCTTAATGTTCTAAACATTTTGGGGCCCCCATCAGTCACGGGCCCTTAGAATCGTCCTAACTTTTCACCCCCTTACGTCGCCCCTGAACACCTGTGTAATGGAACACGATGATGTCATCACTCCAACTGACATGCAGCAGACTTCAACAGTCCAGCTGTGAAGAGATCTTCGGGACAGTTTTGAGATTTCTCCAAATGCCGTTGCCATGGCAACACAATGCTCGCCTTGAAACACGGTTTTCTCATAGCTTCAGTGAAAATACTCCAAACAGCCCAGAACTTCACAGGTTTGATAACGATGCAGCCATCAATGCATCTAAGCGTAGTATGGGGTGTCATCAAATGTTGTTGCCATGGCGACAGACCACTCGCCATGAAACAGGATGAGGCTGTAAGTCCAATCGTCACATTCCAATCGTCCCCCAATCTTCACTTGTATATCACCGGTCCATGCCTCAACAGCTCTACGCCAAATCTGAGATCTCACCATATGCCGTTTCCATGGAAACGCATCCCTCGCCATAAAACATGATGTCGCTATAAGTCCAATGGACACGGTCCAATCGTCCCCCAATCTTCACTTGTATATCACCGGTCCATGCCTCAACAGCTCTACGCCAAATCTGAGATCTCACCATATGCCGTTTCCATGGAAACGCATCCCTCGCCATAAAACGTGATGTCGCTATAAGTCCAATGGACACGGTCCAATCGTCCCCCAATCTTCACTTCTATATCACCGGTCCATGCCTCAACAGCTCTACGCCAAATCTGAGATCTCACCATATGCCGTTTCCATGGAAACGCATCCCTCGCCATAAAACATGATGTCGCTATAAGTCCAATGGACACGGTCCAATCGTCCCCCAATCTTCACTTGTATATCACCGGTCCATGCCTCAACAGCTCTACGCCAACTCTGAGATCTCACCATATGCCGTTTCCATGCATCCCTCGCCATAAAACATGATGTCGCTATAACTCCTATGAAAATGTTCAAAAAGTGCTCAAACTTCACATGTGTGCTAACAGTCCAGCCGTGAAGACATCTACGGGACAGTTTTGAGATTTCTTCAAATGCCGTTGCCATGGCAACACAATGCTCACCATGAAACACGGCTTTCTCATAACTTCAGTGAAAATACTCCAAACGCCCCAAAACTTCACAGGTTTGTTAACGATGCAGCCATCAACGCATCTAAGCGTATTATGGGGTGTCATCAAATGCCGTTGCCATGGTGACAGATCATTCGCCATCAAGTTAGTTCAGAAATGTGCAGTTCAAATATTCTGCTGCTTTTCCAAGCGTTTTTACTTTCTTTTATTCTCTCATCACACATTCAAGCCCCCAGTGTTCATGTATCATTTCAATCTAAATTCTTCACTTTCTTCTTACACATTTCATTGTAATCTAAATTATTCACTTTCTTCTTACACATTTCATTTTAATTTAAATTCTTCACTTTCTTCTTACACATTTCATTTTAATCTAAATGATTCACTTTCTTCTTACACATTAGGCTACATTTCAGCATAGCAGTTTAGCGTCAGCTTTTCAGCATAAAGCATTCCCACTAGCAATTTCTTCAGGAATTGCATTCTCTAGTTATGAATGTTGTTACATCAAGGCCTAAAATTAGGATGAGCCCCAACGGTCAAACAAATGTTTTCCCCTCCCAGAGCTGTCAGCGCAGTGCCTCCACAGATCTGGCGCCCTAGGCGAACATGGTTACGGCCCGTCTACACTACAGCATCGAAAAAGTTTGAAGCTGGGCGTGTCTGAGGCTTGGCGATTTCTCCCGCCCAAGGCGACCAACAACCAATCAGGAATCTCCCGCCCGCCCCAGCATACAAAGCAAAAAAAAGCCCGGTTCTTCTACACTATTGCCAAAATGGATGCCGGTTTTGTAGCAACGGTAGCAATGTCTCGCAGGAGGCCACGTATCAGAAAACGTCTGCAACGGGGGGAATACCATGTTCTTGTCCAAGAGCTCCGCCTGGATGGTGTACTGTTTCAGCAGTACTTCAGGATGAGCAAAGACGCGTTCGACGAGTTGCTCGGAAAAGTCGGTCCACTGATTGCAAAGGCAGACACCCGTATGCGTTTGTCAATCGGACCCGCCGAGCGACTCGCCATCTGCCTACGGTACGTTTTGTGTATTTCTACTTCTTTAATATGACTCTGTATATAAAGAGAGAGAATGCATGCAATGGATGAATGAAGTCTGTGATTTAGTTCAGATGAATGACATTAATTAAGATAGCTAGGTAAACGCAGTATTGCTCCCCTGTGTGTGTGTGTGTGTGTGTGTGTGTGTGTGTGTGGTGTGTGTGTGTGTGTGTGTTGTAGTCTGTGGTGTGTGTGTGTCTGTGATGTGTGTGTCTGTGGTGTGTGTGTGTCTGTGATGTGTGTGCCTGTGGTGTGTGTGTGTGCCTGTGGTGTGTGTGTGTCTGTGATGTGTGTGTCTGTGGTGTGTATGTGTGTGTCTGTGGTGTGTGTGTGTGTGTGTGTCTGCCTGTGGTGTATGTGTGTGTCTGTGGTGTGTGTCTGTGATGTGTGTGTCTGTGGTGTGTGTCTGCCTGTGGTGTATGTGTGTGTCTGTGGTCTGTTAGTGTGTCTGTGGTGTGTGTGTGTGTCTGTGGTGTGTGTGTCTGTGTGATGTGTGTGTCTGTGGTATGTTGGTGTGTGTGTCTGTGTGATGTGTGTGTCTGGTGTGTGTGTTTCTGTGATGTGTGTGTCTGTGGTGTGTGTGTCTGCGCGGCGTATAACTTCCTTTTAAAAAAAAAATCTTGTATATTACTTTTTTCTCAGGTACCTGGCAACCGGTGACTCGTACAGGACCATAGCATTCAGCTATCGGGTCGGGCATGCAACAGTGGCTGTCATCGTTAAGGAGGTTGCGGGTGCCATCTGGACCGCGCTGATCGAGGAGACCATGCCGGTATCACAGACGGAGGACTGGAGAGCTATCGCTGCTGGGTTCCAGGAGCGCTGGAACTTTCCAAATTGCGTTGGTGCCATTGATGGGAAGCACGTGGTGATCCAGGCTCCGGCAAATTCTAGGTCCCTGTACTTCAACTACAAGTCCACCCACTCCTTGGTACTACTGGCTGTAGTGGATGCCCAGTACCTCTTCAGGGTAGTGGATGTCGGAGGTTTTGGAAGAAGCAGCGACGGTGGGAGCCTGCGGAATTCCGCTTTTGGAGAGGGCCTCCGAGATGGCAGTCTGCAGCTACCACCTGACACCATCATCCCAGGAGCAGAGCGGCTGGGCCTTCTTCCCCATGTGTTTGTTGGAGATGAGGCTTTTCCGCTGCTGGACAACCTGCTGCGTCCGTTCCCTGGACGTCAGCTCACGCGTGAAAGGTAGTGCTGTAGCGACGCGTCGACGATGTCGACGCGTCGATTTCAAAAATATCGTCAACGACATATTTCCGCGTCGACGCGTCGCCACCATAGACTGTATGACGCCACACACACGTGGGTCACCCAAAGCAACAAGCAGTTCGCAATCGCACTTCTAACACAATGGAGACTGAAACGGCTACCAACTCCTCCTCACAGGATTGCGCACGAAGCCCTCAAACGAAAACATCTCGCCCCAGGTCTTCAAAAGCATGGGAATATTTTAAAGTTAGTCCAAAACGCAAAGATATTTATATATTTATATCTCACTGAGACTGCTGCTTGACCGGAAGCAGCAGCTAGCTGTGGTGGCAACCATTAGCAGCTAGCATTTGCGCTCCGATTTAAAAAGGATTATAAAATTATAATTTTTATAAATTATGGATTATAAATTCAATAATTTTTTTATACATAGACGTTAAAAACCTATGGATTAACCGATTCAGCCGCGTTTTTTCTCATTTTAATGCCATTGAACACGTATTTTGATCAGATTGACAGCTACGGCGGTGAGACGATCTCCCTAGAAGCTCTGTGAAGGTACGTGTTGTGATGACTGTATTTGCTTCCCCTGTCGCGAGTCCGGATTACTCAGTGATGATACTATGTACCTACATAATCTGTGGAGTCTCAGCTTTAATCGGATATATTGTATGTGCAGCTACGATAAGTAATAAGGGTACTTTTATCTTGAGATCTGTGCCAATGTCCGTTAGCATTTTTCGCTCAGGGGTCATTTAGATGCTTCTTATGAGACTTGTGTTTTGTTTTGGTAAACATGGTTTGTATCGTCAGTTAGCTGAGATTATTTCCGTTAATCTGGTATAACACATTAATAGGTTCTTAAATATTAAGATCCCCTGAGACACAGTATCGTGAAAACATTTTTGTTTACATTACGTTTTTTTTTACATTACGTTTTTTATGAATTGAACAACAGAAAAATAATCGTTCGATTAGTCGACTAATCGATCAAATAATCGCCCGATTAATCGTTTTCAAAATAATCGTTTCCCCCCAGCACTAGTGAAAGGAGGCTGTTCAACTACCGCCTCAGCCGGGCCAGGTTGGTGGTTGAATGTGCGTTTGGCATCCTCTCATCTCAGTGGAGAATGTTCCGGCGTGTCATCACCACCAGCCCGGAGGTAACAGAGTTGTGTGTGAAGGCCACCTGTGTGTTGCACAACTTCCTCCGCAGGAAGACAATAGGAAGGTCATCACGCACACCTTGTCGTCCCTGTCGTCGCAGAGTCGAGTGATGAAGCTCCAACCCTGCGCGATGCACCTATGATGGGCTCAAACAACGCCACACGCCGATCCATCCAACTGCGGGAGACCTTCTGCTCCTATTTGAATGAGGAGGGTGTAGTGTCATGGCAGCATAAAGTGGTGTAGGGTCACCATGGCTCCTCCAAACCAAAAGCTCTTTTAAGAGCTACCCATTTTCTTTAAAGAGCAAATATTCCAAATGAGCCATTTTAAAATCAAACATTCCTAATAAACATGTTTCTTGAATTGATATTATTATATTATGATATGACTAACAACCTTTTTCTTTCAGCCCTGTTTTTACTGATAAACCACTCATCATTTCAATAGGTTTTCACATGACCAATTACAGAAGAAAGCACATTATATATACCGACATACATGAAGCTTCTGGTATGTTGCAACTGACAAACCACATGAACAAGTGAAGACACAGTATAGCCATAACATACTTGAAATAATGTTTTATTTGAGTGAAGTGTGTGTGATGAGTGTAAAAAAATGTAATGTGGATCAGTATGTGTGAAAAAATTATTAAATTATAAATTGTCCTGCTGGTCCACGTAAAAAAATAGCTGGTGTACCCCGAGGCGGACTCTTGCCCTCTGTGCCCTTGTCATCTGCCTCATGGTGGGCAAGAGGCTCTTGAAAAATTGCAAGTCCTCGTCCTCCTCCACCACTGGTGGGGTTGGCTGGGCAATTGCTTGGTAATTGCTGACAGCAGACAGCAGACTTCGTTCAAACGGGGACATTTCCCTCCCCCTCCCCCGTGTTTTGCCCCGGACCTCAGCATTCTCCTCCTGGCTGACTGCTGCTGGCTGACTGGTGGACTGGCTGGTGGACTGGCTGGCTGACTGGCTGGCGGACTGGCTGGCTGACTCACTGTCTACCTGGCTCTCTTCCTCTGCCACCAGGGTGGATGGAGGCAGGGTCTGCCGGGGGACATTGCTGGACGTCTCACGGTCTATGATGAATGGGGTTAAAAACCCCATCACTGCCATGCAACGCCAGGGCTTGTACCCCCCTGCAGACCCTGCCCCGCTTCTTTTGGCCTCCTTCTCCATATTCTTTTCCTTGCGGAACCTGTCCCTCAGACTCTTCCATCTCTTCTTGCAGACATTATCTAATAAAATGAAATGAAATAATAAAGTTAATAAATAATAAAGTTAATTTCTTGAATTTACTAAATTATTCCTCCATTAATGAATGCTATTTTTATGCTACATTCCATGCTGGCTAAATATACTGTCTATGCTTGATAGCTGTGAATCAAATCAAGTTTTATTTATATAGCACATTTATAAACGATTTTTGGTCGAGCCAAAGTGCTGTACATATAATAAAATTAGCCTACAGTAGAGACACTTTACAGCAAATACAACAGCACAGATTGTTCAGAATATCAGTATGAGAAAAACGACACCCTCTGCATGTATTATATGTTATATATTATGCTTATACTTATTATATTATATATAATATATTTTTATTATTAATATATATTATATGTTATGCTACATTACTAGCTGGCTAAATATACTGTCTATGCTTGATAGCTGTGCATGTATTATATGTTATGTTATATATTATGCTTATACTTATTATAATGTTTTTTTATTATTATATTAATATATATTATATGTTATTATGCTACATTACTAGCTGTCCATTCAATGCTAAAACGAAGTAAACTGGATATAAACTCCCCAGAAAATCTACCAGTTTCACCAACTGTCTCTGCCACCTCCCGCCATGTCTGGTTCCTCCGGTAGGTGAACAGAGTACAGTCATACAAGACTGGGACAATTGCCACGGCAATGATTAATTTGTCCTCCATTTGATGATATATGGAAAATAGTCAAGACCTGCGGGATCAGCATACACGCGGTTTGATTGGCTAGCCTTTGTACTGGCGGGAATTGCAAAAACGGGATTTGATTGGCTGACGCCAGCTTCGAGCAAGCATCGAGCCTCAAAAGTTGAACATTGTTCAACTTTTGACGCCAATAGACGCTCGCGATGCTTGCAACGCCTTGCCATGCTACCAACAATGCAGTTCGGCGAAGTTTGAAAATATCCTACGTCACCCCATTCAAATGAATGGGCGAAGCGTTGAAAGCATTTGTTGACGCCTGTAGTGTAGACGGGCCGTAACGGCCCGTCCACACAGCGGCGTGCATTGAAGCTTCCAACGCTTCTGCCCATTCACTTTGAATGGGGTGACGTCACTTTTAGCCGAACTGCATCGTGGGAAGCGACGCGGAGCGTTGCTGGCGTGGCTCGCTGCAAAAGTTGAGCAATGTTCAACTTTTGACGCCTCGGCAGAAGCGTCAGCCAATCGAATCATATGCCAGTACAAGCTCTAGCCAATCAAACTGCTGCTTGTGTGTCAGGGGCGGGAGATTCATGTGATTGGTTGTTGGTCGAGTGTCAGACACGCCCGCCGGCAAGCGTCAACGCACACCGCTGTGTGGACGGGCCGTAACGGCCCGTCTACACTACGCTGTAGGAAGTGTAGGTACAACGCTACATTTCCCGCCCCGCCGCAGTCATACAGTAGGCTACGGAGAGCGGCGAGAAACATTTCCTCAGGCATCGAAAAGCGGAACCGAAATTCACATTTCTAAATGATGCCGTTGGAATCGAAATGTTGGAACCCAACCCTACTCATGGGAGGCTCGAGTCAGTCACAGTCACAGCCATAGATATATCTATGGTCACAGCCACAGTCAGGTCGAACCGGATGGCTAACGGTTCGTGTCGCTACCAGTCCGCTGACATGGCGCGTCAATCAACGGTAAGTTTTGCCCATTACTTGCCCAGTATTACTTTGAATATTATTATTGTGATTGAGGATTAAATCCGCTTTGAAGACCACCGTTTTATATCGTGCAGTTTAGCGGCAAAATAACGTCAGTTAGCCAGCTAACGCTAGCTTTGTTGAGTTTATGCTAGCTAAACAAGTAGTGGCTGTAGTCTACAGCAGTAATTAATATATTATAGCCTACTGCTTTGGCACTAACGGTTGATAACCGTTTTTGAAAATAAAACCAATTGAACTGTACTGAAATAATGACAAGTTTTATAATTGTCTTGACTCCTGCTGTGTTTTTAAAGCCTTTGTAAATTATCCATGCTATTTTCTATTTAGCTAACGTAGAAGTAATGTATGTGAAATCAACCTCACAATAAGATATGTGTATATTACAATTATTAATGTCATATTTCAAGATGATTACTTAGATATTACAATATGGTTGGTTGAGCTGGAGTTCATTATTGAGCTTACACGTTAACGTCACAGTCATCTGAAGAACGAACCCAAACCTTGTTTTTATTAATTGTATTACCAAATTGGTATCAAATAAACAGTAAGCATTGGTAACACAACTTCCAAAGTTACAGTAAAATAAAAAGGACCCTGACTCGGACAATACACAATCCAACATGTTCAACAGAAGAGAATCAATTATATTGTTTGTACACATGGTACTTTACATACATATATATCTGTTTGTTTAAGGTGTCCAGGTGATGCAGACAGGCTGGACCAGAGAGCGAGAGACAGAACTGGACTCCTCACAGCAGTGAACTTCAGCTCAGGTACAAAGATTCTTTTTTTCATACTGTACAAAGAATCAAGAAAGATATTGGTTTAAATAAATGAAGTATTGACTTTAATACACTGATATACATTCCATTAAACAATGCTAAATACTAGATCACCTACACATCAGTGAAGTTGAGGGGTTTTTCCATGCAAAAAGTTACATTTAGATATTTACCAATATGATTTTGTCAGCTTTCTAATTTAATGTATTGAAGGCAAAGATATTTAACACATAGTGAGAACTGCTACTATTTATCTCTCAATATTGTCTGAAAACATTTGGTAAAAGTTATTCTTTCAGTGAGACAACAGAGCAAGCTTCTACAGTTGCACTACGTTAACAGTTAAATATTATTTTGATAATAACATATATTTCAATGTTGATGAACTTCATACTGTTCATTCATAATCTGATTGTCTTTGTAGCTCTGTTGAAATAAAACAAAAAACATTACAATTACAAAATAATTATATCTACAGCCCCTAAACACACAAACACACCACTTTCATAAATAACACACTTGTTCTGCAATAATATGTTTTATGTTTCCTGTCATTTTTGTTAGGAAAGGACATGCCTGAAAGACACGACTCAACATTTTCTCCTTCTCTGAGGGTCAAGAAGAACATCCAAGAGGAACATTAAAAGCTGATGTTATGAGATTTTAAGACCAGTAAAGGACATTCACTAAAAAACTATAGGTTACTTACGTAACCCCAGTTCTCAGAGTAAAATGAAGTGAGATGTCTCACTATGGGATGCGCCTCAACGCGTATGCAAACAGAAGCATCAATCTCATTACGCCAATCCTGATTGGCTGGTGATCTTGACGTCTACGTCAGGGAATCCACCCACCCTTTAAGTAGCTTGCGCTACGTCGCAGCGTCATTCAAAATAAGCACCTCTTCTCGCTTCGCCTTAGCAAGAAGGGCCATCTGGTGAGACATCTCACTTCATGTTACTCTGAGAACTGGGGTTACGTAAGTAACCTATAGTTCTCATTCATAACACTCCGTTCGATGTCTCACTATGGGATATTGAAACTCCCGTATTGCTAGACATGCTTATCTCGAAAATCACCAAAACAACCAGAACTCAACAGGTAGAACCCTGTCTCAACACGGGGCCCAGCACTGCGCGGGCCACACTTGGAGCAGAGACATCTAGCCTGTAAAAGCGGACAAAAGTGAGCGGTGAGGACCAGCTCGCTGCTGCACAAATGTCTTGGATGGAAACACCCTTGAACAAAGCCCGTTGGTGCCTGCAAACCCGTATAAGCCAGAGCAATCGCTTCCACAATCCAGTGGGAGAGCCGTTGCCTGGTAACGGGCTTGCCCTTATGAGGGTTAGCCCAGGATATAAAGAGTTGGTCATTGCATCAAAACTCTTTTGACCTGTCCATATACAGTAGGTGCGTAAAGCACGGACTGGGCACAGCAAATTCGGCCGCTGTTCCTCAGAGGAACACAGTGGCGGAGGAAATGCCTCAATGTCAATGGGGGTACATGAGCCAACCACCTTAGGCAGGGTTGGGCTTCAGCAACACTCTCGTTTGCCCCGGGGCAAACTGAGTGCATGAAGGATGTACAGAGAGCGCATGAATGTCACTGACTCGCTTGGCAGATGCCAGAGCCAGTAACAACA
Organism: Gymnodraco acuticeps; assembly: GCF_902827175.1. Classification (NCBI taxonomy): domain Eukaryota; kingdom Metazoa; phylum Chordata; class Actinopteri; order Perciformes; family Bathydraconidae; genus Gymnodraco; species Gymnodraco acuticeps. Next base: position 549,710 of record NW_022989996.1, read on the forward strand.
CTGTCTTCAGTGACAGGTGTTTCATGTCAGCTTCTTCCAGGAGTTCAAATGGAGGTCGAGTGAGCCCATCTAAAACCATTGCCAAGTCCCATAAGGGCATCAGTGACCTGGAAACAGGGAGGAGCCTGCGAGCCCCTTTCATAAAACGGCAGACCAAGGGATGTTGGCTAGCCGTCTTTCCCTCAAAGCCCACATGGCATGCAGCAATAGCAGCCAGGTACACTTTGATCATAGAGAAAGCTCTGTGTTTATCAATCAGGTCCTGTAGAAATGATAGAATCACCCCGACAGGACATTGAAAAGAGATGTGTCCTTTTTGAAGGCACCACTCCTCAAACACCCTCCACTTACAGTCATAGAGGGACCTGGTGGAGGAAGCTCTTGCACTCTGAATAGTGTTTATCACCTTCTGAGGGAGTCCCACTGTATTCAGGTTATACCACTCACGGGCCAGGCCCATAGTGCCAAGCGCTCTGGGTGTGGGTCCCCCCTGCCTGAGACAGTATGTCCCTGCGTAGCGGGAGCTGCCACGGCTGCCCGCACAGCAGCTGATATATCTCCGTCAGCCAGTACATTGCAGGCCAGTGTGGAGCTATTAGGATCAGTGTGTGGCGTTGTTCTCTCACTCTGGCCAGAGTTGGGGGTATCAGAGCCAGGGGTGGGAACGCATACAGAAGGACCGGAGGCCAAGTGTGCGCGAGCGCGTCCACGCCTAACGGTGCGTTTAAATCGCGCATTGAAAAGAACAGCTGACATTGAGCGTTTTATTTTGATGCGAACAGATCCACCGCGGCCCGGCCGTAACACACCCACAGCTGACTCACAATTATTGGATGTAGAGTCCAGTCTGCATATAGTGGTGCACCTCTGGACAGCAGATCTGCCCCGAGGTTCATCACTCCTGGTACGTGCGTCGCTCTCAGATAGAGGAGACGTCCGCAGCTCCATAAGATCAGTTTGCGTGCCAGCATGTGTAACTGGAGAGAACGCAAACCCCCATGGCGGTTTATATACGATATTGTGGTCGTGTTGTCTGTCCTCACAAGGACATGATGTTCTCTGAGAAAAGGCAGAAAGCGTTTCAGGGTGAGGAACACCGCTAAAAGCTCCAGATAATTTATGTGTGACCGTTGGAGGTCTCTGCTCCAGAGACCCCTCACAGGTCGACCTTCGTATATACCCCCCAGCCCGTCAGACATGCGTCTGTGGTGACCACCTTCCGCGATAGGACAGCACCCATAGGCACGCCCCGTACTAGAAAAGTCGGGTGCAGCCAGTGGCGCAGTGCCATTACGCATTTCATAGTGACCATCACTCTCCGCGCGCCATGACGCACGGGGTCCAGTCTGAGGGCAGCTACCCAGCGCTGAAACTCCCTCATGTGTAAGCGTCCCAGTCGTACCACCAGGATGGCTGACGCCATGAGCCCCAGTAACCGCAGACATGATCTGAAGAGAACATATTTGTGTTGCTGGAAATGAGCGAGGCAAGCCCTGAAGGCTTTCACTCTCTCTGCTGACAGGCGGGCTGTAAAGGGCACCAAATTCAGGCGTAGGCCCAAGAAGAGTACAGTCTGGGCTGGGGACAACATGCTCTTTTCTGTGTTTATTACGAAACCCAGGTCGAGCAGGTGTTTTACGAGGACATTCGTCTGTGTAATAGCCTCTTGCTCCGACTGTGCGAGAAGGAGCCAATCGTCCAGATAAGTTGCCAGGCGAATATCCTGTTGTCTTAACGGGGCTATCGCGGCTTCCGTACACCGTACAAACACTCGTGGGCTGAGAGACAGACCGAAGGGAAGTACTCTGTACTCGTAACAGACACCCTGAAAGGCGAACCTCAGATATTTCCTGTGTGGATAATATACTGGGATGTGGAAATACGCGTCTTTCAGGTCGACTGATATGAACCAATCGTTTTGGTGCACGAGACGCAACAGAGATGTGTGAGTGAGCATTCTGAATTTGTATCTTTTGAGATATTTGTTCAGAGCCCTCAAATCTAGTATAGGCCGAATTCCGTTCCCTCCCCGTTTGGGAACGAGGAAATACTTGGAATAAAAGCCGCTCTGACTCTGTTCGGAGGGTATTATAGATATAGCCTTCTTGTCTAGTAGCGAGAGGATCTCTTGCTCTAGAATATGGGCCGACTCTCCTCGGGCCTGCGAATGCAGAATGCCCGAAAAGTGAGGGGGGGTGACAGCGAATTGGAGTCTGTAACCCCGTGTTATCGTCTTGAAAACCCAAGCAGAATCTGTGAGCATCCTCCACTTTTCGCTTCTCAAAGCGAGTGGAGATGTCACATCCCTGTCGTCTGCCCTCTGTGTCTTTATTTGTTGTGTTATGGGGCACTCTAGTGTCTGAACACGGTGGTACCCCAGGTTGACAACCCCGGTCGACACTGCGCATGCGCGTGGCGGTGATGCCTTCACAGCCTCGTCCATCGTCCGCCTTCTGAGAGAGGTAGCAGCCACTCTTAGAAGGGGGGTAGATGTCAGACTGTTTATTGTTTTTATTGTCTTTCTTTTCATTTTTATTGACTGCGCCCTTGGCTTTAAGCCTGGAAACGACAGTGGAAAATGATTTATTAAAAGACAATAGTGATGACATGTGTTTGTGTGACTTAAACGATCAGCGGAGCTTGCTGTCGTTGATGTTAAGTCCATTTCCCTCATGGCGCAAACTTGAGGATGACGTTCTGATATCACTCGAGGAGGCGGGAAGATGGGGGCATGGTTGCACCCCGGAAACACATGAGCATCTAACACTGGAATGTGTTCTGGAGCTGGAGAACAGGGAACTTCCAGCTCCTTTATCGAGGAGAGGAGAGGAGGCTATCAGGCCGCCCTCTTCTTCTTCCTCGTCTGGTGGCTGAAAGTCTGGGCCGACTGTGCCTGAGCGGCTGCCGCCGGAACCGGAGACTTTCTTGGCCAGCTCGTCCTCGCCTCGTGTCTTCTTCGAAGCTAGAGCGGAGCCAAATATGCCCTCGGGAACAATAGGCATGTCCAAGACGTCCTCTTTTTCCCGGTCTGGAAGGTTCGTCAGGGTAAGCCACCTGGCTCTCTCCTGTACCACCATTATCCCCAGTGCCACCGGGCCCCAGCCTGACACGGCGCTCCGATTCCGCGGCTACCGCCATTGTTGAGCCCCAGCCTGACACAGCGTGGGGCTCAATCTCCACGGCGGTCGCCACCATGTCCCGATTGCCGGCCGGCGAATCAACGGACATGAAGGGGTCCCGTCCCGACAGGCTAGCTTGGCGCTCTAGCCGTCGGCGAAGGCTCTTGATGGTGAAGCAGGCACAATGCCCGCACGAACCGGGGGTATCGATAGCTTCCTGGGTGTGTTCCAGCCCAAGGCAGGACGAGCAGACCTGGTGTGAGTCCGTGCCCGAGATCCTAAACCCGCAGCCGCAGAGCCGAGCCTCCGACTCCTCTGGTGTGAGGGAGAAAAGGGTCCATCCTCGTTTGCCGGAGTGTCGGCGTGGAGGGACAAGCTAGTAACAGGTATGTGACCGAAAAAAATCCAACCTTATCGTTATTCCGAAAGGAAAAAACGACGAGGTAGATTTTTCTTTAAAAAATATTAACTGGTGTGTTAATATCTTTCTTATCTCCGTCTCCTCTGGTGTGAGGGAGAGAAGAGTCCGTCCCCGCTCGCCGTGGTGTCGGCGCGGAGGGATAAACTAGCAGGTATGTTACTGTTTTTGAAGAAAAAAATCAAACCTTACCGTTATTTCGAAAGAAAAAACGGCGGGGCAGATTACAATATTAACTGGTGTGTTAATATTTGTTCAATTCTTCTGCAAAGCAAAAAAGTAACCGGCAAGCGCCCGTCGACCGAATGTTAGCTTGGGTTCAGTGTGGACCGTTAAACTAGCCCGGCTACTGATATTTGAGATGTGCTCTGAAGCGAGAAGAGGTGTTTGAATGACGCTGCGATGTAGCGCAAGCTACTTAAAGGGTGGGTGGATTCCCTGACGTAGACGTCAAGATCACCAGCCAATCAGGATTGGCGTAATGAGATTGATGCTTCTGTTTGCATACGCGTTGAGGCGCATCCCATAGTGAGACATCGAACGGAGTGTTATGAATGAGAACTACTTTTATTGTGAAAACAAAGATTTGCACACCGATTATTTTTGTAGTCTATCAGGACCATCATTTGTTTGTGACGCTGCCTGCACCTCAGAGAAGGGGTGGTTATAGTCAGGCTTATAAAGTGTGGCGAAAAACATAGTCAGCTGTTGGGATGCATCTATTTCCACATCTACACTCCATCAGCTGATTATTTCTATTTGCCTCACTTTATGAGCTTCACAACACTTGTGCCTTGTACCGCAGAGTTTGCAACGTCACAAATAAATGGGGCCAATCTTCAGTCAGATGTGAATGTGAAATCTAACATTTTCAGTAAGAATAATGGACGAAAGGAGTGCAAATACAAATACAATTTATTGAAATGTGAACCAAAACTTAATCAAATGTTTTAAATAAAAAGCACATATGGACAGAAGGTGTAAACCTATTAAATGTATAAGTAAACACATTTAGTCAAATAAAGTGACAGACTAGGCCTGTGCAGTTGGTATCAGCTTTGCCCAGCATGGGCTCCTCCATCAGGCCTGGTCCTTCTCGCTGAGGAAAGACCCTCAGTCCTCTCCAAACCAACAGACTGGACGTCCATCACACGGAGGTTTCTCCCTGAAGTCTCTGCACAGCTCTCTGGACACCACGCTGTCTCAATCCGTCCAAACTGAATATGAGAGGGGGAAAATGAAAATAATAAATGCTTTAGACCAGTGGTTCCCAACCTGGGGGGCGCGTCCCCCTTGGGGGGGGGGGGGGGGTGCCAAAGATCGCAGGGGGGCCGCCAGGCCTCAGATGATTTGAGGCCAAATATCATATTTAGACTTTTTTTTTTTTTTTACATATAATTGTAAGGCAATACATGATTGTCACTAAAAGCCTCTTCTCTACATTACAATAAAATATAAAAAATAATTGACTAATTAATTTAAATACAAATTCAAGTTAGTATTAAAGGCATAAAAAGACAGAAATGTATAATTATTTCTTTAATATAAATGTTTCTTCTGCCCATAAAGTGTCCAAACCAGGCTTCTCTGGATAAGCGCATTTTTAAAATAGTCATTGTCCGTGCCGGTTTCAGTTGGATTATTTGTCACAGTTGCTCCAATCAGATCGGTCTCCTCCATTTTGTAGATTATTTACGACTTTTTAATCCACATAAACACATCGGCAAAACCCGGCTTACTTTGAGCATGTGTTTTAAACAGTTTAATCCCTTGTGAATTGTTTCCACTTGCGCCGTCCTTTAATGTCTTCATACAGCGGGAATCAAAATAAATTAATCCTGAGTCCAATAACCATGAAAGTCACTCCAATAGTGCTCCTTAATTACGCTTTCATCCTCCTTTAACAAAATACTTCACATTCATCCAGTTTGTGACAGTAGTTGTAGCTTTTTTGAGACTTTTAAACTTGAATTACCGTTGTTGTGCCCCCCCCCACACACACACACACAAGGGGGGGGGGGGGCAAGTTCCAACAGGAGTCATTTGGAGGGGCTCTTGGGAAAAAAGGTTGGGAACCACTGCTTTAGACAATAAGAAACATAAAGTTGACTGTTGAGTTGCTCAGTTTTTTTAGATTGTCAATACTATTACTGTATAACTAATATATCAGGTTAAGAGGCACATTCAAATACAGATTGGTCTTTAAATACATTTTGTCTTTTGAATTGTTTGTCTAAAGTCAAGGATCTAGAACTGGTACTTAGTTTTAATGATACAGTCTGGTTATTATGCTGTTTGGAGGAGGCCTCACAGGTAAGAGCACTAACTAGTTACCATCACATGTACCTTAGCTTGACTTAAATGTATTAAACGTATAATGAAGTGATATCAAAATATAAATAACTAATGTCATGCAAACATATTAATATTTGCTTGATTCCAGAGTTGAATTTAGCACAATTGCATACAAACGTTAAGGGATTTTAAGATTCTGAAGTCTTCTTTCTAAATAGAAAATAGCATGAATAATTTACAAAGGCTTTAAAAACACAGCAGGAGCCCAAGACAATTATAAAACTTGTCATTATTTCAGTACAGTTCAATTGGTTTTATTTTCATAAACGGTTATCAACCGTTAGTGCCAAAGCAGTAGGCTATAATATATTAATTACTGCTGTAGACTACAGCCACTACTTGTTTAGCTAGCATAAACTCAACAAAGCTAGCGTTAGCTGGCTAACTGACGTTATTTTGCCGCTAAACTGCACGATATAAAACGGTGGTCTTCAAAGCGGATTTAATCCTCAATCACAATAATAATATTCAAAGTAATACTGGGCAAGTAATGGGAAAAACTTACCGTTGATTGACGCGCCATGTCAGCAGACTGGTAGCAACACGGACCGTTAGCCCCGCAGTCTCCAGTCACCCGAGCCTCGTCGTTCTGATAGCTCCCCCCCTTCCCTCCAACCCCCCTCCCTCCCCCCACATCTACAGGTGAAAATTACTTTTGCGACACATTTATCGCAAGAAGTGTAGAAAAAGTCAAGACCGCAGATTCGTCGATTTATACTGCCACAGAGCAGATTCGCCAAGTTGTAATGACTGATTTGAGAGGTTGTAATAACCAAGTTGCAGTTGTAATGGAAAATATATTTAAATAATATGTATTTTTCTGCAAGTGAACATTTCATCACTAAATTCTTTTTTTTTCTACAAGCTACAAAACTTCTTTTTTTTCTTCTGTTACTTCAAATTTGGTTCACAGTTACGTGGATATTTTATACAAGTGTAAATGTATGCACACAAGCTCTTCTGTGAGTGCTCACATCAGGTTTTACACGCTCTAGCATTTTGCACCATATCTACCTTCATACAAAGCTGCCTGCCTGCCTTCAGTTGATTCTCTCTGAACTGCCTGGTCTTTTTAATGTTGAATGTCAACCATTTGTGCAGATAGCGTGAAGTAGAAAAGATTGCAGATGCTAATGTAGCATTAGCATTTCTCCCCCGGGCTTAAATTGTGTATTATAGAATGATCACACCGGTGTGACAGTACTCTTCAAAGGATTCACGAAATATGACTACTACTCTTACTGTTTAACATGTTGGGTTACTTAATGTTACTTCATGTTAAGGCTAATTCTTTCACACACACATACGGGTTTTGGGCCGAGGGCGACACCGTACTTCCGGTATCCGCCATTTCACACGAGGTGCAAGCAGAATATCATAGTCTATTGCCTTAATCAATATAGTCAACTCTAAAATACCACATATATGCATTGGCATGATAATATTATTGTGACAAGTGGGGTATTCACCTGGTGTTTCCAGAAGATAGACGTAGATGCTGCCAAAATCGACCGAAGGCCACTTTCGAGAGTCGTTTTTCCATACATCTGCAGGCAGTCTGTAAGGGCAATCCGACAACCCACACAGCTCTAGTTTACGCTGGTACCGACCTAGAGCACACCCCTCAAGTCCAGAGATGTAATCCGAAGACATGCAGCGATTTCTTCGGTCGTTAATTCAGAAAAAAAACCTAGTGCGCTCTGCCTGGCTCATACTTGCCAACCCTCCCGATTTTCGCGGGAGACTCCCGATTTCATTGCCCTCTCCCGGTTTCCTCCCGGGGTCATATTTCTCCCGCATTTCTCCCGATTTCTGACAAAATCAGATTTACTCAGGACTGTTTCCACTCGGACTTTAATACAGCTACACCATTGTTTGGTTTCCATGGTAGCGCGTCTCTTTAGTAGCGTGCGCAACTGAAAGTCTGAGAGGGTGAGGCAGATAGTCACATAAAACAGAACAAGAATCGACAACACAACCCTCTGCTCACTCCTCTCCTGTAAAATACAGGTCCAGCCCACATATTCTCCATCAAGGATGGTGCTACAGGCTGCAAGACATTGTACTTACAACTACAATAAGCATGTTAATGTTAATCTAATACAGCTCCCCCCCCGCGGTGGCTTTGAAATGCTTCCGATTTCTGAGTTCTCAAGGTTGGCAAGTATGCTAGCTGTTTATATTAGCACCTCCAGGATATTTGCACCTCCAGAAAAATGGCGTATTTATATATATATGGCGCGCGTTGCATTGTGGGTAGCTCGTGACGTCACTGTGTGTGAAAGAATAAAAATGACAAGGCTGTAATGCTAACTAACGTGCTAGCTACTAGCTAGGTAGCTAACTTGATCCAGCCACTCCTGGTCCTTTCATCAGACGGGAAGCGAAAGAACGAGCAAGACCCATTGCTGATATGATAACAACCTGGTACTAAGCACACATTGTAGAGTTATATTTGTATTTATTCATGTTAGCAAACTATGGATAAGCTTAAAATGGGAATAATTTGGGTAAAACTGTGAGCTGCATTTGGGGCCTGTTGACATGTGTTTTGAGGACAAAGGAAGATGGGGGAAGGTGAGAGCATGTCCTGATTTGCATTCAACTTAGAACGAGCTACAGTGGTTGTGATATTAAGAGAGGTCCCTTGGGTTTCTCTGGTGCTTATCAATAGTAGCAGTTAAGTGAATACTGTTCAAATAATACCTGTGTTTGTGTTTTATATTGATTTCTCTGTTTTATCCTTTCATAAATGTAAGGACTACAAATGGCTATAAACATTCTGGGCTGGTTGGAGTAAACAGGGTTTTATTGCTCTGTGGGGGAGGTGTAGGTATGCAGGCCTTGAGACCTTTTGTTGGAAAGTGAGCCTGTTTGGTTTCCTGCTGCGTTTCCTGCTGCGTTGCGTCTCCCAATGAGATGACCTGAAAAGATGACCAGCTGACCTAACACCAAACCCCTCCTTCTTACTCTGGTATATATCCGGTGGATCCCTGGCGTTCGGCCTCTTCTTCACATGCTGCCCTCGGGTGAAAGTAGCTCTGCAGTATGCGGACTAGGGCAGGAGTAAGCCGGCATTACTCCTTAAGCATTACAATATAACTGTAATATATCATGTTGTATTGTAATGATTGTATTGCATTGTCATATTGCCATTAAAGTAGATTATTGTTAACGGTTACTTTGTAGATATGGATTCCTTCCTGTATTATAACCAGCTTCATAGGAACGCGCAGAGATTTGAAAAGCGGACCAGTTATCCCTCCAAATCTCTAACAAAATGGTGACCCGACGTCTATAACGAAGCTGAGGAAGAATTCAGACGCTTTCAAACATCTCAGACAATCAGCAGGACTCTGCAACTTTGCAAATAAGGTAAGCAGACGATGAAAGTCGCCTGTCTGTAATTGGATACGCTAAAACTTTAGGATTATCTGTAGGCGTTTCACAGTGTTTTTATAGTTTAAATGGAATATACAATGCATATTTTACTATGTTAGGAAAGTTATATACAAAACGTAAACGTTGATCGACAGGTAGACGAAAGTCCTGCGTGACGTAAAATAGAGCAGTTTGGCGCGGATCTGCAGGTAGGTTATTCCTGAGTGGCGTAGAGATGGTGCAGTTTGTGTGAATGCGAGGTTTGAATCCTGCACGGCAAAACCTGAAAACTCGATATATCAGATCGAGTCGCCGTTTAAAACTGGGGTTTAAATAACAGACCAATGCTAAAAGCTTAAAGCCAGAGGTCTGTTATATATTAAACCAAGGTAGAGCGTTTCCCTTTGTCTGGAAACTTCTGCTGCTGCCATCTAGTGGCTGAAAGGGGGTATCACACCCTTGAAACTTCTGCTGCTGCCATCTAGTGGCTGAAAGGGGGTATCACACCCTTGAAACTTATGCGAGCTTAGAGTTTAATCATTACATTGCTGGCCGGTATTGTTTGGTAAACTGGTACAAAACAATAAGGGATTGAACATTTTTTACAACGACAGCACCAGGAGATGAGTAAACTCAAGAATCTGTAGAGTGTAAATACATTGTGCAAAACACATTTTACACTCGAACTGTTTGCAAATGTAGACAATATAAATAAATGTTCAGAAAGAAGACATAGGCCTACACTTGATTCAAATTTCATTACTGTGATCCGATTGGTGTGCTCTGCAGGTTTACTATTGTTCGAAGTAACAGTGGGATTTAAAATGAGAGAAGATATGGAGATGTTCTTTCATAGTGTGTGGAATATGTGATGCTGGAAACATGTAAGTATTTCAGAGTTGTGTTGGGTAAATATGTAACAATGGATGAAACAATTTTTGGAGTTAGTTTTTGTAATATCATTAGTAGACATTAATTATGTTGTTTAGATGGCATTTAACAACTAAGACAGATAGTATGATTAGAAAGAGACAGAGTGGAAAGGGTTGGATTTATTTAACATCAGTGTGCTAGACTTCTTATAGGTAATGTGTACCGGGACCTGGACTCCCCCTCTGAGTTAGAAAGGCTTTGATCCCGACCCTCCATGCAGACAACGAGACCTAACCCAACAGGAGACTCCTCCTTCTCCATCGTACAGACAGAGAACCAGAGCTGAACCAACAACAACAACAAGACTACATCAAGACTGCAGCCAGAACTATCTCCACCTGTGGCATCCAGAACCAAACCAGCATGCTGACATACAGAGAGATACTCTCATCGGTCCCTCAAACAGGACATGAAGTTCCAAACTGCGCCGCGAGATTTGGCACAATAGACATGAGAGCAGAATCCGCCCTCCATAAAAACAGCAGAGAGACTGTAAAGGAGGAGTGCAACAACAGTGGCATGATGGGGCTGCAGATGTGACTGGGCCAATGGCTGCCTACAAAAGTTACAGCGGATGGATTCAACAGCTGATGGACTGAAGAGAAGACAGAATCAGAGGAGTTGGCATGGTCGATTAGAAGTGAGGAGGCCGGGGTCACGGCTTGAGAAAACCAGGGGAGGAGGAAAGGAGAACGGGAATGAGTGAGTTACACATAAACACACTTATTCACGAAACGCACATTTAAATAACTTGAATTAATTTCATAAATACGTAAAGACAGAAAGATTTATTAATCATTTGGTAAATTAAAAATAGCAGTAAAGAGGAAAATATTAAAGTAAGATGATAATCATCCTAAAACACACTGACAGAGTAGAACCATATTCTTCAATATTTTCATCATGTTAACAATTCATTCTTTAAGACATTTTTATTCACGTGTGAATAAAGTAGTGATCTCATTGGTTACAATATTGATCACCATTAAAAGGATAGTTTTAGGAACCACTCTATAGGACAAATCTTTGTTTGTATTAATGGCTAGTGCCAAGCCACATATTAAATTCCAATCTAAAGTGTTGATTTCACCATTGTGGCATAGTTATTACCAGACTTCGGTTTTAAATCCTTGATAAAGGAGGGAGTAATTGTTGCATGTTCGGACACCCAAGGTTCCACACACTGCTAAAGAGTTTAACATCGTTTTTTAAGTAGACCAGAATTATAATGAGCTATGAAATGCAGAGCGACACAGATCCTAGTAATGTTTTGACTCAAGATAATAGTTATTGTACAAAAGTTTCTGAAATAGATCATTAGACATTTTAATTAGTAGTGGTACTCGAAGGAAGTGAGTTTTGTACCAAGTTTCAGGAAAAGTGGGAGGCGGAAGTCCCAATGACAAGTGAGAATCATCTTGAAAATTATAGTTGAAATCGTGACATATTTTTGTAGACAAAGGATACTGGCCTATGCTGAAATGTCAAAGTCTCTGCAGAGCACGACACATGGCCAAAAAGACGGAGACCAACTGACCTTTGACCCTGACCGACAGTGTAACTTGACAAGGCACTGTGGATGACTGACTCTGGGGTGAACCTGACCAAACTTGACATGACAACCAGACAGTGTGAGTGTGAATGTATGCCGGCATGTGATCAGTGTAACTGCATGATTCTAAAACAATAACTAACCAAGCATGTTTTTGGACTAACATATTATTTTGGAGCTCCAAGGGAAACGAGAGGTTTCCTAAAAATTCCACAAAAAGGGGAAACCGCACATGTGATATTTTCCTCTCACATGAGTTGGCGGTTTGCAAATGTAAAACTACAATCTGAAGATTCTGTTTCTTTTAGGCCTGAAGGACGGAGAGGAACACTTCTTTTCACTGAAGTGTTCACTGTGGAAATAATGATAATAATGTTCGTTATGTCGCTAACCAATTACCTGACAGTTTTTGTTCCCCTCCCATTACAGGCTTTTGTTACACATTATTTCATGTGTAAAAGGGGGGAGTGAGTATAATGTATAAATGTTAACATGGCTGTAAAATTCACAATTTAAATTTTTCTTTTAAGGGTTGACAGAAACCTTCCGCCCCAACCCAGATGTTCAAACTGAGCATTGAATGTAATTAACCTGCTCCATATCTGGGGATAAGATACTGTTTGATGAATGTTGAGATGTTTCTAAATATTGATTTGAATTATAGCAGGTAACAAAGAAGCAGTGGCCAAGGGGCTACTGTGAAACCGAAGAAGTTGACCTGTGATAATGAAACAATTTTGTAATATTTTAACAGACATTAGAGTAACTGAGGTTTGAAATGTAGAAAGAACATATTACAGTTAAAGCTAAAACATAGTAATGTAATGAGACAGAATTTAATTTAGACAACATCATGCAACTAGCCTGGTGAAGAAGTAAAAGCCATAGACTTTATTGTTTAGGTCATTATGGGGATATACATTTCATCTAAATTTATAATAGAAAGACATTTGATGACAGTTTGTTGGAATTCTGTATTCATTTTTTCAGCGTGATAATATCTAAGCACTGACAGGTAGAAGCAGTATCACCAGGAAATCATTCACTTTGTTAGCATCGTGATTTTGGTTGTTTTTGAATCCATAACATTAGTGTGTTTCTTTACCAGAAACATTAGCAGTTCATATTAGATTTGGATTTTAAATAGGATTTCATTTAAAAATAAACACGGATGCTTGTCAGAAATTCAGAGCTATTGAAATATGTTATTTAGTTTACCTAAAGATGTTGGGGTTCTTATTTAGTTGGCACAATCCAAGTATTAAGATTCTGAAGCTGCACTGGCAGATAGGAGGTCTACAATTAATTTGGAAAACCTGTTCACAGACGGCTGTTGTTTCAAGACACCCCACCAACAGGCTCCAAGTGGGTCAAAACAGCTGAGCGTAGGCTTGAGGGAGTTGTATCAGATTTCTCCACACAGGTCACTGGCGCCAAAAGGGGGACCCGAGAAGCACGAGGACAAAGTGGCTCAACCCCAGGCTCTCCGACCCCGACCGAGTGACCCAGCGGACCTCTTATGCCGTCTGCCTGGGAGAAAAGGGGGACAGCTCGTACCACGGGAGCCAGTGTGCGGCGGGGAAACCACCTGCTAGGACCAGGGGACGACATCAGGACGGACGTGGCCCTGGCAGACGTGGACTACTCGGAAGCAGCAGACTGGAGGAGCAGGACCCTGGAGACATCCTTACAGCAGACGACCCGGGAGGCATCATCAGCGGGCCGGAGAAGGAGGACCCTGGAGACATCTCTACAGCATCGACCCGGAAGCCGCCATCAGCGGGCCGGAGGACGAGGAGGAGGAAGACATCTCTCTAGCAGGCAGCCCAGAAGCTGCCGTCAGCGGATTGGGGGACAAAGACACGGCAAGCCAGGACGGCACAGGGAACTTGTCGAGGCAGCAGAGGAGTCTACTTCGCTCTGATCAGTTCTACCCGTGAAGGGCAAGCTGCATCTCCCCCTCCCTATTAGCTGTCCTTGTGGGCTATTCCTCCGAGGGGGGGGGGGGCTGATGATTCTAGCACTCAGCTACCCCCTCATGGTTCCTTCACTGCCATGGAAAGTGGTGTTCTGTCTCCATAAAGGTTTCAAGTACTCTAAATACCAGCTTCGAATGGATTTACGGACACAGTAGAAAAGAATGACCGTGGGTATATTTCAAAATGCCTTGTCTAAGTTTATCTCTGGAGAAGGAGATAAAAAGGGGGATTTGTAGAGTTATATTTGTATTTATTCATGTTAGCAAACTATGGATAAGCTTAAAATGGGAATAATTTGGGTAAAACTGTGAGCTGCATTTGGGGCCTGTTGACATGTGTTTTGAGGACAAAGGAAGATGGGGGAAGGTGAGAGCATGTCCTGATTTGCATTCAACTTAGAACGAGCTACAGTGGTTGTGATATTAAGAGAGGTCCCTTGGGTTTCTCTGGTGCTTATCAATAGTAGCAGTTAAGTGAATACTGTTCAAATAATACCTGTGTTTGTGTTTTATATTGATTTCTCTGTTTTATCCTTTCATAAATGTAAGGACTACAAATGGCTATAAACATTCTGGGCTGGTTGGAGTAAACAGGGTTTTATTGCTCTGTGGGGGAGGTGTAGGTATGCAGGCCTTGAGACCTTTTGTTGGAAAGTGAGCCTGTTTGGTTTCCTGCTGCGTTTCCTGCTGCGTTGCGTCTCCCAATGAGATGACCTGAAAAGATGACCAGCTGACCTAACACCAAACCCCTCCTTCTTACTCTGGTATATATCCGGTGGATCCCTGGCGTTCGGCCTCTTCTTCACATGCTGCCCTCGGGTGAAAGTAGCTCTGCAGTATGCGGACCAGAGCAGGAGTAAGCCGGCATTACTCCTTAAGCATTGCAATATAACTGTAATATATCATGTTGTATTGTAATGATTGTATTGCATTGTCATATTGCCATTAAAGTAGATTATTGTTAACGGTTACTTTGTAGATATGGATTCCTTCCTGTATTATAACCAGCTTCATAGGAACGCGCGGAGATTTGAAAAGCGGACCAGTTATCCCTCCAAATCTCCAACAACATGCATCTTGTTAAAGTTATCTTATCTATATGGCGCTGATCTTAGCTATCTCTTAGTGGAGGAAAACAGTTATGACATCACTTACACGACTCTGGGATTTGTAGTCTTTCTAGTTGCGTATTTTTCATAGTCTTATATTTCAACAGTTTTACGACAAACTGTGACTTTTTTTACATGGAAATTATTTTTTAAGATTGACAAACATCATATGTGTAATTCATGGCAAAATTCAAATGGGATCGAAAGATACGTTTTCTCTCTCCATTGACTTCAATGCATACTTTTTCCGAAATAAGATCCCATGGACCGGAAGTAGATGGGCGTGACTTCGCCACTCTATTGCATACAGTCATCTGGTTTGCTTTTATCTGTGTTAATCACTTGCCTCCATTGTAATCATGTAAAAAAAACAAGTGTTTATTGTAGTAGTGTAAATAACTGTATAGCAATAGTAGTTTCAATTCATATGACGGTTTTTGAATTTACAGTTCACAGGGAATAAAATTGCTATTTGCCTAAAAATAAATGTCCTTACATCGTTCCTTAAAACTACATTTATTATTAGTTAATACAAATACAAATAAATTGCAAAAGTAATATTCTGATAAAGAAGTGTTCTAAACATTAGCCTGTTATATGGGAGGCCTTAGGTTTACAGTGTATTGCTACCAACCTTTACACATCAGTGGTCTTTTACTGGTTATACCACAACAAGTGGGTGAGTGAGCACATTACAGTACAAGAAATGGTACTGTACTGTGAGTACAGTACAATAAATTGCTATCACCTGTCACCACAAAAACAAAATGCTGCAATTAGTTATTTTGCAATCACAATGCCTCACTTGTTGATCCTTGTGCCATGATCACAACTATTTCCTGTATAAATGTTAAATTAATCTAAATATAAAATAATATGATATATTATCATTATATATAATATAATATAATGGGAGGTGTTCATAGATGCAATTATCTTTTAATCCAGACTATTTACAGTATGTTGAACTTAAAGGTCTTACCATATTATTGAAAACAAAACCTTGAGAAGATGAATTAATATGAAGATAACCCACGTGACCTATGTTTTAGTGTTGCCATGACAATACTGTATGTAAATCCACCATCATGAACCCTGAATAACACAGGTCCTCTGTTGGTTGAAGTAAAAATTAGTTCTGCACATCTTGCTATACACCCCAGTCCACAATGAAATGGGTGACTGTGGCTCAGAATATGAATAGGTGTATACCAATTAGATGTTCAGTTGTTCAAGGCATGTGTATGGAATTGAAAGGAAACTAAAATTGCTAAATGACATGTAATAAAAATTGACCTGAATCATCAGCTAAATAACGTGAAATGTAAAAATGTATTTTTTCCTTTATGTTAACATTCTTTAATGGTAAAACATGTCAAAAATTACATGTTTTTTCAGTAGACAGTCGTCATCATTTTGGAATTATAATTTGGTCATATAAAACATGTAGGTGGACAGGGATTAACTGCATTGGAAATAAAAATAAATAAAACGTGAGCATAAATTGCACTCTAGACTTGAGCTGGAGACCAAGTAAAAAGCATGAAATGAAGGTGACTTTGACCTCTTTCATGCCGAAAGACTATCTAGTTTGAAGAGTAAAAATTCCCCAAGATTTGCTCTTACAGTAACATTTTGAGAGGACATAGCATTTGGGACTACTGTTTTTTTCCTTACCTGATTAAATATATAGAAAGAATATATAGTCCAACTCCCATAGATATATAGTATGAGCCCAGTACCAGCTCTATCAGGTGAGCTATCCAGCGTACTTGTTTTACCTTTTCTGACTGAAATTCTGACTTTGTTAAAGAAATAGGGGTCTAAAAAAATGTGTGTTTAAATTGTGATAAGCTGTTGTCTACTTGCATTACCCTATGAACTCATCTCATTCAAGTTAGATATACTTAATGGATGTCAGGGTGAATTTAAACGTCAGCTGAAATATAACATAATACATTATACGTGTGTGTGTGTGTGTGTGTGTGTGTGTGTGTGTGTGTGTGTGTGTGTGTTGCCTTTGGTGCATGCACATTTTGCCTTTACATCATCCAGGTGTTTTAGCACCTGTCCCTTCAGGCCAAACGTCAGGATGAGAGACAGTTGTGCAGTGAAAAGTAGAGTATTCCCATCACATACATCTATTATAGTTTATAGAGACGTTACAAAGTCAGAGCGCCCATCAAAGATACACAAGGCATCACCCATCAGTGTTTGAAGGGAGATATTTTGAGGTTGCTTTAAAATTCCTTTGATCTAGTTGGGAGCAGAACCATATAAAAAGAGGCAATTCAGAACGTGGGGAATAGAGTAGATGTTCAAGGGAGGGGTGTAAGAGGAGATCAGGGGTTTCTGAATGTGGAAAACGAGTGGAAACACACAGTGGTTACACAACACAGCATGATCACATTCATTTCTTATAAGATACACTCTTGCCTCTATTTTATAACCGGCATGTATAGTTCATTGTAACCATCAGGTTTTCCTCAGGAACCAGGGCAATTTTAAATTTTTAAATTTTTTTTTTTATTTTAGCTGTTGAAACAAGTTGAAACAACTATTCAAAATGTAGATACATACAAATATATTTTTAGAAAAGTTAAAAAGAAGATAAATGGTCAAAACTGTCTCTCAAATATAGGCTGAGATAATAAAAAAAGAAATGCTGGAGTAGGCAAGTACGGTCTACCATATGCCATTTTAATTGTAAAAAAAGTCCTTATTCATCATCATTTTTATTTAAAGAGACTCTTGGTCCATTATTACAAAACACACAACACTCAAATATAAATTATGTGCCACCACTTATTGTTTTGTTCTCCATTGTCTTTACCGTGAATAAGGTGATTCAATGATTTCAGGGAGTAATTCTGTCATGCTGAAAACCAAACGATGAAGGGAAGGACTTTCATTCTTCTCTGAGGCTGAGGGATCAAATAGGCACTTCCTCCGTGCTCTTACTGCATGGCACATGAATGCACACACAGAACAGCACATGAATGTGAACAGGGTAAGAATACAGTGTGATAGCTCCACAAACGAATGAATTCGGCTGGATAAGCTTCCCTCCCAGCTGACTGTAGTGGGCCCATGTGTACAGTATGTGTTGCAGACTACACAGAGTTATGTGAGTGGCAAGAGGGATTTGTACGTAAACACTTGTATTTGTATATGCATCTGTAATACTTATGCATTCATAGTGCATCAAATAAATGTTTTTTTGCATAGATGATTATAAATACAAAACCACTATATGACATTGAAGAATACAGATGTTTTTCAAATTGGAAGCATTTAACACAAACCATTAAAGGGTAAAATGTGCTGAATGTTAAGCAGGTGTCTCTTCAGATGAAAGCGTGGACTAAAAAGCAACACATAATTTCAATAACACAAGCAGAAGCAATTTCCTCTGTGTGCAGGGTACGGAGGAGGGGATTGTTGTGATTGTACACTGGGGCTTCATGTTGTGCTTTCAGATGAGGGGTCAGAAACCAGTCATGTGTGGATGCACTTTGTATGTGGTTCAACCTTTTACCCACAGCAGCAGGCATATCATTGAATTAGTCTTTGCATCAGCATCATGCATCATGCCTGAGGCTTATTTGAAAGAGTAGGACTGGATGAAATAGTCACATGTTACTACCAACGACTCCATAATGTAACATGTCAACTCTGCCCTTTATGACCCTTGAGAAGGACCCCCATTCACGTGAGGTTGGTTTCTAAGAAAACATTTATAATGTTAGTAGTTGTTCCTGTCATTCTGTTTTTTCTGTATGGTTCTAAAAGCTTTCTGAAATGTTTATGATAGTACATTTTAAACTGATTTCATCTGAAGTAATCATACTGCAGGCTAATGTGATTAGCTTGAGTGATTAGCTTGCACGCTATCATGGCACTTCGCAAAGACCCAATGATGAGTAAAAAACTCATTTTCTTGGTCAGTTGAGCAAAACTTCATCATAGAAAGTGAATAATAAACAGAATGAGTATTTGTAAAAATGCAATATTATTATAAAGATATAATATATATGCCTAAATGGGTTACTTTTACTATTATTGCTTTAGATGTATATAGTTTTTATCAAGTTTTCAGTTGATTTTATTAAGAAAATTGTAAAAATGTACTAAATATGGATTAGGTTGCAGTTGAAGTGTGTTCGTCCTTTAATTGTCTCTCTTACTTATTAAACATGGATGCAAGGCACTTTTATCTGCATTTTTTACTAGTAAAGATACCTAGAATCCTCTATTGAGCTGTGTTTCTATTAACTCCAGCTCCTGCATACACCGTTTAGATATTTTAGAGAGACATTAAGTAGATGAGGTTTGTCAAGTGCTCGAGAGTATAGCACTTAAGAGCAGAGAGATTCACTAACCACTCAGAGAAGCAGTGGAGAAACTGTATGGTGGTTTGAAGCTTTGCGGTATTGCAGTTCTAAATTGATTGTTTTCCACAATCATCTCAGCAGTCATATTCACACACTAAAACATAGTGTTTGTTTATGCTCATATTTTCCCTGACAGTAAAATGCACAAAAAGGGCAATACATGTGTGATAATATGCATCAATGAATAGGATGTTTCACGGTTGAAGGATGAAAAAACAACAGAATTTGTTTGACTATTTGCTAAACATCTCTGTAATTTTCAAAGCATTTACTGCCTTTTATAGAAGGTCTATACAAAATAGGTGAACAGATGATTGACTCCCACAATCTTCCTTCTGCCCAGAACATTGATGCAGCCACAGAACTCTATGGGGATTTAATAAAAATGCAATGTAGGTGAACCTTTTTAGAAAAGGTTGGGGCCTCAAATGTTACCTAGGTTCTCCTTCATAATACATTTTAACTTGACTGGTTCCCTTTAGAAATAAAAAAATACATTTGAATAGTTCTCATTAGGAGCCACACATCACACAAAAGAGGAATTACTGCTGTGGTTGATTAATGGATTAACAGACCTAATGAGAGTGAAGTGATGGACATTGGAGTGAAGTAAATGGCTGTAAAAGCTCAATCCATTATATTTGCACAGAATGAGGTGAGGCGGGTGGTCTGCTGCCACATGCAGTGGACAAAGCAGTTTGAAATCCCACACAAAAATGTGCGGCTGTTCCTTTTTCAAACACACACTGTCACAAACAAAGTAGAAAATTATAAAAATGCTTGTTTTTCAACACCATTGTCACATCATAGATTCTGGGTGTTTCTCAATGTCGAGGACGCTTTCGAGTCAGGTCCTTCAGAGGCTAGGCAAGAATCCTTCCTAGCATCGGAGAATGAAGAATGGAACAGGCTGTGCAGGTGTGCGTCATATGCAAGGCCCGCCTTAAATTGAGCGCGATTTGTTTGAAGACTCATAACTGATTTGCGAAGATCGAAGATGTACTTGAGTAACTGCATTTGGTACAATGATCATCTCTCCAGGGGAGAACCACTATACTAACACCGAACGTTCTCTTTCTGTTTGCAGCCTTGAAAAAGTCCTGGAGGATAAGCAGCCATAAGAAAATCATAAAGTCACCATCACCAATCAATAATAAAATGTGTATTTCATTTCATTTCCATCTTTATTTCGAATAGATTAAAAAAACAAATAACAAATGTGAAAAACAGAATACCGTATTGTTAGAATACAGTATTTATCAATATTCATAATCATATGTCCGAAAGGGAGCAGGAGGAAGCAAATACTTATAATTCCCACCCCTTACTTACTGCTGATCAATGATTATCCTTTAAATCATTTCTGCAAGCTATTCCTACTTACATAATTTTACAGTGTTCAAATTACCAATTTGCTTTCGGGGGAGCCCTATTTTTCAGTGCACATCCTGTTACTAAATATGTCATTATGTTATTTTTTAATGAAAAGCCATGGATAGGCTACCTTTCATTCCATTTTCATTGTTGAAGCCTCTTCAGGCTCCGCATCGGCAGGCCTCTCCCTCGGTGTGGAGCTGTCAAAATCGACCCTAACGCTGCTAAAAGTTGTTCCGTTCACGTTGTCATTTTTAGATTTCTTCGCTTCTTTGCTTGTGAATCCAAAAGCTGCGAGGCTTGGCTGTTTTCGTTTCGCCCTATTTTGTATTATAAAGTTAAAAAAATATCAATATGAACATTTCGAATACCGCACCGGCATCACCGCCGTAACCATAGCAACGTAAGTAGCGTAAAGAATGCAGCGCCACCACGTACAGATGGCAACACCCAGAAATATTCACAAATATAAAACAAATATTCATAAACTGTAATGAACAATGACTATTATTTATTTCAAGAACTTTTATTTACAGAAACTCAACATTTCTAATCTGCACGATTTCTTGGGCTCCCCCTATTTATCTCAAAGTCGGCCTTCAGGGGAGCTCCCCCCCTCTTTAGGGGAGCCAAGCTCCCCCTGGCTCCCCCCCATTTTCAACACTGCATATTTAAATGTATACATACATTTACATTAATTTATCATCTTCAATCACCTTTCTTCATTCTCTTAGTTTTCCAAAAAAGTGTTTCTGTACATCCTTTGCATTCATATATCATACTTGATGTCTGCAAACCTTTTTTTACACATATTGGTGCACATTGTAGCATAAACCACAAATATCAACAAAAGAGGCAAAGTCAAAACAAGGTTCATTTTAATTATTTATTTAGGTGCAAAACGCTCTAAGGTCTCATTCAAACCTAATAGTCCGCTTCTCTGGTGCGCAGCAGACGACAGTTCGTTTTTCAGAAGGTTCGGTTTGCGTTCACACAGGCAAAACTCAAATGGACTATAAACTTTAAACACAAGTCTTGTGCACATTTACTATGCCACTGAACATACTTACATTTAAATGTGTACTTCCTGGACGTAGCATCCTTGAAATAGTGGCTCTGAAGGATCCTCAGGGTGTTTCTCAATGTCAAGGAAGGATCCTTCAGAGCCACTATTTCAAGGATGCTACGTCATCGAATCCCGCCGAAGGACTGTTCCAATGTACAGGATCCTTGGAATTCTACCAAGGACTGAGTCCTTCGTTGCAGGAAATTTCGAGGATGCACATGTGTATCCTCGGCGGACTTAAAAGACCCACAATGCTTTGCGCACGGACCAATTTCCAAATTCTTTGGCGGAAAATGGCTGAATCCAGGCAGTACACACTTAAATGTAAGTATGTTCAGTGGCTTGGTAAATGTGCACATGACTTGTGTTTAAAGTTTATAGTCCGTTTGAGTTTTGCCCGTGTGAACGCAAACCGAACCTTCTGAAAAAAGAAACAATGGAACAAACTGTCGTCTGGTGCACACCAGAGAAGCGGACTATTAGGTTTGAATGAGGCCTTAGAGCGTTTTGCACCTAAATAAATTACATTTTACATTACATTGCATTTTGCTGACGCTTTTATCCAAAGCGACTTACAATAAGTGCGTTCGACCAACAAAATACAAACTTGAAGAAAACAGAATCATATAAGTACATCAGGCTTCATAGAGCAAAAACATTTCAAGTGCTACTCAACTGGCTTTAGATAAGCCAGCCCTTTATTAGTATATAAGTGCTTTGTTAATAGTTCTATCGCTCGAAGTGGAGTCGAAAGAGATGAGTTTTCAGTCTGCGCCGGAAGGTGTGTAAGCTATCTGCTGTCCTGATGTCAATGGGGAGCTCATTCCACCATTTAGGAGCCAGGATAGCAAACCCACGTGTTTTTGCTGATGGGAACTTGGGTCCCCTTCGCAGCGAGGGTGCAGCGAGCCGTTTGGTTGATGCAGAGCGGAGTGCACGTGCTGGGGTGTACGGTTTAACCATGTCCTGGATGTAGGAAGGGCCAGATCCATTCGCAGCATGGTACGAAAGTACCATTGTCTTGAAGTGGATTCTAGCAGTTATCGGAAGCCAGTGAAGGCAGCGGAGGAGCGGCGTGGTGTGGGAGAATTTAGGAAGGTTGAAGATCAGGCGAGCAGCTGCATTCTGGATGAGCTGCAGAGGTCGGATGGCACATGCAGGTAGACCAGCCAGGAGGGAGTTACAGTAGTCTAGGCGTGAGATGACGAGAGCCTGGACCAGAACCTGCGTCGCTTTCTGGGTCAGCTAGGGACGCATCCTCCTGATGTTGTAAAGCGTGTATCTGCAGCAGCGGGTTGTAGCAGCTATGTTTGCAGTGAAGGACAGGTTGTTATCTAGGGTCACACCCAGATTCCTTGCAGTCTGAGTCTGGGAAACAACAGAGGTGCCAATGTTGATTGTTAGGTCAAGAGTGATGACTGATCCGAGCGAGTGTGTGTACAAGGAGAAGAGGAGGGGACCAAGAACAGAGCCCTGAGGGACCCCTGTAGTTAATTGACAAGGGTCGGACTCGGACCCTCTCCAAGTAACCCTGTAGGTGCGGTCTTTGAGGTATGAGGTGAGGAGGGAAAGTGCAGAGCCTGAAACTCCAAGTGCTTGGAGAGTGCGAAGGAGGATCTGATGATTCACCGTGTCGAATGCAGCAGACAGGTCCAGAAGGATGATGACAGAGGAGAGGGAGGCTGCTTTAGCAGTGTGCAGTTCCTCAGTGACAGCAAGGAGGGCAGTTTCTGTGGAGTGACCTGCCTTGAAACCAGACTGGTGCGGATCCAGAAGGTTGTTCTGATGGAGATAGCAGGAGAGTTGTCTAAAGACAACGCGTTCAAGTGTTTTAGACAGGAACGGGAGGAGAGAGACAGGCCTGTAGTTTATAACATCAGACGGGTTGAGAGTGGGTTTCTTTAGGAGAGGGTTTACTCTTGCCTCCTTGAGACTGTTTGGAAAGTGACCAGAAGTTAGAGAAGTGTTGATGAAATGGGTGAGAAATGGTAGAATATCAGGAGCGATAGTCTGAAGGAGGTTTGAAGGGATAGGGTCCAGAGGACAGGTGGTAGGGCGGGCAGAGGTAATGAGGGTAAGAACCTCACTTGGAGAGAGAGGGGAAAAGGAGGTCAGTGTGTGGGTGAAAGGAGGGTCTGGTGACCCAGCGGTGAGTAGAGGTGAGTCAGAAAAAGAAGAGCGAATATCATCAACCTTTTTTTCAAAGTGTTTAACAAAGTCGCTTGACAGAAGGGAGGAGGGTGAAGGGGCTTTGGGAGGGTCCAGGAGGGTGGAGAAGATGGAAAATAGTTTTTTGGGATTGGAATAGGAAGATTGGATCTTATCTTGAAAGAAAGTGCTTTTTGCCTTGCTTTAAATAATTAAAATGAACCTTGTTTTGACTTTGCTTCTTTTGTTGATATTTGTGGTTTATGCTACAATGTGCACCAATATGTGTAAAAAAGTTTTGCAACATCAAGTATGATATGAATACACACTTTATTATTGATTGGTGATGGTGATGGTGATTTTAGGATTTTGTTATGGCTGCTTATCCTCCAGGACTTTCTCAAGGCTGCAAACAGAAGGACAACGTTTTATGTTAGTATAGTGGTTCTCCCCTGGAGAGATGATCATTTTACCAAATACAGTTACTCAAGTGCATCTTCATTCTTCGCAAATCAGTTATGAGTCTTCAAACAAATCACGCTCAATTTAAGGCGGGCCTTGCATATGACGCACACCTGCTAGTGTGTTCCATTCTTCGTCCTCCGATGCTAGGAAGGATTCTTCTGAAGGACCTGACTCGGAAGGACATGTCCTATCAAGGAAGCGTCCTCGACATTAAGAAACACCCCCTGTCCTTGGTAGAATTCCAAGGATCCTGGACATTGGAACAGTCCTTCGGCGCGATTTGATGACGTAGCATCCTTGAAATAGTGGCTCTGAAGGATCCTTCCTCGACATTGAGAAACACCCTCTGTCTCAGTAGGGTCTTGTCTTATGAATACTTTTATAATGTTTTTGTAATTTTTTGCTCATGCCAAACAGCCTAAATAATATTCTGCTTATGTTATTTGAACATGCTAATGTAAGTTATTTCATATAATAATAATTAGGTGAATATTATTGTTTAATTTTTAGATAATTATAAGAAAGGCAGAGGATTCTTCAAGCGTTAAAGAACAAATACCTAAATGATTTGTAAGGGATGGATACTGCATACCAAACACACACACACCCACACAAACAAACACACGCACACACATACACACACACGTCTCTTATTTTAAGCCGCAAACAGACACAAACTCCTCCCTAATTGATCCCACACATGGTAATGTGAGACTATTAGTCAACCTACTGACTCGACGCACCGATGAAAGCTTGTGTGGTCGCTTTTTAAGAGAGTGCCATCTTTACAAACCCATGTATCATACAATCAGGAGAAAGGCAGAGGATGGCCAATTCTTAAACTCTGAGATTCAAACATGAGTTTAACAAAAAATGTTTTCTTCAGTAAAATGTACAACGTCAGCAATCATACCAAAACTATTTGGCTAATAGTTTATAATACACTACTGATGATTTGTCTTGTGGAAAATAAATTCTCAATACATTTGGTGCAAGTTGAAAAGCTATTTCACAAGACACATACAAGTTTGACCTGCCCATGAATGTCTCCAACAAAATATTGTGACAATCTATTGAAAAGTTGTTGAGATATTTCTGCCATGTCCATTTTTATTCCTCCCAGTTTTCCACAAAAATACCTCTTGTGGTTCTGCAAATAATGATAATTATTTATAATCTGATTAAACAGTTGATTTGCTGAAGTTTTAACAAGTTTATTAATCTCTGATTCTATAAAGATCCATTCATATGTCACACACCTGACTGTTGAAGGCATAGACTAAACTACTTCTACTTCAATATAACTCACAAAGCAGATGTGCATTCAAGTATGAGTTCATCTTTCCGACAAAGGCGACACTCACAAATCACATTTTTCACATCCGCTTACATTCATCCTGCTCTTTCGTGCCTTTCCTCACAGCTTAAATACGAGTATATTGAGAATTTTCCAATTAACGGGGTTCAGAACCATGTTCTTCACAGCGACAGACAGGACTTGAACAGGAATATAGAAACCAGTACTTTTCATTGATTACAATTCTATAGTGGGTACTCCACTTTAGAGAAGTGATAGGGTAAAAGAAGAAGGGCGAATTAAATTTAAATGAAGTCAGCTGAGGTAGAGACTTCCCAGAATGCAAATGACAGTCACTACAGGCGCTGGTGATTAGTGTTAAACATCTGGCTGGTGGTTTTCCAAATGTGAAGAGGTTCTTTTTTCAGATACATAAGATGTATACAGCATTTTTACAACTCAGTGAAATTGTCCTGTGATGCTTATAATCAAAAATAATTTGTTAAAACTCTGTCTTAGAGGTGATGTTTGTTATTCTGTAAAACAAATTCAAAGCAGCTTTTTGTGACAGTTTTTAGGCAAAGTTTTAGGGCACCAATATTTGTTGCATTTTAAATAATGGTCACTGAGAGGCACAAAAACTACCTTTGTAACAGGATTGAACAATACGCTTGAAGGCTCTAAAAATGTATTTTGTTTTTATGCTTTAAAACAGGAATATGCAAGCTGAACATTTTGTTCTTTTTACTGTGAATTACTTTTTGAGGGCAGTATCAGTAGCTCTTTAAATATATTCTTTAATGTAAGAACCACAGAACCTTGAAGTGAAGAGAAATAACATACACCTGAATAAAAATGACTTCAAACCGAGGTATGGATTTAAAGATTGAAATTAAGCCAACTTGTATACTTAAATATAGGTTTTGTTTAGTCTCTTCCTGATTTCGCCTTCAGTAAACCTTAAATTATCTGGGACATTAATCTAGTTGCTGACTGGTCATCAGTTCCTGCAGAGTGTTTAGAATTCATGCTTCAAGCTTTGTGTCCTAACTCTTTTCAAAAGGGCTCTACTAGTTTGACATCTAGAAAATTGCAAAGGACAACTATGCAAAGTAACTGTCCCGATCCTTAAGCAGGCTGACATGATGAATGCTGGAAAATCCACTTGAGGCTGGCCATCAAGGGATACACCTGTTTAGCAGCCACATTTCTGTATGCATAGCACTCGAATGAGGCTTCTTTGCAATAAAGCACGTACGAAGATTATTACACCACCATCAGCAGCAGCTTGTAACTCTCAAAGGAGACAGAACAGATCCATGATTCAAGCTGTTTACGCCGAATCCTGATTCTGTCATCATGTGGCACCAGAGATCATATGCTAAGCTTCCTACTGTTTGGTCAACCAGTAGGAACCCAATATGGCTGAAGGCTGAATTAGCCATCCCAGTCAAAGGCATGAAAAGCTTTCAGATACAACTTTTTTTCTGAGCTGCTCTTTCGTGCCCTTCCTCACAGCTTAAATAAGTCAGGTTATTCCCTCTGACCTGCCTCACTGTCAGAGTGTTTTCCCTTTCATACCTGGTGCTAACAGTTTTGTCCGCTCTCTGTGGTCTCCAGAAACTGTATGTGAGTACACACTGTGCCCTTTCCGGACTGCAGGATTTATATTCAGACACTGCAGCCCACACCCTCGCCAAAGTTCACAAGCTTGTGTCAACTCTGCAGCTTTGCTAAACTAATATTGAGAGAAGTATTTTACCCATGTTTTGGCTCCTCGTTGTTGGGTTGCTGTACTGCAGTTTTAGCCAGAGGCAAAGTGCTGTTTCTTTTCTAGAGTACAGCTTAGAATATGCACGTTTTGCATTTGAGGGTGATGTATGTATGAGGGATTTTATGTAGGGAACATTTCGGTTTTCGGGTTGGACAAAAATGTTTCTCTGCTATTTTCAACAAATGATTCGTTGCAGCGCGAAGAGTGTTTTATTTAGTCCAAAAGCCTGAAAGCTGTCAGCGCTTTTAGAGAATTAAATCCATTAAATCCATAAAACTTTCTTGGCCTTAACCATGACTCAGCCTTCTGCCTTCCTGCTGTACTTCCATTACACTATCACACCAACACACTACTGACATGAGACAAGCCTGTTTCTTGTCTTTTTTCCTTTTGCTGTAAAGTGATTAATCAGTCTTATTATTACCTCCTTATTGTATCATTCATTTCAATTAATTCAACCCACCAACACAATGGAATTCAGTTCAACACTCAAACACTCTAACACTTTTTGTTCTGTCTGTTTATACCACTTTCTCTCAAACACAAATGAACACATACTGCTGTAAACTTAAACAAACCCATAGATTCAATCAGACTCACAGCTGCCTCTGTCCCTCCTCTTTCCCACCTTTACACCTCCAGTCTGAGTGAGATCGCACCAAACATTGCTACATTACATAAACCAAAAAGAAGCTGTAGTATCCAAACAAAAATGGTTGTTGCATCTTCCCACATGGCACAACGAGGACAGAAGTCATGACTGACTTCGAGAAGTTAGCCAAGATGCCAAACCCTCCCACGCTCACAGATTTATCCCCCTGTTATAAAAGTGTGTATCTGATCTAAAAATATCTGGGGCAATGAATGGAAATGGAAAATGTGGGTGGTGCCTTGTATTTCCCTCAGCTGCCTTCCAGAAAGGTTATTACTGTATACGTTTTTGGCAACTACTGACCAATTTTAGGGCCACGTGTGTTTACATTAAGGGATCATTACCTTTAAAACGTTTTTAATTTCAAGTAAGAAGGCTGCACCCATGTTTGTTTATGCAGATTTCTCAGATTGGTATAATCAGGGTCTGACAACATTAAAAGACCCTACAGAGAAATAAATGTTTTTCTTTACATTTCATATGACCTGGTCGGTTTGAAAATGCGTCATGTAACTAGTTGCCGGATGAAATGGAGGAATCAACAATGAGAGTTGGAGACAGGAGTGCATTGGTTGTCACAGCTTGTACAGAAAGAGGAGCTCTGTGTATTCTAAAGGATTTTCAATGTCATGACATCATTTCAACAATGTTGATACGACACAATATTTGAGAAAAAATACTTCTCCAAGCGAGCCTTGGTTGGACACAAAAATCTCACTCAATACTGGACACATTTCACACTGACACAAAACATGGGAAAATAGGGAAAAAATATACACCATTTCTCTTTTTATCCGACATTTCAACATTTACATATATCCCCTCAAACCTAAATGAGTATAAATCAGTTTTTGGCTTGTATGGAATGCATATATTTAATTGCTGAATGAATGAGGAAAAAGTTAAAAGCCCCAGACTTTTCATGGTTCTTCAGGTCACTGTGTGAGCATGTCTACATCCCACCTTCTGCACGGCAAGACATGAGAAAGCACTTCCCTACTTCGACAACAACATTGCTTTTGCACACTTTGTACAACAATACCGACTTTATTTAACTATTCAGATGATTAGTGATTCAGATTAGCATGTTTTGACACTACACCTGAGGGGAGTATTTTGTCAAGCTTGATGTTGCCATGGTGATTAAGGCCCAAACAAAGGACTATAGAAACGTAATGGTGATAGTGGCAGAAATGTGACAATATAATGTATAAATCACACATAATCTCACTGTAACCACTGTACATTCTACAAAGTCAAACCTGCACCTGCACAGAATACATTAAAAACCCAGCGAAAAAATGTAATGTAGGTGGGAATGGAGGGCTTTTTTGTACACACTAGGCTTCTTTATAACTTCTATATAACAGCCATGCATTGGCCAATCACTGAAGGAGCAGCAGCCTCCTGCATGGGCCTTGTCATTTGTTTCTTTACCGGCACTTTCTCCTCCCTGTCTGCCTGGTGAGGATGCTCTGCAGCATCCTTTTCAGCTTGTGAATCAACCTCCCTCCTACTCCTCCTCCCCTCCTCCTCTAGCTCCTCTATACAGACAAGAAAAAAATAGAACTCTCCCTCCCTCCCTCCACTAGTGCCAGTCTGGCCAATATAGCTCCATGAACAACCCTGTTTCTCTTGGGTTCTCAATTAATTATTCACAGCTGTCCAAACATTCTCCCCGTTTTCTTTATTGAGCAATGTTCGCTGCAGTCAGCTTCAAAGATGCATCCAGAAAAAGGTCTGCAATGGGCGGCAGAGGCTGCTATAAATACCTCCAACCCCCCCCACCCCCCCCCCCCCCCCCCCCCCTTACCCCCCCACACCTCCAACCGTCCACATCCCTCCCTCATTCTCCCTCCTTCTTGGTGAAAAGCACATCAGCTCAGTACTGCAGGGTCCCTCGGCTGGCTTGCTGTGCACTTTTTTTTATATGCAAGGGAGGGACACCAGTTATGTCATTACTCCCACAACATTCGTGCCTGCCTGCTGATGCAACGGGAGGCTGCTATTCCTTGACTTCCTTTGGGTTGTTTATATCACATGTGTGTAGGCTTCTGCAGCCTATGCAGCGTGCTGAAGCCGTATAGTGGGAAGAAGCCAACACTGCACGCACATGCCAGCTTCACCCAACGTGCACACGTGCCCACGGGGGTTTATGTTGATGAACACTGGGTGACTAATGGAATAACCGCGATTCCTTGCTGTTATAAGGCCCTAAAAACAAAAAACCACTGAGGACGAGAGAGAACCAGAAGCTTTTGTTTTGTGAGAGAAAATGTTTTCGAAATTCGAAACCAGAAGCTAACTTTCAACAGAGAACATCACGTTACCAAACGAAGCACAGCAGCTGAACTTGTTCTGTCCCTTTCATAAATCCATACATAACATCATTTTGATACGAGCATCATGTAGTTGAATTTGGGGGAAACCATGTCCAAGATGTTACATTGTCTTACAAAGAAAGTCGTTATTGGTTGTTTACTGACTTAAAATGAAAGAAAATATTTTTGATCGACCCACCTTACACATCTGAAAGTTTTCTGACACAAGTGTCTCCTGGATGTCGATTTCCTTAGGAGTTGGCGCCGCGGTGGGGGTCCCGGCCGCGCTGCCGGACGATGGGGATCCCATAGTGCCTCCCGGAGAGGAGGTGGTCAAACCGTCCAACACCTTCCGGAACTTCTTCATTTTCTATTTGTTGTATATTAGGTGTAGAGAGAAATTAGGCTTTCTTTGATTTCCCAGAGTCTCCTCTCAGATGCAAAACTCGTTTGGGCAGCCGGAGAAAGAAAGCGTCGCTTCCTGCAGCAGTAGCAGAGTAAAAATAACCACTATGTGTTGTTTCTCTCGCTTACGTGCAATTTAGAAAGTCATAGAGGCACCTCATCTTGTTTGCTGGCTGTTGTCCACACACACAGACAAAGATTGCGTCTGAGCCACTCTGATCTGAGGGGTTTTGGAGCCAATGTTGCAGATGCAGGTCGCTTATCTCATATTCCGACGGAGCCGAAACTACTCAACTTCCTCTTCCTTCTGCATCCTAAAGTAACATCCACTCCCGGGCTCGGAGAGAAACCCCACTCCTTAACACAAACCGGGAAGCCGAGCATGAGCAGAAGCGATCAGAGGAACTTCGAGCAGGTCGATCCACTTCTCATCTCCCCAAAAAAAGGAAAGCACTTTGGTTGCCAGTAACAGGGAGGGAAGGAGGGGGGAAACACTGGAGACGCAGAGGCAATGCAGTTAAACGCGGTTGGACTCCAAAGTCAAGACGGAAAACGAGTCCATCGAGGAGAGGAAGAGGGGACAAAAACAAGATGCTGTGCGATGGCAGTGATAACTGGAGGTTAACCTATGGATTGATTTGATTATTTTTCCTTCATCCAGCTGTGCATTATCGTCGCTTCCCTGCAGTCCAGAGGCAGGAGACTGGAGCTGTCCGCGGTGCTGAGAAACCAGTGAGCCCCTCCTCCCACCACCACCACCCTTCTCTCTCATTCACTCTCATTCACTCTCTCTCTCTCTCTCTCTCTCTCTCTCTCTCTCTCTCTCTCTCTCTATCTCTCTCTCTCTCTCCTCTCTCTCTCTCTCTCTCTCTCTCTCTCTCTCTCTCTCTCTCTCTCTCTCTCTCTCTCTCTCTCTACATCCCTCACCAGCGATTGGTGCACGCTCTTAATCAAAGAAGCAGAATGTTTAAGGAAAAATAAGATGGGAAACACTTCACCTATTCATCCTACAACAAAATCATCCACACAAGTTTTTGTAACTGCTTCCATCTGCAGCTGGTAATTTTCTGTCAGTTTGCTCGGAAGTCTCCATCAATAGGATCAGTGGAGTGGGAGAATTAGATATTGTCCATTGTTTTCAGTACCAGCCAAAACCAAAAACCAAAAAATACCTCCTTAAAAAAGAAAGACTTTCTCTTCACTGGATTTGTAATATGTAACTGTAAACACTCATAGCTTTGCAAATCACTGAATTCATACTGTTAAACCCTAAGGATACAGTTAGAGGAGAGACTGTGGGTTGCTTGAAGGACCAGTCTTCAAACCTCTTCAGCTTTGGAACAGCTGTTCTAAAAGCACCCACTTGATTTAAAACACATCTTATTTTTATCAGCATTTTACTATAAATAACAATTGAATAATTGTCCCTAAGGTTTATATACAATATGTTGCTGTTTCAATTAGAAACACTAAATAATCCTTTATTGGATTTAACACATTTTCTTATTTTAAAATGTGAAAAATCACATTAACCCCAAATTGACAGTAACACAGCCTTAACCTCATAACCAAGCACTTTAGTCTGGCTAAGAGAAAGTGTGGTTATGGTTTACTCCCATGCACTGAAAAAAAGGCCGTTGGATTAACATGATTTTAATATGTAAACCGGTTTCACACATTAAAAACATGTGTACTCAAAACTATTCTATTATGTTAAAGACACACAACTATGTTATGTCAAAGAAACATGAAATTGTTATGTTCATTTGAATATTTCCTTTAATATAGGTATATTCATTTACCCTATGTTTAACCAACATGACTTTTAATGTTCATTTTAGGCTTTTAATATACTCAGTATATTTCATTTGTACCTGTTAAAGCCACATGAATGTTTTGTTTAAACTACATGCTATAGTTTTGTGTTTAATCTACCTAGTGCTCAAGGTATACATAAGATTATACTTCATGTGAATAGAGGCATGTCGTACATTCTTCTACAGGATCCATCCTAATCTCTTATCTACAGCATGTATCATAACATTTTAAAACAAAGTCAATAAAGACAAACAAATTTCTTTGAACAACATTCATGTATTTTTCTCAAAAAATAAAACAATATTAACAACCACCACACATCCAGATGAGCTTTTGGTTTCACCATCATGCAGCCCCAGGAGAATTAACAAATACATTGAAAATAAAGAAATAGAAGAAATAGAAAAGGTTTGTGATGCATGTACATATACATTATTGTGTTAGAACACAGCAAGCAAGCTTAAAGGAAACTATTCTCCCAACCAAAATAAAGGTTAATTGTGCCAAATGGCAAAGAAAGGCTTATTTTTGTAACTCATTCATAGTAAACAATTAACAGAAAATGTCAACGCCTATATAGTATCTCGGGGTCTTGTTCTCGAGTGAGGGAACAATGGAGCGTGAGATGGGCCGGAGAATCGGAGCAGCGGGAGCGGTACTGCAGTCGCTTTACCGCACCGTTGTGACGAAAAGGGAGCTGAGCCAGAAGGCAAAGCTCTCTGTCTACCGGGCCATTTTCGTTCCTACCCTCACCTATGGTCATGAAGGATGGGTCATGACCGAAAGAACGAGATCGCGGATACAAGCGGCCGAGATGGGTTTTCTCCGCAGGGTGGCTGGTGTCTCCCTTAGGGATAAGGTGAGAAGTTCGGTCATCAGGGAGGGACTCGGAGTTGAGCCGCTCCTCCTTCGCGTCGAAAGGAGCCAGTTGAGGTGGTTCGGGCACCTAGTTAGGATGCCACCTGGGCGCCTCCCTAGGGAGGTGTTCCAGGCACGTCCAGCTGGGAAGAGACCAAGGGGTAGACCTAGGACCAGGTGGAGGGATTATATCTCTTCGCTGGCCTGGGAGCGCCTTGGGATCCCCCAGTCAGAGCTGGTTGATGTCGCCAGGGAAAAGAAAGTTTGGGGCTCTCTGCTGGAACTGCTACCCCCGCGACCCGACCACGGATAAGCGGGAGAAGATGGATGGATGGATGGATGCCGAAAAAAGGAAATGTTCTTGCAAATCCATTATTTAAATAGTAACCTGCTAATATGAAAGGGCACTTGCTTTGGAAAAATACATGAAAGTATAATAATGGCCTGGTTTCTCACCACATATGCACTAAAGAAAGTATTACAAATAAAAACAAGAACTGACATTTTGAAGAAGCGCAATTAGTACATTCTGAAACACATGACCCCAGGAAAAACCCACATTTCTGAAACATGCAAATCAAGCAAAAAGCATGAGCAAAGGAAGTGCAAGACAGTTGTATCGATGAAAGTCCAGTATGAATGCTGTAAAAGTGCACAATGGTCCATGGCAACAGCTCACTCAAACAGTTTGTTTTTAAACGCTTGGGCTTTCTTGGAGAGCATGTGCACTTGAAATGTTTTTGCTCTATGAAACCTGATGTACTTTTATGATTCTGTTTTCTTCAAGTTGTATTTTGTTGGACGAACACACTTATTGTAAGTCGCTTTGGATAAAAGCGTCAGCTAAATGCAATGTAATGTAATGTAATGTAATGCATGTTGACGTCTAGCTCCATTAACATTTGCTGGAGCACTTCGAACGTGCACTTCGGTTTAGGGGGGTAGTTCAGGTTCATTGCATACATTAGTCCAAACAGCATGGTAGCAGCTAATGTAATGTTGTCCACATCAGTTAGTAGGCTACCTGTTGGCCTTCCAGGACAATCTGTCCTCTGGTCTCATCTGTCCTCTGGTCTCATCTGTCCTCTGGTCTCATCTGTCCTCTGGTCTCATCTGTCCTCTGGTCTCATCTGTCCTCTGGTCTCCTCTGTCCTCTGGTCTCATCTGTCCTCTGGTCTCATGGTGGAATTGTGTTTGACGACATAAAGTCCCACTGTAATCCCCTCAATGGACCGCAGAATGACGTCTTCATCTTCTGCCTGCAGAGTGCACAGTCACAAAAGGAACAGAGTGAGATCTAACAAATCAATACATGTATATACCCATTACTAAGTCCCTGTGTTTAACAAGTACATTTGGTCAGATGTCAGTACTTTTAAGCCTCCTTGTTATCTGATATACTCCTGTCTGACCTGATAAAAAATGTTTCATTTCCTGTATCCGTTTTAAATTAAAAGCCCTCTAGCTTTTCAGTGTAGTCTGGCTATTAAACAAAAAACAGGGATGTTCACATACTTTAGGCTATATACTATGTGGTGTTTCAATAAATACATATTTTAACGCCCAACAAAAAATCAAAAGGTCAAATATTACTTCTACTGACCACAAACTCTCTCATTGAGGTGCACACACAGCCCCTTGAGAAGACAATCCCGGCAGGGGCGGCGGGTGCTGTAGGCTAGGGAAGGCTAAGCCTTCCCAAATATTTGTGTCACTGTATCTTGGTAAAATAAATATATAATGTATACTGTTTGTGTCTTTGACATTAGCGCTGATATGCAGCCACCTGTGCCCTGTAGGCTATACTACGAAGCCAGTTCAACAGACCCTGGATATGTTTGAGTTATCTTAACTAACCCTAACAAACGAGATCTCGCTAAGCGGTCCTACGACGCTGGTTATCAACTCGGTAAATCAAGCCAGGGTTTCTCTCTCCAGCTGAGAGCGCGTTCACGTGAAAGGGGCGGGGGTTATTTGACCAATCACAAACAGGGACAAGTGTACTGACAGCGCAACGTCGTACTTCATTAATGAAAAGTAAACTAATATTAGACAAATATGAACTTTAAACATCAATGACTTAAACATACAATCCAGAATACAAGCCACCTGCAAGGTGAATATAACAGCTGGTTAAAAAATAAATAAAACTACCGAGTGTTTGAAAGCGTACAACAGTTTTATGATACTGCCCCATCTAAGACACGAGTGGATCTGACTTTAATTACATTTGAGTTGAGTGTTTCGTCAACTAAATGTGTTGCTTAAAATAATACGTCTGCATACAGTTATGTGACAATGCAAGTGTTGCACGGCCAGATAGGCCTACGGCTCGAGAAGCTGACTCAGATAAGGAAATATATGATATATTATGATATTATATGATCAATGATGTGATTGATGATGTGATATGAATGATAAGTGCAACACATCGGCGTCTTCTCTGCATACGGCAGTTTAAACTGTATTTCCTTTATCCTGTAATATGACTTGATAGCTTTAAACTCCGCACACTGAGCTCTGATTGGTCAGCAGGTGGTGCTTTCACTGAGTTGATCTCTTTATATAGACGCCGGAGGCGGGCAGCGTCAGGTAAAAAAAAGTTATTTAGCCTTCCCAAACCTGAGCCTCAAGCGCCGCCTATGAATTCCGGCCTAAATCGACATCATCAACCTAAGTGAAGGGGAATAAGAAAAGAAAGAATCTATTTTGCTCAATGAAATGTGTACACTATTGACTCGATGTATAATTTCCTTAAAATGAATTCTTACTTGAGTCATGTTTGACATAATACAGTTCAGACGCTGGCCTATCTGTCCTCCTCTCTTCTCAAAAACCTTCAGAAGTTTGTCAGATAGCACATCCAGCTGAGAGAGAACTCTTGATTGGAGGGGCAGGGTTGTTATACGCTTAAACTCCGCATTTATCAAAGAAAACAAAATATCACAGTCATAAAAATCATGAAATTATTTCATTTTCTAATGATGTTATGATTGTAGTTGTGTGCTTGCCTCAAAACGATGCAGAGAAACTAGTCCATGCATTTGTTACTTCAAGGCTAGCTTATTGTAACTCTTTATTATCAGGGTGTACCAAAAAGTCAGTTAAGTTGCTTCAGCTGATTCAAAATGTATTGACCAGAGCACGGAAAAGGGACCACATTACTCCTGTTTTGGCTCCATAGTGAGAATAACTTTGTATATCAAGTACGAACTACCAGGTTAGACTACATTACATTTCATTTACGTTTTTTTCCAAAGCGACTTAAAATAAGTATTACTGTAATATAAGACGTATAAGAAACACCCTTATAGCCATTTCAACAAACAAAACATGATCACTTTTGTGAAGGAGGCTTTATCACAGAATGTTTGGCTTTTGCCTCTCACTTTCTGAATAACTTTTGCCTAATAAATCAGAAAATGTGTATATCCCTGCAATGTTTGCAGTATGTAAATGTTATGAATAAATATTCAGAAATTGTCAGACTAATACCAGTTTTCAATTAGTTAAAGATCAAGTTTAAGTTAGTCAAGTAAATCACACAAAACATTTGAATACTCACCATTTACTACAGAGCCTTTGGAACAATGGCTGAGGTCAATCTTCTCCTCACCAATTACCTATTACAGAAAAACATATTTGAAATTATTTCATTATTCACACACAAATAAAAAAAAATGTTCTGCTCCTTAAAGGCGACATTTACCATTTAATTATGTACCTTTACGTTAATATGAACCCGACTTCGGCCGAGATGGGCGCCTCCAGTGTAAAAAGCTACAGTAGCCTATACTAATGCAATGAGTACAACTTTGTACGGAGTATGGAGTCAGATTTGGGTCAATATTCTAGCGCGTAAAACAAGCTACTCACGAGCGGAAAATGTGCTTTTACACGCGCATAAAATGACCCTCGCGCGCAGATTAAACTCGCGGAGTCTGTCTACGCGCGCGTGAAAAGTTTCTGGCACTTTGGGGCGGAGCCACTGGACTTTGATTGACAGCTGCCAGGAGTTTTTGATAAAAACCCGGAGTTGCCAGGTTTGATAAATGCCTGAACTACCAAGAGCCGAGGAGTGACGGCAGCAAAATCAGTTGGACGAGATTGAATGGTAAAGTTGTCCATAAAAAACTATTATATTCGTAAAGTGTAAAGCTAATATATATATATATATTCATTGAGCGTTTCACACAAACAAATGTGTAACTTCACAGTTTTACGACACCTTTTTTTTTTTTTGACTTGCAAAATTATCTTTTAAATTGACAAACATCATATGTGTAATTCGTGGCACAATTCAAACGGGATCGAAAGATAATCTTTCTCTCTCCATTGACTTCAATACATAATTTTTTCGAAATAAGGTCCCATGGAGGTCCACCGGAAGGGGAGGGACTTCGCCAATCTATTTACTAATGGGCATGCAAAACCATGTTTTAGTCCATCAATCATCAAGAAAATATACTTTGCAATGCCACAAACCATTGTCCAAAGCGTATGGTAAGTGTTTAGATTGATTTCCTATCTGTTCCAAGCATCTATTGGTTTCTATGCATTTTTGAACATTTTGCATTCACCAAGATGACAAGAATCTTAATAGTACCATTTTTGTATTTAATTATTGTCAAAGATGATTATTTTTCTACGGGTATTGCTAGGTTGTAAAAACACATTTAACATTTTGTACCAGCTAAGATTGATGCACAATTGTGTCAGGATATCAAAACATGAAAACCGAAACAAACATGGATGTTTTAAAACAACATAAATGTGCCACTTGAAAATGCAACCCAGTCAAGTCTCAGATATTAAAGCGTCTACCAACACCAGGACTTACATTAACAGAGCATCATGTTGCAATACAGATACCAAATGAAAGAGATACAATGTAATTAAAAAAGCCCGCTCTGCTCTTATACCAATAAGTACAGAGTAGACAAAAGAAAATAGCATTATAATCCTAAACCATCACTAGCTCCTTTGAATGGTCACAACCGGTGATATTGCATAAGCACTTACATCACCAGCCTCGGCCCTCTGGCCATACTGGATGTTATGGAGTCAGAGCACAGCACACATGGCGTTGTGTCCTTTTCTCCGATCTGAGATAAAAAGATTATAATACAACACTACTATTTCACTAATGCTGACAGGACTGCACACTCTGTAATATGTCATAAACACTAGCCAAGCAGCATGCTGACTTCAAGATGCCTAAAAGTTTGGATTCTCTACACTTGTGTCTTCCTCTTCATCTTTCTTCATTTATCTTGTGTTTTCCTACCTTTCAAACCCTTTCGAAAAATACTAATAATAATTATAATAGTTATTTGATAGTATATATTTGCTTCAAAAGGATCCCCCACAAGAATTCCTAAGGAGTACCACCAGGAAGCGACATGGGACCCCTATACAAGTAAAAATGGCATAGCAACTTCAAGGCACAGTGGGGGGTTGCTTTAATCTTTTTTACTAAAACATGGCAAATTTGATTAATTTTCCATTTTCAAGCATGTCGGGGCTCCATTGAGACTAAATTATGCAACTTTTCAAGCACAATTATCAAACTCTACAGAGGTTCTCTTTGCTCAGCTCTAAACTGTGGTAATTTCAGTGTGATGGACATAAAAGCAATACTACATTTTAAAAGTCAGCGAGCAGATCATAAGGGGATGTGGGTTTTGGCTACGTGATTCCAATCCACTCCACTCCTTAGTCCATGCTGCTCCCTTCCACAAAGTTTAATAAAAATAGGCCACGTGGTTTCTCCGTAATCCTGCCAGCGAACAGACCGTCAAAACAACAAACACACCCTCCTTGAAGTGTTGTTGCAATACTTCATACATTGCAAGCATTCCATTATTATGCAGGTCACCAGCTAGGAAAATAAAAAGAGCTAGGAATATTTCAAAGAATATTGACCTTGAATGGTAAATTGTTCTCCGCTGGTTCCAAGGCAGGTGTCACGGTCTGTCTGTGTTGTGTTTTGTCTGTCTCTGGTTTCCTGTTTTATTTTGAAAAGTGTTCACCCCCTGTCTTGTCTGTTGATTCCTGTCTCTGTGTTTGCCCTCCTGTGTCTGATTTCCTGATTGTGTTCACCTGGTGCCCCTGTGTTTTCTCCTCCCTCCTCACCTGTCTCTTGTTTCTTTGATTAGTCCTGTGTGCATTTAGGTTCGTTTTTTCCTGTTACTCTTTGTGAGATCCTTGTTCGTCTTGACTGTGTTCACTGGGTAGAGTTCTGTTACATTTGCCTTGAAATAAAGGTATTTTCTGTTTAAATCTGCATTTGGGTCCTGCCTGCTTCACTCAACCCTGACAGCAGGGGCTCAAATTACAAAGGAAGTGTCTATAAAGGGGCTAAGGCGACTACACAAACACACCAGCCCATTAGATATGTTAGAAGTTCCTCGATACGCAAGGACTCGACCTCAAGGGGCTTTTCACATACGATGTTCAGAGCTGTCTACTTAGCGCTACGCAATGCTGCCCTCAAAAGCAATTATATCCATATCGCTTAATGTTTTGTGTTGAGGAGATACAAGGAGGTGGCGTTTTTGTCTATGTGCGCACCATGTTTGTGTGCTGTTTACAACACCCGAGTAATTTGGGAATAGACACAAATGCATCAAGTGAGCTTGATATTGTGTTCAGTACAAGCATGCACCCACAAAGAGTTTTGTTTTTCGATGGTACATGGTAATTAGGCTGTTGCTAAATTATGGCCTTGGAGAGAATTTGTGGTTTTCATTGGAGAAAAAAAAAAATACATAGACAAAAAAAAACTTAAATAGGAGAATTTAGGATTTTGTAAGGGAGAGGATTACTCAAAGCCATTGACGCAGTCTCTGTGTAATTAATACGAATGTCAGAATTTAATTTCTCATGACATTTCTCTTATGACATCTTTCCCACACTGTTCATTGTTATTTTCCTTACAACAAGATGTGCAGCAATCAAGAACAATCTTTGGATGTCTCTTAAAGGCTTTTATGACGATTATAGCTCACTGCTGATTGAGGGAGAAGGGCAAGTTTGAACAATGGCTGTACGATTGACCTCTGCATCCTGGGAAGATGGCCCCATGCTTCGTCTCAGAGATGATTCACAGAGGTTGATTAATTTTCAAGAACAGATGTAATTAAAAGTCTGTCGAAACGAGTTCAACTCAGAAGGAATTTGTGCACAAGCCCGCACACACACACTCAGTCACAAGGCCAAGTACAGTGGTTAAATGACTATTGATTAAGGCCAAGTTCCTGGGTGATTGGAAATTACAGATAGTGACGGCTACCTAGAACCCTCAGGGCCCTGACACCACAAGGTAGCCTTAAAGAGCTAGTGCCATTAAAGACTGTATCGTCAGACCCATTGCACAGAACATTTTCAAAAGCTGAACTTTATATAACTGACAGGGTGTGTGTGAGGAAGACTCTTGACCCAGTATTATAGAAAGACAGACTTAAGGAGCGAACCATTTAGCAATGAGGAATGTACTGAGAGACGGGATGCCACATCACTTGTACCGTGCAGATCATTTGAGGTTGACAAATGACACGCAGAGAACATTGACCCCTTTGGTCAATGTCTGGTCTTTGTAGCGGGACTGCAACCACTTTAGTTTCGGACGGCAACAACGATTGCCATGACATTTTGTACAGACGTTCATGGTCCACAAATAATGATTGCTCATGATTTCTGTGATCCCCTGACTTTTCCTATAGGGCCACCGTGATATTGACATTTGTTCTGCCAGTTGAAAACTATTGGTTTGGTTGCCATGACATTTGATACAGACATTCATATCCCCCTCAGGATGGATGGAAGAACTCTGGTGACATCTGAAC
This sequence comes from Gymnodraco acuticeps, assembly GCF_902827175.1. Classification (NCBI taxonomy): domain Eukaryota; kingdom Metazoa; phylum Chordata; class Actinopteri; order Perciformes; family Bathydraconidae; genus Gymnodraco; species Gymnodraco acuticeps. Next base: position 590,974 of record NW_022989996.1, read on the forward strand.
TGAAATCTAGTGCCATCATCAGGCCAACATTTTAAATTAACCAATACCTCGGTGTGGGACAATCACCTGTAAAATAAATGACTTTTCAATCAGTCTCAGCATTACATTGTGTTTTGTGCCTAATAAGAAAATGTTAGCATGCTAACAGTTTAAATTAGGAGGAACATCGTCAACATCAGCATGTTAGCCTTGTTAGCATGTTCGCATGCTGAAGTTGGCATTTACACAACAATCTTCAGTGTAAACATTTGAAATATGTTCCATGTTGGTCAAGTGTAGTGCAAAATTAATAAATTGGGCACAACATTAACAAATACAAATATTAACGTTGAGACAGGACACCCTTGTATGTACAAACAAAACTTATAGAAAAAACCAACATTTAACAACTTCACAGAACATGAACAAAGTAGATTACATTTCTATTGAATGTTCACCACTGTATTAAAAAAAGATGCCATCTTTTTGGACTGAGGTTATTGTTATCTTAACCTGTGTGCAGATTGTTAATGTTGTCCAAGTGGGACTGAGGTCAAACGGCTGTATAGCGTTGGGTGTTTGGTAATATAGATGTGTATATGTATACGATAATATGTTTTACATACTAAGTAGGATACACAAGCATCAGCTACAGTAAATGTAAAAAGAAAAGTTCAATTTGCAATCTACTTGAGTAAAAGTATAGAGGAAAATGATCATGTTAGGTAATATTACTTCAAAATTGCCCCACTGAGTACACATCATATTAATTAATTGTGCTCATACAGTATCTGTATTATGGTTTAGGTGTTTTGCTTTCTCCTCCTCCCCTCTGTCTTCTCTCTCTCTCTCCTGTGCAGTGTGGTGATCGTTAGAAGCTGTCAGTTGGTTCACAATGAGGAGCACCTGTACTCATCTAATCAACTCCTCCATAAAATCCTGGTCATGTTCACACTCCAGTGCCAGATAATTCCGTCTCACTCGGTAGAGCTGAACGTCGTAGTATCCTAGCTTAGTGTGATTTTCTCTTGCTGTTTTTGTTGAAGAGTAACCTTGTTTTTTCCTCTGTTTTTCCAGTGTCTGCTCGAGCCAGCATGAGTCCTGCCACCGCCACCAGCGTGAACTAGATCCACCTTCATTTTGTGGATTGTTTTTTAGTTGCTCCTTTTTTCCTTTAATACATTTTGTTAAAAGACTGAATCCATCTGGTCTCTGCCATTGTAGGTCCTGAACTTTTGACCCAGCTGCAACAATCTGAGCAAATATAAAGAAACAGCTGAGGTATTGATTACACAAATCAATACCTCATCCACTTCTGGCAGGCTGTTTTGAGATGATCCCCTTATGGACTGAAGCTCCCACACACTGAACCTCTGCACTCATATGTGTTGTATGATGTTATTAATGTTTACCAGCAGTCATTTTTTGAAGGTATTTGATCTAGACTCACCTTGCGAGATGTTTGACCAGCAACGCTTACGTGCAGAGAATTTCAAACATTTACTGTGATTTCAGAGAAGAAAAAAAAACACTGATGCAAGCAAAACAAAAGATGAATATGAGGTCTCTCATACATGGCAGCTCAGGTTATGGGGATTTTGGTTGGGGGTGTCATATAAATCATAGTTTTTTTTAAGACAAGTTATAGTATTTCCAGTAGATATATTTACATAAGACGACATTTGAATAACGGTTAAATAAACAGTTTTCAGACTTGAATCTGCAAGTCTTTTATGTTTACTGAAGAAAAATGGAATCGGAAAAGATTAAATTACTTTGGGCATTGGGCATCCACACAGAATATTTTGAGGGTGGGTTTTGTGGTGAGCTGACTTGTTTTTTAAATCCTGAAAAGTCATTATGTTTTTGCCCCCCTCATCAGCACACCTGGGCTCCCAGCGGCTTCTCATGGCTAATTAAGCCAATATATATGCCTCAGTCACTCACTGCCAGATCGTTCTGCTAAATGCAAGACTATCGAACTTTAGTTCCCAGACTGATTATCTGTTGCCCATCCTGCCTGTCCCTGACCTGCCTAACTCGCCTCTCATTGGACAATTACTTTTCCTGCATAGATTACTGGCCTTGCTCTGTCCCTTTGGATTTTGGTATTAAACTTCATAATAAACTGATACCTGCTATCCACTGTGCTGCATTTGGATCGCAAATTGGTTGCATTGGTGGTTTCACAATGTAAATGAAACACAAGAAAAACTAAGTCTGAGAAGGTTAATAAAGATGATCTTGTAAATAAAGAGGGATCAGACAAGAATCTGGCAAAAAACTATCTTTGACAGAAAGGAAAGGAAGTTGAAAATAGGGCAGTTTCTTGAAATGTTATGGTAATTTTATTGAAAATAAAATATTGTGGTTAAATAACAAGATCAAATGTGTAAATCACGCATTTGAATGCAATTTTACATACTTACACTTTTAAATGAATGTATTATTGGATATCCTTAAAATATGCAAGTTCATTGACTGGAGAGGGTGCCGATGGGAGTTCTGGATCTGGATCTGGATTAATACTGAGCAGAACCCAGAGGTATCACGCTCAGTGGGGGATGGATGAGCCCCGCTAAATGTCTCTTAAAATTTGCCGGAAGCACTCCACGGTTTCTGCGATGACAGCTTCTTCTGGTAGCAAGTTCCACTCTCTGATTGTTCTCGGAAAGAAGCAGTATTTAAGAGTGTCACTAGTTGCGAAAATTCGCTCGAAGTTCAAAGAGTTGGCTTTGCGGGTTGCACTTCTTCTAACTGGCTCTAGGTACATTGATGCATCAATGACTGAGATGTTATGGACAATCTTGAAGAAGAGAACCAAACGAGCCAATCGCCGCCTTTCACTTAATTCCACCCAGTTCAACCGCTTGAGCATTTCTGTGACACTGCTGTCCCATTCATAATCTCCAAAAATGAATCTTGCACCTCTTCTTTGTACTGATTCCAGGGCATCACTGTCTTTATCAGTGTAGGGGTCCCAGACCAAGCTGGCATACTCTAGTTTAGAACGTACTAGGGCCACAAAAGCTGTCTCCTTCAGTTTCTGGGGACAGCGTCGCAGGTTCCGGCGTAGGAAGCCGAGCGAACGGTTTGCCTGTGTTACAATTTGGCCAATGTGTTGGCCAAATTTCAGGTTGTTATGGATTTCTACCCCAAGATAAGGCTGGTGGGTCACCTCTTTTAACACCTGGCCACATAGAGTATAGTTTTTAATGTGCGGGTTTGTTGATCTGCTTGTTCGTAGGATGTAGCACTTACTAGTATTAAAGCACATTCCCTAAGTGTTAGCCCATTCCTGAAGTCTAGTCAGGTCACCCTGTAGGTCTTCTTGGTCACTTCCATTTTTAATAGGCCTGTAGAGCAGGCAGTCATCCGCGAATAACCGCACTGTAGATGCTACATGTGACGGCAGGTCATTAATGTAGCATAAGAAAAGCAATGGACCCAGCACAGTGCCTTGTGGGACACCAGAGTCAACGTGAACTGTACTTGATTTCACCCCTTCTACGACTACTTGTTGGCTTCTTTGCATGAGAAAGGTTGTGGTCCAATCAAGTATTGGGCCGGTTATACCCATGTGGGCCAGCTTTAGCAACAGGCGCTTATGTGGAACTGTGTCAAAAGCCTTTGAGAAATCAAGGATTGCCACATCGACTTGCAATTTCTGGTCATGATATTTTACCAGATCATGCATTGTGACTAGGAGTTGAGTTTCACATGAATGGTTTTGTCGAAATCCATGCTGGAACGGGGTGAGGACATTATGCCTTTCCAGGTGATTCAACAGGTGTTTGCCTATGATGTGTTCCAGGAGTTTACAACATACTACTGTCAGGGAAACTGGTCTGTAATTTGCGGCGGTGTGCCGGCCCCCTTTCTTGAATATAGGTATAACGTTTGCCTGCAGCCAGTCATCGGGTAGATTTCCTGTTTGCAGTGACTGCGTGAATACGCACTTGAGCAGTGGGCCTATTTGGGGGGCCAGCATTTTGAGTATACGATTGGGTAGACCATCTGGGCCGCTAGCCTTGTTGATCTTAATATTTGCCAGTAGTTTGGTCACTCCTTCAGTCGTGATGATCAGGTCTTCTATCTGCGGGGCTGGATCTCCTGATATACAGTAGAGGGCTGGCTACCATCATCCTTAGTAAATACAGATTCAAATTGTTTGTTGATGAGTTCAGCCTTGTCTTTGCTGCTACTGTAGAGGTCTTCACCCTCTCTAATAAGGGAGACTCCAATGTTGTCCGGAGTTGAAGGGCTGAAGGCTGCATGCAAAATTCAGCACACTGACTTCAGGTAATACAAATATGGAGGTTAAGCTTAAAGAAGGAATAACATCCTGCAAAGTGAAATAAAATGCGAAGGTTAATCATGAAATAAGGAAACAAATTGACCAGTTTGAAGTGGGCACATGAAAAGACACACTGAAGCTTTAACTTTTATAATTACTTCCATTTACCCCATGACACTCCTTAGTGACCCCCCCCCCAACTGAGCTGATTAACAGACCACCCACCAATCTGTTAAGTCACCTCGGCCCAATTAATACCTGCGGGTTGATTTGATAAAAGTGCACAGGAGCAGAGTTTATAAGCAAAGTGAAGCCACCAAAAGTTGTTTTTTAATCAATTTCCAATTATGAATTAATTCCTGTCTGTGGGCAGGGCTGGTAATTGAGTCAAGGTGGAGTAAGTGCGGGCCAAAGAAGCAGGGCTGATCCTACAGGGACCATTCATTTCCATATAAATGAGCTGCTAAGTGCGCGCCTGATTTTCGGGATTCATTATCGACGAAAGAGGAGGACGAGTAATGACCACTTTCCCTTTTTTACTTAAGGCCTGACATTTGTTTCCTGTTTCAGAGCTGATAAAACCGTGTATGATATTTCTCTCTTGGAGAGGAAGGGTGCAGATGATATGTTTTTTTACTCATAACAATTCTCGCTTGAAGCCAGGAAAAGGCTAGTCACTGTGACCTTTTTACCTGTGCTGGACTATGGTAATTTGATTTATATGAATGCACCTGCCAATTGCCTGGTCAAGTTAGATGCTGCGTATCACAGTGCACTGAGATTTGTGACAAACTGTAAAGCATTAACCCATCACTGTACCCTGTATGCAAGGGCAGGTTTGCCTTCGCTAACTGTACGGAGGCTCAGTCACTGGTACATTTTTATATACAAAGCCATGTTAGGGACATTTCCATCCTACATATGCTCCCTGATCTCACGGCGAATTGTAAGTGGCTACTGCCTGAGATCGCATGCTGTAGTTTTATTAAATGTGGCAACTGCTAGGACTGTCTTAGGGAAGACAGCTTTTAGATGCGCAGCTCCTCTGTCTTGGAATAGTCTGCAATTGAAATGGAAACTAAGCAATCTGGTGCCACTAAATGTTTTTAAAGCTCGGTTGGATGCTAGTCAATCGGAAGCTGTTGGTACCTGCTCATGTGGATAGTTATTGTAAATTGTAATCCCTGTAATGATGCTGTAAGATGTCCTTTTTGTTGTTCTGTTTATGTTTTTATGTTTCATGTGGAACCTACTTGAGCAGGTCTCCCTTGAAAAAGAGATCAATGATCTCAATGGGATACACCTGGGTAAATAAAGGTTTGAAATTAAATTAAATGAACAATCTAGTGTAGAGCAGTTACTCACCACCCTGAAGGAAACATCAACCTTTAGTGGAAGAGATAGTGAGAGTCACAATGAGCCTAAGGACCCAATTACCTCATACTTTCCACTAATATGAGTGTCGATACTTAGAAATACACATTTCCTCCATGTGTTTCAGGATGTTTGCTCGACAAACAGCACACAAACAGCTTCTGTGATTTACAGTATAGTCAAAATATCAAATTGATAGAAAGTCAATCCTCTTTAAATATCAATTATTGTGTTGGGAGTAGGGTTGCAAAGGGGCGGGAAAGTTTCAAGTAAATTTCCGGAAAGTTTCCATGGGAAGTTAAGCTGGGGAATTTTGGAAATATTCGATGTAAAATTAAACAAAGAAACATGACATTTCAACAGATTAAAAAAAAAAAATGTTTTAAATTATTTTATTGAACAATTATTTGTTTCATTGAAGAACGAAAGCAGGAATGTTGAGTTAAATGTCACTCATCCCCCCCAACCCCACTCATTAAAAAATTAACAAAAATGCACCCCCCATCCAAAAATCCCCACAAAGTCCCATTAAACATGCAAATCTTCCTTCAAGCAATCATCTGCATTTTTGCTAAACCCTTTCAGTCAACGGGCTCTTCCTGGGCCTCATCAACACCCAACTCTGAGTCTTCCTCTTCAGTGTCACTGTCCAGCCTTGTTGAGGATGGCTCTGTGTCAGACTCAAAGAGCCTTAGGTTTGCCCGAATGCCAACCAGTTTTTTCACTCTCACTTTTGTGAGCCTGTTGCGAACCTTTGTGCGGTCTCAATAGCCATGCAGTAAGCAGTGTGCTATGGCATGGATATTCAAGTGTACTTGAATGGCATCTGTTTGTTTTAGTCAAGATTATGCTAAAATATACTTTCCCCAACTATGTTTAAGTTCCCTATGAAGAGCCAACCTTCAATTTAGAAAATTCCCAGTTTATTCCCATAAATTCCCGTTTATTCCCGTGGAAAGTTTCCATCTTTGAAAATTCCCGGAATTTTGCAACCCTAGTTGGGAGGTAAACTGTAATAAACACAATAACAGATGCAGTGTGTGTGATGTACTGGTGTTTTGTTGCAGTGTGTTACTGGTATTTACTGGATGGATCAATATGGGACATGTCCACCATGTTTGCAAAGACAACACACCACCATCAAGGCTATAAACCCACTGCTTCACAAATAGATCTCAGGAAATAAATTGGTGCATTCTATTATTTGACGGCTATGATCACTTGTTTGTATCAATTGGATGCTTATATGCATTTAGAGAAAGACAAGTCCACCTGGTTGTGATCAGTGCTGGAATTGGGCCGGTACTCACCGGTACGCAGTACCGGCACTTCTGGTTCTGACCCATGGAGTACCGGCACTTCTTGCTCAGTACCGGCATGCTGGCGGTACTCCGGTACTCATGCACCGTGCCAGTACTCAACACTCTCCCGCCGTTCTTATTATACATCCATATATATATATACAGCCGCCCGGTACTCAGTAGATGCGTCATGAGGTGCCGAACGGACATTCTCATCGCTCTAACCGCTGGAGTTTCACAGCGGCTGTCAGCTGTTTACTCCTGTCATTCAAACAGAACGTGCTGGAGAGGGGGCGGGGCTTATCTTCTCCATGTAAATACTGTGGTGGAAACGACTATGTCAAAATTAACCTATTTGACCGTGATTTAATAGTAATACACGTTTCAAAATAATAATAATAATAATGCCGAAGTAACAACATACTGAAAACTGTTAGTAAAACCATGTTTTAATGCTTTACAATTTACATACCTAGATGCACGTGTGTTGTGTTTATGCAGTGCAACTCCCACCCAGTGGGTGGCTATGTAGAGTGATAGAACAGAGCAGGCACGCCCCCGAGAGAAGGAAAGCAAGTCACGTCACAAATTAGCATTTCTAAAATGTTAGCGTGGATTAATAAAAGTGCAAAAAGACAGCGGTTGTCGCCGGAAGAAACTTCAAATACAGAGAATGCTGTGCCTGTGTTGGAAATTGTGTCTGATGGGGAGCTTTCTTTGGTTGATCCTCCTGCTCCAAGTTCTAGTGCATTAGCATTAGCACTAGCTCCGCCGCCTCCTCCAGAGCCTCTAACGTTAGCTGCTGCTGGCGCAACTGCCACCACCAACACCGGGCAAAGCGATGCACCTGACTGCTGGACAACGGACCAGGTGCAATATTTTTGCAAGACCAATCCATGGCTCCTTCTTAAAGATAAGAAGCTAGGATGTCGGATATGCAGAGATGTCAAATCTTTGGGAATACACACTGGACAAGGACTGAAACTGTCAACTGAATGGGGTGAGTGTGCAGTGTCTCATTTCGGTGTTGACAAGGGCAAACAACAAGCTAGCCTGAGAAAAAAAATCAATGAACATAAAGAATCACAAGCCCATGTAAAAGCTGCTGACATCCTTACATCTGCTTCACGTGAAACTATTCAACATCAAGTGCAGTCTATGCATAAATCTGAATTAGACACCACTATCAGAGTTTTTCGAACGGCAAATAAAATTGGCAAACATAGCCGGCCATTCACAGACATGCCAATTGATTTGAATGTACAGAAACGGAATGGGCTGAACGTGGGCAGGGTTTTGCACTCCAATAAAACCTGTGGCGAAATCATCGACCACATAGCTCATGAGCTGAAGAAAAAAATGGCAAAAGACATTACAGAAAACCAAAGAAAACTCTGTGTTTTGGTCGATGAATCTACCACTATTAGTGGTAAAACGGTGCTTGTTGTGTGTCTACGCTCAGCATTAGCTGATGCTGAGCCCGAAACGTTTTTTGGGAGCTGATCGAGTTGGATGGAACAACGGCTGATGACATCACAAAGGCGTTAATGGAGTGTCTTGGAAGAGATTTTAACGAGGACTTTTTAGGTCAGTGTTTCGTTTATTTTGCATGTGATGGGGCTTCAGTCATGCTAGGGAAGAGAACAGGCGTTGCTACCCAGTTGTGTAGTAAATTCCCAAGCCTGTTTGTGTGGCACTGCTCCAATCATCGTCTAGAGCTGGCAGTTGGGGATGTGGTCAAGGAGGTCTCAGGGCTCAATCATTTCCAGATCTTTTTTGACAAACTCTATTCCTTGTTCCATGCCTCCCCCAAAAATCAGAGGCAGTTAGCGCAGTGTGCGCAAGCAGTCGGACAGCGTCTCCTGGTGATAGGGCGTGTTTTGTCCATCCGCTGGGTGGCTTCAAGTGAAAGGAGCGTCAGAGCAGTCTGGGAAAACTACCGAGTGCTTCATGATCACTTCACAAATGCTGCAAACGACACAAGCAGGGATTCCAGAGACAGAGCAAAGTACAAGGGCCTGGATGATGTGCTCACATCTGCAACGTTTGTCAGCAATCTGGGACTGATGTACGATGCGCTCACAGAGCTCGGCGACCTCTCTCGGCAACTCCAAAAAAGAGAGATGACACTGCCTACAGCAGATAGGCTCTTAACTCGAGAAATACGAGTTTTTGAATCCATGGTCACCATGCCTGGCCCACACATGACTACAGTTCATACAGCTCTAGCTGAGAAGTCCTTCAAGGGTGTTGCCCTGCGTGAGAATGGCAGGCTTGTACAGATTCATGCAGGTCAGTTTTTCCGCAGTATGGTAGAGAATCTGAGACACAGAATGACTTCCACAACCTCCTCTCATGTCAGCACAAGAGAAATCCCATTACATGGCCGGGAGGCCCGGGACAATCAGCTAATCCAGGACATGAAAGTTATCCATCCTGGAAGTTGGCCTGAAGAGGAGTTAGACGTACAGTATGGGGACGTAGAGGTGCTACGTTTGTGCGAAGTGCTGAAAGTGGACAGAAGAGAGACTGTTCAGGGCTTTCGCGAATACAAGGAAACCAGGGCATCCCGTACACCTGCTTCCATGGAGCCTCTACTGAAAGCAGTCCGAACCATCGCTGTCTCCACTAGTGAGTGTGAGCGGGCATTCAGCTGCATGAACGATATCCTTACTGCAAAAAGGAATGCTCTCTCTGTCAGCCGACTGTCCAGCCTGGTTTTCATTAAATGTAATGGACCATCACTAGGACAGTTCAATCCGGAACAGTATGTGAGGTCCTGGCTGGCAAAGGGAAGGAGAAGTGCTGATGAAAGAGCCTGTCCAGCTCCAGCCCCTGATACTGATGTCCCCAAGGCCTTCTGGAGCCTTTTCTAACAATGTGAAGTATATTGCAAAGCAGCTCACCCAGTGAGAAGACTTTTGGCATAATGTGCCGATTTGTACAGATCCTGGAGATAGAAGGACTTCAGACCAACCAGGGAGTTATCTGATCAGCTTGGTGTTCAATGTAACTCTTTACCATGGCTCAGACTTTGTTACTTGCAGTTACAGTTTCTCATTTTAGATTGTGCAAATTTTGCATTTGTTTTTACATGTTCTTTGTTCATGCTCTTTATCATTTTTCTGAGTTGGAAAGTTAGATTGCATCATAGTTTACTTTATACATATTTGTATTCTTCAGTGGTGAAGTATATTGCAAAGCAGCTCAGCCATGTGAGAAGACTTTTGGCACTTTTTCGTTTTTCGTTTTCTGAGTTGGAAAGTTAGATTGCATTCAAAATGTACAGAAATACTTAATTTTGTTAAAGCTTTTTATAAAAAATGCTTCTGACCAGAGCTTTGTTTCCTTGTCATTAATGTTGAACACCACCAGAGGGGCTCTCACCTGAAAGGTCTCTGCTTCATGTGTCTTCAGCAGAAGATCTAGACTTTGATTGCTATATTTTCAGTTAATATTGACCTTACTGAGCTTTAGCCATATCCGCTGCCTATCATAAAAAATGTTAAGTACAGTGAACCTTTCTAAAATATACAGTAGTAAAGAGACAAACCCACCAGCATTATAGTAGCCAAATTCTTGTTTGTGGGCTGTATATATAAAATTGACTTGAAAAAGTTGCTGATTTTAGAGTACTGGCACCTTTTTCATTCCAATTCAAGCACTGGTTGTGATTGTAAAGTCTCATGTCGCTTTAAACTGCCATGCAATGCCTTATCTTGTGTTTAAATGCAGCTCGTCACACACCATGGGAGGTCTCATTGACATCTTCTGCACTTTAAAAATAGATTGAATCTCTTTAAAGTCACCTGATTACTCTTATTCCCAAACTATAGGATTAATACCCTTTGTCAAATCTGTGTTCACATTTTACGTCGGGTGATTTTCACCCATGCGATTGTGTTCACGTGATTTTCATTGTGTTGCTGTTGTCTGAGTTACGTGGGTCGTTGGGTAGCTTCAGGCTGCTCACTGACATCATTGAAGGTATGTTTCCCTGCTCCCATCCCTGTTTTTTTCAACAGGCACGTTAGTGATTGAGAGGCAAAATATTTTTAGGGTGGGTTTTACTGTGGATTTCACCGGCCTTCACTGGACAAGGCACATCTCCCATGAACAGGTGGACCGAAGAACAAGTTCCCAGGTTCATTATTATTGATGTAAAAGGTTGACTACCATGATCCGTGAAAAATGAAAATCTGTGAAGATATATTGAGATTTGTTTTTTTGAACGCCACTATTCTCACAATAAGTAGGATTTAATGTTCACATGTATTCACAAAGTTAAATGTTCATTAAAAATCGTTGTTTTCTAAAGGAAAATAAAGAATCCATACTGGTTGGAAGGCTAGAATGGTAAAAGGAGGTGTTTAAAGATACATCAGCATTATTGGGAACATGGTTTCATAGAGGGGTTTGGGGAATAATTACAGAAATTAATTTAGAAGACATGATGTCAAATTAGAGCTTTGGTTGTTCACTTTTGGAAGCTTATTGTACTTATCTAATAATATTTCACTTTTATTTGGTTTTTCTTTTGAGATATACGTCAATCAATATAATGGTTTGGTGATTACTTGCAGGTATGATGCAATGATGGTTCAAATCCCACAAAATGTCGTCTTACCCCAACACAAACATTACATTTTGGCATTAGGCAACAAAAGCCAGACAGCATGAGAGCGAGGACAAAAACAGGGACAAGATCCATCGATCCATCCCTCTTCTGTCTTGGTCTGCTGAGGAACATCCCCGCTGAGTTCATCTAATCCTGCAGCGTGGCACTGTCTGAAGAACACTGTGTGACAAACGATCACATTAACACTATTTTGGTGGTATTCTCTTTTTTACGTTGCTTTTCATGACAGTGGAAAATGTAAAATACATCAACAGATGGCAAATCATTATAAGCATAGAAAACAGGATGTCGTCCAAAAAATGCTTTGTCCAATATATTATTATGAAATAATAAGTAATTGATCAGATAAGTAGAAAACAACCATGATATGGTCCATATCATGGATGTTTGAGTGGTCCATTAAATTTAAGAGGCTTTTATCCTTTTATTATATATCAGTGGCATCCACTCAACTTTGTATTAGACATTGGATTTATAAATGATCAAATTCCATACATCTTGTTCCTTATCCTTTTCTGTCTTCAATTATATAACTTGTCATGACTGGTTTACTTTTAAAAGATACCTGAACAGTGCGTCTGCTGTAACAAATGTTAGGCATCATCTTCTTACTTTCCTTTCCAAACTATTAATCACAACCATTGTGGCACAAAGTGGATTACAGATCAGATTTATTACATCTGTGACCTTGATACAGCACCAGAAAGTGCCTTTGACCTACAGGAGCTGGTAGGGGAACACAGTGAGGGAGCAACAGCCAGCTGTGACCTTGATCCAGTGCCACCATCACAGCATCACTCTTCACCTTTCAAACATACCTTATAAATCAGTTAAGGGAATCATACATTGAATTTGAAAAGACACAGGGTTAAGTAAATTACACTTTTTGGGGGAGATTTAGGAGCAGGCAGGAAGAGACACAGCTGAAATGTTAAACCCTGATTAATGGCATAGCTGACTTTTTCCCTCCATGGGTATGTCCTTTCAACTTTTAGTGTATTTTTTTAGATAATTAGCTTCTGGGGGGTTAATAGTGTGAGCATACTTTCTTGGTGAAACTCACCTTGGCAAGTAAACAAAAGGCAAACTTTCAGCAGCAGTCAATCATGTGAAACAGCGGATACAAAGTCTATGGAAATCATAATATTAAAAAGGTACTATTATGCTATTTGGGGTTTTCCCTTTCCTGTAGTGTGTGTTTGTGTGCATGTAAATGGCCTGCAAAGGCTAAAATCCCAAAGTTCCTTCCAGGGGGAGTTTCTCTCCCACACTCTCCCCCCCCCTGTCTGAAACGCCTCAATGAAACTCCTTTGCTTACTTTCGTAACATAGTTGTAAGGGAAACTTCTGCAGCAATGGAGAGTCAGGACTCAGAGAGACACGAGGAGAGTTGGAGCTTTGATGTCAAACACTGGTAGTTTATTACAAGTATCGGCCGGAGAATTTCACATCACAAGTCACAGCAGCCAGAGGTTCTGACTGCACGGTGGGTTGCCATCAATTCTGCCAAGCCTCTCTCTCGATAGACCTTTTAACTAGTTTACAGAGAGTTCTGGGAACACTGGAGATAGCCTCAACATCTGGAGACACTCAATCGCTTGTCTGACTCTTAAGCTCTGTGACCGAGAGTTGACCGGTCATAGACTGAGAAATATCAACATATGACTGCATTAGCACATTCCTTACGGGAGATAACAGAGTCAGGGTTGGTCGTAAACGTCAACAGGCGAAAAGGTTAAATATCTTAGGAGTAAAGACAGAATTATTCCCTAACAATAGTGAAATCACTAAGTAACAATCACGCTTCTATTGACTAGTGCTCTAACACATTGTAAGTGAAGGGGCGAGATATTTCTCACACATCTATTAGCGGTTGACCAATCACAACAGAGCTGGCTAGCTAACCAATCAGAGCAGACATGGCTGTTGTTTCAGAAAGAGGTTGAAAAGAGGTGCTGACAGTATGAAAACAATTAAAGTACTTTTTGAACATTGAAGCATGTAAACGTATACAACTAGAGGCACAAAATAAAAATATGAGCCTAAAACTTGATCAGTTATTCTTTTTTGGAACGAGGTAATTTTCTCTTTTCTGTTTTTTTAATTCCAAAGTTTCCACTCTAAAGCAGTTTATATAAGGAGAAGATTACTTTAATTAGGATAAAGTGATATGAATCAAAGTGAGAAGCAAACAGTTGGAGATAAAGACAAGATGTTTAACTTAAGAGATAAATCATCTCATTCATAATGATTCATTTGCTGAGCACAGATGAGTGACATGAGATTTTTACAAGATTTGTGATTAATTGTGCCATTACGTCAATTAAAGACAGTTTCACGTTCAGCTTTAATGGATTGAGACATAACGAATAGATCCCTTGGTTAATGGGAACACACTTTAGAGGTGAATGATTCATACACTAATGAATAGTTTCCCTCCTGAGGGGCTTAATTTTGCCAGGAGATAGAGACAAGGCTTTTGTTTGGTGGCATAGAAACAATTCCCTCTGTTGAGCAACAGTTGGCTTTATGCGGAAGATGACGTCATTCCCGCGGACTCGTGGGACTATTCCCGTAGGGCCTGACAGTGGGTGTAAGAGGAGGAGGTGTGAAACAAGAGTTCCAACAGACAATCAAAAAGAAACAAGAAAGCGAAATAAAAAATATACTTATTCCCAGTCAAATATATATTATAGCTCCTACATTTTTTAACATGTGCCAGAGAAAAAATAACAATATAAAATAAAGAATAAAGTGAGCTGTGTCACTTTTTATCCTGTATTGGTGTTCTTCTTCCTTTTATGTTGCTTGACTTTCATTCCATGATTTTAGAGATGACGCACATTGATATGTGTCAGACAAGACATTTGTTTTATTATAAATGAACTTGCTTGTTTTGATTCGACTTTTGTAACTGATCAATTCATATTATCATGTATCCTTAGAGGTGAAAAGGACAAACCCACACCCATGTGGTCCCCATAAGTAGTAATTATTTTTCTTTGAGCCATGTTTAGGCATGCTTTGAAATACATGTGAACGGTTTTTTGTGAGCCTTATTGCTCTCATCTTCATCTTGCCGTCAATCCCCCATTGGACATTGACAAATCAGCAGGCTACAGTGCACTGCCATTTGCAAATGCAGTTGCTACATTCAGTACCAATGTAACCGACACTGTCTACCACAACGTAGTGAGAATAATGATATTTAGTGTCAGAAAATCAATGTTCTCTTGGCATCTCTAGAGCTCCTATGTTGTACATGTCATGGCAATGCTCAAATACTTCTTGTAAACAAGTGAATATTTTCCCAATCAGGGGTTACCAAAAACATTTTTAAACATGCTCTAGGATTCATGTGTATCCGAAACAGATTTCAAGTAAAATGACACCAGATAACATAAGAGCCGTTAAACCAGTGTGAAGATGTCTTCATATAAATGATTTAGCTCACTAAGGGATTGGCAAAGTACAGACAAAAGCCGCAATAAGAAAGCTTTTAGGATATGGGGCAGTTTATCATACAGATCGCCTTGTGGGACAGGCAGATGGTAAATCGGGTTAGGAAGAATGGTCATAACACAGGAAACACACAGCTAACAGACACATAAATGTGCCAAAAGTCTGCCTCTATATAATTGTTACTGGAAAAGTGATAAAATAATAAAGAACCGCAGGCAAGGAATTTAACTCTTATTCTAAACATTTGAAAATAGATCATTATTTTCAATGGACAGAACAATAGCGCAAATCTCAAGATCCCCCAGATTCTTCTACGAGTTTCTGTGTGATGGTCCCAGCTCCCCTCTTAGAAAGGAATGATCAAAAGTCATGGAAGGTCACTGTTCTCTGTCAATAATCCACTCCAATCGACACTCCGGGGACACACAGAGGTTGAGGACCGGCAGCAGTGACAGATCATGACCAAAAAAAAGCTTGCAAATGAAAATAAATGCAGCTGTTTCATCACTGCTCGTTGATTATGCCTTTCCATCTCCCTTAGGCTGCAAGGACTTCTGGGATATCATCAGAGGTGTAATATTATTGCTGTTGGCATTATTAGATTAAATAGTATCCATCTTTCTGTTCACACGTGCAGTTACAAGGTGTGATTTTTGATTTTGTCCAGTATTTGATTTTCTGTATTTTAATGTGTAGTAGGAAAAATTCAAAAGGCATCCTTGAGTCTGATTCTCTGTAAGAAGTACAGCTGTGGCTATTACATAGGGTACAATGCAGCTATGAAGAAGTTGCATTAGACATACAAGATGAATGATACAACTCTGTGTAGAGAGGCCAACGAAATGCTGTGAGACTGGGTTGCAACCTACACACACACCAGCTCAGAAGCATTATTGTCCTTGGCTTAGGAGGATCAGTGCAGGGACCCTCATGAATAAATAAGGTGAATAATGGTTGTTCTTTCAAAGTGGATAGGAAATGGTGGTGCAAAAGATTAACAGCTTCTAAATAAGGATGGATGTTTGTCATGGTGAACAGCCAACCCAGTCTCACGGCATTTCGTGTTATAGTCACGACATTTAATCTATTGATTCGTGTTCACCAACACTATTTTCCCCTTTTTTTCGTGTCACACAGAACGATTTTAAAAGCAATGTATTTCTATTGGTAATGTGTTTCGTGCCTGCACCACGTTTTTTTGTCCGGTCGGGTCTTGGAAGACAGGAAGCTGTGTGGTTCATAAAAACATGTTCTTACTCAATATCAAGCCACGATTATTGTTTTTATTTGAAATCGTATAATGTCTGACTTTCTTTGCCGTCCGCGAGGAAAAGAAATGGGGCTCAGAGCCTCAGAATACTGAAATCTGTATTTATTAAAAAAAAAATGTCCTTCTAAATTGTTATTCTTTTCTAAATAACACACTGTTATTTACTCAACAATAACACACAATTATCCTTGTTTTTATTTATTTGCTTGATTCTATAATCTCTGGCTTTTTTGGCGTCCGTCAATTGCTTGTATCCATAATGGGCAGCATTAATACCCACATGACAGCTCATTGTTACTTTGTAATTCTACTCCACTACAATTCAGAGGTTAACCTGGTATTTTTACTCCACTACATTTATTTTAGTTACTTTGCAGATTCTGATTAATGATGTGAAATATAAGCAACCCTTAAATCAGACTTTAGTTACACCTGAGTAAAATTCAGGGAAGGTGATTGTCAAGTGCCAACAATCAGGAGAGATATTTGATAGTTGGTGCTTGAGAAGACTAAACATTTATCTACAAATCCCTATAAAGTATATTCATTACTCGTTATTCTCTACTAATAGTTCATTAAAGACTGTATATAATGGCTATTTTGCACATCCCTTTCAAGATTTCAAGATTTTCAAAGGTTTATTGACATATCATATACACAACTACAGTGTAGTTGTGTATATGATATGTAGTTGTGCAATGAATGAACAACTTGGGTCGCAGGTTTCTCAACAGTGCATTACAAGACATCTATCAATATGTGTGTACCTCCACCATTAAACTGTCCTATTCTGCCCATCTCTTATACTGTCTACATACACTGAACAAAAATATAAACGCAACACTTTTGTTTTTGCTCCCATTTTTCATGAGATGAACTCAAAGATCTAAAACATTTTCTATATACACAAAATAACCATTTCTCTCAAATATTGTTCACAAATCTGAAAAAATCTGTGATAGTGAGCACTTCTCCTTTGCCGAGATAATCCATTCCACCTCACAGGTGTGGCATATCAAGATGCTTAAACTGTTCTTTACTCACCATCTTCTCTTTCTACTATGAAGAACATAAACTACCTAAGATAATAAAGATGCTAGGCTACACTTTGAGGGGACACCACTAATTAAAATGTCAAAATGTTGAATTCTCTCTTTTTGTTGGTGAGTCCTTGAGCAGAAAGAGTATAGTGTTGTTGTCTTATTATGTTGAACACTTGCTACCAAATATTTATTAGATATTGTCAGTTAAGAGATGACACAAATTTAGCGTACAAAGATGTAGGGCAACAGACACATTTCTCCCCTGGTTGGACTCCTCTCTTGGCCTTGAAACTATGGCAAAAAAAACGTTTCCACTACTGCTTTCATCATTCAAAAACAGTATTCTTCCCATGAGCCTCAGCTTTACGTAATTGTAGTGCTTATTAGTCAATGTTAGCATGCTAACACGCTAAACTAACAATGTAAACATGGTGAACACTCATCACCATGTTAGCACTAACACGGTGAGCATGCTAGCTTGCTGTCATTAGCATAACTCTCATAACACAGCCTCACAGTGCTACTCACTTGGCTTTACATGTCTTGTTTTCAAGAATTGAGAGCAATGTCAGTATTGCTGAATACTCTCTCTGTTAGCATATATGGAGAGCGTAGTCATCTATGTTTCTACCAATCTACCAGGCAGTAGCCCATCAGGGGGGTGTAAAGTGCAATGCTAACTCGGTTTAAAAAGCAGTCGCTGTTGTAGGCCTAATATGTTAGCTGTTTAGCCATGTTGCATTTTGTCAGCTGTAGTGCTTTTACAGCTAAAGTGTATAACAGGGCTGTAAGTGGTATTTAGGAATGTGTTTGTCATTAATCAAATTAAAAACGTTTTACGTTTTTCAACTAGCACGTAAAAAAAAAAAACGTAACCTTTAATCTTTAATCACCTCCATATCTCATCCCTCATGAAGAAATGTTGATGGAAAAAATGTATATTCATTTCTACAGCTTCCTAAAAGTATACACAATTGTAATTGAGTGATGGAAGAGAATTGCAGGGTGAATGACAGACGGACAAACAGGGTCGATCCTTGACTCGTTAATCTTTGCACTTTAATGGATGAAGAGTGACAGACACCTCCAAGAAATCAATTTTTATGTGATCTTCTCTGGCAAAGCTCGTGAAGCAACAAGTCATTACAACTCGCCTTTGTGAGACTCCACACACACACACACACACACACACACACACACACACACACACACACACACACACACACACACACACACACACACACACACACACACACACACACACACACACACACACACACACGGAAATAAAATATAAAACAGCCACACCCTTCCAAATCCTGTCCCAGTGAAATGCCACATGCTCTATGGATGTCAACCTTAATTACCTCTCTGTTTAATTATTCTCTTTCTTTTGCAAACAAATGAGCTGACACGCATGTTTGAATATGTGTGTCCCAATCGGTAGACATTAATGCAGTGAGGAAAAACATAACAATTAAGGTATCATAGGGAAAGAGCTGACAGTAATATTAAAACTCCAGTATGCACGTTTAAATCCATTAATGCACCTGAATCAATTACCACGTCCAATAAGCCACACCTGATCTTCAAGGCTTCATGATTTTTTGCAGCTTTGTGGATTCCCTACAGCGCGCCCTCCCTGTACCCCAGCCTATTTCCCCGCACTCAGGCTTGCCATGGTAGATCAATGGCACGGCATGAGGCTAGGTTTTTAATTGAGGTGTCCTGAAGGGTGGGGGGTGATTTAATGAGGCCAGGTCCTGTTTTCATCCTGACCTTTGAGGCTCTGCCCTACAGGTGTCCATCCTCTTACTTAAAAGGAATGTATGGGCTTGTAGGGGCTACCCCAGAGGTGTCACACCTCACCAAGCTCCTCTGCAGAGCGTGACATTTTCACCTGAATCTAATATGCCCAGGAGAATTCTTTTTTGTATAGCCATTACACAGGAGCTGGTGTTCCTATTAGCAGTGCTACCCTGCTGCAAGATGAACACGATGTTCTGTGGTCACGTTTAAATGATGTATATGAAGCACGTCATCCAAGTGCATTTTTGTCTGGTGAACCAAATGTGAGCTGATATTTTTTTTTCTTTTGTTCTCCTTTAGCTAGCTGATACTTGGATCAAAATGCTATAGGAGTAGATATCTGGTGTAAACTAAACATTGCATGTACTGATTTAACTTAAAAAAGGAAACCATGACTTGGCTTACAAAAGTTTATTGCAATATTCCAAGTCACTTGTTTGTTTTTTTAAATATATAGCCTGTCTGCATCTGCGCAAGTAATATACATGCTTATCATTGCTTGTCACAGCATTTTTTTGTGAGACTAAACCGTAAATTAAAAACCAAAACTAGCTCTTTAATTAATAGTTCATTTTTAGAGCTAGTTTTTACGCTTCATTTAGAGTCTAATTGAAGCGTAAAGCCTTACTTTGAAATACAAATTGATTTATTTTGTTAGCGCTTTTACAGGTGCTCAAAGTCGCTTTCCAGAGATAGTGAAAAGAAAAGAACAACAAATACTTATAGTAAAATCAAATAAAAATCAAGCAATACAAAAACAATCACACATTAAAAGACAAATTGAAGAGACAGAGTTCCTTTGAGTGAAACAATTAACAACATTTCAGTTAAACACAGATGATTGAACAGGTGGACTGTTGCTAGTGCCAATTTGTATGATCTAAAAAAAATCTAAACAATATAAATATTTATTTTTCATTCAATAAGTGAGGCGTATATAGTGTAAAATATATAACTATAGCTGCTATGTCATTGTATTTTTGTCCTTTGCTTCTTTGACTTTTGGGCATGTCATATTTGAATGGCCCTTGTGCCGATAAATAAAGTTCCTTTGGTATCTGGAGTGCTCACCATATGTGAATGTATTAAATGTCTATATTATAATTGGGAAAGCAACGTTTTCCATTCCACTAAGACAGAAATCGGGCCAACTTTTGTGTTTTTAATATAGGTATAAAATGTCACTGAATTTTTCATTTTGCATTATAAGAATGTAAAAACGTTGTACGCTTCTTGAAGAAGTTACTAATACCTTACAGTTCAGAAGAATACTGATTGTGAGCACTGACAGGGCCAGATAGGCATTGGTCGTATCTATGGCTACGACTAAGGTCTGAAATACTATTTGACAGCGTGTTTCATCATTCAAAGCCCTGTAATGGTGCAGACTTTTAATGTTCCTCTTGGATGTTCTTCTTGACCCTCAGAGAAGGAGAACATGTTGTGTCTTTCAGGCATGTCCTTTCCTAACAAAAATGACAGGAAACATAAAACATATTATTGCAGAACAAGTGTGTTATTTATGAAAGCGGTGTGTTTGTGTGTTTAGGGGCTGTAGATATCATTATTTTGTAATTGTAATGTTTTTTTTTTATTTCAACAGTGAGCTACAAAGACAATCAGATTATGAATGAACAGTATGAAGTTCATCAACATTGAAATATATGTTATTATTAGTGGTGCACGATAATTATCGGTCCGATATTAGGAATTATGACGTCATCCCGATAAAAGTATTAATAGCCCCGATAATATACAATATATTTTTTGGGTAAAAAAAAAGAAAAAATACTGCGGTGTGGGTGGATTGGGATGAGGGGCGCTTGTTTTTCACTCGGCTCCTCCCGTTTTGCCAGTACTGTGGTATTAGTGGTTTAGGAAGAGGGGAGTTTTTCACAAATCCAGCGCTCCCTAACTCATGCCTGGCTGTGACGTAAATGGTGTGCGGCCGTGAAGCCAGGACAGTAAACAAACATGTCGTCGGTAGTATGGGACTATTTCAAAGTTTCAGAGTTAGATAGGTCGCTTGCTATTTGTATTAACAAATGCAATGCAGAAGTTCCACGAGGAGGGAAAAAGGCAACGAGCTATAATAAGTAGGGATGCTCCGATCGCCAATTTCGGGGCCGATCGCCGGAATCAGTATCGGCCGATACCGATCGCCGATCCGATCGAGTGGGCGGGGCCTAAATGGAAGATTTAAACATCACTTTAAATCTTCCATTTAAAGTGATGTTTAAACTCAGTTAATGGGGCTCATTCACTGGAGCTTCCACAAACAACAATCAACTTAATTATTACATTCAAATGATGTACATTATTCAAGTTTACATTCACTTTGGATAATAACACGGGAGAAATGAGCGGAAGCGCTCTCTTTTCCTCTCTCCCTCTCTCTCTCCCTCCTGACAGCCTGTCAGTATCTCATGCAGCTCACTGATCTAGTAATGAGTGATCCGACAGTGAAGAATAAATATATTTATAATAACTAGTTTAGCTTGTTCCAGAAGTAGATAAAATAGCTAAGTGTGTTAGGTCTAACTCTTGTGTGTTTCGTCCCGCTTACCGGTCCGGCGGGCGGAGCTGCAGGATTTCTGCTTCACACACACGTTGCATACCGCTATTTTACTGTCTTCTTCAGACACCTTAAAATAATGCCAGACCGGTGAAGCCATTTTGGCGAGCTTGTTTTGCCGCACACAGAGAAAAGTGTCATGTATATTACGTCATGCGATCGGCTCTCGCGATCGGCATGTTTAGAGAGCACCGATCGATCGGTAGAGAGTGAGTATCGGCCGATATCGATCGGTGACCGATCGATCGGAGCATCCCTAATAATACTTCCAACCTGATTAGTCACCTGAAACATCGCCATCGCTGCGATGGTGTGTTAAAAGCGTACGAAGACGCCTGCGCTGTTAAACTAGCAGCGAATCCAAAGCCAGCTGCAAAGGCACCGGGGCTTTTACCTATCGACGAGGCTTTTGAAAAAGGCAAGAACTTTATTTGGGAAAATAAATATGGTCACTTTGAAGAGTCAAAACTGTTCTTGGCTTTGTTTTGTTCATAGTAGTAATGCTCATGTCATTTTCTCACTACTAGTCTTTTTTTTACCACCAGGTGTGCAAAAACTACAGGTACATTTAATATATATATATATAAATATTATATTATTATCGGTTATCGGTATCGGTCTTGAGAAGCAGGAAGTTATCGGTATCGGTTTCAAAAACCAATATCGTGCATCCCTAGTTATTATCAAAATAATATTTAACTGTTATCAAAACGTAGTGCAACTGTCGAAGCTTGCTCTGTTGTCTCACTGAAAGAATAACTTTTACCACGTTTTTTACAGACAATATTGAGAGATAAATAGTAGCAGTTCTCACTATGTGTTAAATATCTTTGCCTTCAATACATTAAATTAGAAAGCTGACAAAGTCATATTGCTTGTTAATATCTAAATGTAACTTTTTGCATGGAAAAACCCCTCAACTTAACTGATGTGTAGGTGATCTAGTATTTAGTATTGTTTAATGGAATGTATATCAGTGTATTAAAGTCAATACTTCATTTATTTAAACCAATATATTTCTTGATTATTTGTACAGTATGAAAAAAAGAGTCTTTATACCTGTGCTGAAGTTCACTGCTGTGAGGAGTCCAGTTCTGTCTCTCACTCTCTGGTCCAGCCTGTCTGCATCACATAGACACCTTAAACCAGGGGTGCCCACACTTTTTGGGCTGGTGAGCTACTTTTGAAATGACCAGCTCACCGAGGTCTACCAACCAAAAATAAAATCTCAAATTGCAAGGGTTGCTGAATAACACGTTTTATTTATACATGGGATAATAGGGCTGCAACGACTAATTTGATAATCGATTAATCTATCGATGAATGAAACGACTAATCGACTATTCAGACTATTACTGTATGCCTTGCACAATTTCTCAAACGCTCTTGTTTAGCCATCAACTTTTAGATTTAGCTTGAGGTTGTTTTAGGCATGTGGAAACTAACAATGAAGACAATACAGATTAATACTTGATTCAAAAATACATATATTATTAAATTAACAAATTGTTTACAAAATTAACATTGCTTTTTATTTAAATAAAATAAATAATATTTCGCATCAAAAGAAACAACAATGTTTTAACAAATCGTATTAAATAATCTGATGACAGAACTGTGAACAGAATAGCTGAAACTTTAACAAAATAAAGAGTAACTCAGTTTCCTCTAATCATTAACCCATGTTTGTATCATTGAGTTAACTCCGTGTGTTGCTGCTAGCATACATAACACCTGACGTGGAAACGTTACTCGTGGATGGGGCTGCAGAGCTGCTAGAAAGACAGTCGAGCCCGGTGCATTCCTCCGTCTGAATGTGGAGCACTTTTGATAAATGTTTAGACACACTGCTCGTGTTACCGCCCTCACATGCTGAACTCTCTTGGCAAGGAGCATTGTCCTCAAGACGGGTAACATTTAACCACACCTTGGAGCGCTTCTCTCCGCCATCTCCTCCGTGTGTTGCTGCATGTAGCAGCCGCGTGTGTGTAAACTGCCCCGCCCCCCTCGCACACAGACGGGGGAGAGATCTCGTCTCGATTGGAAAGATCAAAAATACACCGACCATAGACGCATTTGTTTGTCTTTTTGCATGTTAGAAACGAGTTGGCGACACTAAGACTGCGAGATAATGTTTGTGTAGCAATAATACATGACCTTTCTCTTTCTCAACTCGCTACTCGGAGGGAAGTCGCTGTCATATGCCTTGTGAACACTCCGATAATGCCTCTCCACGTTACCTTTCTTTGGCAGAGCGACGCTTGCTTTACAAATAAGGCAAATAACCTTTGAATGTGACATCACAAACAAATATTCTTCCTCCCGTGGTTTGTCTTTAGCTTCTTGCTCGGTCCCGCACTCATTTTGTTGTTTGTCTCTTGTTTGTCTCTTTAACTTAATTTGAGTTTTCCCGGCACTTGACTGATTTTGTATCGCTTTGCATTCTGGGTTAACAGACTGGAAAGCGATAGGTCGCTTTTTCTGTCAATCAAGTAAACTCCTGAATTAAGTGGCAGGGGGGCCAAGGGAGGAGGGATCAAAACCTGTTTTGTCTATTTTAACGGAGCTGGATTTTTTTTTAATGAATGACTCGCGATCTACCAGCATTGCCCTCGCGGTCGACCGGTCGCCCGCGGTCGACGTACTGGGCACCTCTGCCTTAAACAAACAGATATATATGTAAAGTACCATGTGTACAAACAATATAACTGATTCTCTTCTGTTGAACATGTTGGATTGTGTATTGTCCGAGTCAGGGTCCTTACCAATGCTTACTGTTTATGTGATACCCATTTGGTAATGCAATTAATAAAAACAACAAGGTTTGGGTTCGTTCTTCAGATGACTGTGACGTTAACGTGTAAGCTCAATAATGAACTCCAGCTCAACCAACCATATTGTAATATCTAAGTAATCATCTTGAAATATGACATTAATAATTGTAATATACACATCTTATTGTGAGGTTGATTTCACATACACTACTTCGACGTTAACTTGTCTACATACTTGAGCATAGCCAATTTAAATTAACCTTAGCGATGCATACAGTACCTACCTACATAATAAAATATCTCTCTACGTTACAAGGATGACCTTATTTTATCAACCTCAAACAGAAGCCGTTTGTTCAACAGTATTATCCCACTTAACGCTTGTCTATTTCGTGTTAACCTTTATACAGTCTATGATTTTAACTTGGAGGCTACGATTAGCATCGTTAGCACCGATGTAGCTACCACTCGCTAAACGCTAACCCAAGCCTTAACATTCATTACGTAGCTGATTAAAATCATTAACACATAAATAAAGCACTCGAATTTCACTTACCGCAAAACCGCATTCATGCACCGTCAGTTTTAACCGCAGAGCGAGTCACAATAGTCCGATATATAAGCATGAAGAACAAACAACCACGACCGGCTTTAAGTTGTGTTTCCTGGATGAACTGACCAGGCAGAGTCCCTGTAGCTAGCTTCACGGAGCAGCTAGCAGAGAGACAAGAAGCTAGCAGCAGCAGTCACTTGACAGAGCCGTCACTCAATGTGACCACGCCCTAATTTATGCAAAAGCGTTAAGACCTAATATAAATAAAAGGGTCGTGTTAGAAAACAATTCACTCACAGATCCATAATCATGAAGGTGGAATCTAACTATATCGATAATAAAATGTATGGAGCCAGGGGTAGAAACATGTTTTTTTCTGCTGTAAAATTGGGCATTTTAACATGGGGGTCAATGGAAATTGCTCCTTTCTGCAGCCATCGCCTATCGGCCAATATATGAACTGCAATGTGTGGCACTTCCGTATTGGCGTCCCGGCTATTCCCCAGAGTTTGCCCCTTGGGTGCAGACTTGATGTGATAATCGTGACATGTTACTATCTCCTGATGTTAGCAAGTCTGAAGGGCTGTTATTGAGGTTCAGCCACAGGATTTTTCATGGACACCCAATCAGATTACCTCTGCACATTTTGGTTTCCAGATTGAACAGACTCTGATTTCTGTTTTTCTTTCATGCTCCTGAGGGGTTAAACCATTTTTTCATATTTTTCACGAGAGAACATAAATCATATTGTAGGCTATAGAGAATGGCTTCAACATTTTGCTGGCATTTTGTCGTTTAGACTTCACTATGTTGGGCGCAAGTCTGCATTTATTCTTCATTGCATCACATTATCGTTTAGGAAACAATTTGAAGAAATGGCAGCTTAGATAATACGATAAAAAAAGAGACTTAAACTAAAATTAAATAAAATCATGCTCTAGATTTGTTAAGATAAGTGTAATCAACATTCTGAAAATGCCAAAAGCTTCCATGGGAATAACAAGACTTCATTTTTTAGTTATCCTTTTTTGCTATGTCTTAAAACACTTTTTTTGTGTAATTTCCCCCCAAATACAATTATTCTTAATTATGTTATATTATAATAATAATAATAATAATGGGTTCCATTTATAAAGCACTTCATATTTGATTTCAAATCCCGAAGTGCTACAAGTAGTGAGCATATTACAAATTAAGTCAATTATTCCTGCTTTTCCAGTCCTTTGCACCCCTAGTGAAGATTGATGTGATACAGCAACAGCATGGTGACTGAAGCTAAAAAGAAACTAGAGGAGTGATTTCTCACTATTGGGAACCTTGACATGTGTAACATTTTATTTGAAATCGGCTGTTTTCTGTAAATGCTAAACCCATGTCTGTGTTCAGACTTCACCTTTCAGATGAAACTGCTGCCATTATGAGAAGGTGACCCTGTGCCTTTGGTTATTATGGTTTAATCAAAGCAGTGATTATTTGAAAAGCCACATACCAGAATACCCTATATCCTGGTGGAGTACATCGGCAGTGCTGAGAGCGTGTTTGCCCAGTAGGGACTGCCTCAATGAATAATTGTCACCTGGATGTGACCCGTTGAGATGGGGAAGGTCTCACTGGGAGGATATGACCGTGGAGAGGAATGCCACTGAATGTTCTTTTTTTCCCCCAAAGCCTATCTTTTGGTGGTGCAGGATTGTTTGCCTCCCTTTCTCTTGAAATGAAATGTTTACACTTTCAACATGTCTTGATTAAGTTATATATCTCCATAGTAAGCTGTCCCATCCTTAATTACAGTTATCTTAAGCTAGATTTGGATAGGCTTCAGTACTAATGGGTAGTAGTCAGGTTGGTCTTTCTATTGGTCATTTAAGTTCTGTTGTGGAACACATACCGTTTTATAAGAAATAGATTGTTAAACCTTAATTAAGAACACACAAATACTGCAAAAATTCCTGAGGGCGAAACAATTATTTAACAGTAATGATTTGAACATAAAGTAGTTCGGTGCCAGACTGTAATGAGAGCATCATAATAATTTGTGTATTAGTCAGAGAAATGTGGTGGGAACATAAGCCTCATGACATGTAGAGCGAGGCATTATACTGCATAGAGAACAAAAGCCAACTGAAAATAATGTATTTTAATGAGAATAATATAATTAAGAATGAAAAAAAATTGTAATTCTAAATGACTGACCCCTTACCTTATCTTTGTCAGTGACAGATATAGTTTGCTGATCATTTAGTATTCTTGTTATTCACTATCTAAGAAGACAAATGTCACACTGCCCTTTAACTGTTATATTCCAAATTGCTTGCAAGTGTATACGCTGCAGGTAGACAAAGCTTTAGTTTATGTAGAATATGTCCATACCTGGTCCTGTATCTTTTTATTAAAGATTGTTCAGAATTACATTTTTTCTTTGCTTCAAACCATAACAGTTAACCAATATTCTCTAGTTTCTCTTGAATTATACATTGAGCACTGAGATGTGCTTTTAAATCCAGTCTGACCTTGTTTCAGATAGATGGAGTATTCAGCCAGAAACACCTTGCTCCACGGGCAGAGTAGTGCGAGCGGCAGCAGCTTCAGTCTCACACTGCCTGCTTTCAACCACAGAACTGCTGTCACAAGTCAAAACAATACACTTCCAGACTTGAAGTGATAACAAAAACATCCGAGTCTGGCCGGTAAGAAGCATGAGAGATTTGTGATAGGAAAACATGACTGATATAGACGGTGTCCAACTGAAATGAAAATAAAACAGACACAAACATAAATTGGCACTTGTGTTCCCTTACTGTGACAAAAACACTTAAGACAGAATACTAAAGGTGTGAAAGGCAACACTGTCCGAGCATCTCCTTGGTTTTTATATCGTCAGAGCATCAATTTAACTGTAAATACTTTTTGAGCAGCATCTTGCATTCTTCTTAGAACTCGTGTCCACATAACACTTCCCCAGTGTTCACAAAGTGAGAGTACACTCATTTGCCCAAAATTGTTGTGTGTAAATATATGTGTTAATGTGTATATTTGTTCAGAAGTACATGTCCTGGAAGAGGCTTTGTCCCTTTTCAATGTAGGCCTCTTTCTCTTGTGCAGACATCTTCTCCACCAGCTCTGGCCTCTGGCTGACATCCCGGTAGGAGTACTGCCGACCCCCCACCATCACCATCGGCTCATCTCCCACATCCTCAAACTCATCATCGTCATCTTCCTCCTCCTCTGCGGCCCGAGACTTAGCAGCTGACGCGATTGGAGGAACTGCGGGAGAGTCGTCGTCCGATTCGCTGGTGTCGCTGTCCGAGTCGCTGGCGTTAGCCTTTCCAGAGGAACGACTCTTGGTGGCAGAGCTGGCTCCGCCTCCAGCTCCTCCCACTGCTGCTGCACCCCTCTTCTCATGGATGAGCAGGGCGCGCATCACTTCCTCATTTTCATCTGACTGATCCATTCCAGCAGGTGCTCCATCAGGGGCTACGGGTACCACGTCGTCTCCTGTTCAAACAAAACCATAGCTTATCAATATTACAAATATATTAAATACTGAGATTATTCACTTTTTCCTATATACAGTATTTCTTAAATTGTGCCAAGCCCCGAGGAAGTAGGGGGGGGCTTGGTAACACATTTTGATAGTGGGTAAACGGTGGTACTACAACTTCTGTGTCAGTTGGCCCAAAAACACTTTTCCCCCATTGACTTATATTGGGAAAGAGACATAATTCAGTAAATCAATGGATATTTAATTTGTGCTAAATAAACTAACATGTACATTCTAATAGCCCTTATTTAAATCATTCTGTCCTGAAAGTGGTGGAAAATGCGGTTGATTGTGTAGTAATTCTTCTTCTTCCTTCATTTGACTGAGCCGCGATCTGGCTTGACGCTGCTGTGACAGAGCAGATTGGAGGCGGGGCTTAGGGAAAGGGAGAGCGTTCATGCTCTATCACAGGTTGATCCATGGAAGATACAGGAAGGATTCAGGTATCTTTGTAGAGACAGGTCATTTTGGTTTCATGCACCATTGAGTAAACTTTCACCGGAATGACAGAGCCCCGCCTCTAACGCTGGGTCTAGTTATTTTTATAAATAATTGACTTCTTGCAAATAAGTATCTGAACAATATCTGTGTTTAAACCAAGTCCATTCTAAATGTGTAATGTCTATTTCCAGACTCTGAACATCTAACATCATTGCAGACGGACGCACAGAAACACACCTCAGAGACAGGACGCTGGGAAGGCATAATTCATGCCATTTCCCCAGAAATGGACTTTATTAATGAGCCATCCTTGCTCAGCCATACACTAATCAAGCCTCTGATTATTTCAATTAAGCAATTACGGTTCACTGAGAGTCTGGCCTGGCCTGACTGCTGCATGCCCTTGGGGGTGGGGAAACAATGACACAATAAGACAGCTGGGTGTAGGACCACTCTGAGAGAGGGTGATGACCTGTAATGTTGACCTGTAAGAGCCTGTTTTGACCACAAATGGAACAGGGAGTGGAATTTAAGGTCATAGGAGAGGCGTGTCTCTTGAGACGAGTAAGGTCTGTGCATTTAGCAAGCCTCATCATGGACAGGCAAGAGCATTTTTAATTAAGGAGATGAAAACAGCGTAGGAGTGGGAATTCATTGTCAAATCTAACATCTTCTGACTCATGGAGTGGAGGATAACGTGCTTCTGGAAAATAAGCTTACAATAGGGAAAACATTTCTGTACTATGTGGCAAATTGATCGTATTCCGTTTCATTTGCACTATTTTATTTTCATTTCTGTATTATTATTATTATTTTGTATATATATATATATATATATATATATATATATATATATATATATATATATATAATATGTTGCATTGTTGGAGGAGATTTTCATTGCCATAACTAAACTGTAGCTACGGTGCATATGATAATAAAACCCTTGACTCTTGAATCTCATTACTTTCGGTTCTGAATGAATTCAGCTTTTGTTTAGTTCGTTGATATGTGAAGGAAACATTGTTCACCCACTGAAACTTACCACAGTATAAAGAAAGGCTTGACAGCTACATATCTGGGAACTTGAAAGAAAAAATCACTTACGGCTCTTGATGACTTCCGGCTCGCTGTAAGCGCCCGTCACGGTGCTCTGGGTCAACCATACGGGCCTCTCCTTGGGCGCCTTGCCTTCATTGGCCAGTCTCTGCTGCTCTTCCTGCTCCTCCATGCTGATCACCACATTCTGGGTGTACAGGTCACCGTAGGACGAGCCTCTGTTGGACCAGGCTTCACGGTGCGGACCGGTCATTCCAGCGGCTAATGCAGCACGTTCCCGGCTGGAGGAGAGATTCAGTAAATATCCTTTAAACAATTATCTCCAACAGTGCTTAAAAATGTAGAATAGAGAGTGTTAAAAGGGCAAGCTAGAAATGTTTCATTACTGCAGCGTAATAGAATAGAATTCCACTGTGGCACTGTGTCAGTGGATACAGTATCACTGAGGCTATTCCTGCTGTTAACAGAGGTGAACCCCCATTTGTTTATTACATTCAGTAAATCTGCTCAAGGACGTGACTCTTGAGGATTGGCGTAATGACTTCTGAGGGGAATATGTTTTTATGAGTAAAAAGTAGAGGTTGGTTAGAAGCTCACCTCTGTCTGAGGGCGGGGATCTCAGCGGGCTCCGGCTCCAGCAGGTCCTGGGACAAGTTGACATCTTCGGTCTCGCGTAGCAATGCGTAGATGGGTTCGATCTGCTCGTTGAAGCGTGCCACCTGTGTCCTGCCGTCAGAACACACAGACGCATCCTCTTCTACCTCCGTCTGGCAGAAGGTGCAGCGAAATGTACCTGAAGGTTAGGAGAGAACCATGTTAAATAAAAGCACCATGGAACTTATCTGGCCAAAGAACGTACCCCTTTCGAAGCTATGTTGTTTGACAGAACACCTTTGTATTTCTTTGAAGACCTAACTTACATTTCTGTTGCTAACCCTAGTGAAGGCGAATCTCCTTATCCAACCTCTTTTCAAAACAACCAATCAGTTTATCTTTTCCTTCACCTCTACAAAACAGCTAAAGATGCATTCAATATTGACTGGACTGGAGTGTGGAACAGAACAGCAACATGACGTAATTTGGGTCACATTAACCATATGCAGACATATGTAAGCCGAAAGTATGAAATTGCTTTTACCAACAATCCTGGGACATGCATATAGGTCCATTTGTTTTCTTTTTACCATGGCTATAAAATAATTTCACAAAAACCATTTGCAGAAGTTAGCCTACTTGGGAATGTGAACCACCAAACACACCAATATAAACACGTGTCTTTCCTGTATAAAATATCTCACACATTGCATGAAAAGGGCTATTCAAGAGGTTAAAGGTATGCCACAATAACACGTTGCTATTTGATGGAATTCAAGAGTTTAATATATGCAACTATAAAAAAACTGCATTGTTAATGACAGTGCAGGCAGATTTCTTCAGGGGATAATCTTTGCATTGGGTGGTATTTTCTAAAGCTTGTGGACCTGCTCCCTACCAGTAAGAGAAGGGCATGATGGGCCATCTGGTTCTCTGGCCAATTTCAGTTTCAATCATTGGAACTGCTCCAGCATTATACAGAACCCATGCCTGCCATGCGTGTTGTATGTGTGTACCACAATAGAGACAGCAAGAGAGACGTCAGAGCAACTACAGGTAAAAGGAAATAAAAGAAAGCCACATTTTAGGCAAC
The DNA here is from genome assembly GCF_902827175.1 of Gymnodraco acuticeps. Classification (NCBI taxonomy): domain Eukaryota; kingdom Metazoa; phylum Chordata; class Actinopteri; order Perciformes; family Bathydraconidae; genus Gymnodraco; species Gymnodraco acuticeps. The sequence continues at coordinate 622,777 of NW_022989996.1, forward strand.
TGTTTTTCAGGAGAAACCTTTGGTGGACCTACATGTCAGTGTGAGAGTCCTACAAAGAAACCGGTACAGTCACACGACAGCAAGGTGTGAAAATGCAGAGCCAAAGGGTTTCAGCCCTCCTTTGTGGGTCAGAATGAGCTAGAAGAGCTGCCATGTCATTTCCTATTCCTTCGAGGTCAAACTGAGTGTTGCGGGCCCTGAAGAAACAGCCAGTCCATCAGACCTCCACTGTGTGAGCTCCAGTTATTCTTTCTGTCAGGGTACAGGGTTACAGCCTGCACAGCATGATTTAATACCAGTATGTTGAAACAAGAGGCAAGTGTGAGAAAAAATATGCTAGATTTTATAAAGGTGTCATCCCAAAAAAGTCAGGAACCAGGAAGCAGAGGAAGCAGACTTTTCCGTCATGTCATTTATAATATCAATTTCTAGCTTCTATATTTACATCTTGTCCCTAAAAAAAAGTTCTATATGCCTGCATGCTTACTTTATTATAAAATACCTAAGAAGACGTTGGCATGTTGTCTAAGGATCTGGGGAGTCCATTATGTTATATTATATGATTTTGGTGTATTATAACGTTTATAATAATAAGTAATCGTAGTTATTAAATCAGTTCATGTTGGCATAAATGTAAAGATGAATTTGTCAGCATCATAGTCAAATCAACTACATACTCCAATGATTTGACCATTGAAATAGGAGATTTCAATATAAAGGCCCAAACCGCCCCCTACACACTACCTCTCCGTTTGCGCGTTGAAGCTTATAAACATCAGGTTTAAAACTGAAAGAGCTTTACAAAAAAGTAACACAATTAAAGATGTTTGGAGTAATTTTTTGTCAAAGAGATGCTGATTTGAAACCGTCCAAAAGCTTGCCGCTGTATTTACTCCCTCCATCTGACAGGAGGGAGCCTCGTTGAGCTGCGAGTGTCACTCCACGGAGTTCACTCCGTCACGGAGGGGGAGTGTGTAGGGGTAGTGTGTAGGGGTAGTGTGTAGGGCGTGGTTTGGGATTGGGCCAAAGACACATTACATCCCTTAAAAATCTGGTCTCTGCTGACATCAAGTGGTTAAACCTATCACTTTGCTGCAGGCGAGTATATATGGACTCTGGACATCACTGTTGTGATCAGTGGCTCTGCGTGAGGTCAAAGGTTAAACAGGCTTTAAACATTCAACCGGAGATGGGATCATTACACTAGGCTTTAGACTGATGCCGCATTTCAAATGCTTGTGTGGCAGAAGTACTCTGTGTAGCCTAGCAACAGTGCTGGTTGACCGGTGATCAACCTTGATATTGGCAGACAATGCGAGCACAGTTGGTGCTTTATTGTGACCGACTGACAAATTAATGCAGTTTATGAATGAACACAGATTTGAGTAAGGGCTCTCTTTAAAAGACACATGCCTTATCACAAGCATTGATATCCGTATAAAAGTACATATTCATGTCAATCTGCCAAACAACCTAAAGTAAACCTGTATCATTATTATTCAGATACTAAATGAGTGTTTTTGACAGCTGGCAGCCCAAACTCAGAATCAGATTTCACTTCAATGATGTTGTTGTGATAACAAGTCATTTGAAATACGCTTAAAGACATGTGGAAGCATTGTACTTTAAGAGAATACAAACTTTAAAAAGGGCTCTTAAAACAACCCAAAAAGTATGAATTCACCTCTTTAAAATTGGACAGATTAGGCAAACTAGCAGATATATGAATTGGAAAATGTTAACTTGTTGATCAAGCATCCTAGGTATATTTGTGTCTTATCCTTTGTCCAAAAATCTATTTATTTCTCTTCTGACCGACATAATACAATACAATCTAACAAGACGGGCCTTTAGACCACATTTCAATGTTCTCCAATTAATTGTTTTCCTAGCACATTGATATTGCGATCATTTGACTACGTCACATGTGTAATAAAAGCTTTTCCAGCGTCTTTGTCAGGTTTTTTCACAAGTTAGCGAACAACCTTTTTGGTCCAAGGTCTTGTTCTACAGATATATTGGAGAATAGGTTATGAATTCAATGTTTACCTGTCATGGGGTCAAACAGCTGGTTGGCCTCTAGGTCGGTGAAGGTGGAGAAGCAGCAGGGGCAGCGGAAGGAGGCACGGTTGGTGGAGTCTCTCTCATCTGTCTCGATGCGCCGTCGAATGTGATCCAATTTATACTTGACCACGTTGACCAGTACCCTGAAAAGATCCATTAGGTGGGTGGTCAGAAAGGGGTCAACTTTGAGCGTTATTGTGGTAAATCAATCCATTTTCTCACACTCATATATGTACATTTTGTCTAAACTAAAAGGGATGAGGTCAAAATGTATTGATCTTTGAAGGAATGCACCAATGCTCTCAAAACATAAAGGGAACTTAAAGATTTGAGCCTTTGCATCCATTTACGCGCACAAAAACCTAAATAACACACTACAGGAGAGGGAAACCCCTGAAAAGCATAATAGGGCTTCTGTAATAAGAGGAAGCCATTGTGTGTTACTGTCTATTATCTGCACTGTTGCCATGCAAACCAAAAAGAAGATAACCCACCTGTAGTTGATGAAGTAGTAATTGTGCCGTGTGGTCTTGCCATCAGGGGCCGTTTCCACTCTCATGCGACACTTGACAAACTTGTCTGCCTTCAGGGTGTTGAGTACTGAGCGCAACTGTTTACGATCAAACTTGAGCAGCTCCAGCATGTCCTCCTCACGTACACAGGGGTTGCGAATGAGCACGTCCAGGGCCAAGGCATGTTCCACTCCATAGAAACCCCTCACTACCTGCTTGGCTAGCCGCTTCAGTGCTGCAGGGACCTCGGTGAGTATCTCTGGTTCTATCATCTTCTGCTGTGGATAGAGATTAGACATATTGGGTAAAGACAAGGACAACATGTAGGAACTTTGAGAGAACCGGCAAATACTTTGTTTAGCATGAAACAGTAGGTAAGTAGCCATAGCTTTGGTTACATTTAAAAAGGGAAGTGAAAGATCAATCAGGATAAATACAATGATGGACATTTAAATGGTGGGATGATCATATTTGAGGAATAATGTTCTCTCTGCTATACTTGATAATTTGCTTAAACGCACAACCTCTGTTGAAGTGGACAACCTTTAAAACATCATATGTCCTGTTGTTTTGTGCTAACATTAACAAGTGGTGATTAATAACGCCAGCCCAGTCTAAACTGGAAGCTAACCCGGTTGTTACATAGTGGCGACCTGACTTAGCTTAACGTTAGCTTAACTTGAACAAAGAAAAACAACAATTACGAATGCAGCAAACTGGCTGAAACACAAACCAATGTTATAGGTGATGATAGTATAACTTGGTAAGCTAGTAGCATTGCTGTTGCTTTATCATATAGCCATTCCCTCACGTTGTCTTGTTAACTAAACTTGCAGCCAACATAAAGTTAGTTTGCATAAAAACCTAGTTAATTCCAACCTTACCCGGTACTCGTTATGTTCCACCAATACGCCAAAGCTACCGCTTCCTTAGGTCATTTCAGAGTACGCTGCTTGTATCTCTAACCAACACAGCTAAAGCTCACACACATTTGTAATTGTGAATCTTTAAACTGCTAGGTTAGCATGCTTCACGACTCATTTGAGAACATAACCCCGGAATTGAAACCCTAAACCACAACAAAGGTTTTCAAGTTGCAATCAGTAGCCAATAGGGTAGCAGGAATGTTGATTGACATACATTTAGACGAATAGCTGTGCATCTCTATTCCTAACGTATTTTTCGGGTAACCAATCGGAATAAAGAAATTATATTTGCAGGCGGGGTTTTCACTGTTTTCTTCCGGGACGTCGCTGTCAACAAAAAATGGCTTCTCTTGACAGGGTAAAAGTATTAGTTTTAGGAGATTCGGGTAAGTAAAGTACCGTTTTTGCAATTCCGAAAAAGCGTCTGTTTATGTTAATACATTTCTTTGTTTTGGCCGAAAGTAACTCAGTTTATAAGCCTTGTGTTCTTAAATAAGGAACATCAAACTCTTGTCTTTAGTCTGTTGTTGGCACTTTAGACCTGCATATCTGACGCAACATGATTGTCGTGTTCAACGTATGTTGTGATAAAGATGGACCAGCATCTGGCTCTTAATTTTAAAGCAATAACTTCGTGTTACCTGCATGTATAGCCGATCTAAAGTGTTGTATTTGTGCTAAGCATACCCCTTATCGTCACATAAAGTTGAAATTGTATCAACATTTTTGCCGAAGTGGCACCTAACAGCTCGTTAAAGCTATTTGCTGGTGTGCTGCAAGGTTTATACCTTAATGGAATATGTTGCACTATTCGCACAAATGTGTGTCTTCCTGCCTCTGATGACATTCATCCACCCACATTTCTCATCTTTTGCAGGAGTTGGCAAGTCCTCCTTGGTCCACCTGCTATGTCAGAATCAAGTGTTAGGAAATCCATCCTGGACTGTTGGGTGCTCTGTGGATGTCCGGGTAAGCAGGTCAATGCCTAGATAACAGAATTTCATTTGGACACAGTCTTAAATTATGCGACCGGCCTTTAAATTAGCTTCAGACAAACTACATTGAAATGCATACTCCATATGACAACCTTTTAAATAACAATGTTTGTAAAAGCCAATATATTGGAAACGTACATGCTTCCTCTTCCTCCAGTCTTTTGTCTACTGACTGAAAAACACATGTTTAAAGTTAGTGTAATACACTATGATTTGGAAAATATAAGTTATCTTTATGCAGAGAACAGCCAATTTCAGAACAATTAGATTTAATTACTGAATTATAATAAATTAAACATTAATATGTACATCAGTTTATTGATACAGCTTGTACAATTGTACTTACTTCATATACTGCTGTGTTGCAGAACTTCCTTCCATTGATCATGAAATACAGTGAACACTTACATGTTACAGATGCTTAGAGGAATATAATCTATTGGTCAAACATTGTTTTGTTAACTACAGGTGCAAGACTATAAGGAGGGCACGCCGGAGGAGAAAACCTACTACATTGAACTCTGGGATGTCGGAGGATCTGTTGGCTGTGCCAGCAGTATCAAAAGCACCAGAGCTGTCTTCTACAATTCAGTCAATGGTAAAGATGATTTCATTTGAATATATAAAAATATCTAACATTTGAAGGGTTGCTATTACTTAGTTGTGTCCTCTTTCTTTCAGGAATTATGTTGGTACACGATTTAACAAATAAGAAATCCTCTCAGAATCTGTATCGCTGGTCACTGGAAGCTTTAAACAAAGATTCCTCTCCAACAGGAGTGATCGTCTCAAACGGGTAAGTACACATGTAGTTAATATTAGATAGTTAAATGTGACTACAAAAGTTGGATATTGGGGAGTTAAGTCGTGTTCTTTTCTCACAGCAGTGACTATGACAGAGAGCAGTTTGCTGAGAACCCGGTGCCTCTGCTGCTGATTGGCACCAAGTTTGACCAAATCCCAGAAAACAAACGCAACGAGGTTCTCACTCGGACGGCCTTCCTGTCTGAAGACTTCAATGCAGAGGAGATCAATCTCGTAGGCCAACCTTTCATTCCTGCAAGTTCTGACTTTAAGCCCATTTCAAGTAATCTGTAACATTGCTGGATTTATAAAAGAAGCTTATTTCAGAACAATTTGAAAAAAATCTACAATAACATACACATTTTATCAGTACAGTTTCAAGATTCAACCTGGGAAAGAACAGAGCTTTAGTTTTAGTTGAGGTTTGTGGCTGAAGTGCTATTTTGTTTTCACAGGACTGCACCAACCCAAGATACCTCGCTGCAGGCACATCAAATGCTGTGAAGCTCAGCAGGTTCTTTGACAAGGTGAGAAACACACATTTAGAGATACATACAGCATGTAAAGCAGATTATTATTCATATTTGTTCTACTTTCATCTCTTTGGTGTTGATGAGAAGCACAAGACATCATGTGTGAACCATGTAGACACATTCTATTAATACATTACTAGTAATTGCAAAATGACATTTAATATTGAATTCCCCCCAAAACGTGGTATTAATGCAGTTCACAGATCCGTAGCGCTAAGTGCTACACTTTCTTCTGTTGGCAAATTGAATGTCAATGTGAATACTACAGTATATAACATTCCAAACAAATGTGTCCTTGTGAAGCGTGCCTAGTTCTTTTTTATATTAAGGCGTAAGACTAAAGATGTTTTCTTTTTTATTACGTCAAAAATCACATCACAATATTGACTATCCTATGACTTGATATATTTTGTAATGAATGCTTGTAAGAAAAACAAAAATAATCATGTTATTTCCTGTATTATAGTGTGATCCAAATTGGGAAACATTGAACAATTATGACAGTCAAGACATCAAGTCTTTTTAGTATGAAGTTCTCTGAATCAAAGTACAAATGTTATATAAAAACTTGAGCCCCTCATTCTCCTAACAGGTAATAGAGAAGAGATATTTCACAAGAGATCCAAGTCAGGTGAGTTTCACATGTCTTTTCTTTCTCTTTTGACGTAAGGAAATCTTGACCAGGACGAGGACTTTATTTTAAGGTGAACTGCTTTTTTAAAACGGCACATTCCTTTCACTTTCTCTGCAGATGACGGGTTTCACAGACAGAAAACGGTTCAACTTCAAAAGTTTGCACTATGACTGACAAGCCGTGACAAGCAGCAGTTTTCTGTGGTTTGACTTTCACACCACAAGTAAACCATCACACTCATTGACATGCTTTCTGTATCGCCCCGCCTTCTGAACACTGTTTCAACTGCTCTTGTGTAAAGTCTTAAACATATTCTGCAACAACTACAACAATTATGATAGAACATAATAATTATTAACATAATAAAGGTAAATATGTACATAGTTGACAAAGATGTAAAAATACATAACTGTAGTGTGAGATTTTGAGTTAAATAAAAAAAAATTGAATTTCACATTTTATTTGTACAATTGTTTTCACATGCAAAACCTTTACATAAACTGGTTTCATGAATTTCAGTTCCTGTTTGTTTTGTTCAACTACACAAAAAAAGATAAACATCAAATATATTTGGACATGGTCACAGATTTTTAGCTAAGAATAAAAAACTATTTCTTCATCACTTGACGTCACACGAATATCTACAACAGGTTAAATCTATTGGACACATTATTTGCCTGTTAAGTTTGTTATTATTTTTTAAATAAGATAAGACCAGTCATTCTCAAATGTGTTGTTTTACTATGCCATTCAATTTCTTAAGTAAGTAAAAAAAGGAACATTTTCTTGGCCTCTGAATTGTGCCTCATGCTACATTCTGTTATTTCTTCATCACTTTCTTGATCCAGGGGAGAAAGGATTTCACTTTAGTGAAGACATGGGGATACTTTGGATCATTACAATTATATGCACTGGTGAAAGCCGTAAGACCCTGAAGCTCTCCTTTGCAGATAAGTGGTCCACCGGAATCCCCCTTAAAAAAGAAGGCAACACAAAGAGATGATTCAGTGGACCGGAAATAAATAGACGCTTTTGTTTTTGATTAAATCAAGTATGATTCACGTTCACAGAATTATGTTGTGGTTTATAATTGTTAATTACCTGACAAACTCCTCCCTTCTTTTTGTCAAATTTGGTGCATATCATTTGACTAGAAACAAAGTATTCTTTCCATATGTGGTCGCACTCATGGCTGAATTGTATGAACTCCGTATTCTCCCTCAGGACATCTGAGATAGGCTTTGTGTGTCCAGTTCGGCCCCAGCCAGCAACCTCACATTTAACTCTTGCGTGGAGGTTTTCATCACTCTTTGGTAGTCCGATGATGTTGACATCAGTATTCAGTGTGGCATTGTTTTTTAACTGTGAGAGAGAGAATAATTATGTTTTACTTAGTTGTATCCTCTTAAAGTCACATTGAGTTTTTATGTAAAGCATATCGCCCCTACATCCTTCTGTGCAATGTGTGAAGTGCAAACATTACAAAAAAATGAAGCTAAAATGAAAGCATTGTACAAAACCTTTAACAGGTTTTTTAGTTTACCTCGAGTAACATGATATCATATTGGTGTCCGTCCTTTTTGAATTTTGGATGTGGATGGCGCTTAGCCACTTCTATCCTTTGCTGACTTTTCTCTTTCTTTTTGATGTTGTGTGCTCCAAGGACCGCCGTCATGGTCTGCTCACTGACAAATAAGGGTACAAATATTGTAATACTATTGTTAATACTTAACAACAATTTTCACCTTGAAACAGACTGAAAACATTGATAAATATGTCACATATAACTACTACAGTATGATACAAATAACTATGTGAAAGCTGTCTTAACAAAAGTATTTCTATATTTATTTTAACTGAACTCCAGACAATGAGGAACACGCATGGAATTGGCACCAAATCTTTTGTGAATGATAGATATTGAGTCATGGGGAAAAAACTATTATAATTGAATGCATTCATTTCGGAGCCATTCAATTAATTCATCATCAAATCGTTTTGTTGCATTAATGTGTCATTAACTCACTCTTCGCAGTGTGCTGCAGTCAGAACAAAGTCCTCTCGAATAAGGACCCCGCCACATGAGTGTTTTCCCTGAAACTGGAGAGATGCCATGTAGGGTCGGGAATGAGGCTTCGTAATATTCCCCCCCACTATGCCACTCTCAGAAGCCCCTTAAGATTAAGAAGGTTAATTAATACACAGGTAAAAAAGTACAAAATGCTCAACTGCCAATTGATTTTTACTCTTATTACAGATAAAAAAACAAAAAACTGAATTACTTTTTTACCAACCCTCCAGCCATTAAAAAAGCTTATTTAATCTCATTTTATCTTACCAGTGAGGGAGAGCTGCAGGAAGAAAAATAAAATGCAGAATGCGTGGATCATGTTCACTGTGTGCAGTAAAATCTAAACACTGTGTCTGGCACTGCTCCCCCTACCACCTTTTGTAGTCAACATAACCGCCACAACGGAAACTTTGTGGTCAGGTGTTATTCTTGCAAAGAAGAGACGAGTTCACACCTTTTTCAACTGCAGTAAGAGTGACACCGTTTCATAAAACAGTCATTTGAGTTGATGCACACACTTTCCTTATTGATCAATAATCTAAAGGTGTGGCACGTCACTACATACACCACTTGTAGCATCAATATGTATTCCCCCTTGAATGAGAAAGATCCGTATTTACTGTAGATAATCCCACATTTATGAGTGCTTTTTTTCAATAGGCTACATTTGCTCTTTAACGAAAGAGAATGTGGGTAAAAGGTAAATGGTTGAGTATTAAGGCTGCAGTAACCACAATGTGCACAAAGGTCGTCACACCTCACAATGTAATACACGTACACACTATGCTATTATAATAGTGTTTTACAAATATATTATTATGATCGTTTTTCGAAAGACAGACATACATGTTAGAATTATATTCTAAAGCTTAAGTAACATTTTTAATTCCAGTGTTATGAGTCGCTGTAAATAAAAAAGATTATTCTGCTAGTACATTTGCAAATCTACAATGTTGGAGATATTGTGGATTACTAGACATTGGTGGAATATCTCGGGGTAGATTAAAATCCAATAAAATATATTTTAATTTCTGAACCTTTTATCAACAAGCAAGCTGGCATTTACTGCAGGAAATAGGTAAAAAGCTTCAAAAAAATAGCAGCAATGGCAAAGGAGCAGATATTCAGTAGTTGCCATTATGTCTAGTGACCATTAGAAGGAGCTGTAGGGAGTGAATGTGCACAAAATACACTCATACTACAACAACGTGCTACCCAGTCCACATAAAGCTGTGGGTGTTTCTCAATGTCGAGGAGGCTTGCTTGGTAGCACATGTCTCTGGCCCCCTGAGTTTCCTCGCTGCGGCCTTCGCCCCTCTTCTGCCTCTGCATTGCCCCCGGGCCGTCTGCCGTGCCCAGAGGTGCGGGAAGCTATTTTGAGTGGGGGTGCTGAGGTGCTGTCCGATGTGCTAATTACGCACCAACGGGTGCCACACACCACACACACACACAGCATAACAATGGACTCCAGTGAACACTATAGAGCATGCACATAAGCACTAGCACACACACTACAAAGATGTAAAATATTATTTTACCAACAATGTGGAATGTATTGGCTACACATTACACAGATTATGCACGGCTGCAGCAGCTATAACCATAAAATAATAATTCAAATACCACAAACATGATATTGACCAGTATACAGATTATGCACACGATTTTGCAGATTTAGCGTGTTTGCGCCATGTCAGTTGTGTTGTTGTGCGTCACGTTAAATGCAGCCGACTAAAAACTAACACAAATCTTTTTTTCCACATCTTTTTTATTTTTCTTCCCTGAAGCAAAATTATTTATTATATAGTTTTAAATTATCATTTGAATAATAACATATAATTTAAAATATAATCTCAGGCACAATTAAATGAAATAAATATATAAAATAAAAATAAAATAAATGTGCAGACAGGGGAGCTCCGCACCGCCTGCCTGCCGCTAGGGGGGTGCTGCAGCGCCCTCAGCACCCCCCTTCCCGCGCCCCTGGCCGTGCCCCCGGGCTATTAGCCCAAACCCGTCCTCCAGACCCCCTCCACTCACCCTTTTGGCCCTAGTCATGCGTCCCTCCTCTGGACCCTCTCATCCCACCCTGCTGAATTTATGTGTTTTTTTGTTTTGGGATGTCTGGAATCCATCCCTTGAGGGGGGGATTCTGTCATGGTTTTGGATTTATGTAGCCATTTTCCGGTTTTATTTTGAAATTCTGTTCTCCCTTTGTCTGGTCTTCCTTCCTGTGTTTGCCCTCCTGTGTCTGATTGCCTCATTGTGTTCACCTGTTGCCCTTGTGTTTCTGCCTCCCCTTCCCAGCTGTGTCTTGTCCTGTCCTGATTACCCTTTCCATGTATTTAGGCCCATTCCCAAACCGCCCCCTACACCCTACCCCTACACCTGACCCCTCCGTTTGCGCGTTCACGCGGAGGGTCGCCATATTGAGGGCTGTTCCAAAGCAACGAGTGTGGAGTTCTTATTATACATCCATGGTGTGGAGGGGGAGTGGGCTATCAAGCCCTCAAACAGCGAGTCTGCAGCGGTGCTGACTTGAGACCGGTCTCTACCTGACCGGAGTCACGCTGTGTGTGTCCGTCAGGAAACACGCTGTTTACAAGTAGTTCCAGCAAACATCCACTGATAAATTGCGATGTTAACAACCTCATGATAACCTCATATGTTTTTAACTTAGGATCATACCTGTGTTTAGTCTAGAAAAAGGTAAATGTGTGCATTTTATTAAAAAGTTGTGTATATTTACAGACCGTTGCAAAAACTAAGAAACTTATCAGGTTTAAAACTAAAAGAGCTTTGAAACACAATGAAAGATGTTTGGAGTTTTATTTGAGTTATTCATTTAAACTTTTTGTCTAAGAGATGCTGATTTGAAACCGTTGTTACATACAGTTACGGCATTTCCTGTTTCTGCCGGAGAGAGGGGAGGCCGTCCCAAAGCTTGCTGCTGTATTTCAACCCAGTCTCACGGCATTTCGTGTTCACCAACACGATTTTTAATCTATTGATTCGTGTTCACCAACACGATTTATTTGCCCCTTTTTTTCGTGTTGCACAGCACGATTTTAAAAGCAATGTATTTCTACTGCCTGCAGCACGTCTTTTTCTCCGGTCGGGTCGTGAGAGACCGGAAGCTGTGTGGTTCATAAAAACATGTTCTTACTCAATATCAAGCCACAATTATTGCTTTTATTTTAAATCGTATAATTTCGGACTTTTGTTGCCGTCTGTGAGGAAAATAAATGGGGCTCAGAGCCTCAGAATACGGAAATCTGTATTTTTAAATATTTTTTTCCTTCTAATTCGTTATTCTTTTCAAAATAACACACTATTATTTACTCACCAATAAAACACAATTATCCTTGCTTTTATTTATTGGTTTAATTCCATAATCTCGGGCTTTTTTGGCGTCCGTCAGGAACTGAATTTCAAAATAAAAATAACCGGAAACAGACGTATAAGGGACATTTCGAGCATCATTGCGATTGTCAACATTTCTGAGTTTAGGATGGCCGAAGACACCACACTACCCATAATCCCCAGCTATCGTTTAGGACTACAGTCCCCGTAAGGTTACGCAGAGCGTCAAACAGCTGTGTGAAATGGAACGAAACCACGCCAGACTATCCAAAACTGGAATCGAACGCCCCCCCAGAACTACACATGCTGGCTATTGTGTTTCGCAAAATGTTCTATGGGACGTCTCTACTGAACGTTTTCGTTTTTCCCACAATTAGAAGTTGCCAGTATTAAACACATTGGTGTTATCAAATGTAAAACATATAATTAATAAATGGGTGAAAATCGCTTGTGTCCATAATGCGCAGCATTAATACCCACATGACAGCTCATTGTTACTTTGTAATTCTACTCTACTACAATTCAGAGGTTAACCTGGTATTTTTACTCCACTGCATTTATTTGAGTTACTTTGCAGATTCTGATTAATTAAGTGAAATATAAACAACCCTTAAATCAGACTTTAGTTACACCTGAGTAAAATTCAGGTAAGGTGATTGTCAAGTGCCAACAATCAGGAGAGATATTTGATAGTTGGTGCTTGAGAAGACTAAACATGTATCTGCAATTGACATTAATGGAAACGAGTAATAAAGTATATTCATTACTCGTTATTCTCTACTAATAGTTCATTAAAGACTGTATATTATGGCTATTTTGCACATCCCTTTCAAGATTTTCAAAGGTTTATTGACATATCATATACACAACTACGGTGTAGTTATGCAATGAATGAAACACTTGGGTCACAGGTTCCTCAATAAGACATCTATCAATATGTGTGTACCTCCACCGTCAAACTGTCATATTCTGCACATTTCTTATTCTATCTACATACATAAGAGTATAATTCATATGTATAATATCAGTTAAAAATAAGTGCTTCAACATAGTTAACATTGCAGGAAAGCAATATATTAGACGTTAAGTACTTTGTCAGGCTTAATATTTATCTGTAGATAGATACCCCCAAAGTTTTTTTCTTATTTAGAAGAAGACCTTAATCTGTTATTTAATGTTTAAATAAAGGTTAATTCGTTTTTCTGTTTTGCACCTCCTCCTATTAATATCTTTGTACATTCTGCACTAAACTGTTTTATTGTAGAGATCACTTAAAGTATCTTCTTTATTTTTTACATTCTATATTTATACTTTCCCCCTATGAAAGTATGTACTCTTAATATTTTTTTAATCAAATATAACAATAATTCAATAACGTGCTTTAACCACTAGGAGGTGCACACAAGGTACACACAGCCATAATAACTTTGTATTATAAATGTAGGACACTTATGTTTTCGTACAACATCTGAAGATGTGTAGTTTTATGCATGCTTTCACATAATTTTACAGCATATTGCTATACTATTTCAGACTCAGTATTTACATTCTTACATTCAAAGAAAATCAGTAATATCTTTAAAAACTACAGTCCTTTTATATCAGCTGTGCACCGTTATGGTTTAAATATAACCTATCTGTGAATTAGATCAAATGTAAAAGTCAGCCGAATTAGTGTTGATACTGCAAGGAGACGTATTGTGTGAAGATAAATTGAAGATGTTGTTTAATTGTTGAATATATTTATGATCCACGTCAAGTATTCAGTTTCGGCGGCATTTTTTCAGTTTTTCCAAACGTCTTCTCATCAGGGCTCTATAAATAAAGAACTACGGCAGATCTGTAATATACAATGCAGCCGAACCGTGTATTACAATGCCGTTATGTGATGACTTTCAAAGAGAAAAGCAAGAGCGCTCGGAATTAAGTATTATTTTATTCTTTTAAAATGTTTTCCGGATTTCATATCATATAAACACCAAATCCCAGCATGCATTGCGGCTAAAACATCCAATAAGCGAGCTTAAAACCATAGCTGAGGATCTTGGGTAATCGCTCGAAATGCCTACGTCTGTTTCCGGTTATTTTTATTTTGAAATTCAGTTCCTGACGGACGCCAAAAAAGCCCGAGATTATGGAATTAAACCAATAAATAAAAGCAAGGATAATTGTGTGTTATTGGTGAGTAAATAACAGTGTGTTATTTTGAAAAGAATAACAAATTAGAAGGAAAAAAAGATTTAAAAAATACAGATTTCAGTATCCTGAGGCTCTGAGCCCCATTTATTTTCCTCACAGACGGCAACAAAAGTCCGAAATTATACGATTTAAAATAAAAGCAATAACTGTGGCTTGATATTGAGTAAGAACATGTTTTTATGAACCACACAGCTTCCGGTCTCCCACGACCCGACCGGAGAAAAATACGTGCTGCAGGCAGTAGAAATACATTGCTTTTAAAATCGTGCTGTGCAACACGAAAAACGGGCAAATCGTGTTGGTGAACACGAATCAATAGATTAAAAATCGTGTTGGTGAACACGAAATGCCGTGAGACTGGGTTGTGTATTTACTCCCTCCATCAGACAGGAGGAGCCTCGTTGAGCTGCGAGTGTGGCTACAGACGGAGTTCACTCCATCACGGAGGGGTAGGGTCGAGGGAGTGGTTTGGGATTGGGCCTTTGTCTTGTCTTCCCCTTTGCTCTATGTTCGGGCGTCGTCTTTCTTGTCACCCTCCATGTTGGTCCCTGTTGGTTTTTTGTCCCGATTTTCCTCGTGCTACGGGTTTATGGATTTATGTTTTTTTCATTGTCAACAGCTTTTGTTAATTAAAGCTCGCTTTTTGTTATACCTTGTACCCCTTCTTCTCATTCTGCATTTGGGTCCTGATTTTTCCCAACCCTGACACAAACTGAAGTTAAATCGATTTCTCACTTATTCTAAGAATGTAGGCTACTTAACCTACTAAAAGGATTTCTTCTCAAATAATCGGGAAATTATGTTATAAAAACAATAACTCATCTCTCCCTAAACGCTTCTATAAAACAGATTTCCCATTTAAAAAGAGACAAATATTATATAATAATATACAGTAACACAAGCAACATGTCCTTGAAACATTATAATAAAACACACACTGATGCTGAAAAAGACAAGAGTGCTAACGCAAGGAAAAAAAAGCCATTTATCCATTTTAAACAGAGCTAATGGTTTCTATCTCGAAAACATCCTTACTTGATCTGACGTCATTGAATGTTTTATTTTTGAAGAAGGGATAAGGTGTTCTTAAACTAGGTTTCATGACGCCTGGTCAAAAAGTACAATAGGCTTGACTTTTATTGTGATGATGAAGACATTTACTTACTGAGAAATACATGTGAGGGTAGACATATTATGTATGCTGTTTAAATGAATTATACTTCAAAAGTTAGTTATACTGCACTTGTTAGCTTACTAACTCAGCTAAACAGTGTAAGAATAAAACTTTGCTACTGTCTGCAAATAATTACAGTCAACCCGTAGCCACAATTAAAGGAAGTATAATTAATTTCCCCTACAACAACAGTACTGCAGAAAAAGGAGTCCTGTGGAGAAACCTGAATGTAAGGATGTTTCTAAACAAGATACAACAATGTCTTTTGTAGTGTGTTACAAATAAATTCAAACAAGTTTAAAAAAAAGTTTGTATTTGTTGGCTTTTCAGAGCATGGCTTAAAATCAATCACAGCAAGTAGCATGTTTCACATGGATTACAGACAATGTAGTAAGGGCACTTGGAAAGATTTTATTTGATTTTATTGAAGTATAGTGTATTATTATATAATATTTCCAAGACACATTATTGACACACACACACACACACACACACACACACACACACACACACACACACACACACACACACACACACACACACACACACACACACACCATTATTAAAAATAATTGCAGTCCAATGGATGGATTCAACATGCATTATCAACTTCATTGCAGAGCTTATAAAACTTAGTGACTGTTATAAACACTACTCTTTCTTTTTCTTTGGAGTCCTCCTTCCGCAACACTTGCGGGTGCAGAACAAGCAGCCTTTCAATGTCATCCATAGAAGTGATTATAATTAAGATTAAAATGCCGATGACATCCAGGCTATGGTACTGAATCCAGTTTAAGTCGTGTGCAGCGACCCGGAGGTGTTTGGCTCCTTTGTGCCTAATGACAAACTCAGTCCAGAAAACAGCCAGGTCCAGAGGCGGGACTGGACGGTCCAGATGTATCTCAGACAGCCTCACTATGTTCTCCTTGTAACTGGGGGAAGTAATGTTTTTTAAAACAGAGTTAATATGATAATTCCCAGCTTTATCAGAAGTCCTATCATGTATTCTCACAAACTACAATACAACTATCTTCATTGACCCTGTTTGCAATATACATCTATAAAACAAGATGCAAATCAGTCCAAAGATATTGCAGATGGTGTGCAAGAGGTTCTGAAGCTGCATTTGCAATTACATTACATTACATTACATTGCATTTAGCTGACGCTTTTATCCAAAGCGACTTACAATAAGTGCGTTCGACCAACAAAATACAAACTTGAAGAAAACAGAATCATATAAGTACATCAGGCTTCATAGAGCAAAACATTCAAGTGCTACTCAACTGGCTTTAGATAAGCCAGTCCTTTATTAGTATATAAGTGCTTTGTTAATAGTTCTATCGCTCGAAGTGGAGTCGAGAGAGATGAGTTTTCAGTCTGCGCCGGAAGGTGTGTAAGCTATCTGCTGTCCTGATGTCAATGGGGAGCTCATTCCACCATTTTGGAGCCAGGATAGCAAACCCACGTGTTTTTGCTGATGGGAACTTGGGTCCCCCTCGCAGCGAGGGTGCAGCGAGCTGTTTGGTTGATGCAGAGCGGAGTGCACGTGCTGGGGTGTACGGTTTTAGGAAGGGCCAGATCCATTCGCAGCATGGTAAGCAAGTACCATTGTCTTGAAGTGGATTCTAGCAGTTATCAGAAGCCAGTGAAGGCAGCGGAGGAGCGGCGTGCAATGATAGTTAACTGTGGAGTTGTAGTCATCTTGTAGTGTGTTTTATAGTTTTTCCAGTGCATTTATCCTTGTTTTGTATATCTGGTGCTAGTGCACCACATTTTTGTTTGTTTTCGAGAACATTTTGCAGTACACGTTTTAATTTGTATCTTTTTTTTCAATAGTGAATTTATTATTCAATAAAGTTTAATTTGACACTTACCTTTTGTCATGGATGATTGCATTTAGTCCAGCTAATAGGCTTTCAGTCGTCACATCGTAAATTCCAAGTTTAACTGCGACACCGCGGGCCACCATGCGGTGCACGTTGTCCCCCTGGTCCCCAAACAGTGGAAACATCAACATGGGTACAGCATGGCAGATCCAGACCCTCATAGATACCGTGGGTACCTCCATGTGTGATGAAGGCTCTCACGTTGGGATGGGCTGGGAAGCAGAAAAAAAAACACTTAAAGTCCTAGGCCACCACAAAATAATTTGATTGGTAGCAAATCTTGGACTAAAACACACCTAGGAGATCATTCTGAGGTAACCACTTCATGAGTCTCACGTTCTTTGGTAAATCTTTAGGTAGGTCTCCAGTGTATCTCCACACAACCTGAAATACAAACAATACCTCTTAATTTTAATGAATGTTAACACATTCAAACTGTGAACGTAATGCAGTAAAGTTTGCCATGTTAACAACAATGCAAGGCAAGGAACAAAGTGCTATGTGTCAAACTGATAAGGGCTTGATCATAATAGTGGAGGAAATAAGTATTTGATCCCTTGCAGATTTTGTAAGGGTGGTCACTTACAAAGAAATTAACAGTCTATATTTTGTAATTAATGGTAGGTTTATTTTAACAGTGAGAGTAAGAATATTAAAAAGAAAATCCAGAAATTGACATTTCATAAAAGATAACAATTGATTTGCATTTAACTGTGGGAAATAAGTATTTGATTTGCAAAACATGTCTTAGTACTTGGTGGAGAAACCCTTGTTGGACACACAGAGGTCAGACGCTTCTTGTAGTTGGTCTCCAGGTTTGTGCACATCTCAGGAAGGATTTTGGTCTGCTCCTCTCTGAAGATCCTCTCCAAATCCTTAAGGTTTTGAGGCTGATGCTTGGCCTCTGGAAGCTTCAGTTCCCTCCACAGATTTTCTATGGGATTAATGTCCAGAGACTGGCTCCTCTCCATCACATAAATGTGCTTCTTCTTTAGCCACTCCTTTGTTGCCTTGGCCGTATGTTAATGTTTATTGTCCGGCTGGAAGACCCATCCATGACCCATTTTCAGTGTCCTGGCTGAGGGAAGGAGACTAACAGCCAAGATGTTCACGGTACTTGGCCCCGTACATCCTCTCCTCGATGCAGGAAAGTCATCCTGTCCCCTTAGCAGAGAAACACCTCCAAAGCATAATGTTTCCACCTCCATGATATAGACAGCTTTTTGGTCTTGGCCATGGTAGAAAGGTTGAAATCTGATTTATTGATTCTGTGGGCAGATGTCTTTTATACAGGTAACAAAGTTGATATTATGAGACTTATGTAACCGGTCTGTTGGAGTCAGAATTATTGTTGGTTGCAAGGGGATCAAATACTTATTTCCCACAGTTAAATGCATATCAATTTTTATCTTTTATATTTATATTATACAATTTCTGGATTTTCTTTTTCATATTGTTACTCTCACTGTTAAAATAAACCTACCATTATTAAAATGAAAGACTGTTCATTTCTTTGTAAGTGTGTGAACTTACACAATCGGCAAGGGATCAAATATTGATTTCCTCCACTGTATGTGAATTTAAATGTAAATTCAAGCAGTGATTGTGTAGTTAGGAATGTGTGTTTTATTTAAATAGCAGTCTAATGAAAGTAGTTGTTTTTGCATGAACTAATTTCATTTCATCTTAATAAAGTGATTTATTTGTTTTTTTTACCCTTTGAGGAATTTGCCTGAATGCATCAACAAACTGTTTAGCCTTCTCCGTTGGCATATTGGACACCATTGATCCCAGGGTGAAGATGATAAATCCGTCATCTCCTGATCCATCCACAAACTCCTGCAGGAAGGTTAAAAAGACACAACAATTAGTTTGAAAGATACAACAGGGTAGGGTGCATGGATCAAATGGACAATGACCAAAGTTCACAAACTTGTTATTGTTGAGTGCAGTCATTACAATTTGCGTGGCCATATTCCTCAAATCCACTTGTTCAAATCTCACACACTGCAGAAAAACCTGTTATTTCACAATGCTGTGAGTGCATTGTTAGTTAATCCTGATTAACAGACACAACCATTTTAGCAATCTCTTCAGTACTTGTGTTTAGCTACTGGAACATATTTATCTCCAGATTCAGATCAAAGGTCAAAGTACTGTCTTGTAGTCCCCGAAATCCATGTATTTTTTAAATACTTAGTGCATGTCTTTACTCAAGTGTTAAATATCCTGAATTTTTTCTAACATATTAAATCAGTTTAAAAAACAGCAGAAATGTAAGTCACAAAGGTTACTGAATGGTTACGCCACTTTCGGGTCCCGGGGGAGCAGCTGAGCTGTTTCGCTGCCAGCTGCTCCCCCGGGACCCGAAAGTGGCGTATAGCCTGCACTTCAACATCAACGAAAGTGCTCGATATATGCTATATTGAACCAATAACACAAACTAACTGTATCACTATAATAACATGATGGTGATGGTGATGAAGAATGCATCTAACGTTCCGCTGTTCATTATAATACAAAAACAGAGCATTAAACAAACCATCATGCTCTTACTTTGAAATCATGCGGAAATGTCGCCATCAGCGGGCCATCACGTGTTTCCGAAAATAACCGAGTGACACGAGTAGATTTTAGCCGAGACCGGCGGAAAATATGTCTCAAAATTCGCATTTTTGGTCCACAAATACAAAATGGATTCACAAATGCCTGATCGAAAGGTGTAAATGTTAAAGAGATATTCACAGATCTTTTTTTTATTTGTGAACATATTTAGCGTATTTGCAGATCCGTTTTACACTTGCAAATGTATTTGTGAGTTTGCAAATCTTTTAAATGCATTTGTGGATGTTGTTTTACATTTACAAATCACATATTTACACACAAATTATTTTTATGTTCACACAAATAATTATGAGACATATCTATGCCAGTGCTGGAATTGGGCCGGTACTCACCGGTACGCAGTACCGGCACTTCTAGTTCTGACCCATGGAGTACCGGCACTTCTTGCTCAGTACCGGCATGCTGGCGGTACTCCGGTACTCATGCACCGTGCCAGTACTCAACACTCTCCCGCCGTTCTTATTATACATCCATATATATATATACAGCCGCCCGGTACTCAGTAGATGCGTCATGAGGTGCCGAACGGACATTCTCATCGCTCTAACCGCTGGAGTTTCACAGCGGCTGTCACCTGTTTACTCCTGTCATTCAAACAGAACGTGCTGGAGAGGGGGCGGGGCTTATCTTCTCCATGTAAATACTGTGGTGGAAACGACTATGTCAAAATTAACCTATTTGACCGTGATTTAATAGTAATACACGTTTCAAAATAATAATAATAATAATGCCGAAGTAACAACATACTGAAAACTGTTAGTAAAACCATGTTTTAATGCTTTACAATTTACATACCTAGATGCACGTGTGTTGTGTTTATGCAGTGCAACTCCCACCCAGTGGGTGGCTATGTAGAGTGATAGAACAGAGCAGGCACGCCCCCGAGAGAAGGAAAGCAAGTCACGTCACAAATTAGCATTTCTAAAATGTTAGCGTGGATTAATAAAAGTGCAAAAAGACAGCGGTTGTCGCCGGAAGAAACTTCAAATACAGAGAATGCTGTGCCTGTGTTGGAAATTGTGTCTGATGGGGAGCTTTCTTTGGTTGATCCTCCTGCTCCAAGTTCTAGTGCATTAGCATTAGCACTAGCTCCGCCGCCTCCTCCAGAGCCTCTAACGTTAGCTGCTGCTGGCGCAACTGCCACCACCAACACCGGGCAAAGCGATGCACCTGACTGCTGGACAACGGACCAGGTGCAATATTTTTGCAAGACCAATGCATGGCTCCTTCTTAAAGATAAGAAGCTAGGATGTCGGATATGCAGAGATGTCAAATCTTTGGGAATACACACTGGACAAGGACTGAAACTGTCAACTGAATGGGGTGAGTGTGCAGTGTCTCATTTCGGTGTTGACAAGGGCAAACAACAAGCTAGCCTGAGAAAAAAAATCAAAGAACATAAAGAATCACAAGCCCATGTAAAAGCTGCTGACATCCTTACATCTGCTTCACGTGAAACTATTCAACATCAAGTGCAGTCTATGCATAAATCTGAATTAGACACCACTATCAGAGTTTTTCGAACGGCATATAAAATTGGCAAACATAGCCGGCCATTCACAGACATGCCAATTGATTTGAATGTACAGAAACTGAATGGGCTGAACGTGGGCAGGGTTTTGCACTCCAATAAAACCTGTGGAATGGCACACATAAAAATGGCAAAAGACATTACAGAAAACCAAAGAAAACTCTGTGTTTTGGTCGATGAATCTACCACTATTAGTGGTAAAACGGTGCTTGTTGTGTGTCTACGCTCAGCATTAGCTGATGCTGAGCCCGAAACGTTTTTTTGGGAGCTGATCGAGTTGGATGGAACAACGGCTGATGACATCACAAAGGCGTTAATGGAGTGTCTTGGAAGAGATTTTAACGAGGACTTTTTAGGTCAGTGTTTCGTTTCTTTTGCATGTGATGGGGCTTCAGTCATGCTAGGGAAGAGAACAGGCGTTGCTACCCAGTTGTGTAGTAAATTCCCAAGCCTGTTTGTGTGGCACTGCTCCAATCATCGTCTAGAGCTGGCAGTTGGGGATGTGGTCAAGGAGGTCTCAGGGCTCAATCATTTCCAGATCTTTTTTGACAAACTCTATTCCTTGTTCCATGCCTCCCCCCAAAAATCAGAGGCAGTTAGCGCAGTGTGCGCAAGCAGTCGGACAGCGTCTCCTGGTGATAGGGCGTGTTTTGTCCATCCGCTGGGTGGCTTCAAGTGAAAGGAGCGTCAGAGCAGTCTGGGAAAACTACCGAGTGCTTCATGATCACTTCACAAATGCTGCAAACGACACGAGCAGGGATTCCAGAGACAGAGCAAAGTACAAGGGCCTGGATGATGTGCTCACATCTGCAACGTTTGTCAGCAATCTGGGACTGATGTACGATGCGCTCACAGAGCTCAGCGACCTCTCTCGGCAACTCCAAAAAAGAGAGATGACACTGCCTACAGCAGATAGGCTCTTAACTCGAGAAATACGAGTTTTTGAATCCATGGTCACCATGCCTGGCCCACACATGACTACAGTTCATACAGCTCTAGCTGAGAAGTCCTTCAAGGGTGTTGCCCTGCGTGAGAATGGCAGGCTTGTACAGATTCATGCAGGTCAGTTTTTCCGCAGTATGGTAGAGAATCTGAGACACAGAATGACTTCCACAACCTCCTCTCATGTCAGCACAAGAGAAATCCCATTACATGGCCGGGAGGCCCGGGACAATCAGCTAATCCAGGACATGAAAGTTATCCATCCTGGAAGTTGGCCTGAAGAGGAGTTAGACGTACAGTATGGGGACGTAGAGGTGCTACGTTTGTGCGAAGTGCTGAAAGTGGACAGAAGAGAGACTGTTCAGGGCTTTCGCGAATACAAGGAAACCAGGGAATCCCGTACACCTGCTGCCATGGAGCCTCTACTGAAAGCAGTCCGAACCATCGCTGTCTCCACTAGTGAGTGTGAGCGGGCATTCAGCTGCATGAACGATATCCTTACTGCAAAAAGGAATGCTCTCTCTGTCAGCCGACTGTCCAGCCTGGTTTTCATTAAATGTAATGGACCATCACTAGGACAGTTCAATCCGGAACAGTATGTGAGGTCCTGGCTGGCAAAGGGAAGGAGAAGTGCTGATGAAAGAGCCTGTCCAGCTCCAGCCCCTGATACTGATGTCCCCAAGGCCTTCTGGAGCCTTTTCTAACAATGTGAAGTATATTGCAAAGCAGCTCACCCAGTGAGAAGACTTTTGGCATAATGTGCCGATTTGTACAGATCCTGGAGATAGAAGGACTTCAGACCAACCAGGGAGTTATCTGATCAGCTTGGTGTTCAATGTAACTCTTTACCATGGCTCAGACTTTGTTACTCGCAGTTACAGTTTCTCATTTTAGATTGTGCAAATTTTGCATTTGTTTTTACATGTTCTTTGTTCATGCTCTTCATCATTTTTCTGAGTTGGAAAGTTAGATTGCATCATAGTTTACTTTATACATATTTGTATTATTCAGTGGTGAAGTATATTGCAAAGCAGCTCAGCCATGTGAGAAGACTTTTGGCACTTTTTCGTTTTTCGTTTTCTGAGTTGGAAAGTTAGATTGCATTCAAAATGTACAGAAATACTTAATTTTGTTAAAGCTTTTTATAAAAAATGCTTCTGACCAGAGCTTTGTTTCCTTGTCATTAATGTTGAACACCTCCAGAGGGGCTCTCACCTGAAAGGTCTCTGCTTCATGTGTCTTCAGCAGAAGATCTAGACTTTGATTGCTATATTTTCAGTTAATATTGACCTTACTGAGCTTTAGCCATATCCGCTGCCTATCATAAAAAATGTTAAGTACAGTGCACCTTTCTAAAATATACAGTAGTAAAGAGACAAACCCACCAGCATTATAGTAGCCAAATTCTTGTTTGTGGGCTGTATATATAAAATTGACTTGAAAAAGTTGCTGATTTTAGAGTACTGGCACCTTTTTCATTCCAATTCAAGCACTGTCTATGCCCATAAAAATGGCTCTGTGCAAGAGCTAGTGGTAGCTGTGTTTAGGAGGCAGCTTTATGTGTGTGCAAGTGGGAGTGGCTTTGTATGTGTGTGTTTAAAATTCCGCGGGAAATTCAGGGTGATTTTGCAGGAAGGGTATTGCGTAACCACAGGAAAACAGAGCAAGATGAGATTCCCAGTGGAATATGTGGAGAATATTTGTTCACAACATTATATTATGCATATGCTAATTGTAGGTTTTGGTTGTTACACTGGCTGGTTCTTCTCTCCGCCCTCTGAAAAGAAAATACACATGCGTGCTAAACGGGCTGTCGCATATTCACTCTTTTTTCACTCTCCCTATTCACACGCACATGTGTACCTACAACCATTGTAAATAGACAGAAGGCGTGGAAAGCCAGGTGGAATAGGAAACCAACGCCCGCCTCTAGGAATTGTACCCAAGGTTACAACTTGCTTTACTTTACTTTGGCGAGACACCCCAAGTGAATAGGGTAATTTTTTTAACTTAAAGGTATCAGCTAGAAATTTCTCCAGTTAATTACTTACAATAAGGCAATTGTTTTTTGTATTACAGGTTTTCTGAAATAGCATGTTTAAATATGCAAATTATCCATGATCTCATTAAATATGCACATATTTGAACACATTTCAGGAATCGAAATCTGAACTTTGGATAAAGCCAGGTTCAAAATTATTGTTTAATTTTGTAGTCATATTAGTATCTAAGGCTTTTACAGAAGGGATATTGGATATCTCTTTTTATCACTCCATAAATCAGAAAATACTGTCAACAGCCCTAAAATATCAATTTTTGCCATGTTTTTAGGTATACAAAGTTGTATAATTCAGGCTATGAATGATATATGAACAAACCCTTTTGTAAAAGCCTTCATAATATTGATAGGAATATAACTGGAAGGTTTTGTGTATCTACGTGCTACTGAAGTTGAAATTTCGAACTCAGAGTAGGAGAAAAAACTCATTTTGAAAAAACGACCTTTAAAGATTGCAGTGAGGCGCTAGCTAAACCCTCCTGTTCTTTGGATGACAGCTTGCACATTGACGCACTCCGTGAAGGTATTTCATGTTCGGGGTCATTTGTTTTTTGTATAACCTTGCTTCGTGCAAGTGACAATTGTTGTCGTCTTCTCTGTGAACGTTTTTTTCGCCGTTCTTTTGCCATTTTGAGATTTCAATTTCTAGCGGAAAGCTAAACAGGAAGTGTTTTAGCATACCACGTGACGCATCTGAACGAATCACGTTGTCAGAAATTGACACCAGCCAATGAGATTTCGTTTCTTGGTTTATGTCACAAGTTAGACACTCCTATTATTGTTTGTTTGGTGGTTCATCTAAACCAGAGGTGCCCAGTAGTGATGGGAATTCCGCTTCTTCTTGGTGAGCCGGATCATTTGGCTCGGCTCACCAAGAAGAGCCGGCTCTTTCGGCTCCCAAACGGCTCTTCAGTTTACCACATATTATACCTTTTAATTAAATCAAATGTAGCCCTGTTTTGACTAATGATGTATATGTGTACACATATATCACTTAAATTATTCAATACATCCTTTGTACTGAAGTATTCAAAAGTAAAAATTACATGTTTAATATAAATGATTTGCTGTGGCCAATTGTTTTCATTGCATTTACAGACCCTTGTAACTCTCTGATACCACCCAATGAATGCATTGACTTGCTTGTAGAACCACGCTACACAAAACAGATAAGGGGTTACTGTATCGACCTATATAAAGTATATACATATCTTTTTTTATATAAAGAAATATAGACTATATAGACCAAAAAGATCCTGCATTATAGACATGCCTCATTTTGCTCTATTTGCTCTTTCCAGCGCTGTTTTTGGCAGGGGCTGATTCTGTGAGCTGCAGCTGACCACGCCCCCCTGCAGGAGAGGGGATCGTGCTTTGAGATCAGCTGCTGGGCTGTCAGAAGAGGGGGAGAAAAAGAGATCTCCGTCCTCCGTGTTTTATTCTTATAGAAGTAAGAAGAGAAGTAATGGGGCAGAAACCCTCCTTTTTACGCAGCGGTCCAGACATAGACATCAAACGGCGACACATATTCAGTGTGCAGTTCCTTTGGCATTAGGGCAGGGATATCTAGATACTTTCCAAGGTTTAACATAATGAATTGTGCTACTTTTAAAGCAAGCAACGATGTTTTCAAATCTGTAATCAAAAAGCTCCTCAAAAACACTATCGAAGCAGTTCCTGCTGTTGCTACGTTAGTTATGATGAATTGGAAATGGGGGACCCTGATGTAAACAAGACGAAAGTATTTCTCTGGTCTGCATCCCCTTAACAATTGTATGTTTTGAGCTGTACTGTACTGTACCCAATATACAAGCTGTTAATAAACTTTTCAATCAATCAATCAATCAGTTCAAACAGTAACCACGGACTACTTTTCTTAGCGGATGCATGTCAATTTAAATCAATACATAAAACTATTTTTTAAATCAATAAAATCATTTTCTAAATCCATAAAAGCATTTCAATTAATATTGGGAGTCATGTCGTTACTTTGTTGAGAATGTGGCCATGTAATAAGCGGGATAATGTGCACATTGCATAATGTGCCTTCAAGCCGATCTAGATCCCTCCGCAAACAAAACAAAAAAACCGGCTCGTTCGCGGGCGAGAGCCGGCTCCCGTCGTTCACTTAAAAGTGACACATCACTAGTGCCCAGTACATCGACCGCGGTCGACCGGTCGACCGTGGGGGCAATGCTGGTAGATCGTGCGTCATTAAAAAAAAAAAAAAATCCAGCTCGGTTAAAATAGACAAAACAGGTTTTGATCCCACATCAAGGTGGAACGCTCTTCCCACAACTGTAAAGGAAAGTAAAACTATACTTACCTTCAAAACCTCTCTTAAAGAGCACCTTCGGGGGAGAGCATTGCAAAACTGGCCCCGGTAATGGTACAAATCTCAACCATCTTCAATGGACAGCTTCCCCCCCCCCCCATCTATGTATATACTCGCATTTTAGACTCTGTTACTAACTGTATATCTGTAGACTTGGTATGTCTTAAATGTCCTGTTAGGATGTATTAGAACGAAATCTAAAATGAAAATTGTAAACAAGCAATCTGTATGTAAAAAAAAAACCACCTGTATGTAAATTGTAAATAAGCCATCTGTATGTCAAATATGTCAAATATGTCTTATATGTCTAAAATGACATGATGAATTGGAAATGGGGGACCCTGATGTAAACAAGACGAAAGTCTTTCTCTGGTCTGCATCCCCTTAACAATTGTATGTTTTGAGCTGTACTGTACTGTACCCAATATACAAGCTGTTAATAAACTTTTCAATCAATCAATCAATCAATCAATCAATCCCTCCTCCCTTGGCCTTCCTGCCACTTAATTCAGGAGTTTACTTGATTGACAGAAAAAGCGACCTATCGCTTTCCAGTCTGTTAACCCAGAATGCAAAGCGATACAAAATCAGTCAAGTGCCGGGAAAACTCAAATTAAGTTAAAGAGACAAGAGACAAACAACAAAATGAGTGCGGGACCGAGCAAAAAGCTAAAGACATACCACTTCCACACAGAATGGGAGGAAGAATATTTTTTTGTGATGTCACATTCAAAGGTTATTATGTGTAAAGCAAGCGTCGCTCTGCCAAAGAAAGGTAACGTGGAGAGGCATTATCGGAGTGTTCACAAGGCATATGACAGCGACTTCCCTCCAAGTAGCGAGTTGAGAAAGAGAAAGGTCATGTATTATTGCTACACAAACATTATCTTGCAGTCTTAGTGTCGCCAACTGGTTTCTAACATGCAAAAAGACAAACAAATACGTCTATGGTCGGTGTATTTTCGACCTTTCCAATCCAGACGAGATCTCTCCCCCGTCTGTGTGCGAGGGGGCGGGGCAGTTTACACACGCGGCTGCTCCATGCAGCAACACACGGCGGGGATGGCGGAGAGAAGCGCTCCAAGGTGTGGTTAAATGTTACCCGTCTTGAAGTGGACAATGCTCCTTGCCAAGAGTGTTTAGCATGTAAGGGCGGTAACACGAGCAATTTGTCTAAACATTTATCAAAAGTGCACCACATTCAGACGGAGGAATGCACCGGGCTCGACTGTCTTTCTAGTAGCCCTGTAGCCCCCCCATCCACGAGTAACGTTTCCACGTCAGGTCTTATTATGTATGCTAGCAGCAACACACGGAGTTAACTCAATTATACAAACATGGGTTAATGATTAGAGGTAACTGAACTACTCTTTATTTTGTTAAAGTTTCAGCTATTCTGTTTACAGTTCTGTCATCAGATTATTTAATACGATTTGTTAAAACATTGTTGTTTCTTTTGATGCGAAATATTATTTATTTTATTTAAATAAAAAGCAATGTTAATTTTGTTCACAATTTGTTAAGTTAATTTAATAATATATGTATTTTTGAATCAAGTATTAGATTAGATTCTAAACTCTCCTGTCATTTCAGATCCCGCCTTCCTCCAGGCCCTTGTAATCAGCTCACTTCCCTCACCTGGTCTCCCCAGCCCTTCCCCTCACCTGTTACTCATTCCCTCATCACTCCACAGTATTTATACCACCTCACTATCACTGGTCCTTTGCCAGATTGTCTTGTCGTTTCCGCCAAGCTCTCCAGTGAATGTTGTTCTCTAGCCTAGATGTTTGTCCTGCCCGGTTTTTTATCCCTGCTTGCCTGTTTACGGATCTCGAGTTCCTGCCTGCTCCCTGTCTGGTTTTGGTTGCCTGTCTGACGGATTTCCTGGTTTTGACCCTGCCTGTCCCTGGCCTGAATAAACTGAACATTGCAATACACTGGTTGTATCTGAGTCGTGCTATTGGGTTCTGATCTGTACCTGTGATCGTGACAGTACGATCTGGCCAACATGAACCCAGCCGACTCAGCGACAGAACCGCCGACGCAATATATCATGTTACAACGCCACGAGCAGCAGCTTACCTTCATGGCTGAAGCTATTCAGGAGATGGCCGCTCGTCACGAACGGACCTTTGTGAATCTCCGTGATCATCTTCAGAACCTTCCTCCTACGGTCCAAAGTCTGGAACTAACTCCAGCTTCCGCTGTTCGAATCCAGAATCCTCCGGCGTCGGATGCACGCCTGCCTCCTCCGGAACACTACTCTGGAGTCCCAGGTTCGTGCAGACCATTCCTGGTCCAATGTTCCCTCGCCTTCGAGCTTCAGCCTTTCGCCTTCCCAACAGAAAGATCCCGGGTGGCATATATTGTCTCTCTTCTCACGGGCAAAGCTAAAGACTGGGGTACCGCCGAATGGGAGAGACAATCCTCTGCCTGCTCGTCTGTAAGCTTATTCTCCGATGAACTGCGTAAAGTCTTTGATCATGCCACACCCGGAAGAGAGGTCGCTCGGGGACTGTTTAAGCTGGCGCAAGGAGGGAGATCTGTGTCCGATTACTCCATCGAGTTTCGTACCATAGCCGCCGAGAGTAACTGGAATGCTTCTTCACTTCTCGATGCCTTCTACAACGGTCTGTCGGATCGCCTTAAAGACGAACTGGCAGCTCGGGACCTTCCTGCTGATTTAGATGAGATGGTGGCTCTCTCCATCCGCATTGACTGCCGTCTGCGGGAGCGGAGGAGAGAGAGGATTTTCTCCGTCGCCCCTCAGGCTCCGCCTCTCCCGTCAGCACATGCTACTGAACAGGTGAGAGGAGGATTTTCTAACTCTTCTGAACCAATGCAGCCGAGGCGGACCCGGCTCTCCGAGGCAGAATGACAGCGCCGCCTGCGGGACAACTGCTGTCTTTACTGCGGTAAGGAGGGTCATCTTGCCTTCTCTGGTCCTGTAAAAGGCAGGGCTCACCAGTCATCCAGAGGGCGCTGGTGAGCCGAATTATGAATTTAGAAATGCCCTCTCGACCCCTAATCCATGCTCAGCTGAACTGCTCGGGAAAAATGCACACTGTGGCAGTTCTTATTGACTCTGGTGCTGATGCCAGTCTTTTGGACATAACACTGGCCTTTCAGATGGGACTTGGCAGGGAGGTTTTGGAGAAGCCCATCAATGCTACAGCTCTAGATGGTCGTCTTCTCTGCACAGTGACACACCGTTCAACTCCAGTTCAAATGAGCATGTCAGGTAATCACAGCGAAACACTCTCTTTTCACCTTATCCATGCACCACATCAGCCTGTCATTTTGGGGTTTCCTTGGTTAAGGAGGCATACTCCTCATATAGATTGGGATTCAGGGACTATTAGAGAGTGGAGTGCTCATTGTCATGCTGTCTGCTTAAAATCTAGTTCCTCAATTGATTCCAGTCAGCCGATTATCTCTGAGTGTCAAGACCTTTCCGGTGTTCCCAAGGATTACTGGGACCTTAAAGAGGCCTTTAACAAGGTTCGGGACACCTCACTCCTGCCTCATCGTGCTAATGACTGTCCTATTGACCTGTTACCTTGTACTTCTCCTCCTAGAGGTCGACTTTTTTCTTTATCGGCTCCTGAAACTAAGTCAATGGAGAAGTATATCAATGACTCTTTGGATGCAGGGCTTATCCGGCCTTCATCATCTCCTGCTGGTGCAGGTTTTTTCTTCGTGGGTAAGAAGGATAAGACTCTGCGCCCATGCATTGACTACAGAGGACTCAATAACATCACTGTCAAGAACAGGTATCCCCTTCCACTTGTTTCCTCTGCATTTGAACTGTTACAAGGCGCTACTATTTTTACCAAGTAACGCGTACCATTTGGTGAGAATCAGGGAGGGGGACGAGTGGAAGACGGGATTTAACACTCCTAGTGGACATTATGAGTATCTAGTCATGCCTTTTGGACTCACCAATGCACCTGCAGTCTTCCAGGAGTTGGTGAATGATGTTCTGCGGGATCTACTCAATATCTGTGTTTTTGTATACCTGGATGACATTTAGATTTTTTCCAAGTCAAAACAGGAGCATGTGGTCCATGTTCGCCTAGTCCTCCAGAGGCTCTTGGAGAACCACCTCTTTGTCAAGGCCGAGAAGTGTGTGTTCCACACCACAGAAGTCCCTTTCCTGGGATTTGTGGTCTCCACCGGAAACATCAAGATGGATCCTGACAAGACCAAGGCGGTGACTGACTGGCCACGCCCTTCAACACGCAAGGAGCTCCAACGCTTTCTTCGTTTTGCCAACTTCTACCGGAGGTTCATTCGAAACTACAGTTTGGTGGCAGCCCCTCTCTCAGCTCTCACCTCTCAGAACATTCCCTTCCGGTGGTCCTCTGTGGCGGAAGGGGCTTTTGGTGAGTTAAAGTCACGCTTCACATCTGCCCCTGTTTTGATTTTTCCAGATTCTACTCTGCAGTTTACTGTAGAGGTAGATGCGTCGGACACTGGAGTTGGGGCAGTTCTTTCTCAACGGTCGGCCGAGGATCAGAAGATGCACCCGTGTGCCTTCTTCTCTCGGAAGCTGTCCCCAGCAGAAAGAAATTATGACATTGGAAATCGAGAACTGTTGGCAGTGAAACTTGCCCTGGAAGAATGGAGACACTGGTTGGAGGTAGCAGAGCAGCCTTTTGTGGTCTGGACTGACCACAAAAATGTGGAGTACATCCGTTCAGCTAAGCGGCTGAACTCTCGTCAAGCCAGGTGGGCTCTGTTTTTCACGCGCTTTGATTTTTCTCTTTCATACAGACCTGGTTCTAAGAACATCAAACCTGACGCCCTGTCTCGCCAGTTCCAGCCAGAGAGCTCTCCATCTCATACTGAGAATATCATTGCTTCTACATGTGTCATTGGTCTGGTGACCTGGGAGGTGGAGGATAAGGTCAAGCGCTCTCATGCTGAACACCCAGCCCCAAGTGCCTGTCCTGTTAACCGTCTGTTTGTTCCTGCCACTCTCCGTACCCAGGTTCTCCAGTGGGGTCATAACTCTCGCCTGGCTTGTCACTCAGGAGTGAGACGGTCCCTAGCCCTGATTCAACAGCGATTTTTGTGGTCTTCCATGGAGAAGGATACCAAGGAATTCATTGCTGCTTGCCTAGTCTGCTCCCAAAATAAGACCTCACGCCAAGCTCCCTCCGGTCTTCTTCATCCCTTGCCTATCCCTCATCGTCCCTGGTCCCACATCTCCTTGGATTTTATCACTGGACTACCACCCTCAGACGGTAACACAGTCATACTCACAGTCATAGACCGGTTTTCCAAGTCTGCCCGGCTTATTCCATTAACCAAATTACCTACTGCCAAGGAAACGGCTGAAATCATGCTACAACATATGTTCAGGCTGCATGGTCTCCCCAGTGACGTTGTGTCTGATCGGGGACCACAGTTTACTTCTCATTTTTGGTCCGAGTTTTGCAGGCTGCTGGGAGCAGCAGAGCGAATGAACCAGGAGATGGAGACTGCCTTACGCTGTCTAGCCTCCTCCACTCCCTCCTCCTGGTCGAGGCAGCTTCTATGGGATGAGTATGCCCACAACACCCTTCCTAGTTCTGCTACTGGTCTTTCTCCATTCCAATGCTCCCGCGGATACCAGCCACCCCTTTTCCCTGGACAGGAACGTGAGGCCAGCGTCCCATCTGCACAGGCGTTTGTAAGCCGATGTCGACGCATGTGGTTAAAGGCCCGCTCCGCGCTCCTGCGCTTCTCCGACCGCTATCAACGGTCCGCCAATCGCATTACACTGGTTGTATCTGAGTGAATGTTGGGTTAATGATTAGAGGTAACTGAACTACTCTTTATTTTGTTAAAGTTTCAGCTATTCTGTTTACAGTTCTGTCATCAGATTATTTAATACGATTTGTTAAAACATTGTTGTTTCTTTTGATGCGAAATATTATTTATTTTATTTAAATAAAAAGCAATGTTAATTTTGTTCACAATATGTTAAGTTAATTTAATAATATATGTATTTTTGAATCAAGTATTAGATTAGATTCTAAACTCTCCTGTCATTTCAGATCCCGCCTTCCTCCAGGCCCTTGTAATCAGCTCACTTCCCTCACCTGGTCTCCCCAGCCCTTCCCCTCACCTGTTACTCATTCCCTCATCACTCCACAGTATTTATACCACCTCACTATCACTGGTCCTTTGCCAGATTGTCTTGTCGTTTCCGCCAAGCTCTCCAGTGAATGTTGTTCTCTAGCCTAGATGTTTGTCCTGCCCGGTTTTTTTATCCCTGCCTGCCTGTTTACGGATCTCGAGTTCCTGCCTGCTCCCTGTCTGGTTTTGGTTGCCTGTCTGATGGATTTCCTGGTTTTGACCCTGCCTGTCCCTGACCTGAATAAGCTGAACATTGCAATACACTGGTTGTATCTGAGTCGTGCTATTGGGTTCTGATCTGTACCTGTGATCGTGACAGTTTAAGACCCCTTTGTACTTTCACGATTGGTTGCTGATACAAAATAAATGACCATATTTGGATCCGATGAGATTGTGCAGGAGAGACACAGCTTTCCAACGATATCTCTGTTGACATGGTGCACACAGCGGTCGCGGTACTTTATGTTACGTTAGAATGCTAACTTTTGGTGAATTTAGGAGAAATCTACAGACGCAAATAGACAAACTATAGTAAAATAAACACTTAAATGTGTATTTTGTACGTTTTCCTTCCAAAAGCCTGAAAGAAAACATGTTATAGAATCAAAATAGCACAAAATCTCAAAATTGACCAGTACTTGAAAAACGGTTGATGGAGTTACAGTATTAGCTTATTCAAATAATTAAAAAAAACAATAATTATTAGAAGACTTGAAGGAGTTAAGTAACATGATTTTCATGGATGTATCAGACAAACAACCCACCAGATTATTTTATCCTGGATTATGCTGTCGCTGTTCATATCGCTTTTTCATTTCAACACAGAGTGAACTCTACATACATATCAGGGCAACACACATGCTTTTTTTGTTTTAGGTGAAAGACCGCCTATTATAAAACACTTACTCTTAGGATACATCCAAACATAGCCGGCTAAAAATTGTGCTGCTTTTGAAATTGCTATTTCATACTGATAACGTTTTTGAATTTTCTTTCTCAAGATATATCAATCTGAAAAAGCTAGACTATTGCTTGTTGGGGAAGACTAGCATTTTAGAAAATGCTTAGTGGTATATAATAGATGATATACCTCAGGAGGAACCAGGCCCCAAGTCACCTGACAATGCCCGGAAGGCTGGCTGGATGGCTGGCTAGATGGCTAGCTGAAATTTGAGGACAAGTCTGGCCTACCTGGAAAGTTCAAAGCCTAGGTGTGTCATCACGGCATTCTTGCTAGAGTCCTTTGGCCCCTCCTCATCTATGCAGTTCCAATCTCCATCGCCAAAACCTTAGAGAGGAGAGTCAGCAACCATCGAAGGAAATGGCTTTGGCTGCCCAAGAGTCTGAGCAGCATAGCTCTCTATGGTCGCAACAACAAACTGCAACTGCCCTTCAAATCCTTGGAGGAACAATTCAAGGTCACAAGAGCCAGGGAGGAAGTGCAGTACAGGGACTCAAGTTATCCTAAAGTGGCAGGAGCCGGCATCCAAGTGAAGACGGGCTGGAAGTTCAGGGCAGAGGAAGCTGTTCAGGAAGCAGAGGCAATACTGAACCACAGGAGGCTGTTGGGAGTGGTCACACTGGTTCAGGAGGAAGTGCGAGCAGCAGTGGAGGAGACCAGAACCTGCAAGGCGTTGGGAAGGAATGAAAGGGAGCATGGAAAAGATTGGAGAATGCGATTGAGAGAAAAGAAACATGGGCTGAGCTTTGGAAAGCAGAGCCACATCGCATCAGGTTTCGTGTTCAGGCAGTGTACGATGTGCTCACAAGCCCATCGAACCTTCACACATGGGACATGGAAGAGTCACCGACATGCCCACTGTGCTCCTAACCCTAACCCTATGATAGAATTACATGCTAAAGCTCAAGTACAATTTCTAATTCCAGTATCATGAGTTGCTGTAAATAAAAAACATTATTCTGCTAGCTGCATATTTGCAAAGATATATTATCTGAAATATTGTGGATTGCTGGACATTGGTAGGATTTCTTGGGGTAGATTAAAAGCAAATAACATTTATTTTAATTGTTGAAACTTTTATCAACGAAAAATGAAACACTTGGCTACACACTTGATCTTGGAAGTGAAAGAATGTTGTTTGATCATCCCTTGATAGGCATGCCATTTGATACTTTGAAACTGGCATGGTGTAGGACGTGTTATTAAACAGGTGACAAAAAACTCTTTTAGACATCTTGCTGTTTTTATTTATGGAAGGGAAGTTACATTCAATGCCCTCCCACAAGTTATTTCAATAGGTGGAGCTGAAGCAGGCTTTAATGTTTCCAGTATTATGTCATTTTGGACCAGAATAAAATATTACACTTTCGTCACTACCACGGAAAACAGATTTGTGGGGTTATAAGGCAAGTGGCCCTATCAAATGAACCTGATTAGATTTGAAGATTTGTGTTACAACAATATACACTGTACACACATAAAGTGTTAAATTGGACCATTGATGAGAGCAGGCAGGCAGCTAAGGCAGTCAGTCCACGTTCCATCAGATTGTAATACATGGAAAACAACAGGATATGTTGTACAACTGAATTTGGTTTTGCTGTAAGTCATTGAGCTGGAAATCATATTTTAATGCCAAGTAAATTACACTTGGTATATTGTAGTATTGTAGTAAATGGAGCTCAGTGAATTTATGAAAAGGGAAAATGTTCTTTATACAAATGTTTACCGAGGTGAAAAAATCTAGCTTGCTATACAGCAACTTACAAACTGAATACAGTCTTTTCAGTTGCCATCTGTGCAGTCTTTATAATGTAAATTATTTGCAGAAGTTTACACTTATAAACAGCTTCCCTAATAATTGGAAGACATGCCAATACTAGACCTATGTGGTTTGCACAACCATGACCCTCACTTTTGCATGCTTTGCAGTGCTTTGCACCACAAAATCTGCATCCACTTAAAGGTGGTTATACCACAATAGACTATGGCAGCCCTTTGAGCTCTCTTTTTGTCCTAAGCTCTTTTTCAACAGTAAAAAATAAGCACCAAAGATGTTAAAACTGAAAGTGACAATAGTGAAAGGTGTGGTATGCAGTTTGCTTTCGATTAAACAATTAGAAGGCAAATATTGTATGTAGGTATGGGTAATTCACCAAAAATGACTCAAGGTCCTTTGTTCTACCTCAATATTCAGGATATACACTATTTTAAAATTAGACTCTAAAAGTTGAAACATTTTGCTCCACTAGTGCTATTAATACCAAAGCTGACTTCCACTCAGAAGTGTTCTTTCCTGAAATGACAATACACATTTTAATGCACATTTTTTTCTGTATCTGCATGGTGGGAGATTATACTGGGTCAGCACCAACACCAATATCTCCAATGGAGTCTTCATTTAATCAAATCCAACCCAATCCAAGTATAATAAAAGATGACACTCTTTTTACATTTGTGGACTGAGCTGAATATTGTGCTCACGTTAGGGTTGTGGTTACCGAAATGTCTTAACCAGCCCTTTTGTTGTTAGGTTCACGAAGGTGGAGTCAGTACTAGTAATTGACTGTTATGTGATGCCTCAGGTGATAACCGCTGCCTGAAGCTCTGACTGAAAGGTCACAAGTGCAAACGCTAGTATCGCTTTGTAAACAAGAGCCAACAGCCATATGTTTCCTAATAACAGCTTCTGCATTACTGAAAATGAATGCTTGCTTGCAGTCATTAAAATTGATTGTATTCCTAGCTCCAATAGTTACACAAGGTGCTGAAATGGAGAAGAAAAGATTGAAGAGAAAGGAAAGTATGCTGTTGAATTATACTTCAAAAGTCAGTTATACTGCACTTGTTGTTAGCTTGCCAACTTGCACTAACTCAGCTAAACAGTATAAGCATACAACTATTTGCTAGTTGTATTCGCAAATGATTACAGTCAACTCAATTAAAGGAAGTACAATTAATTTCCCCTAAAACAACAGTCCTGCACAAAAAGGAGTCCTGTGGAGAAACCTGAATGAAATAGGTTTCTAAATAAGGTACAACAATGTATTTTGTAGTTTGGCACAAATAAATTCATACAAGTTTAAAAAAATGTTTTTATTTGTTCTTAGGTTGGCTTTTCAGATCTTGGCTTCAATCAATCACAGCAAGTAGCATGTTTCACATGGATTACAGACAACGTAGTAATGGCACTTGAACAGATTTTATTTTAAGCATAGTGTACAAACAGACATATTATACACACACACACACCAATACACGCTCGCACACACCAGTATAAAAATCATTGCAGTGTTTCGACATACGTTATCATCTTCATTACAGAGCTTATAAAACTTAGTGACTGTTATAAACACTACTCTTTCTTTTTCTTTGGAGTCCTCCTTCCGCAACACTTGCGGGTGCAGAATAAGCAGCATTTCAGTGTCATCCACAGAAAAGTGATTATAATTAAGATTAAAATGCCGATGACATCCAGGCTATGGTACTGAATCCAGTTTAAGTCGTGTGCAGCGACCCGGAGGTGTTTGGCTCCTTTGTGCCTAATGACAAACTCAGTCCAGAAAACAGCCAGGTCCAGAGGCGGGACTGGACGGTCCAGATGTATCTCAGACAGCCTCACTATGTTCTCCTTGTAACTGGGGGAAGTAATGTTTTTTAAAACAGAGTTAATATGATAATCTCAGTTTTATCAGAATTCCAATCATATATCTTCACAAACTACAATACAACTATATTCATTGACCCTGTTTGCAATATACATCTATAAAACAAGATGCAAATGCCAAAGATATTGCAGATAAACATGAGTAATTATTTTAAAGAGGTATTTCTGAAGCTGTATTTGCAATGGTAGTTCTGCAAGAAATAGTTAATAATTTCAATACATTTTCATTTGTTTTCAATGTATGAGAGCCCACGCATGCGTTTGACTTACTCATAATAAAAGTTTTCCTGTGGAGTTTTAGTCATCTAGTAGTGTTTTTAT
Organism: Gymnodraco acuticeps; assembly: GCF_902827175.1. Taxonomy (NCBI): domain Eukaryota; kingdom Metazoa; phylum Chordata; class Actinopteri; order Perciformes; family Bathydraconidae; genus Gymnodraco; species Gymnodraco acuticeps. The sequence goes on from NW_022989996.1 coordinate 660,508, forward strand.
AGTTTTAGTTTAATGGATATATCCTTTGTATATCTGGTGCAGGTGCACAGCACTCAATAGTGAATTTATTATTCAATAAAGTTTAATTTGACACTTACCTTTTGTCATGGATGATTGTATTTAGTCCAGCTAATAGGCTTTCAGTCGTCACATCGTAAATTCCAAGTTTAACTGCGACACCGCGGGCCACCATGCGGTGCACGTTGTCCCCCTGGTCCCCAAACAGTGGAAACATCAACATGGGTACAGCATGGCAGATACCCTCATAGATACCATGGGTACCTCCATGTGTGATGAAGGCTCTCACGTTGGGATGGGCTGGGAAGCAGAAAAAAAACACTTAAAGTCCTAGGCCACCACAAAACAATTTGATTGGTAGCAAATCTTGGACTAAAACACACCTAGGAGATCATTCTGAGGTAACCACTTCATGAGTCTCACGTTCTTTGGTAAATCTTTAGGTAGGTCTCCAGTGTATCTCCACACAACCTGAAATACAAACAATACCTCTTAATTTTAATGAATGTTAACACATTCAAACTGTGAACGTAATGCAGTAAAGTTTGCCATGTTAACAACAATGCAAGGAACAAAGTGCAAAGGACGTGAGCATATATTGTGAAAATATCCGACTTAAATGTAAATTCAAGCAGTGATTGTGTAGTTAGAGATGTGTGTCTTATTTAAATAGCAGTCTAAGAAAAGTAGTTGTTTTTGCATACACTGATTTCATTTCATCTTAGTAAAGTGATTTATCTGTTTTTTGTACCCTTTGAGGAATTTGCCTGAATGCATCAACAAACTGTTTAGCCTTCTCCATTGGCATGTTGGACACCATTGATCCCAGGGTGAAGACGATAAAGCCGTCATCTCCTGATCCATCCACAAACTCCTGCAAGTCCTGCAGGAAGGTTAAAAAGACACCACAATTAGTTTGAAAGATAAAACAGGGTAGGGGTCACGGATGGTCAAATGACCAAAGTTCAGCAGCTTTTTATTGTTGAGTGCAGTCATTAAAACTTGCATCATATATTTCAGTCAGACAACTCACGTGTTTCTTAATATGTTTATTATAGCAGCATATAGTTTGAGTTTGGCGTCTTAGGCTCGGGCCTCATCACTCCACAGATTTACAAAGAACATTGAGTGATGATTAGATAACTATCCCTCGAGCCTACAGGTGGAAGCTGGGGTGGAGCTGGGGTGGTGGTGGGGCAGGCAAGCAGCAGCAACATGAAACACAACAGCAGGAACATGAACGTAGCAATAGCAAGTGAACGCAGCAGTGGCAGCATAGCGAGGCAGAGGCAGGAAGACCTGGCCACTTAAATAGAGCGGCATGTTTAGGAGAATGTGTTTGGTTGGTTGTAAGAGGGACGAGGTGCGTCACATGTTAATGTATGATTGGTGCTCTAGTTGACTGCCTGAACTAGCTCGCAGGCTCCGCCCCATTTACTGATTGAAAGGAATTAATTTGATCAACATTCAGCAATAGAAAACAATGTCCTTTGTGCTTATGTCAACAAACCCTTTGCCCCAGTAGAACATTTGATTACTGTTAACACAACAGGGCCCCTTACTTCTTTTCAGAGATTAAACTGGCCATATTCAACAAATCCGCTTGTTCAAATCTCACACACTGCAGAAAAACCTGTTATTTCACAATGCTGTGAGTGCATTGTTAGTTAATCCTGATTACCAGACACAACAATCTTAGCAATCATTTAAGTACTTGTGTTTTGCTACTGGAACATATTTCTCTCCAGATTCACATCAAAGGTCAAAGTACTGTCTTGTACTACAGGCAATCTATTATAGTTTTGAAATATTTTTGCAAGTCCCTGAAATCTAGGTTTTTTGTAATACTTAATGCATGTCTTTATGCTTCCTGAGTTACTTATTTTCGCTAACATGCCACAAAGTTACCCATTTGCAGATTAGGTAGGCACAGAGCACTTTAGTAATCATTGTCTATAGGTTCTTCACTATGAGTGACCCCTTTCATATTTTACATTGTCTTTTAATGAATTGTTTATATATAAAACTGTTGGCAAGTATTTTTTCTATTTTATGGTGTAGACTTCATTACATCAACTTTAAAGGGCTTTGCTTCAGTCTGACTCAACACCAGTATGCATTTTGCCTGGAGTGATTCCAGATGTAACGGTTGCTTGTTTACACGGAGATACATTCTTTGAATACTCACCGCAGGCAGAGGAGACTTCTTTCCACAATTGATACCGCCAATAAAAACCATGTTCGGCAAGAGTGGTCTGGGCCACTCAAAAGTAAAGTCGTATCTGAGAAGCCAGATTGCACCATTACTGAGAAGTTTACTGTAGGTCATGTCGTCTCCTATGTACTTTCGGGCCAGATCGTCAAAGTGTGCATAGATAATTCTGCACATGTAGGACTCCAGAAAATACATGAGCATGTTTTTGACTCTCTGTGGGAATGTCATGATGTCCGTGTTACCAGAGAAAGCCACAGGAATGTAGGAACGAGGAGAGGGGACCTGGTTAGCTTTTAGATCCATCTCACATGGAAGTCCCCGCAGGAAATAAACTGCTGGGATGTTAAAGATATGAGCCAGGACAGAGCCGCAGGGAAGGAAGGGGTCTGTTAGCAAAACATCGAAGCCGCCTTCCCTCAGTCGACCCATTAGAGGCTGGTTGTTCAGCAAACTCTCGCAGGCTGTCACCTGAACTGTCGTGAAGTTTACCAAACGCTCCAAGTTGATAAACAAATCTGTGACCTTCGGCGGCTTGAGGAACACTCCATCCTTCATCTCGTTGAATTTTCCGTCCAGTTCTGCTTTGGTAAAGGGGACAGGGTAGACCTCTGTCTTGAAGCTCTCTGAGCCATGGATCAACAGGCTGGTTTCTGGCACCAGGGCTAAGATTTCATGTCCCCTCTCGCTGAGCTCCTTCACCAGTATTTTCATGCTGAGCCAGTGGCTCCCATCCACAGGCACAACCAGCACCTTCCCCCCCTCCACGGGCCCCAGACTGAGGCAGCACAGCCAGGCCAGCAGCCCAAGTGCAGGAAACCACACCCCGCGGCTCATCGCTTCTTCTCTATAGTGCAAAATGGCTCTGTGCAAGAGCTAGTGGTAGCTGTGTTTAGGAGGCAGCTTTATGTGTGTGCAAGTGGGAGTGACTTTGTATGTGTGTGTTTAAAATTCCGCAGGAAATTCAGGGTGATTTTGCAGGAAGGGTATTGCGTAACTACAGGAAAACAGAGCAAGATGAGATTCCCAGTGGAATATGTGGAGAACATTTTTTCTCCATTTAATCATTCTCTTATTGGACTTTACTTATGATCATGTATTTCCTTTCCTGGTGTGTGCAACAAGTGACATTTTGCAACTTTCCTCTTTTATATTGGACATTCCTTTTCAGTTTTGATACTGTAGTATGTGAAGTATTGCAGTTTAATAATGATAAAAACCATTATGTTTTCCAGTGAAGTATGTCATGTCTTTAGCGTATTTTTAAGATAGCAGTAGTACAACATAGATTATTCATTATATTATGCACATGCTAATTGTAGGTTTTGGTTGTTACACTTATTTTCTGGATTTTAACGGTCATCAAGACTCGCAAGTCACGGTGGCTTTGCATGTTTGCCTGCTGATTGGTGCAAAGTCCTCTGTTTACTTAGGCTGCTCCTTCTCTCCTCCCCCCGAAAAGAAAATACATATGCGTGCTAAACGGGCTGTTGCATATTCCCTCTTGTTTCATTCTCTCTATTCACACGCACATGTGTACCTACAACCATTGTAAAAAAGACAGATGGCGTGCAAAGCCAGGTGAAATAGGAAACCAACGCCCTCCTCTTCAGAGGGGGGTGATAACATCAAACAAGCGATGGGATTCTAGGAATTCTACCCAAGGTTACAACTTGCTTTGCTTTAGGAAGCAGTTCATAAGAGTAGCACTGGTTGATGGAGTTACAGTATTAGCTTAGCTGTTTAAAAAACAATAATTATTAGAAGACTTGAAGGAGTTAAGCAACATGATTTTCATTGATGTATCACAGAAACAACCCACCAGATTATCTTATCCTAGATTGTGCTGTCGCTGTTCATATCGCTTTTTCATTTCAACACAGAGTGAACTCTACATACATATCAGGGCAACACACATGCTTTTTTTGTTTTAGTTGAATGACTGCCTTTTATAAAACACTTACTCTTAGGATACATCCAAAAATAGCTGGCTAAATAAAAAACACATTCTTTTGTGCTGCTTTTGAAATTGCTATTTTCAAGGTTCAAGGCTTTTATTGTCATTCGTACATAGCTACAGTGTAGTTATGTCGATGAAAATCTTAGGTCATAGGCTCCTGCAACAGTGCAACACAATAAAACAGATAAAATAGTGCAAGTAAATACAATCAAATAGAATAGAATGCTGTAATAGGACGCTGTTAATGTTTTAAAATGTTCTTTCCCAAGATAGATTAATCTGAAAAGCTAGTCTATTGCTTGTTAGGGAAAACTAGCATTTTAGAAAATGATGATATACAGTAAGCATTACTACACTCAGTTTAAGAAATGTAACTGTTCTCGTTGTTTAAATGCTTTACTTTGGAATAATTTGGAGCTACAATTCAAATGTAACTTGTTCATTTGAAGTAATCTCCAACTTTCTGAAACAACCAGATGCTTGACCACTGAAACAGGCTCATTAATATTCACGGCCACACATCACCGGCCTAAACCAGGCTTTTGTCCAGGAACCAAGCGCCCACTTTCTATTAGCAACTTTTAAAGAAAGACCACAAATGAGACAACCCAGAGCATTCTCATTGGAGGAGAAAATTAGACTGTTGCACAATTTACAAACTGTGTGAGTTGACATGAGGAGTCTGAGGGAGGGAGCTGGAGTTTCACAACCTGTAGAAGCACACTCAACCCCTGACCTGTATTCTCTCCTGTCACACAGGTTTTGGCACCTTCTGTGCAGACCTGAACTCTGTGACATAAGTTGTTATCTCTGTAGTTTAATTAATGACCAACGTCTAAACCTGTACAATCCTACAATTTTCCCCCACAATGGATGGAAAAAATATATATGTATGTCCTATATCATTATTTACCTCTAGTATCAGACTTTGTTGGGCATGTGGTGGCAGAAGAAACTCGTTTTTCAACTCACTTAACTTTCAAAATGAACTCCTAAGGCAAATACTTGACAAAGTTGTTCAATTATCTTGACATGTTGTAAAGTGCTCCCTAATCTTTAATTGTAGCTTAATGAAAAAGTATTAAGCCATTGGTTTCAAGAAACATGATATGCTGGTATATCAAGCTGAGTGCATGCTTCCTGGCCTTTAGTGGTGCCTCCATTTATGTCTAGTTTAGGGTTAGAGTTGTTGTTCCAACACCAACCACCCACTAAATTCCTTCATTTCTGAGTATGTCTGCCTAGGAAAAGTGTACAGAGGATCTATCTTTTCTCCCAGCAGAATTATCGTCTCTGCATCGTTCTGCCAGGCTAGGGCCATTTCAAGCAGAACATTTATTAGCTTTAGCTCCAACACTTTTTTTGAAAGGAATGTTGAGAGTGTTTCATAAATGTTGCAAATGGTGGATGTTCACAACATGGATTCCAGTTTTCATCTTTACTAAGTTCTGTTTCTACAAAGCAACAACAGGAGTAACTTGTCTTGCATGGAAAAACACATGTTCTATACAATATGAAAGAGGCTACTTTCCTGACACAAACATGTTGAAGAGTTACATTACATCTGTAAACTCTCTGGCCACCTGTGTGTATGAGCCTGAGCTGTTTATGTCCCTGCCCGGCCAACCCTGCAACTTTGTTCTTCTGACTCTGCAGCTGATACACAGGAGGGTGTTATCGCTTCCTCTGGTAATGATTCCAGGATCAGTTTGTTCAGTTTTAGAGACGTTTTTTATATTCCTGCGTTCGTTCAGTGAAAACTTACAAGCATTTTGTATGTACAGGTTTATGTCCATTCTTAAATGGAAGGTTACAATAGTGCATCACTCATTATAGTTTAAGAATTTCTTTCCATTAAACTAAAAAAACGTATTGAAAACCAGAATTCCAGTCATTTATAGTTCAATCTAGTAACATGTTCAGCTCCCAACAACACAAAAGTCATAGGATGTTCTTGAACAAAGCTCATCATAAAGGAAATTAGAACATAAAAGCTTAAAATGTGGCAAAAATCGGGCTAGAAAAGGAGCAATCGTGACAAATGTGCTGACAAAGCCAAATAAAAACATAATTAATTGCAGATCAAGGCAAACTGTTTTTAGGAATTTGTCTTTTTTTCAGTTATTTCCATATTTTAAGCAATTTGTCACCGTATTCATTCACAATTTCATTTAATTAAATATCCAAACAAACAAAACATCTGACTTTGAAGAGCCTTACATGAGAAACTGTTGTGCAAATGCTTTAATGTTGCTTCGAATCACGAGGTGATTGTACTGTACAACCAGATGGTGGTGCCAAAGCCTTTAAAACAGTAGATTGATGTGTTATTCACATGGTTATTCATCATAAATCCAAGGGAAATTCCTGTGTAAGACTGTTTCATTTCAGTAAAACTGTAAGCACCAACTCTACACCAACTAGCTTGCTGCTAACTAGCTAGCTCTATGTTAATATCACTTTAAGCTAAATGGACCAATCCTATAAAACAGTGACACATCTGTGTGCAAAGGCTTAGCGTAACAACCATTGTGAGAATGAATCAGTTACAATCCTATCAAATTACCACACATTCATCATTACAGAGGTGGAATCCAGTTCATGGAAAATAATGGCAGTCTGATATCTGAGGTCAGTCCTATTCCACCCGGTGACAGTTATAATCCTGTGTGCTCCTACCTTTGTGTGAAAAGTATTTACACACAATGTGTAAGACTAGTGTTTGCAGGTTGGAGATGGCTTTGCCTTTATTTTTGTGCTTTGTAAAAACAAATTGAAAAGTAGGACTGTGTACACAGAAAGCTGTGTGCACTCCCTCACTTTGTTTCTTCCACCGCGATTACTCAAACATGTCAGATTAAAAGTGGGCGAGGCTCTAACCGTTGACAAGGTGTTGGTTTCTGGATTGGAACATAACTAATCGGCACAATGGTCATTCTACAGAAATGATCCACACTGACTTTATATAACTTTATTATTTATAAATTACCAATTTAAGATCCCACTGCCAAATGTAATGTTATGGTAAATACTGTAAGTAACACGTTTCACTAGATTACATTTTATATAAAGTATCCAGGCTGAAAAATTACCAAGTGTCTTTATTACAATGAATATTAAATATATATTTAATGTATTTATTGTCCTCATTATGTATAACATACCCCAAGTATATAGGGTCCGAAAATGACTTATGGGACTGTCATAAAACTAATGAATGGGATGGAAAGATAGCATGACAAGCCTTAGATGATAGACGTGGGAGAGGCTACATGAAATTATTTCGAAACTCCCTCTGGAGGGATCTTTGGGGGAAAAAAATGTGCAGACCATTACAGGAATATACAGGATACAGGAAGCAATAGGGCCCCTTTAATATTGAGTTGGTACTGAAATGTTGAAATATGTGCAATTTAAATTAAAGACTTGAAATGTTGATGATGTTTTAGTTCATCTACTACTCCCACAGAAAGGGTGGCAGGCACTGCATGAAATCAAAGGTCTATTGTGGCATTTAGTAGAAAATAAATAATAAATAGGAAGGAGATCCCTTCACACTGAATTGATACTGCCTCAGTGCTGCAATCAGCAACATTTTGTTCTGAACGGCTCTTCTTGTGTTTCATTGTCTCACGTTTATATTTAGCCTGCAGTGCCTCAGTAACGCAAGTATTCAATCACTGGACTTTTGTCACACAGCCACTAACGTTTAAACATGAAGAGGGTTTATATTGAGTACAAGCAGCCGCTTATATAAAATAGATTTGTGGTGCAGGATGTTACCTATGGTTTAAATATGACCTCATTAACAAGTTTATCTGTACACTTCATCTGCAAGGATAAGTCGATTGAAATAAACAAAGTCGCCAACTATTTTAATAATTGAAAATGCTGCTTCATATAGAGACTTATTTGTGGTATCTGTTTTATTTCAAATTAAATGTACTTCCTTTAGTCGTGCACTGACAAAACAACTTATAACCTTGATCTTTGAAAAACTGGACATTGTTCTCCATATTCACCATGTTATGACATTTTATAGACCAAACGAGTAATCAAGAAAAACAATTGGCGGTGTAACGGATGATAACAATAGTTAATCACAAGCCTACTGCAAACAATTTGTAATTTGAGGTCCTCTTTGTAAAATTAGGTGTTTGGCTGCAACCACATGATGGTGCTAGAGTCACATTAATCCCTACACTCAGTCTCGTCCATGGTAGAAAATGTGATTGCCTGGTTTGAACAGCCATCAGCACAATTTGACCTTTTGCAGTCGGCACTGTGTGGTCAGAAGTGCTGTGTCAGCCAGTTCTCAAATGTATAAAGATCGCTCACCATCGTGTTTTTTAGTGCCATGATTGAAATAGCCCTTGAATTCATTAATGTGTAGTAAAATATAAAAGTTGTGTAAGCATAGTAGACTATTAGAAACATCTCACAGTGTGCAATGCAATCATGGTAACGTTTACTCTGATCTAGTAACTCATCACTAAAACACTATGACACAGTGAAAACGATTCATTTTTAAAGCGAGATTACGTTTAAAGGGTTACAAAAAATGGGGACGCGTGCTGAACAAAAGCTGATAACAGTGACATCAAGACTCTTACTTGTCTCACAGACGGAGGGAGTGAGACTTCAGAGGTAGGTCTTTGGTCTGACTCTCTGCACGGATGCGCGCCGACCTTGGAGTCTCCAGACGCGCAGCGCAGGATTTTGCGCACTGAAATCAAGTCGAGCTGAAGAGAGTGCACGGCTGCCGGACTGACTGCAGTCCTGACACCCGGATCCGGGCTCACTTGGCTTTACTTTACCGCGCACCTCGTCAATGTATTAACATTACTCGGGAGTAACATAGTCCTCGGTTTATTTCGGTTTGGGCTCGATTCGCAACTTAGAGGAGTCTACTGACTGAAGCCGTTGTTTGCAGATAAATCCACGTGTCCCAGCTGCTAAAGCGAAACTCACTGAACATCCCAACAGACGGAGACGTTTTAGAGGATTGTAAGACTCTTTCCAGACAGTGTATTGAACAAGGATGATTGCAACCGCCTTACACAATTAAGTGAGGTATTGCATTTCAGAAAAAAACGGTAAGGAAAACTTTTTTATCTTTAAGATAATATTCAACAATGTTTGAGGTCATCCTACATTTTAATATTTGGGTTATAAGTGAATTCACGTCGTGCATGTTTGTCACTTTTCTCGCAGGTGATCACAGCAATGCTACAACGGCATGTGCGTCTGCCCCTCTCCAAATCTCCCAGTGAGGATTTAAGCGCCGCTCATTTTGAATAAGTCGAGAAGTCACCGAAGATGAGAGCTCTGCAAACATTCCTGTTTCTGTTCCTCCTGCACCAGGTGAGCTTTGAGATTACTGAATGACAATACACAGAGTATAGACGTCTGTGACTAAGAAGGTTATAAAGAGAAAGTTAGAGACAATAATTAGCTTTGTGCAGATTTTTTAATCATTATTTTATAAAGCTGTTAGGTATTTGTTCGTCTCACTCTCAGGTTTATATATAGACATATTTCCATGTATGCGGTGTATATTTTGTTTTAATTTTAAGTAACTGTAAATGTGCTTTACATAGCTCATGCAATGTAATATTTATTAATCACCATATGGCCAAATGACATTTCAATAAATTCCTGATGTCAAATGTTTTAAGTCATTCTGCCATCAGCAGAAATGTTGTCTGACATGAACTCCTCATTCATAGGCTTGTTTTGTGTTGGATGAATTTATTGAATACATTTACCTAAAAACCATATTTTAATAACATATTCATTACCTCTACAATTAAAAGGATATAATAGTTTCTGTAGCAAATATTACAAATATTTCAGAAACACAAGTTTCTGAACTCCTCGATTCAAATTGATTTATTTCATTTTCAAGACTTTTTCACACTGTTATACCATAGGCAGTTAATTTGCCTAATAGCATCTGAATGAACTTTGGCTTAGTGGGAATTTTTACTTCGGCAACATTTAAATATAGAAAACATAAATGCATGTCTATCTGTAAAAAAACATTCACATTGCAGGTTAATGTGAGCTTAATGTCATCATTCTGCAGTATTCTTAATTGAGACGTGGAGGTAATGTAGTTTTAAAATCAATTCACTTTTCACTGAAAATGAAATAACATTTATTAACATGTCTGCTTGCAGAGTTTTCATTTATTTACCATTGAGAGTTGTATATTCATTATGTTATTCGTTTACCTCTGTAATTTGGCTTATGGCTCAACAAAACCAACTGCCAATTCATTTATGGAGCTTTATTGCATAAATGTTTGTGGTTGGCAAATCATTTTCATTTATTTTGCCTTCAGGCTTGAACAAAGTTCGACCTCTGTGTTGAACCCTGGGCACCCGTGAAATGTCTTGAGCCGTACTAAAATTGACGCCAGAATACAAACAATAATAAAATGACAACCTAGAATTTAAGTAAAAATGGGAGAACCCACATGTTTTCAAAGCTTCCTTTAGGTATTCTACAATGTGATCAAATCAAAAGTCCCTGTGAATTTGTGCGACCTTATTAGTGTGTACCAAAGATTGACTGCCTTTAAGCTCCTTCACAGACTCTTTCTGTAGTCTAATTCTGTTATTATTGCAGGAATAAACTCTCCAAAAGGATCAAAAGCCTTAGGGAAATATGAAGGTCTTATCCTAAAGGCAGCTGAATAAAGTGTGTAGGCTTTATCATGATCATCCTTTGCTCCACGGACTCTTGCCGTGATCAGACCTGAGCAGAAAATGCCATTTGATTGAAGGCGTTCTTCACATCTTTGCTATCGTCATAGAGGGCTTCTTTAAAGATATCCCTGAACTGTGCCGATGCAGCGCCAGAGTGCTGTTGTAATCAGCCATATGCCTTTTGGGAGCTCTGCCTCCAGAGAGGGAGACAGGCTGCCTCCCTGGAGAGGTTCTCTTCATATGCCTCAGCAGCTCCCCTCCCAGAAGACCCACCACTTTCTGACTGGGGAGAAATTGTCCGTTATCAATATTCCCACACCTTCAGAGAGAGTAGAACATACCGGGATAAACACATTAAATATGCACCAAACTTCCTTACCTGCTAAACCTTCTTAGCATTTGCTTTATAGGATAGTTTCCTGTAAGGATTGGGGACATTTGGCAAAGCTCGGCTAGATTTCAAGCCAAGGCATCCCATGGTGCACCTCAGACAACTGAAACTGAAGGATTTGTATTGTTCTAACTAGAGGCTTCACAGTCTGTTGCATATTCGTGGCTGCATCATCCAAAACAAGAACCCTTCACACAACCATTTTTTTTTCTTTTTCCTCTGGCCTCTTCATACAGAAAAACACCCAGAACATGAATCAAATGGTGAAAATGTAACCCCAGCCTTAGCATCTGTGCCGTACCCCAGGGACAAATAAGAGGGTCAAAGCCATCCTGGGAGAATTCATTATTCCCCATGACATCTGCTGCAGTTATCCTGTGTGCAATGACAGCAGAACAATGTAGATGAAGATAAAAAAATACTTGAGTGCCCTGCTCCCTGCCTTCTCCCTCTGCCCTGCAGATTGCATGCAGGGAATCTTTTTTTTTTTGCTCCGGATTAAGAACGAGGAGACGTTGACAAAGTCTATTACGCCTTTGTATCATATTGTCGGGGTTGGAGCTCTTTGGTAATGTTATGCCAAGCGTCCATGTGGCCCGTGCCTGGAAGAATCTGCGGTGTCAAATGCATATCCCCCCCCCCCTGCATTTCAGTGAACGCCGCCCAGGGTCGCACTGAGCAGGGGCCGTGGCCAGCATCCTGTTAGAAGGGTGTGACACATCAAAGAGACAAAGCTTAGCTGGTTCCTCGTAGCCTAAGCTGAACATGTCTCGTCCTCTGGATCCGCTGCATGCTCAGAGTTCAATCGTTGCAACTTTGATGTGCACTGATTTAAGGGATTACAAGTCATTTCCCAAAGGATTTAGCCTTCATTTCCACAGTTATTTCTTCATTTATTAACACGTAGCTGCTTGATTATTTATCTGTTCACTAATCAATGAAAGTGGAAAACCATTAGAAGAAGAAGGGGTTTGGTTTTGGCAAATAATATATTTGTAAGAATCTGCCTTGTTTTAGTTTTTTCCCCCCGCTTGTGTTTTTCCTCTGCAGTGCTGGTGAGACAGTGGGGCTCTATTCAAAGTCGGAAAAGCTCCGGCAAGGACAACAGTTTTATCCCTGTCTTCATAACAAAACACAAATTCTACATAATTTCCCTCTCTAAGGGCTCTTTAACCCTTTTCCCCCTTCCCCATGCTCAATTAGGTTTGCTTTTATTATTTATTTATTGTATATTTAAAGGCAACTAACACTGGGAAGAGTAATAAAATGTACAGTGGGGGGATTAGGAGCAGCTCTTTAATCTCACGCTTCTGATAATACTGCATGGGCTGATTGATTAGTTTTTCAGGAAGCTTATGTCAGAAAAACCTAATCCGTCTTTGGATTGTGCCAGCCTTGTAAGGTTTTCCGTGCTGCCACTTTATCATGGCGGCGAATTACAGAGCTGCTGGGCTGTGATAAGGTCCTCGTCTCTTATACAGACCCCGTCGCCCAACCCCCTGCACCCCCTCCTCTCCCTTTTCCCTCTGGACAATAACAAATGTGTTTATATTCTTCACATCCCTGCTCTGTCTGGTCTTCACATCAACCTCTCCCAGGATTTGCCTTGTAAGAAAGAGAGCAAAAAGAAAAAAACTTAAGTCTTCAAAAACCCACCAGAGAAATTGGGTGGGTAGAGAGGAAGAAATGTACGAGAAAAATGTCAGACGGGCCAACAGACATTTCTGTGGAAGTGATTAAACATGGATTGACGGAGTGAAGGAGGGCTTGTATGCATGTGCTGCCTTCCAGGAATCATTTTTGTGAGCTGTTATGGTGCTGATGTGTATCTGTGCTCATATTGGGGTCACAATCTTTCTGGCCAGAAGGCTTGACTAGATAATCTCTCATAAACAATACTGTCTGTGGCATTTGCAGTCCTCGGCCTGCATGTTGTCTCGGACCTCTGAAGGAAAGGTTGCCATTTGTGCGTGGTAAATCCCTCAAATGTGTCTCGCAGGCACTACAGGTTGTATTGACTGCATGTATTGAGCCCCCGCAACCTATTCCTTTTCCAATCATCAATCATAGTTGTGTGTGTACTGGCAATAAATCCTTGATAAAGGTCCCGAAATGACAAGAAAGAAAGTCCCAAATGATTGAAAGGTGTGACGCAATTGCCCTTTTGCATTGACGATAACCATAATCTGGCTGCTGGATGGACCATTAAAAATGTAACTCAAACAATTATGAGCAGTGTGATTACTCCCCCCCCCCCTCCCCCCATGAGCTGCTCTCATGATATGATGAAGTGAAGTTCTGAGCGGCTCTTTAACAGCAACTCGCCCCCACTGCGGTGCAGGAAACATTATGTTTAATATGATTTTCAGTTTCCTGATCTTGGTCCACAGCTATGAATTTTGATGGCCGATGTGCAGCCCGAGGCAGCGTGAGAGCTGGAGGTTCCGCTACCTTAAAGCATTGCCATTACCGCTCTGCAGGCTCAGAAACATCCAGCTATCTCTGAAGCACAACCGCGCTGTATCCACTGCTGTGCTGCAACAACAAAAAAGGGTGGAGATCGCTTCACATACAGCAGGGGTTTTGACTGTTTCATGTCTGGTGATGAGGAATCTGGGTGTCACTTTTGTTCTTGTCGCAAATCAAAAGCTGCAACAGTTTTACAGCTGTAAGTTCTACATTTGTGTTTGACTCAGGATCAGCTGCGTTTTCTCTAGAAGCAAAGTTGCTGCCAGATCCCCAGCACTCTGACATGTAAAGTTCTTAATTACCACCTTGTTTGGTACTTTGAAGGCAATCTCACTACATGTCAGAGCTGGGGAAAGTGATTGACCTCGTTAATTAAAACTGCGTTGCTTTCCTGTTAAAGGCAAGGTGCGACTGTTCTGGAATAAATAGAATAAATCTCCTTTCTGATTATTCTCACTTTTGCATTTCTTTCCTTTGCCTCTGGGCTTTGAGGCCTTTCCTTTTCAGCTTGTCATTTCCAGCCCTAACAAAGCACTGTCAGCCCCCCTCTGTGTTTGTATATTTCTTGTGAAGTACCTGTCTTCAGAGCTACTCTGAGAGAAAGGAAAGCAACGTCTTCCCCACTCCCGTTTCTTCTTCAAAGGGAGCCGTTTCTGTGAAATCAGCCGAGGCGCAATCTGCTTTGAGAACAGAAACATTTGCTCTGTCAAATTTAGTGGACGTACGTTTGAGCAAATCAAGTGAAAACATTTTCGAATAAAACACCCCGTATTATTCGCAGCATGGATTTGAAGAGAAGAAGAAACAAAAAAAATTGAAGTTGTCACACACGAAAAGCTCAGTGAGAAAAAACGTGCAAAGAAATGATGATTACGTCTTCCTGGGATGAAAGCGGAGAGATTAATAGTGGAACCTTGAAGTGTTCATGTCAGAATACACTAAAGTATTAGCTGAGGAGTTTTACAAGCATGTTCCTCTTTGTTGTACAAAGTAGTAGGTGTCAAAAAACTGGTCAAGAGAATGATAATTACCCTGAGTCCAACATACTTTGTGGTATTATCCTCCCGAAACCCTGCTATCAGACATGTGGTGTGTGCTGCAGGTGTCAGGAGCTACAGCACATGGAGTTGATGCTTTGACCATGTAAGGGGATTATGAAACTGATGATGTGTTGAAAGGTAACGCCTGCCTAAAAGTGAAGTGTTCAGGGCTTTGCTGCTGTCACATGTGGCAGGTGCAGAGATAACACAAGTATCCAGATTACCTGAAGGCCCGTCGCTCTCCTTCTTCTCTTCTAGTGGATCTTTGCTAACACTCTGAACACCTGACATTATCCCTGCATTTAAAAACGTTCCACACCGACCATCACACTTTTGCCAGCCCGGCTTTGCCAAGTGACAATAATGTTCAAGTGATTCTCAATTGCAGCCGAGCAACTCATATTTTTTTCATCCATTTTAATGCAGAGAAAGCATTGAATCCACATTTAATGTTCATAGAATGATAACGATTCTCTTTTAAAATGATTAAGTCACTTGTAAATAAATAGTTGTGTATATTGCAACATGGAGATGACTGGTTATGGTTGCAAACAGCTTTAGAACAATAATTCTGGTTCTGTACTTCTTTCTTCTGTAAGTGACATTTTTTAAGCTTTTGTACTTTACTTACATATTTGTAGTCCACTTTAAGGGCATATCTTATTATTTTGACCAAAATCTGAGAAAAAAATCTTTAATACAAGCAAGTTTATTCAATCCAAATCCAAATTAAACTCCCCATTGAATGATCTATCTTAAACAGATGGATTAAAACAAATGTTCAGTATTGCCTAGATCTTAATGCATCAGTAATGTAAACCCAACAATATAATACGCAATCATAACAGCAGGGTCCATTCTGCTATAGAAAATACATGTGTAAATGTTGTTGGTAGTTTAATGCTGAATGCAGAATGATTAGTTTTTGTGGAATATTGCTACCTTTACTTAATCCACCACTTCCCTCTCTGGCTGTAAATCGTAAAATATTGCCGTCACTTTCTAGTATTGACACGAGTGGACCGTTCCAGCTTTTCAGTGGGCTCTTTCCAAGTCTTTCCATCTTTATAATGACAGTGGGGAAACACTTTGGGAGCATTTGAATGGTCAAGTTAAGACCAATTTAAAACATGCTTCAGTCCATATAAAGAAGGGAAAATAGGGAAAAGGCTGCTACTTTTTATTTGGAACACAAATATGACACATCCCAAAATCAACTACACTATAAAGAGCTGCTTTCACTTCCTGCTGCCTGAAATTGAGCAATCTGGTTTTTATAGTGAAGCAGTAACACGAGTCTGGATGCTGTGTGTTATTGACCCTGCCTTTCTTCAAGCCTTTGTGTTGTGGTTGGATGTCCCGGCTTCCATGTAAGATAGCATTTTGACTCCAACTTGCTCTGCATTACGGCAATTTGTGTCAAAACTTTGTGTATGCCAGATTTCAGTTGCAAATTCTACAAAATGAAAGATGATGGATTTAGTTGAGCCCGTAGAAGACATTGACACGAAGCTGTGAAGGTGACTTTAACTGATTTGTTGCATGTATAAAAGAACAGGCCACTAAGTTGATATACTTTTCAGTAGGAATGCTATAAAAGGCAATGCTAACACTCTTGAGAATATATGAGGATGGAGCTAAATCATTTTAAGAATGTGTTTATTAGGAAAACATGTTTCTACAAATGTTTCTTGCCAGTGTCCAAACTGCAGGAGAGGTAACTGTGTGCAGTTTAGTGTACTATTTCCTCTAGAGAAATACTCTTTAATGATATAAATGCTTCACTACAACGATTCAAGTACACACCACAACCAATATAATTCCACCAATGAAGGAAAAGGTGAAGTGAGGCCTGGTTTCAGTCAGTGTCAGCTGCTGGGAGGAGAGCAAGAGAGAAGATTGTGACACTATGAACATGACTAATAACTCACATCGGAGGATTTATGCTAGCCACAGGAGGGTTATGTTACGTGCTGTAATTTATGCTAATCATAGGATGTGAGCAGCTCAGAGTGACATGAGCAGTCAGATGCTGTTGCCACAACATGTGTGGCTCCTAAAAACAGATTAATGTGGGGTTCACATGCGTTATAACTTTACGAGCACACGTTGCTTTGTTGTATTTATGTCAGAAATGAAAACAAGGACAGAGAATCCTCATTGGAGTCGTCTGGATATTTATAACAACAATTGATTATATAATTATCAAGGCTTTTAAAGCATTTGTACTTCTCAACAAGAGAGGTCAGAGGTCATGGACAGCGTCAGATCAACAGCTGTGGAGCTGATAGAGATACTGTGCCTGGCTCAAGGACACCTCTGCAAGATGAATGAGGTGGTTCTCAAAACATAAACATCATCATCTGGCCACAAATTCAAACATTGGTTATCGCTGTAAAATTCTACTTTGATTTACTCTAACTATTTTTATTATTTTCCTCTGCCACCTTGTTCATCTTTAGGCTTACATTACACATCATTTGATCATTGCACATATTACATTACATGTTACTTGTTAGACGCTTTTATCCAAAGCGACTTACTTACTCAATATTGTGGGCAATCCCCACAGGAGCACTTTGGGGTGAAGTGTCTCAGGGACACAAGGACATGCTGACTGCAGTGGGGTTTGAACCTGTGACCCCCTTATCCCAACACCAAGGCTCTATCCACTGCGCCACACGCCTCCCTCCCTATTGGGCTACATTTATGCTTGTGTTTATGGCATTAGAGAGACTGATGTTCTGCGCCATTCATCATAAGACAAACATGTTACATGATCCATTTGGAAACGTTTAAAATGAGTAATGGAACTAGTCAGGTGCATTCTTAAAAGCGAAACATACTGCATTTGTTATGTAGGAATGAAGTGTATTTGGATTAAATGAAATGTGAAAAAGATACCAAATTGGCACAAATATGATTCATTAGTGTGCAATTTGAATAACAGTTTGTTTTCAATGTCACTCACTTTGACAACGCGTGCTTCCTCACCTCTCTACCTGAGCGTCTCGACAGCGCTAGCACACTCGTTATATTCTACCTTTCATGACAACGATTCAGGGTGGTTTCTTTCAGTTAACAGTAAGAGGTGGAGCGGATGTGCTGTATTGATAACCAAGTGTTGATGATGCTGTGATGATATTAGTGAACACATCAGCATCATTTCCCTTTGAGCTTACCATTCCCTCCTCACACCATCAACACTTGTTCAAAATGTTAAGACAGGGAGAAGCTGGTCTGCAGTCAACGCACAGAGGTGTTGACAGGATGCGTCACAGTTGCATTAAATCTGAATACAAAAAAACGTTATTATTTCCACAGTGGGGAAATGTACAGTCAAAGTTCTATAGAGCATAAAAGACAAAAACAAAA
The DNA here is from genome assembly GCF_902827175.1 of Gymnodraco acuticeps. Taxonomy (NCBI): domain Eukaryota; kingdom Metazoa; phylum Chordata; class Actinopteri; order Perciformes; family Bathydraconidae; genus Gymnodraco; species Gymnodraco acuticeps. Next base: position 678,686 of record NW_022989996.1, read on the forward strand.
AGTGTAGATTGAATAAATAATAATGCAAGCACTCGTTAATAAAGTAAAATAAGTATGCATCTGTGTAAAACAGGTACCAGCATTATAAAAAGGAAAGTGGACATAAAAGTATTGAAGAAGCAGTAAGAAATCATAGTTTCTAAATATCCATTTCCAAAGTCAAAGTCAACTTTATTGTCAATTCCTCTATTTGTGTAATACAGACTCGTCAATTTGTTAGTTATGTTTATGTATGTTGTCTGTCATTCCAAGTCTAGTCAGGTATTTATGTCACGTCTCGTTTTCCCTTTCCTGTTTTATTTTTGTACTTACCTCTCTCATTCCAGGCCCTGTTACTTCCTCCTTTTGTGTGTTTTCCCGCCATCGTCAGCGTCTGCCCCGCCCCTGACTGCCCCTCACCTCATGTTTAGTCCTGTCTTCCCCTGTCCTGTGTCAGTTCGTCTTGTTTGTTTGCCACGAATGATCATGCCAGGCCTCAGCAAATAGAGGATTGAGTCCAGTCAAGTCAGGTTGTGTTATTTTTGCTATTTTTGTAGATTTAAGTTAATCTTAAATTCCTTTTTTTGTTACGCTTTGTTTTTTCCTCCTTGTGCGCGCTTTTTGTTATTCTAGTACCTACTCTGTTAAGAGGGATTTTTGTTCTTTGAAATTAAAATAAATACATATTTGTTACATTCAAGACTTTGTCTCTGGGTCGTGCATTTGGGTTCTCCAGTCTGTGTCGAGGTTGTGACACAGACAGGGGGATCGAATTTCTGTTTCTCATCATCCCAGAGAATACAAAATATATAAAAAGAAATATATACGAGTATATACATACATTCACACATTTAAACCCACTCTAAAGGCGGGTTTAAATGCTTATGTATATATTTCCACACATAGACACACATAAATACACACATTCAGAGGTATAAATACAAATAGACAGAAACTACAGTATAGAAAAAATAACAGTCACAGGTCTAGCGGACAAGACTGCTAAACGGATGAATAGGAAAATATTACAAAATATTTAAACAGTAGACATAGAGTAGTGCAACACTGTCTATAGTATCATGGGAGAAAAAGTGTCTTATCTACAATGTATTGTATGTCACCTTAACTTGGCTGCTCTTAATATTCACCTCAAATGATGACGTGCAGATTATGAATTCCACCACAAGCTCAATATAGGATCAATAACATCTTAAGCAGAAGTGTTAAGATATTAGAGTCTGAGGTCTGCCTCATTCTCACAGAGGTCAGGTGGTAATGGCCTCAAGGATTATACAGGAGGAGAGTAGATATGCTACACACACACTAACCATAGCCTGCTGTGATTGGTAAGGTGCCCCCGGTGTGGATTTGCTGTTGCGATCCACCACAGCGCTGAAGCACCTGCCATGTGTTTCCCTGGACGGCCTCTGATTAAAAGTGATGGCTCTGGAGCGTGAGGCTGTTCCAGCGATCAGAGCACCAATCTATTCTTCAGCGGCGTGTAGACTCCGGGCTGCCTAAGCGCCTCCAGGGCCTTCTCTGCTGGAACCGGCTCTGGGTGTGAATCATTACAAATGATATGCCCTGTAACATCAGGAGGGAGATGGCTGGGGAAGGACGCAGGGCAGGGGATTGCAGGGTTGAGAATGGTTTTATCGTGAGTGAGTGAGCGGAGCCGCTTGTCATGTTGGATGCTTGGGAGCAAGAGGCTGCATTCAATTCGCCGTCTAATGCTAGCAGTATAGCGGTCGAGCGGCTCTAATATGGCAGGTGTTGTGCTGCAGTAATGCTGAGGAAGTGTTACCGTTAGGCAGTGGGGGAGCCGGTGTAATTTCCACGGGGCGCCCAGATTTTTACTGCGTGGAAGCGCATCAAGTTAATGAAGCTTCAGACACAGAAAATTAGCAGAGAAATGAATTGCACCACCAAAGTGAGGTCAATTTGCACAGATAAATCCATGAAGAACAGTGGAGTGCATCATTGGAATAGCTCTGCTTGCACTGATGAGCAGGTTAATTGCCCATTTTGTTTATTGTGAGGAAAATGCCTGAAACCAATTTTCCCCCGACGCATATCACGACCTTATGTGCTGGAAAAAACTCAACCCTAGAAAACAAAACAAACAAATTATTTTAGCCGACCGATACGAGGTGCTCGGTGATGAGGATGACAGAGGATAACACGCAGAACAGAAAAAAGATAAAATCACAGATCATGAGTCGGGGCCACGTGTCAACTATGCCAGGTTTAAGAGAGATTCCATCAACACATCACTGTAGCCTAGCCCGCGGCCCAGAAACCATTGCGGCCGTGCACAACGTCGCCGGCTGCTCGCTGAAAACGCATTTTAATAGCATCTCTTCAGATGATCCACAAGCCAGATGTCACTGGCTTCTTAATAACTTTCTAGAGGCTAGTTCTGGTCACTGTGGCAATTACCTTTATGTCAGGCCTCTAAAAGATATGTCTTCCCACGGGACAAGCGGGCAGCCAGCTCCATAATGCTCATTACAGATGAATGAGGAGTCTGATTCATCCTGACTCTGCATGTGGCTCGCTGCTGCTCAGACCGCTGTCAGTATCTTAGTTCCACTAATACTTCTGGTATTGATAGACATAACAGGAAATCAAATATACGATGCATGTAGCGTGAGGAGAGATACTTGATAATTCTCTTAGGATTCTCTAAAGATCTTTGTGCATGTTTTGTTCAGCCAGGAAGGTATTTAGAACACAAAAGATACAGAACATGAATGTAAATCATCAGGGCAGTTTGTAAAATACTTCAAAGTTAACAATATTTGAAAGTAAATTCCATGTTATTAATGCATGGACAGAAAGTCTTGCTGAGCTGTGAATGTGCTTTTGACACAGTGTTACAAAAATATGACAAGTTGATCCCGTTTGAAGATATATTTGCACAATAATTGCCTGTAACCTGATAAAAGGCTGCAGATGTATAGAAGTATAAATAATGTGCATTTTATACTGATTTAATAAGTGAAAGCCTGTCAGTGACAGCTAGACTTTTAGGTAGAACCTTCCCAAACTCAATAGAACTTGCATTTTATTCTTTCATAAACTTTGGTTATCATAAAATAATGATGCCAGCTTTCCCAAGGTCTTCCTTTTATAATGTATTGAATTTACTTTCAGACAATTCTGTATCTGAATTGAAATTATGGTGTAAAATGTGTGAACAATCCTTAAAATCCCATAGCTTTTGCAAAACTAATTAACAACAGCAGTCAGCACACCTTACCAGTGGCACAGTCATGTCAATTGATTATTATTATGTGTACATTAACTAACAGTAAAGTGTACAAAATCCACTTTTTGTTTTCAGCTGTATCCCTTCTCTTTTATAAGCCACATACACCTTTGCTCTTGTATATGGCTGTAATATATTTGCTTGTGAGTGGAAGGTTAATGCACCTCTCTTTATTTGTTATGGATGTACTAGTAGAAAAGGAAGAAGCTAAACCACAGACAGATATCCACGTCACTTTAGTGCTTGTTGAAATGAGGTCTGGTGTTTTCTGCTCCATAAGTCTCTGCAGTTATTATCATAATAATGTCTTGTTTCAAGTCGCCCCGAAACGCCTCTAGCCCGGCAGCAGCGATTAAGAAATCTTAATTAAGCTTTTGTTGATTCTCCTTCATCAGACCTTGCCAGTTTTTTTTCTCTCCACAGCATTGCGTTAAACTCATATTCCTTTAGTGTGTTTTAAGGAGACACCACTTCCGTCCTAAATTAACGAGGTGTGTGTTGGTGCACAGAGACAGCGAGGGAGAAGGAAACCAAAGCCAGTGTGTCAGTGCGAGCTTTCAAGTTCCCCGTGCTTCATCTCTCTCGGGGCATATAAGTATTAGATATCCCTATGCTGATCCCCTTGTTGTCACAGCAATTTCCCCAGTCGCTCATCATACTTAAACTCTTCTCTCATTTCCATTATAATCACCCAATACAAAACTCACCTGAGATTTACACTGAACGACAACATTTGGTTTCACCCTTTAAGCTGCGCAGCATGACACCCAATGTGTAACGGATATAACGGCTGGGGCCGGTGGGAAGACGGGTGCTACGTCCTCTTTGCTCGCAGCAGTGAGGAAATGGTCCTGTTGGGAGCCTGCAGTCCCACCGATTGTAATGTTTTTTCTGGCATCGCCTGTTATTGTGGTGTTGTAAGAGTCAAATCAAATTAACGGCTGAACTCACAAGAGGTATTACTAAGTGGCAGTATCCGTGAGGGAATAGTGCCACTGGAATTGGTTGATTAAACGACGGTGAATGTGATGAGCCACGCAGAGGGACATTATTACAGTGTTGCCTCATTCATCCATGTTTACAGGGAGCAACTGTCTTAATTAAGCTTGGTGAGGGCTGATGGATGGGTCAGGCACACTGTCCGTGGGAGACGCATTGATTTCACATTACATACCCAGATAGCCGAGCCATTACGTCCTGTGTTACTACGGTGTGGGACTTAAGCAGCCAAGTAGAGAAAAAGCTCTAATTATAAGACCTTTTACCAGCCGACTAGGGAGATTTATAGGAATGTGACAAAACAAATCATAGCAGGAAGACCTAGTTTGTTAGCTTTGTACACATGTGCCTCAGTTAGGCTCACAGCGAAATTATAATTAGTCTGCAAGTGCAGCATGAGAACTCAAACAGCCGCTTGCTTTCAACATCTGCTTCTCTCAGTGATCCCTACAACCGGGCCCGGGGAAAGCTGGGACTACTAATTACTAATAAAACTAGCTAAGCTTATTGCCATGAATTATTAAAGCTTTATCTGAAGTGGACCAGGAATGGCTCCTGAAGCTAAAAAGGCTTTGAGGCACAAGGAGGGATCACAGTTCATTGCTGCGTCTGGATTAGTACACACTTTGCAATGCTACTGTGGAAGCCTGTTTTATTGTTGGGAGCCAAAGTTCTTATGCATTTATCTTAGAATAGCCCGACTGATGTAAGACCTGCTCACATGTTAAGTCCAGGGGATTTGCATTGTCACCGAATCTGACAAGTCGCTCTAAATATTACAAGATTTATGCAAATGTAGAGCCTAGCTGAAGTTCATCGCTGCATCCAAAATGATTCTCTTTACGCTGTTTCTTGATATGTCACCATCTTTGGTGCTGCTAGCATCTATGAATAGTTTTTAGTTCAGGTTTGATACACTAGTGGAACCGTCCCACATATAACTTAGGGTCATAGTCACAAATGTGCCTTTCTTTCTTAATCCAAACTCCCTTGACCAACCTCAGCCCCTTTCTCTTTCATCCTGGGTACTGTGAAGGAATGCCAACTGTGTGTACTTCCCGATCTGGTAGACCAGAGTCTACATTATGGACTCTTGACATAGGAAACCACATTTAAAGATGAGTGAATTACAACTGGCAATGTTGGCAATTTATTTTTAATAAATTGAGTTAAGTTTTGAGTTAAGTTGTTATTAAGTTTTATTGAAAGTACAAACTTGTTTCCCTAATGCATTATTTGTGTAAAAGAAGTGGCCCTGCTGAGATGTTTCTTTTATTTATTTTTCTCAAAGACTGAGCACTCCTGCTGCAGTCTGATTGAAGTGCAAGCGTCTGTTTGAAGAAGTTGCAAAGCTTACGTTTACCAAACAAAATGTTTCCCATGGGTACCTTTGCTGTAGTTCAGCGTTTCCTAAAGTAAATCTTAACATGTGTGACAACTGGGTGGCTCCATGCCCATAGTGGGAGTTTTTTTGCTCTCCATCTTTAGTGCTGAAGTGCTGTTTTCTTTCTCCTTTGTGCTGAACTGCTACCGTGGCATTTTTACACTGCAATCAGTTGTCAATCAGATTTGAATTTACTTGGATTTTTCTGATATGCCTGGTGTGTGAAAGGCATTTTTTGTTGTTTTCAAACTATAGACATTAAGTGTATTATGGACTGTGCACTAGCATTACAAATACATTTGATTTAAAAGACTTATGTTGTTTTTCTGTCTACCTTTTCTTGTTTTATCTGCAGGTCACATGCAGGAAAGAGCACGGAGGAGCCACAGAGCTCATCGAGTGGGCCGACATTGACACAGAACAGAAGATCTCTCCCACGGGTGCCAGTCCACGGATCCTCAACCCCCTGCGCTTGTTTGCCAAGGGCTCCCCCGGGTTCAAGAGCAACATGAGGGAAATAACATATTTACAGAATATGGAGGACTTCTGGGACTGGTTATCTAACCAGACAGATGCTCAGGGGGCACAGGCCAGAACTAAACGCAGGCCCATCGTCAAAACCGGAAAGTTCAAAAAGATGTTCGGGTGGGGGGACTTCCACTCCAACATCAAGACTGTCAAACTCAACCTGCTGATCACGGGGAAGATCGTAGACCACGGGAACGGCACTTTTAGTGTTTACTTCCGCCACAACTCCACGGGCCTGGGGAACGTGTCGGTCAGCCTGGTGCCGCCTTCCAAGGTGGTGGAGTTCGAGATCGCCCAGCAGTCCACGCTGGAGACCAAAGACACCAAATCGTTCAACTGTCGCATCGAGTACGAGAAGACGGACCGCAACAAGAAGACTGCACTGTGCAGCTTCGACCCGTCCAAGGTGTGCTATCAGGAGCAGACGCAGAGCCACGTGTCCTGGCTGTGCTCCAAACCCTTCAAAGTCATATGCATCTATATAGCCTTTTACAGTGTAGACTATAAACTGGTGCAGAAGGTATGCCCTGACTACAACTACCATAGCGACCAACCTTACTCCTCCACAGGATGATCTGGCTGTTGGTGGTATGCATCAACCTTAAAGTTATGTAAATATCAACCTCTAAGCTCCCTGTCCCGAAATACCTAAATACCTGAGACACGTTGTGGGAACTTATAATGGGAAACATTCTGGAGGGATTTGATGCATTGTTAAAAAAACTTTTGTATATAGAACTTGAGATAGTTAGGTGTTCAGTGACTTGGTTTTAGGGGTTGACTTGGGATTTAGAGCTAGCTACCAACCCTGGGTGACTCCTCCCCATCACAACAGCACATGTTCTCCGTAAACCGCTGGTGTAATTAGCATGTTGTCCAGATGGTTTCTTCAAGGCTAGTCCATAGGCAAGAGGGCCTCCCAGTTGGAAGTGCATTGCCAGCTTCAGTGCATTGATGCCAACATTGATTTCCTCACCTCACTGAAACCATTATGGGATGAAATATGATAAGGCTTTGAATCAGGTTAATGATTACCAAGACGTTTAAATTCAACACAGGATAAAATTAGATATTTCCCCTTTGAAACATTATTACGTTGTGATTTGACAAAAATGAAGTGTTCATTGCCTTCGAAAGTAGAGCTAATATCCATTTGTACTTGTTAACGGGACACAGGCACGCAGTCTATTCAGATTAGCTTGATCAATTTTTCTCAAGTAGCTGTGAAATATGGCCTCACAATCTATATTTTATTTCTTGTCTTTCTATATAGGGACTGGAATAGTCAATTGATTATGTGCCCGTGACAAAATAAATTGATCCAACAAATCTAATCCCAACAGCAAGCAGAGAATTTAATCGTAAATCATTACTCATTCGTATGTAGGTACCCATCCGTGTATAACCTGGCTGCTGCCTTTTGTGCTCCTTATAATGTGTCGGTTTTCCGCTGCAACCATCGCAAGGCATGTGTATGCTAAATTAGTCTGAAATCCAACATCTGTGTTTGCAGGATGCACTTTGAGGCATCAGCCTGCCGAGAGAGCCCCGCAGTGGATTAATGTGTCAGGAGAGGAGGGGGAGAGGCGATAATTGCAGGACAGGTGGATTTAGTGAGTCTGGCAGACAATTATCAGCACTTTGTCATGGTCCTGCCACCAGCCCTGACATTACCTGTCTTTAATAGGCTTTAATTAGCCTGGGAAATTTCATTTACCTAAGACTAAGAGTGGAGAAACCAAAAAAAAAAGGCGAAAAGTACAAAATCCGTCTGGAATTTTAATGAGAAGTGGGACTTACATGTGAAAATGTCATACATTTCCCAACTGTACAGCAGGCTTAAGTTGACTGACTTTTGTGTAAAAGTGGATCACATCCAGTCTTGTAGTAAATGGTGAAATGTGCTTTGAATTTGCAATCACTTAAACCATTTTGAAAAAGGTTCTGTTGAAAACCACCAACCCCTGAAATGTCAACAATTTTGTGTATTGCGTATATCCAGGGTTTTTAGACTAGGGCATGTGCCACTGACTAATCACATGGCAATTATTTCTGTCAATGTTACTTTTATTTTCTGTATCTCACCTTTTCCCCCCATCAGCTGTAAATTATCCTGTCACATTTTACACAGGAGGAGTATGATATGATTAGGAAATAATTAAATCCAAGATGGTCTATGTTGATGTTTTAGTTCTACTCCTTTGTGCAAATGCTGTGTATTAACGTGTAACTAAAAATAATGGTGTTTACTAATGGAGTAAACAATGTCAATTAATTATCATTTTTCAAGAGAAATATATCAATAAGTATACTGTTCATATTTTTGGTGTTTGCTAAGCGATATTATGTAGATAGATGTCATTCATAGATTATAGGTATAGATTGCTTTGATATCCTTTTCTGTAATTCTTGCAGATTGTACTTTAATTTCCTGCTTGCTTAACCTTGTTTTAACCGTGTCCCCTGTAAAATAGAAGAAAAAAAAAGAGCACTGCTGTGTGTATAGTGTAAGTACAAATGTTCATTTTCTGGAATATTTGATTTCATAGGGGGTTGATTTTTGTTCAAATGGAATTGTAAAGAACAATTTTGGTTTTTATGGCATTAAAACCTTATTTGAACTTGGCTCACAGCATATTGTCACATTTACTCAGCCCCAGTCTGTCGGTGCTCACAGTTGTCTCGTTTCATTTCTACAAGGACTTCTCAACAGGATAAACACGCCATTTTAAGAGGTACATTTCAGTGTTGCTTTTTAATGGGCAATACATCTGTGTCCACAGGCGTGGATGATACCAGAGGTACACCTCAGGGAGCACATCCATTTTGCTGTGGCCATCAGGGACAAGGGTCTTTTCGTCGCTTCCATTACTCTTATCTGATCAGGGTGAGGCACCTACTGCCATCAAACCACGCCAGGCTTTCCCTGCTGCACACACCCAAATGCTTGAAAACTAAAGAGGAATGCTAACATGCTTTTCAGTGGTGACATCATTAGGCACGCAATTAACAAATTACTTTCAATGTGTTATCTAATTGCCCATGTTAAACACTGATCTCATAATTAACACCAATACAAAAAATTGAAGTTTTATAAAATATATAAAATGTACTAAGACATTTGCGGCAGGCTAAAATGTTACTTCCTAGGTAAATGTAAAGCTTCGCTGCATTTATGAAATCTCTGGATTGACAGTCAACAATCACAAAGAGAAAATTAATTAGAAAGGCAAACTTTGCTTATAGCTGATAGTAACCCAGCAACAAGACATGTTGCATTTAGTACTCTTACTGCATAAGCTCAAATTCATGAAGGCTGGTCCTGGTACAGATCCTAGGTACTTCATGGCTAGATTTGACATTTTCCTGACCCTAAACTTTGTCAAAATACAAAAGGAAACTACATACAGGTACAGGAGTTCAACAATATATTTTCACAAAATAGTGATTCTTTGGTCTCAAAACATCAGTTATTTATGGTGGAAATGGTGGTGTCTGCATTTTAAGTCAGGACACTCTTCTGCAGCCACACTTTGTTATTTGGACTCATATGACAAGGCTATTTTCACAAATTCACCAATTTGACCATGCCCACATTTATATTAAAGCATCTAAAGTTCTGGCACAGTGCAATTGTCCACCGCCTCTTTAAAAACCTCGTTTCCTATGACAAAACACATTTCCAATTGTGACCACGCCACTGCAGGCATCTCCTCTTTCAAGCATAACAGCTAGTGGAGGAAAGCGAAAGATAAAAGGTTGGAGAGGCATCCTAAAAGCATAGATGGTATCGGGTCTCTTCCTGGATCTGTGCCGAGAGGGGCGGACGGGGATCAGCGCGCCGCTGATGAAGACGTCTCTGTTCCGGCAGGGAAGAGCGGCCCTGTGTTCACTTTAATTAGAGTCTGTGCAGAAACATTCACACATAACACAAGAGGGGAAAAGGCCTTTCATGTGCTGTAAGGGTTCAACATTAAACATGTTGCTATGCTAATCCAGAGTGAGCACATTTTCTTTTGATTATCTCAGTGTTGTTTTCTAATCTTGCATTTAAAAAGGGGTGAGAGGGAAACAAATAATAACCTCAGCCTGACACTCGCGTCCATTAACATGGTCATTGAAAATGAAACAGTTTGGAAAATAATCACCGTTCCTTCAACTGACAGGTCTTGTCAATGGGTTCAAACAAGAAAAAAAACGCTCTTCTTCAGGCTGCTGGAAAATGGTTTAATGGGTTAATGCAGGCATTCTTGCAGACAACATCTTCATCTTTTTTGCTTCCAAACAAAAAGAAGTTCCAACATCTCGACATGACTCTGAATGATGAGTAATATCATGTAAAAACGATGCTACTCTTTTAATTTACAAAATCCTCTGAAGTGTCGGTCACACCACACTACATACGAGACGGACTGGATAAACATGACAACCCCCCCCCCATTCAAACACAGAATAACATTGCCAGTAGAAGTGATGCTCAGCATCCTACAAATATCCAAGCATGTTAGAGGAAATTGTTTTTGCACATACTCAATCCATGTCACCCTGCACAGAAATGTCAGATAATTGCAGAAAAATAAATTGTTAAAAACAAAATTGGTACTTGGACACTTTCTTTGACGATAACATGACCATGCATTAGTTTCTCCACGTTTTAGTTAACCACAATATATTGAGAATATATAATATCTGCAAGGTGGCGATAAGGACAGAAATTCTCAATTTAATCTATAACAGTTCACAGACGTATGATCTGGAATATGCCGTTCAGATGGGAGACTGAGTAAATACTTCCAATGTTTTAATATATTAGGGCCAAAGTATAGACACTTTCCGTCTCACGTGTACTTTAAGGGTCGACTTCATGGCAGATTACATCTTTTCCCCACAAATACGCAATAGAACAGACTTTCTTGTACACTGGTCTTCTGAAGATGGTTCAACTGTCATTTACATAGAAATGGTGCCATCAATATGGGGCATACACATCTTTTAAAAAGTGTAAAGAACTGACCTTGCACTGAAAGAGTTCATGCTTTTTAATGTCTAGTCACAAAACGGGCTAAACATTACAAATATATAATATTTCCCATTTAGTATAACCTTTGTTACGTTCCTATAGAACTCCATATCAAAATGACTATTCATGGGAACTAGTGCAACCTGGAGGAGGCCTGTTCTTTGTGACAAGGCAGGCACAGAGTAAAATAGACAAAGTACTCCGGAGCAGCTCCAGAGCAATGGCAGATATATTCAGGCCATTCCTTTTTTACATTACAGGGAAAAAAAGAGTAGCAGACAGCTTGACTTGCTACCCGGGCTGAACAGATTTCAGTTGGGGCAGCAAAGCAAGCAAGCAACACCAATTTTTACCAAATTGTTTTCCTCCCGATCTGCTGATGTGAGTCGTCCAAGTGCCAGCCTCCCCAAATCCCTGGTCAGAAAGCTCCACTCTTCTGTGTTCAAGTGTGTTCAGTTTTGGTGGAAATAAAGAGTGGTACCCTCGCTAGTCCTTCCTTTGTAAACCCATGCTTCACACCTCCAGTAAAGTCCTGGGGCACAGTCGGGCGGTCAGGACTGTTTTAGGCGTTTCCTGGGAAGACCAAAGGGTGGGCACTGTGCTGAAGCCAGGGCGCGGAAGGCCTCGGCTACCAAGTGGGGGTGGGATTGGATCATTGACTTCCAGCCTGCAGTCTCCATTATGTCTGTAGCATGACTGTAAGCAGAGGCGAAATGGAGTTAAGACATGACAATGTGCACATTAAAAATCAATAAGCATAAATGAGATGGTAATGACGAAGCAAATAAGGGGCACTTGATTCGAGTGTCGCGTGGTAAACTTGAAAAGGGCCATTAGCGCTTTCTGTGCATAGGTTGAAATTAATGTGGGAATAGAAACCACACCGTGGAATACAACAAAGACAGAAATACGTTTAACATGTCAAGGTGCCCTGTGACAACGCACTACATCACCTCAGAGAAAAGCTTTCCTTTGCTGCCTTCTTTTTAAGAATTCTCCAAAATATTCAATTTCCAGGGTTTATCCAGCTATGAGTCTATTAATAACTTGGATACAAAGATATGGAGCTTCAAACTGAAAAGGCAAATAGCACTCTGTCTGCCCGGGCTAAAACAATGAATTCTAATGCATCTGGTTGGGGGAGAGATAAGAGGGTGTTATTAATCTTGTGTCACATATATCAGCTAATTACATACTTGCTATTCCAGTTCTTTCCATCTTTACAGCCCAGCTGTCTCAGGACACTGCACCTATGGCGAGGAGGAGATAAAAAGGTAAGCATTCAGGGCGGGTAAACACAAATGGCAGCAGGAATTTATCACTGGAGACTTTTTTTCTTTTCTTTTTGCAATACTTGCCTGTTGATAAAATCTATGGCTTGTGCTTTGAGCTGCTCGGCACTGTGCAAGTCTGCGAGGATGAGGGTGTCGGCCACGTTCTCCACTGAAAGGCTGTTGCACAAGGCCTCCTCACACATGACCTTTAAACGCTCCAGAGCGTACTGGGGTCGCGGGGGAGAGGAGGGACACAAAAAGCAGTTGTTACACCCTTGATGCAAATGTGGGTTAGGGTTTTGTCTAAACTATTCTGAAAACAAGCTACAACTAGTTGATCAGGATCCAAAAGCAGCTGGCTCCTTAATGTGTGTTAAAGGTTTACAAACAGGAATGACCTAGTTCACCACAAGGCATATCTGATTTCACTGTAGCAATGATTGCGATGTTTTTCGAGTGAGAAGTAGGGCTGTTGCTCAAATGTCTGGTTCTCTATTCAGTATTAAGCCAAGAACAAATTCATGATGAGTACTTTATTCTTAATCTAAGCCTAAACAAGGGGAGTCTGTTATTAAGTGAAAGAATATTGTATTGTCAAGAAAAGGATTTGGGAGATCATATGATGCTTCAGTCACCGAAGAAATATTTGCAAAACTTGCTTTTATAAAGTAGCATTGATTAGAAATAAAACCTCAAGCTGATCAAATGGGGCTTTATAATGTTTACATCCGATCTGGGGACTGAGCAGCAAAGATCTTATTCTGCCTAGATGTGATGTCATGTAGTGTTATCTGATGTCATGTAGTGTTATCTTATGACATGAAGTTATCGTAAAATAGTTTTTTTTAAACATACATTTCTTTAAAAAATATTTATAATGTGTACCCTGTATGTGTACCCGTGTATCCCTGATGTCAATGTGTTGTGTATATAATGAAGGATGTTAGCATATATTATCTTGAATTAAAAAAAGGCATAGCAAGAGTTCCCTCGACAAAAACAGAGTTTCTTTGTTTCGATGTTATTCCCACACTGCCAAGATTAAACAACATTTCAGCAGCATGCTCATCGCTTGTACACAAAGATAATGGCTGACAAATATGTCATTATTGATCCACACATGCCCTAGCAATCCACTCAGTAACGTAAATCTGTAGTAATTAGACAGTCTCAAAACAGCCTTACAAACACACAGTAGGATGAAGAATGATGCTGCTGTGTGAAATTATAATTTGTACACACTTAACCATCATGTTCAAATCAGAGGAGATTAGCCTTTTAGCTGTATTGAACTTAGTGCTGGCCTGTTCACTAACTGCAGGCTCCAACAATTCATTCAATCAGTATACTAAGCACACCACCCTTTTTCTCAAACGATGAATTGTTTTCTTTACACTAACATTCTTCAGACATTGCACAGGACGACACTTACTTTATCTGCAGCTGCCAGCAAATTGTCTGCCATCTTCTCCAGGTTGGGGGCCTTTCCTGTATAGATGAAGCCCATCATTTCCTTAAACACATCCGGGTCTACGTCACTGATGTCAACACGGTTCTGCAAGGGAACACAAAAGGTTTCTTTTATGTTGCACATGTTGGGAAAACTCCCAGAAATAAGACTCACTAGCACAGAGTTAAGACGCAGCTACATGTTATACATGACAGAGCATTAATGTCTGTAAATGTTGGAACTGCTGCGTTTGTGGCACAACATCAAAATATTAGCAAAGTAGCATAAGCCTTGACAAAATGCAGTAGCAACTAATTATTCTTACCTTTTTACTCTCCTCCATTTCATGTTCGAACATAGCATTGAAGACAGGTGACCTCGCTGTGGAAGAAAAGGAAAGAATAATTAAGCACTTCTGAATATAATGACCAATCAACATCTTACTAAGCACACCAAATGTATCCTGATTTGTATTAATAGGCATAAGACACAGTTGTCTTGTAAAAATAAAAAGGTTCAGTTCTGATCTGGAATCAGTTTTGAACTATGAAAGTCTTAAAAAGTTGAGCTAAATCCGTATAGCTGCCACTTTGGCCCAATCCCAAACCACGCCCTACCCCCTCCGTGACGGAGTGAACTCCGTGGAGTGACACTCGCAGCTCAACGAGGCTCCCTCCTGTCAGATGGAGGGAGTAAATATAGCAGCAAGCTTTGGGACGGCCTCCCCTCTCTCCGGCAGAAACAGGAAATGCCGTAACTGTATGTAACAACGGTTTCAAATCAGCATCTCTTAGACAAAACGTTTAAATGAATAACTCAAATAAAACTCCATCATCTTTCATTGTGTTTCAAAGCTCTTTTAGTTTTAAACCTGATGTTTATAAGCTTCTTAGTTTTTGCAACAGTCTGTAAATATACACAACTTTATAATAAAATGCACACATTTACCTTTTTCTAGACTAAACACAGGTATGATCCTAAGTTAAAACATATGAGGTTATCATGAGGTTGTTAACATCGCAATTTATCAGTGGATGTTTGCTGGAACTACTTTTTAACAGCTTGTTTCCTGACGGACACACACAGCGTGACTCCGGTCAGGTAGAGACCGGTCTCAAGTGAGCACCGCTGCAGACTCGCTGTTTGAGGGCTTGATAGCCCACTCCCCCTCCACACTCGTTGCTTTGGAACAGCCTTAATGTGGCGGTCCCTCCGCGCGAACGGAGGGGTAGGGGGCGGTTTGGGATTGGGCCTTTGTCAGTATTTTCCCCCTGTCCACTGCAGCTCCCACCATGTCTAATGCCGACACGCAGGAGAGGAGAGCAGCCTCTCAATCTCCTGGATCCCAGCGTCATCTGGGTCAAGCAGGGCAACGCAGGGGTAGTGGGGATTAGAGCCAACTGCAGAACTAGTCTCTACAAATCAGGCCGGGAATACAGAGCCTCTGTAGCCTTTCCAGGTGCTTAGAACTCTTCACCAGAGGCCATTAAGAAGAGGAGTAGACGTGTCTTGCTCGGGCCGTTTTGGGGGATTCTCTCGCGTTTGCTGGGTCTGGGGCCGGTCTTACCTGCGAGGATGGATTTGTGGGCTTTGAACTCCTGCCCCCCCACGTAGAGGCTGCAGTCCGTGAAGCGTGAACACTCCCACAGGTTCCCCAGGTCATCAGATAGCTGACACTCCGGTACCTTCAGCATGTTCATGTTGGACTGGCCCGAAATGTTAACAGAGTCCTGGACAACGCTTACCTGTACAGGGGAAACAGCACAGAGAGAACAAAGTCTCATCAACAACCTAACAAATCGGGCAGGAACTATATATGACGGAATAGGATAACAGTCCAATTAGTTTGTAATTAGATCCATTAAAGCATATTTTTCAAGACTCTGCAGTTGGAGGACTTGCAAAAAACAATTGATATTGGAATAATGAACTTTGCTGAAACACCTAATTGATGAGAAAAGGCATTTTGTCGTTAATTTGAATGCAATTTGTTAATTTGTTTGAGTGGCAATTTCCCTGGAATTGTTGAATCTGTGTATCTGCAGTCTGGCACACCGTCTGCTCCTGCTAGTATTTGGCCAAATTCATTTAAATCAAAATCCATTGACACCTCATTTAACTTGTCCTTTGTAACAAAACTTCACGAGACATTTATTCTTCACGACACCCCGAATTCAATTATTTCCAAAACAAGCATCGCTGTAAATGATTTAAGATGGGGGAAGTATTTCACTTCCTAAAAGCTTAATGTCATCTGAAGCAAATGTCACCGGTGTGTTTGTAGTTAAATGGCACGGTGGCTTACACTCAGGTGTAAAAGTGGTCATAATAAGAATTAAGAGACTCCAGCCTTGATTCACTTCATGTTAAACCAGGGGGATAAATGCTTCAATGCAACAGGGATTAAGAGGCTTCATCAAAGAACGAAGAATGCAACCATTTAGTCATTTGTATGCCAAATAAAAACAAAACAGCAGCTCAGAAATATGGCACTGCATGCAATGAGGAAAACAGAAGCGTAACAAAAAATATCGTAAAAAAAGGTCGTTGAGATGAAAAAAAACAACAAAATGTACAGATAAAAACATCAAAGCATAAGTACTCGATGGCACATTTTCTTCCCTCAAACGATAAATGATACAGAGATTGCCATGACCTTTGGACAGATCAGAGTATGGATGGGAGGTGGAATGTGTGCATACAATATTTTACCAAATGTCAGAACAGTGTTGCACAGCAATATCAGCTGCATTCTGGGTGAAATAATGGCATTCATAAGATATAGTCACCAGCTCACAGTTGTGTACCTACGTCAAAAGTTTCAGCTTACATCCATCTGTACGTCTGACCAAAGTGTCAACTCTTTATATTTGTATCCAGACAAAACATTTGTGCAAAACCGTCATATGAATAATTGAGTTATGGGAACAAAAAAACCATTCTGTGGAGTCACAGTGACCAAAATCAAATTAGTTCATTATTCTGAATGTGAAAAATATCCTCCGTTTGTTCCCGAGATACCGTGTTGACAAGAAAAGGTACAGAAGTGAGGTCACAGTGACCTTGACTTTCGGTGCCCAAAATCTAATGCTAATCCACTCCAGGCTGAGCTTTCACTTTCTCAAGAATAGGGGGGTGTTGAGGGACAACCCAAACACGTCATAAGGCATCCCAAAGAGACTGTACTTCTTCATATTAAGAGTACACTCAAAGGAAAGAAGTGTAGATGAATTACCTCGCAGAAGAGGGTGAGCTTGTCATCCGGTAAGAGGCCATTGGCTTCATCAAGGAGGAAATCTCTCCTAATAAATTTTTTGAAACCCCAGTCTTTGCCTTGGACAAATCTATATGCTCTTTGGCTTTCTGCAACGAGAAGAAAATAAAGCCATGTCTTAGTATAAAAGTATAAAAGTATGTAAGTATAACTACACGTGGTGATGTTCTGGTTGCTTGTACTCACCCATTGCTTTTGTCTCTTCTCTTTTAGCGTTCAACAACGAAAACTTGAACTTTGCTCTGACTTCACTTTTTGGACAACTAACAAGGAGTAAATACAGTGACAGATAATCTTTGCTTTCATCATCGAGTCCCTTGGGATTGACTCGCAGACACCTGGAAAAGAAAACATAGCACATCAGTCACATCTCAAACTAGGACGACAACAGTCTCAACTGCTTTTAGCACTTTAGTGAGAACGCCAGACTGTGACGAGCCTTCAGGGGAGATTCTCTCTTGGTTTTAAAGACAGTCCAATTATCACTTGTGTGTAGAGTTCCCACAGTGCAGACATTTATGTTTAGGTGAATACAAGGGTATCAAACTGTTCAGTTAGATAAAGGCAACAAGCTAATGATAATCGTATGTGGTTTTACAAGCCAACAATTGTTTATAAACTATCTGGGGTTTTCGCATCGTTGCAAATATTATAGTCAGAGGTTTTGCTTGAGTACTGACCATTTCATCTTGTCATTTGGGCCAGAGGAGAAGGTGGAGCTCTTCAACACCTCCCCCATTTCTTCTCTGCAAAAACTAAAGTTGTTTATGGTCCACATGTACGAAAACTTCACCACTTTGACCTTGAAAGAAGAAACATGCAGAACCAATCAGACCCAAGTTTTGGTTTCTTTCCTTTTTTTTTTTTTTTTAAATATAGTCAAAAGTAAAAGATGGAATATAATGGCTTGTCATGTCAATTCAAGCTCTTTAAATAAAATAAAAAGAAACAATGTCTGACAATCCAACCAGGATTACAGTAATTTGTCAAAGTTAACATTTTGGCTAAAGATGGGCCTCCCCTGTAAATATAAATAGCATAAACTAAAAAGCTAAAATCAAATGATTGGTAGTGTGATACTATTTAAAAACATAAATTCAATTGAACTTTTTTTTAATTGAACATAATTTGATGAGTTTAGTTCTGTCCATACCTGTGTGTAACACCAGCTCTCTGCCACAGGTCCACTTGACATCTCCCCAGGAGGGGGAGGGGTGGGAACCCGTGACATCACTGGCTTCGGGGTACCACTCACTTTCGTCCTTAAAGCACTAATCATTCAAAAAGAAGAAGTAAGATTAATTTTGCCCAAAAGAACAACATCAATTACACGCAGGGAATAGATTCCCTGATAAAACTGCCGGGTCAAAGTAAGCCAGACAAAACAAAGATGGTAAAATGATTCACATAATTTGAATTGGCCAAATTCAAAAGCTCAATGTATCCTAAAGTCTTGTACTTCAATGACACGTCACATTTTGGAAATCAGTTAGTAGCATAAGAAGAAGAAGAAGAATGTAAATGCTCTCTATTGTAAGCTTTAGTATGTGCAGGGATGAGTATTGCAAATGTAACCATGGTATATAGTAAATAAAATGTTTGTGATATGTAATAAAAGTGTAGATTCACTGAAAAAACAAAGCCCCTTTCCTTTCACAGCCCCTTACTATGCAGCCAGATGAATGCTCATCCTTACCTCTAAAGCTAATCTCAATAAACCAAAAGAACCAATGAAATGACATTCCTGACATACAAGGGTGTGACAAGTGGTAGGTCTGCATTATTCCCTAAGAAACCAACAATTAGCTGCAGCCAACTTGGCCTCAAAAGGTGAACTAATATGCATTGAAGGATATTCTTAAAACAAAAGACAGGCGTTCATTTAAACAATGAATGAAAAGTCTTGCTTGCTATAATTATTCCTCCATGTAGTTTTGGCCGCTATTTGATCCCTTCCTAACACTTTCAGTCCTTCCTTCTTTCACAGACATTAAAGACTTTTTGGGCCGCAGTGGATGGATAGTAAAAATAAATGGGAATTGTGTACTCTAAAGACCTCCACTTTGGAAGATACACTCGTTGTCTCAGCCAGCTGCTCCTATTGGCTTCAGGTTCATTTTGGAATATATTTCTAGAAAAACGAGGACTCAGCTTTCACCCTCATAACATGCAATGAAACGCACTCGAAATTATTTCTGCAGGTAAAATGAGTTTGAATAATCAATTGACTATAGTTTTACTCGAACATCCCTTCCTTGATACATGAATACTAGAGCTTGAAGTGTGATTCAATGAAGCGGTGTGCCAGATTGAGCAACAAGTTCGCCTGAAGAGACTAATCTTAGATTGCAAAGATTTTAACAAAATGTAGGTATAATCTCTGAGCAGTTCATTTTGAAACAGAAGGAGACATATAGGTTGTCATCTTTTCAGTTGACCTTGCTAGTGAGCCTGTGGGGATTAAAGCCAATACAACATGTTGTTTTAAACTATATAGGCAGCCATTCTTTTACAGGAAAATACCACATTAATTTCACTTCAGTGGCAAAACTGTTAAGTCGTAACGTATAGCCAAGCCAACGCAGGAACTGCTACGTTCACACAGGCCATGATTGCTATAGCAGAAACATATTTGCAAATATCCCTCCTAGCTTGAAACTGAAGAGACATCCTCTTACAAGTGTCAGATCCTTCATCTAAGCCTCCTAACCCCATGTGTTTCACAATATACATGTCCTGTAAAGTAAACGTGCATGTGTCACTGTTGTTCTTCATGTGTATACACTGGGTTGCTTTCCCACTATTTACATTAACCTTGTTCTTTATTGTAATCTTGTTTGCGGCTATAAATATGTCTTATCTCATAATGAGTGAGATAATGTGCACTGAGGACCATGTATGCAGGGACTATAAAAGGATACAGTGTGTATGTGCTTTTAAATCTCATGAAGAATATATAATACTGATAGAAAGTAGGAACATATTTAAAGCTAGTGATGATACAGATATTTGCTAGCAATGACAAGTTTAGCAACTTTTTTGCAGAATAAAAAAGCAACTAAACATCTTTAGCTATAATATGTCAACAGAATCAAGCAGAGAGGAAATTAAAGCTTCATCACCTCTTGAATAGTTGAAATGTACAAAGATGCAATGTTTCTAAGTTATCACAGGATCCCCCATGGCCCCATCTTCATGTTCCACTCTAGGAGGAAAAAAATAGAAATGGACACAATAAACCTTAAAGTCTTAAAGTAATTAAAGTGAGCCTCAAACGTTATTAAAACCTCTAACAATAACGTCACAGTTCTCACATGAACCAGAAATGACACATATACTTGGATTCAAATGATCCCACTGACAATAAAGTGACACCACTGGAAAAATAGATCTTTTAAACGAGTGAAAAATGCCACGTTATTCAAATTGAGGGCAACAGTTAACGTTGAGATAGCAGATTGATAGCCCACAGAGCTAGGCCTTAAGCATGTTAAATGTTAACTGCTTTTGTACACTTTATCGAATAGCCTAGCATACAACTGATTGTGCGGCCTATTAGCCAGATGGTTAAATTAGCTAACTCAAAATTCACCTGCAACTTTGTTTGGCTAACACATTAGCATGAGACGTGCAACATCGCCCAACACAACATGATGCTATCAGAAGAGGCAACAAGCTAGTTTGCATAACGTTAGTTTGGTGTTGGATTATCACATCTTTACTTGGTGCACAGCATACTTTAGCCTATATACTTTAGCACAGCATACTTTAGCGGATGTGTCTACCATTAATACAGAACATCGAAACCACTAGAAAGCAACAGCTCAATAATAGCGTAACATCAGCTAAAGTGTCAACATTAATCTCCAAAACATCATCAATATCTCTTTACGGTTTTACTTCATCGCACTTGCCGTCCTTTACAATTGCAGCTAGTTTAACTAAGAATGGTATTTTAAAAGAAAAATAATTACATCACGTGAATGTGTCAACTGTGTGTGAAAGACGTATTTAGCTAACACAAGCTAACATTAATGTTATAGCAAGATTAATGTTAACTTCACTTTAGCTCAGACCGCAATTGCAGCTAACACTGATCAGCTACCTTAGCACAAATCACATTAACAATCAATCTGTTCACATATAAGACGGCTGACTTACATTAGTTACGTTACGCATTGTTGCAACACAAAACAAGCTGAGGATACCTCACGTTATATTGGTAATGTGCTGTTTAGACCCCGCATTACCCGGTGTAAAACAAAGGGCCTTCACTGATCCCTGTGACAGGATGCTAACTACCGAGCTAACGTAAACCCTCACGTTTTGGTACAATCTGCTGGTGGGAAAACAACAGCGGCTAACTAGCAGCTAGCCGAAGCTAATATCTGCACTGGCTGTTCACAAAAAGTTTAAAAAGAGATAGTGACTGCGTACCTTTCAATTTCATACTTCCATATATATCGAATAACGCATATAGCTTTGTGTCACAGTCGCTCCTTTCACCCTCCGTTACTTTAAACTCTTTTTCACTCAGTCTCTTCACAAGGTTTCTTTGTCTAATTTGTATCTGTGCTAGCTTACATCTGTCTAGCTGGCCGGTAGCTTTACAGGCTAGAAAAATATATATCGGTTGCGCATGCGTGAAGTTGGATCACATCCTGCTTTTTCTCATTTTATTCGCTTTTTCAGACATAAACACATGTGTTATTATTTAATAGTTAACAATATGCAACTATTAAATAATAAAAAGGACAATAATAAAAATTATAATAATAAGTAGTATAATAATAATAATAATTAGAATAACAAGAATGATAATTCAAATAATAATAATAATAATATTAATAATAATAATAATAATACATTTAATAATAAGAATCATGAATATGATTAATATGTTCCTGAATTAAAGTTATATTCACATAATATAACTTTATCATTCTATGAAAGGAACTTACATTCCAAGTTTACATTCATTGCAGAGCTCCACTATACACTCTGAAAATGGCTTCTATGTATAATTTTTTTTAAAACAATTTTTATATAAGTATCATGTACTTTTTATTTGTTTTTGGTCCCTGTTGATTAATATACAATTATTTTGTATGTTATTTAAAGGTGCTTACATGAAGCAGTTTGTATGTTCCACATGGACCATAAATACTCACTGGGACAAAACTATAGACTTAGTGTTTTTATTTGGCGATTTGGTATAGTTTACCACATAACAACATCAAAACTACAAATTCAAGGACATTCTGTTATTCTTAGGCTAAATGTTGGTATTGAAGTCAAATAGAAAACATTGTCCTTTAGGCGTATAGGTCAGACCTTGTCTAAGTGGGATTTCATGTCTCTCTTTTGTCAACACTCCTTTGAAAATAATAATGAGGTTGAGTTTACAACAAATGTTAGTCTCATAATGTGGATATTATGTAGTGTCTTTCTGGCAATCCCCTCACTTCCTTAAGGGGATATTTTAAGAATGAGGGTATATTTTGGGGTTAAGGATTTGGATAATAGGTTACTGCTCTTTCGAACGGGGTTACAATTATTAATGTAGTTAGTTATGTCACATGAGGGTCCTTATAGGAATACATTTAAACAATGTATGTGAGTGCAGGGGGAGTGCTCATCATCTGCTATTATAATAGCCCATCTTCATGGCAAGAGACACTTACAAAAAAAGAAGCCTTGATGTAATGTAGCTTATACGAATGATGAAACCCCCTAACTGCAGCCTGCCTTCACACTGTCTCTTCTGTCTGCTTCTGATGTTTCTCGTCTAGCAAACACAAAGCAGCTTGGAGTAAGCCATTCTCTGAAACAATAGTCTATAATGGCTCCCTGTAGGCCTGTGATAACTAATTCCCTTTCAGATGGATGGACACTGTGCTGCAGAATGAGCGATAAATGGCTCATCTGCACCAATCAGTCCACATTCATGTACAAGTATGGTACAGTGTGTGAATGTGTGCGTTATTTAGTGACAATAAACACCAGGAACACCTATGAAAGCCAGTTTGGGTACGGTCAAATAAACTGTAAATACAGCAGCAAAATGTCACATTTTGATACCGAAGCCCACATCAAATATCTTTCACATCACAGTGACAATTCTCCGACTCATCTTGAAGCAGAAGGAATTTATGATAAGATCACAGTAGAAGATATACAGCAATGCTTATCAAGAATTTCAATCAGTTTAATTTAAGGGCAGGGAAACATGCTGTACTGAAGTACCGACGGACAACATCTTCCCACAATTCAAGAAAATGGAGACTCAGGAATAATCATTTAATTGCATTTATCTGCTATTCTTTTAAAAGCGCTGACATTGAATCAGTAGGCGCGGAGCACAGCGTGAGCACCTTAATACTGAGCTCTTTTTTTTTTTTAAAGTTTCATATCAGTTTGATTGTCAGATTTCTATTCTCGGCGCACATTTGGCTCCAGGATGAATAGCACTGAATACCTGTTTTGTGTCTTTGTCCTATATTTGATTTGTTCATCAAGTATGAAAAGCCCTCTGCATGAATGTCTCCTTAAACAATGGCTGTGACATTCCCCTACCTCCAACCTACAATAGAGTTCTAATTAGGAGGATCTCAAAATACTACTGATATTATTCATTACAAGTTCTCTATGCCCTCAGTGATGGAGACTCATACAGACAGAACATATGAGCAGGAAGAAAAAAGGCTGCGGTGACAAGACGAACCCCGGTGACCTTATCAGAACACGGCCGTACAGATGTCGAGAGGAAAATTGAGTCTGACATTATAGTCACACTTTTCTGCAGTGTCTTGGAAATAAAGTCATAAAACTGAACAAAGAGACAGCAGAAAGGACCAAAGATTCCAATTTCATCTAATTTGATTAAATCTAGGCAATAAGATATATGGTAATACCCAAATGTTGAGATGATGGATATGGAAAATTAGCCATTAGTTCCCGAAGAAAGTTCTTAAAATACCATAGTTTCCAATATCGAAATTACTATCAAAAGTCATTTTTTCTTCTGAGGAAGTGAAGTATTTTGGGATAATGTGCTGATATTAAAGTTTTTGTTGTAGGCTATATCTTTTTTTTTAAATACAGTCTATGATCTTTTCCTCATATTTATATATGTTTCAGAACACCTTTTGCAAAACTTAATACAAATAAATTGCATTCTGATCTATTTAGTTTCTTGTCATAACACAAAATGTATTCATCTGTTTTGCCTGTGATTGATCCACGGAAAACTTTGAGTGGAAACCTTATGTTTCGATGTGTTGTATCAGTGTACAAAACAAATAAGCAACACACTTTATTGTTTCATTCACAGCATGCACTGCAAGAATCCTTTTGAGCATATGATTTTTCATTTGAATATGGCCGTGAAAAACGATTAATTTTATCCCAACTACATAAAATGCCAATAATTCCGTGGGTTGTCATTAACACTGTCTACTGCCTCACCTTGAATCCCCTTGCCAAACTAATCACACTGGTGTAAAGAGAATGCATGGAATATTTCATGAAAAATATGCAAATTGGAATTAAGTAGTCCCTTCTTACTAAGAAGATCATTTTGTTTCTGTCTCTGTGACATCCAACGTGTCCTTTACCTATTTTCTGTGGGTATGAGAAGTTTGTGTAGTTGACGAAATATAAATAAAGTTGCTGTAAGGTTCATTGTGGTACCAGTTCTATCACAAGCTTTATTACATAACACGCAATGCTGTGGCATTTTGCACTGTCAATTGCCACCAGTGTTAGATGCTGTTCACTGTCAATATTCTTTTTCCTTCTACACACACTTGTAAAGCAAAAATAACGCTGCCTCAGGGAAACCCAGTCTCTATTATCATTTGAATTTGCCTTAGTCTTTTTAACCCTGAAATTGGCAAATTCATTAATTGCTATTTTCTAATCATGTATCCAGGCTAAGAATGGCCAAAATTCAAGATTTGTCTTCAAAATACCCCTTTTCTTCATGCTCTATCTCCTGTGATACATTGCAAAGGTATACATTTATATGTTATTAAACCCATATTTGATCTATTTTACACCCATGTTACACTGATATAATACCATTAAAACACCCAAATTACACGCTTATAACACCAAAATAACAACCATATTACACAAAAAATAAACAATATTACACCAATATGACACCTTACACGCATTTTACCTCCACACCTATGCTACACCTTGACAAAGCCTGTAAAATTGATCCCATAGGATACCGAAACAATTTAAGGGTTAATACACAACAAAGTAAACAGCAGGGGTAGTCAAGCAGCACTTATATGTCTGCATGTATATGGGCTGCCAGGCAAGAGCAGAAAGCCATATAATCCATAGGCAGATTTAAGAATAACTTTGCACATACAGTAATAAGCTTGATCCAGTGTAATCCATTATTTTCCCTACTATCATGCGTGTAGCTTTTTTACTCAAACTCTGTTAAACAAGGAGATATAATGTGACACTGATAGTAAGGCAATGAGGGTTCACCTATTTAAAGATAATCCCTTTGCAAAATGTAACGTTTCTTAATAAATGCAGGTTTCCATTGGCAGACGGAAAGTAAACATTCAGTAGACATAAGAAATGAATATATTCTTGTGGTGTGTGATCAGTAAAGGTCTGCGTTTGAATTTTATTCAGATCATTGAAAATCTGAATTCCACAATACCGCTCTCAGTGCCCATATTGAAATGTGCAGCTCCATTAAACCTGTGCGTTCGACCGGGACTCCCAAGATGTAATCACTGAGTAATCTTTGAAATCCTCTTTTTCCTTCTTATGACCCTATAAAAAGAGAGATTTCACCCCTTTTAAGGAGTTCTGCTAACACTGCTTTTCAGTGGACAGAAGTAGGACTTCCTATGCTGCTATGTACTGTATAATATTTGTATCAGTAAAATGCCTAACAAATTATCTTTAAGCATATAAAACTACATTATAAAGTTACTATCCATATGCATGTCCAATTATAACCTGCATGTGATTTGAGAGTTGCTTTTAAATGTGACAATTCAAAAGGTGATTTGTGACATCTCGAGGGTTATAACACCAGAGTTGGCAGAGGGAACTTGTGAGGGGAGTGCAGGAGGAGTAATGAGATTAAACTAGACTTCTTTTTCCATTTTCATTCTGCTCAATTAAGTGCTTTCCATGTTTTCCTTCCCGACAATCTTTGAGTCTTTTCAGGATTTTGACAGCCCTGATTATGTGGCATCGAGCAGATGCTCTGTTGCAAAGATGTCCAATGACAATTATTGCTATTCTTCATAGCTCATTTCCCATGGAGCAGAGAGAGAAATTGCACACTTGCTCTATGTTATTAATAGTACCGCTTGGTATGGAAATGAGACACTCATTTAACAAAAAGGGCTTTTTATTCTAGTTTGATTATCAAATGAAGTATTACATTTGTGTACTATTAATTACTTAAAGTTATTATTAGTTTTAAGATGAACACATTTCAACCACATTCTTCCATATGTCAGTTGATTAAAGAGAACTAATCTAGTGTGATCATTTTTCCATTATTCTTTGTTCAAGATAATCTTGTTGTACGAGTTTCAAGCTTGTTTGTTTGTTTGTGTGTCAATGTAGCTCCAACATAACATTACATCTGTTATCGGTCTTTGAATTAGCTCTGCCCTCGAGTAGCCCGAAAACCTGGGGGAAAAAGTGTGACTATTAAAGCAACTTTTGGGATGAGCAGTAACATTTGTTTACTTTCTATTATTTTCGTTGCAAAAGATTATTGAATGTAATATGCATGCTGAATGTATATTGGCAATGTTTAAGTTTGAAATCAACATGTGGTCAACTCAATCAAGACTTTACATTGTATAACAAAACATAAAAACAAAATTGTGAAAGAGACATTGTGTCAATATACACTGATTCCACATTGATAATGCATTGTGTATTATGGATGTGCAGTTCACACAGTGTAAGCACAATGTTACATCATTTGTTTTGTTGACTGTGTATTCCAGCACACAGTTTCTGAATCAAACAATGACAATAACATTGATGATAACAATTTGATTAGATTTTTATTTACAACTGAACAAGAACAGTGTAGTCATTTTTAAGTGACTGAAATGTACAAATAACAAAAAATTAGTAAAGTTTTGTTGCAAATCATTTGCTGATATTGAGTTAACAGACTATTCCGCTGACAGTTAACATTGCAGCGCTCTTTATCTGTTGTTTGTTTGTTTTAAAGGCTTTTACCCCCAGGGTTAAGTAAGGTAAAAGATGGCCAGTGAAGAATATTTTCCTCAAAAGATAGATACACTTGTCCCACTAGCATCACTGGCTTAAACAGCATTGATTTAATCAACTGTAACATTTTAAAGTGACTGTTTTTTAAATGTTGTAATATTGCAGCCACAGTTACCAAGGCAAATGAAGATGTTAAATCTAGTTATGCACCGCTGTACATTCAGCGTCTCATATTTGTAAACAACGTGCCGTCTGCCATGTCAGAATTGAGGATGATTGGCTGCGCCAGTTGAGTTAGAAATAAAACATCATGACTTAATGACGAGCGTCTCTTCTCTCAAGCAGGGAGCTGATGATAACCTGTCATTCTTCTGGTCTGCTACACTCAAACACTAACTGGCTGCCAGGACCGGCTTCTTCATGACAAGCTCATGTCTTCTCTACCCTTTCATCTCCTCGCTACACAAAAGGGAGTTTAGAAGTCTTTTTATCTGTGCCTGGGGGTACAGTTCCTTGTCTGCCAAGAGAGGAATTCAACCAATTAAGCCTGTGGTACTACGCTTATGAACCATGAATCACAGGAAGCTTTTTAAATGTTTTTCAGTATTTCGTTCTGCATAATTGGCTCTTTTGACTCATCAAAAACCTCAATAGTCAAATGTTACACAACCTGTTGTTCAAATGAATGTGAATCTTATATTATGCATATTTCATGGTTATAGTCTGTATTATTATGTCTAATAGGAAAGCTCTCTTATTATAATATTTATTCTTTTTTGTTTACTCCCTGTTACAATTACATTTAAACACCAGCAATTGAAAAATAGGCTAAATGTGCAGTGTGGATGAATAGTACATTATGCCTGACTGACAGGTGTACCATAACATACAAATATTGCTGATGGTGACATCATGGTGTCCCTGAAGTCCAGAAGTCAGACGTGTTTTGAGATCTACATTTTAATAAAGCAGTAGATGTGCAAAAACTAAAGACAATCAAGCAAGTTTTGCAATTGAGATTAAAACCAAAACACATTAACCTCTATACCAAAGACAAATAATCAACAAAAGTGAACAAACAAGGAAACATAGAATGTAAAAAGCAAACAGAAAGTAAGCAACATAAATGTCCTCGTCTCCAGTCATCTCTTTGTATGTTCCTGTTACCCTCAACTTATCTTGTCCAATGAAGGTGAAATGCCATCTTGCTTTAAAGGTCCCATGCCATGCTTTTCTGGTTATTACCCGTCCCCTTGTGTGTTATGAAAGTCTTTATGCATGTAAACGGTCTGCAGTCACAAACCCTCAAAGTACACCCTGTAGCGAGTTAAACTCTAACACAGAAAAGACCTGTCTATGCTGCCCCAGAACACCTCGTTGGAGATTTGTCTTTTTCCATTGTTTTCTTCCTGGGTACAGTGACGTGCCCATACCCAAATGGACCAATCCGTGGAGCCGTTACGTTATGTTCACGGAGCCGTTAGGTTAAGTCCGTGGATTGGTCCAATCAGCGGACTTCCTCACTCACACACACTCAATCTTTTCTCAGCTGCAGCTCCGCCGATTTCTCCTCCCTGAGACAAAGGCTGTGAGTCGGTGTCAAACTCCCAGCCAGGCTGCGGGTGTGTGTGTGTGTGTGTGTGTGTGTGTGTGTGTGTGTGTGTGTGTGTGTGTGTGTGTGTGTGTGTGTGTGTGTGTGTGTGTGTGTGTGTGTGTGTGTGTGTGCGTGCTCGGGCTGGGTTTCGCTGTGTCTCGCTGTCTCGCAGACGGCCACTGGGCTCATAGGGAGGGGGGGCAGGAGCTCCAACAAGCCGTTTAGGACAGAGAGTGAATACACATACTATACAAAGATGCTGTATGAGAAATCAATGTGAGTTTGGAAAATTGCACGGTATAAATCTATTTTAGTAGACCTCAACAATGGAATTATGATCAGTAGAAATGGCCATGACATGGGACCTTTAAGTAACATTTCTAATCTTCAAATATTTCTATTTTGAATGGTACTTGAACTGATTCTTCCTCCACCCCTCTCTTGTATTCACTCCTTGTATTGCATTTGCAAAGCACATAGCCTTGCACAGAAGAGATACCCAGCATGGATGCATTACTGAGAGACTGTCGGTGAGCAATTGCTGATCTTGGGGAGTGATAAAGAGAGCCGGGCTGTCTGGAAGCTGAAAAAAGAGACTGGAGAGAGCCATGGAGCATATAGACCAGGAAGGTCACCAGCTGCCAAAGAAGGGCCAGACCATCTCCAGAATGCCCTCCGCCTCTCCTCTATTTACTGACACTGACGACGTTGGAAACTTGCAGCGGAAGAGCATATCAGGATGTTTAGGACAAAGAAAAGTAGAGAATCTACTTAAACAAAAGAACGATTCAAAACCACGGCACAGTGATCTTGACCTTGAACACATTGATTAGAAGATATGCAAACGCGATAATCCGCTGGACATCCTTCCTATCGCTCTACCTTTGCATATGGTCATTTTAAGGACACGCTTATCTCTCCCAGCAGAATTTACCATGCAAATAGATTTGTTTCCTAACAACCCTTGACTAAAACTTCCCTATTTGCATTTGTTTGGGATACAAGTCAGCTCCTAAGCTTTTTGGTATTCTAGTAATCTAGTATTTACAACTTTTTGTCAGTAGCAATCAGCGTGTTTTATAAATCAGTATTTTCAAAATGATATTGAATTCAGTCCTCCGTCATCTCATCTCTTTTTGATTCGACAGAAAATTGGATCTGGTTTTGGATATCTTTTCCTATCCTTGCTACCAGATATTCAGCCGTGTGTAGTCACTTATTTATCTACAGGCTTCCCCCAATCACATTTCTAGGCAGGTGCATGGCTGCCCTCCACAAATTACGTCCTGGATAATTTCATATTGATTAATGCAGATGCTTTCCTCTTGGCTCTCATACCCTACCTGCAGTATATTTGGTATAAATTACCGGAGCCATTTTGCTGCACAAAGCCAGCCCTCTCCAATAAGGTGCTGGCTCATGTGTCGACTGGGGCCCCCAAACTACCCCTCAGCCTGCAGGAACCACTAAAGCTTTTAATTGCCTTCTGTGCAAATGGTCCTTATGCACTTGATAAAGTATCTGGAAAGTCAGGCACCGTTTGGTCGAGGCGTAGGGGAGGCTGTGCACTCGCAGTATGCGTGAACGAGATAGAAAGTGTGTGAGAGATAGGGAGAGAGAGAGCGATACGAGTAAATAGATAGTGAGACTTAGTGGTGGCCGGTCCGTGAATCCTATCTATGATATTACAACCATTAGGAGTATGGTGTTAAAGCTACCCTTTATGAGAGCAGTCACCACTCAGCAAAATACTTGAATAGCCCAGCTAGTGGCCCATAGGATTATTTCCTTCTGTGTACATTCGCTACAGTAGAGTGGCTGATAACCCTGGGTAAAGCGATAAACAATCAAAGTGCGGCTTCAGTGGAAATGATTGCATTCTGTACCCTGCCCCAGAGATGGGGGCCATTATTAACGTGGGTCCTGTCCTGACAATGCTATTTTCTGGAAGGTAATTGCAGATTCAGATCTCTAAGAGGGCCTGACTGAGAGTAAATGCCACCTCTTTAATTACGGTCTCCTCCACGTCTCCTCCTCTATTGAGCCGCGGAGATGTCTATCGCTCCACGGGATCCTGGGGAAAATGACTCTAATGGGAAATGACCAGTGTCTGGGAAGCCAGCTCAGATTAGAAGTGACGTCTCTAATTGATGGCTAAAGAAATCCCTGGTCGGATGACTGTGAAAAGTCACTTTGGAGCAAATGTAATTGGAGTGATTGGAGTTCTAACAAGAATCTGTGGATAATCTCTCCTGATTTAAGCTTGTGCGAACGCAGACAACAAGCTCAATGAGACGCAGCACAGCATGAACTATTGTAGAAATTCACAAAAGTCAGAATATGACACCCCTTGCTTCCGATCATACTGGATAAAGTCAAGGGGACACTATATTTGACAACGTCAGGACCCATCTAGTGTTAAATGGGTTTATTCCTGTTGATTATTTGAAAGAGGATAGTAGAGTATAATTTCAATGAACCTGGCCTGTATTTATATGTGCAGTAACACCTTGTGCATCGACTGTGTCACTAGACCTTTAAGACTGTCTGCAGCCTGCTTTTTGTGGATGTTCACTAGCTCTTGAATCCATCACAGCTTCCTGTCAGTGGTAACAAATTTGCTGCTCTTTCCGACTGTCCGGTCATTAGTTGACATTCAGGTGCAGGGCAACGGGATCTCTGAGGTTCTCCAACTGCTGCGAAATGTTGGAATGACAAAATAATAACAACATCTGTCTTGTGTTCAGCGGTATTGACATAACATTACAGGTACCAAATTGTTTGTGTTGTGAAGTGTGTCTCGGAGATACCTCAAGCTTATGACTCTTAAAGCTCCAGACTGTGTCAGGGCTTCCGAGAGTTGATGGCTGATGGTTGACTGGCAGACAGATATGTATTGGTGTAACTGGATTTGACAGTGGAAACAAAAGCGCCTTTGTTTTTATTTTAGTATGTGGGCGAGTGTGTGTAGGCATAGTTTTAGGTGCTGGCTGACTTAATAATGACATTGACATAATTGTATGTAAATTACACCTGCATAATAGTCTCCCCTCCCAAGTAAATAAACATATTACAAATTGTTAAAATAAATGGAATTCTGCTGTTATAATATCATCTTACTTAATACCTAGTGATTTACAACGTGTAAGTCGAGACCCCCGAAGGGTTGTCAAATAAATCTTAAGTGTAACGAGACATTGGCAGTTTGTTAAACTGAAAAATGCAAAAGTGAATAGAGGGTAAGAAACTGTTGGTTTATCTGCTCTAATTTAAGCTACAAATGCTGCTATTTTACAAAAGTTGTTATCTAAGCATTGTGTCCAAGGCCAAGGTTGGTGGGTTGTTTAACTACATTATTTTAAGGGGTTACACACATTGTTAAAGAAGCCCTGTCAACAACGAGCACTATCGCCTGTGTAGTATTTCCCGTCTGAAGGAAGCTCTTGTATGTTTTACGAGAGTAAAAGCTAACACGGATTTTGGAAAGTGTAAACATCCGCGTAACAAGCCAAAGTTGAATGAAATGGTATTAAAACACACTTTTTGGTAGTCGTTAAAGCCTTCTCTCTTGTAGATACGATTACGATTTTAATCAGTCTGATCTTATGTATATGTTCCCTCATCATACTCTAATACCAGGACGAGCTATGTTATTTTAACCAACAGATTAAGATAGCATTAGCTTAATAAGCTAGTTAACTAAAGCTGATGAAATCTGGCAGTGATAGTTGTCTTTTTAGCAGATTAAATTGATCCTCAATACACCTGTTGAAGAAAACTTGACAGGTGTATCGTTTGAGGGGAAGTAGCCATTCTTTGAGTGCTGGAATCTATAATTTGAAAAGAGGATTGGTACACATGGGTGTGCTGTCTGCAGTTGACTGTCATCACCAGGATTGCTGAAATACAAGGTGATACATTTTGAAAGTCGTTCCTCTCTGTCATTTGTAGGTGTGAATTTACAAAATTGTCGATTGCATCTTTATAAGATGGGGACTGCCCCAGAGTGCAAAGGCTTAATTCACGGGAAAATGTGAGCTCCCTCTCACATATGTATTTTGAAATGATTCTCATTTCTACCTGCTCTCAAAGGTCAACATTCAAGTCTTATTCAATGAGTATTTACTGACCTTGTCACCTACTTTGTATTGGGTGTGGACAAATGAATTAGGATTCAAGGGCCTCGGTAATGGAAAAGTGTTTTAATTTCCCCCTGACATTAAGGTGTTGTGCCTCATAGGCATTTGGTGGCACATTACTCGGCGCCTGCTCTGTGGCTGTGCCACTGCCCCTCATGTTCCACTTAAACACTTCAATCACAGCAAAAGATCAAAGGAGCTGTTAAACTAATCAAGTGGAGACACAAGAGATGAAACTCCCCCTGTATTCAGTGTTTTTCCTATTAGCACTCTCCTTCCCCCTCTCTGCCTCTTGCTCTCTTCCTATAACCCTATTAACGAACACTGTAAATTCAAGTAGGAGGTTTGCTTGCTCAATTGTCTGCAACATATATAGAACAAACAATGATCCTAAACAAATGGTCGTGTATTCGCTATGAGCTGCACTATTGAACAAGGAGCGAGAATCATCTTGGGAGTGTTCTACCCCTGCAGTGCTTAACGACAGGGAACAACAATTTCACCATCATCCTCTGCAGTACAGTGCTGTGTAGTACCTGTATAACATGGAATGTACTTATACTGTAGCTATTATTGGTGACAGCTCCATTAAAACAGGATGTGTTTAGTTCTGCAACAACCGGTAGTTACATCCCCTGTTGCATCAGATCAAAAGAACGCATGTACTCTCTAGAATTATTAAATTCTAATGACACAAATAAAGCCATCGGCAATAACGGGCAGAATGAAATGAATACATCTGACAGTAATATATTCATAGAATTCTGATCTGTATCTACTCGCAGACAGTAAGCTTATATGAAGTAGCATTGTGAAAGATTTCCTATGTAACCTATACTGTAAAAAGACAAGCCCCAAACTGAGTTTGAAGCTGTGTGGTTTCATAATAAAACAGTTTGAGGTTGAAGGACAGTGTATAGCGGCCCTTAAGAGTCCATACTCCAGCTTAATAACACCCCGGCACAGACCCTCTGCCACTTTTGACTAGCTCTCAAAAGGCTGCCATATTGGATAATAACTTGTTATCAAGCAGCTGAAAGAGAGGTAGGTTTTGGAAGGAAAGGTCAGGGGGTGAGCTCCCTTTTATTTTCTCCCTGAAGAAAACAATCTCAGAGGTATAACACGTCATTTTGCTGTTCATTTAAAAAATGTCTAATGGAGGTTGTAAGAGACTTTCTGAAAAAACAAAGACGTATACAACCATTTGCAGTAATACATGTATTATAAAAGTAGATTCAGGTTCAGTTATTCCCACGTTGTTATGCTGCAGTTAATAAAGCAATCACCATTGCTGCAGGCCATTGCTTTCGTAGACAGGGGCATTTTTTAAAATATTTTTTATTTAACCTTTATTTAATCAGATAAAAGCATTGAGATAGAATCTCATTTGCAATGCTGACCTGGCCAAGAAGGCAGCAATGTTACACATAACACATAACACAAACATATAAAATACAGAGAACATAACTAAGAAAACAAAAGACGAAAAGCAGTCACTACATTGTGCACATTAGGACAGTAAGAAAGGCACACTACTTATTACTGCAAGAGCAGCTAGTGGTAAGGACTTCAGACAACTTCAATTTAAAACATGCTATTGAGACAAGTGCCCTCAGTTTTAGGTTTGATTGAAGATCATTCCAAGACCAAGGACCATAATAAAAAAGACTCATTTTCCCAGCCTCAGTCCGCACAGCAGGTACCTGGAACCGTGTCCAGGCACTGGATCTGAGGTTGTAAGAGTCACAAACTGGAGCAAATCTGGCACATATGTAATAATAATACATTTCTTTTGGGGGGCGCCTTTCATAACACCCAAGGACACCTTACTGTTACGGTGTGCAGGAAGCAGGACCCAAATGCAGATTTAAGTGACACAAAATAATTCCTTTATTTCAAGGCTACAATATACAGAGACAGAACAGAACACTCACCGCAGACCAAGTCATGACACAAGACGAACCGACACTGAACACAGGAAGAGACAAGACTAAATACAGGAAGGGGTAATCACAAGACGAGACACAGCCGGGCAGGGGAGGAGAAACACCAGGGCCACAGGTGAAAACAATCAGACAACTAGACACACCAGGGAAACTAACGACGGGAGGAAAAACACAGGAAGAAGGACCAGACAATATACAAGGATGAAAATACCCATAACCAGACATACAAAGCTACAACACAGACAGATCCTAACACTTACAGGGCATAGGGGCAATATAGGGAACAATTAAAACAGTGGATTTAGTGAAGTATCACCTGGGGTAAGACAAGACAAACAACAGGAAATAGACTATAAGGACACAAAAGGACAAAGGGTACAGTTTATAAAGAAAATGCCAGTTTGAACAGGTGGGTTTTGAGTTGGGATTTGAATGTTGTTATGGAATCAGACTGTCGGATGTGTAGTGGCAGGGAGTTCCAGAGTCTGGGAGCCGAGCAGCTGAAAGCTCGAGCACCCATGGTTTTGAGGCGAGAGCTTGGGACGGTGAGAAGTCCTACGGACGAAGAGCGGAGGGTGCGGGGGGGGGGTGTACTCCTGAAGGAGGTCGGTGATGTAGACGGGGGCAAGGTTATTTAGAGCTTTATATATGAGTAGAAGGTTTTTGTATGTACAGTGGAAGCTTACCTAAAATGGCTTTACATTAATAAAAACCAATGATTTCAACATGATGACATCTTTGAACATTGTTCTCTTTTTGAGAGCTTCATCAAGCCCAGATGTATCATTTGTTTTCAAGTGTGACCTATATACTGATATCTTGTTCCAATTTTAGAATTCATTTTTGGTTTAATGCAGAAATGTAATGTAGTGGAAAAGGGGTTAATTTGACAGGTCTTTACATTTCGTTCAGTAATTAAGTGGCTTCATTTAGGGGACTAAATAAAGCAAACAATCATTGAAAACATGCTATCGCAGAAATAAACATCTGCAGCAGAACTGAAATGAAGCAATTAATGGTGAAAGACAGAAACTCATTAGTTTAATGGGGAAATTACGAAATAGAGTAGTGCCTAGGCCCTAGGGTGTTTTTGATGCCATTGTCCGTTTGTTTGTTTGTTTTTTCTGATGATAAATGTGGCTGCATTAATAATATGACAAATGTCCTCTTTGTATTTCTCCAGTTCCTTAACTCTGTAATCATAATTACAACTTTTGTTCTATATTTGAATAGTGTCTGGTGGAGATGAACTAAAAACATTTTAAACAGTTACCTCAATATTGCATTTTTTTCAGCTTCCAGGAAAGTGATTTCAGGACACTGTCTTCCAACCTAAGATAGGCAAGACTGAGAACAACAATTATAAGCAAAAAAAGTGGATTGCAGACAGAGAACTTTCGATCAGATTACAGAGGAGGGAAAGTAGCTACTGACAAGGCACATAAACTCGTTGGAGCTCTGCTTGTAGTCTCCTTCTACCAGTCCTTTCACAGGGAAGTTAATGATGCTGGCAAGAAGATGAATCACCTCAGACAGCACACAGAGCAGCTCTGACAAGTGAGCACCGGCGAGTCTGACACCTGCAAGTACCAGAAGAAAGACTAATAGTCATGTCAGCTGCTACCTGTAGGAGTTGAGCTATGTCTGTCTGTGCTGAAAGAAACTGTCCCTCTGATTGTAGGTGAACAGCAGCCTGAGGGATACGGCTGCCTGGACTTTAACAAAACATAAAGCCGTGATGGCCAATGAGAGGAACTGTTGGGTGACTTTTTTTAATGTGTTTTAAGACTTTGAAGAGTTTAAGGGAATGCATAGTTACATGGGGCATGATTGGTTAAAATGTGTGTGCTGTAGTTTATTACAATTATTGAATCTAGAGCTTGCGTTCTTTTAATATCAATATGTCATGTTCAATATTAGGGAAATTACATAACATAATGCAAAAAAAAGGTACAATGTTATGTGATTATGCAGGTTTAACAAAGAAGGCATCTTGGAATTCAGTGTTTCAGTTTATGTAAGCGTCATACAGATTAAGTGGAGTGTTAATTTATCAACAGATTTATTAAAAACACTTCATTGTGTGAAGTCAAACTGTGTCATTTGCAACCATCCAAGGCTAAAAGTAAGATTTGACAACTCCGGCAGCAGCTGAGGAAACAGAGTTAAAAAGTGATACATCCTTTGAGTAAGTTGTTACTGTTGCACTCTCAATTCAACATTTGCGGTAAGGACCTATTCCTGTTGGTGTGACATTTTCAGGGATAAACCCTATTAGTGTACTGCTGCTTATGTTCCTTATTCTGTTTCTGTATAATGTTATCCAGCAAATACTAAAGACATGCAATGAAAGACCAAGGCTCTGTTAAATAGTATGCAAGGAAAATATGGAGTTTTAATTAATTGTGTATTAAGTAATTTTGATTATTAAGATTGACAAAGCTAATTTTCTGTTCAATGGATAACAACAAACGATAACACTTTATATTACGGTACACAAATTAACCATCGACTAGTGGTTAATTAACATGCATATTAGCAGTATATTGGCCCTTTATTAGGCAAGGCAAGGCAAGGCAATTTATATAGCACTTTTCAGCACGTGGCGATTCAAAGTGCTTTACAGATTAAAAGCAAAATACATTTAAGAACAAATACAGCATAAATACATTATAAAGTATTTATAATATTTATTAGTCATTATAAAACACTTATTAATGCCTTATTCTACATGACCATATTCTACAAGTAATAGGCCATTAGTTGAGAGAGAGTAGTTGAACTTATTGTACATGAGTTTTGGTCTTAATGTGCTCTGCTCAATATGGGCCTAATAAGGCAGTAGTACCACAAGAATAGCAATGCTGCCATAATAACACTTAACAAATAGGATCTATTCTTATGTAACAAGACATGAAACTATAAGTGTTAATTAAGTCTAAATAACTCAAAATTAGGTATTTATATAATATCTAAGAATATGTTTTGGGGTATTGACAGTTCAGTTACCAATAGCAAGGTGATATTGACCTGTATGTTTCATATTTGCACATTTATATTGTTAACTTTAGAATAGGGAACCTGTTCAGGTCAATTAGAGTCAAACTACTAGCTTATTGGTTATGAACAAGACTTCATTTTAAAATAGGAACATATTCTTCGATAGATATACCTAATTTTGAGTTATTTAGACTTAATCAACACTGTTTCATGTCTTGTTACATAAGAATATATCATATTTGTTAAGTGTTATTATGGGAGAATTACTATTCATGTGGTAGTACTGCCTTATTAAGCCCATATTGAGCAGAGCATACTAAGACCAAAACTCATGTACAACAACTTCCTTACTTGCAATAAATAACCACTAATGGCCTATTACTTGTAGAATATGGTCATGTAGAATAAGGCATTCATAAATGTTTTATAATGACTAATAAAGAGCCAATATACTGCTAATATGCATGTTAATTAACAACTAGTTGATGGTGAATGTGTGTACCTTAATATAAAGTGTTACCCAACAAACATGTTAATTAAAGTACTAACAAAGTGACATTGCTGATTATTTTATGTGCACTGTATCACCATACACAAACACACACGGTATCAGCTGGAAACATGACATTATGCAAACTAATGATCAATCTTCAATGTAATTTCAATCATACATATATATATAAATCAATATGATCTTGTTCTAGCCCTGCCTGACTTTAGGTTTGCAATGTTGTCTCGGTAATCTCAGCAATTCAACTACAGTACTAACAGTACCATGATATTGTTATGAACAACAGAGAAATCTATGACATATCACCTAATTTTGAAAAAAAACATAATGATCCCTTGCACACCCACACAGGTGTTTTCAGCAGTGTTGTGCTAGTTACTGAAAACCAGTAACTAGTTACCATTACTAGTTACTTCATGTCAAAAGTAACTCAGTTACTTTACTAGTTACTTACACCCAAAAGTAATGCGTTACTGTGAAAAAATGTTTAAGTTACTTGCAAAAATGTCTCCCATTAATGCCCTTATCGCCTTCATTTCAGTACTGTTATTGCAATGGAGAATAATACAATCTGTTGATCAACTTGACATGCATTATATGCAATCTGGATTGCATCGATATTAGCTGGCTTTCCATTTTTGTATATTCTTTCTCCAGGTAGTTGGAAAAAGTTTTCCGTCCCATATGCCGTGTGCCGCCCGGACATGCTATCATGCTAACTAGCTCCCTGAAAGCGGGTGACTCCACTGTAGCAATAGCCTGCATGTGTACTACAACATACCGTGCAATGGCTTTATCCACTTTTCAATCAATCAATCAATCAATCAATGTTTATTTATATAGCCCAATATCACAAATGTTACATTTGTCTCAGTGGACTTTACAGTTTGTACAAAATATCAGTATGACAATACGACACCCTCTGTCCTTAGACCCTCACATCGTACAAGGAAAAACTTCCGGAGAAAACCCACAGTTTAAAGGGAAAAATGGGAGAAACCTCAGGGAGAGCAACAGAGGAGGGATCCCTCTCCCAGGACGGACAGACGTGCAATAGATGCCGTGTGTAAATTGAAAAGATAATACATTTGCAACATAGGTAGTCCAAATGTTTGGAAATGCATGTGTGTATAATAGGAAGATGAATCCACGAGGATATCCATCCAGGACCTATGATCCAGGACCACAGCCACGACTCAAGATCCAGGGCTCGCGATCCAGGACAGAGGAGCGCAGGATCATCCATGACTCCGGATCCCGGCGTATATAGACACCAAAAAGAAAGACATTTGGGGAAGCTGGGTTAATCGGAACATGAGAGTACACAGGTATAGACAGAGAGAAGGAAGAAGTAAGATGTCCCCCGACAAACTAAGCCTATATCAGCAAAACTAGGGGCTGGATCTAATCAGCCCTAACTATAAGCTTTATCAAAAAGGAAGGTCTTAAGCGCACTCTTAAAAACGGATAGGGTGTCTGCCG
Organism: Gymnodraco acuticeps; assembly: GCF_902827175.1. NCBI lineage: Eukaryota > Metazoa > Chordata > Actinopteri > Perciformes > Bathydraconidae > Gymnodraco > Gymnodraco acuticeps. The sequence goes on from NW_022989996.1 coordinate 718,779, forward strand.
CCCGAACACAAACTGGAAGCTGATTCCACAAATGTGGAGCTTGATAAGAAAAGGCTCTGGCTCCCATTGTACTTTTAGAGACTCTAGGAACAACCAACAACCCTGCATTCTTGGAACGCAATGCCCTAGTAGGACAGTAGGGTATAATGAGTTCTTTAAGGTAAGATGGCGCCTGCCCATTAAGGGCTTTGTAGGCGAGAAGAAGAATTTTAAATTCTATCCTGTGTTCTATAGGGAGCCAGTGTAAGGCAGCCAGAACAGGAGTAATGTGGTCCCTTTTCCTAACTCTGGTTAGTACACGAGCCGCAGCATTTTGAATCAGCTGAAGCGACTTGACTGACTTCTTGGTACACCCTGATAATAAAGAGTTACAATAATCCAGCCTTGAAGTAACAAATGCATGGACTAGTTTCTCTGCATCGTTTTGAGGCAAGATATGCCTGATTTTTGCAATGTTACGTAGATGGAAGTAGGCGGTCCTTGAAATTGATTTTATGTGGGCGTTAAAGGATAAATCCTGATCAAATATAACACCAAGATTCCTTACAGTCTCACTGGAGGCCAAATTAATGCCATCCATAGTTAGTATATCCTTAGATAATTTGTTTCGTAGATTCTTCGGGCCAAGTACAATAACTTCAGTTTTGGTCGTGTTTAACATCAAAAAGTTTAAGGTCATCCACGTTTTTAAGTCCTTAAGGCAGTCTTGAATTTTATTTAGATGATTAATTTCATCAGGCTTGATTGATAAATATAGTTGAGTATCATCCGCATAACAATGAAAGTTTACAGAATGATTCCTTATAATATTGCCTAACGGAAGCATATATAATGTGAACAAAATAGGTCCGAGCACTGAGCCCTGTGGCACTCCATGGCTAACTTTGGTTTGCGTGGAAGATTCATCATTGACACGTACAAACTGAGAGCGTTCAGATAGATAGGACCTAAACCAGTCTAAAGCAGTTCCCTGTATGCCAACTAAGTGCTCTAGTCTTTGCAATAAGATATCATGGTCGATAGTATCAAATGCAGCACTGAGATCGAGCAAAACAAGAATAGAGACACGTCCCTTGTCAGAGGCTATTAGAATGTCATTTGTGACTTTAACCAGAGCTGTCTCTGTGCTATGATGTGTTCTAAAGCCAGACTGAAAAGCTTCAAATAAATCATTGTTTTTTAAGTAATCACACAACTGTTTTGCGACCGCTTTCTCAAGAATTTTTGAGAGGAACGGAAGATTAGAAATAGGTCTATAGTTGGCTAAAACCTCTGGATCGAGGTTGTGCTTTTTAAGAAGCGGTTTTATCACTGCTACTTTGAATGATTGTGGAACATAGCCTGATAATAAAGACATATTCATAATATTTAATAAATAAGTGCTAATTAATGGAAAAACTTCCTTCAACAGCTTAGTTGGAATTGGGTCTAACATGCACGTTGATGGTTTGGAAGAGAGAATCATTTAATTTAATTGTTCAAGGTTTATGGCTGAAAAGCATTCTAGTTTACTATCTAGTGTAATATTATTAGAACTTACGTTTCCGGGAGCTGTTGATAACACTATACTTTTCCCTGGCTAGCAGTCCCTTGGTTAAAATCCAGCCGCTGTTGCTTAGGTGGAGGTGGAGTGGCGTCGGCTGAGTCTCTGTGGTCTTAGCTACTAGCTTCGTCCCAGCATGTTGTTTTTGCAGATGTTTTAAGAGATTTGAATTACTGGTTTGGGCAGTAGATAGGATCTTTGACCCGCCAAGACACAACTTACATTTAACGAAAACGTTCTTTTCTTTGTGCTCGACAAAAGTGAAATAGTGAGAATATCTCCAGGTGGAGAAACTAGACTTGAGCTCCGCCGCCGCCATTATAGTCTTGTTAGTTAACAACACAAACACGCCCACAGCCCGTCTCCGCATGTGACACAGGAAGTATCTAAGTACATTTACTCAAGTACTTAAGTACAGTTCTCATCTCTGTTCGCCTGGCTGTTGACTATATAAAACAACTAACGCAGTAACGGAGTAACGCACCATGTAGTAACGGTAACTGAGTTACTGAATATAAAAAGTAATGCGTTAGCATACTAGTTACTGCCACTTACAAGTAACGCGTTAGTCCCAACACTGGTTTTCAGTGATGGCTGATGATAGGTAGGTGTGGCTGTGCTCAGGATTGCATCAGGTCACTGGACACCATGTTTGAATAAACATAATAAAGGTGTAACTTTCCCTCCCTAACAGGTGCAACACAGCTAACAAATGAATGGAAGAATTGTCAATCCATCAGAGTGCGCTAATATATTAGTCTTGAGATGCAGTCAAAACACGTTAATCTAGCACAATTCAGTAGTAAAGTAATTTAAAGTCACAGACATTAAACATTAATTACATCGAGATGAGGCACAAGCTAAACAAACATTGAAACACAATTAAAGACAGTCTTCAAGAACCTACAACATAGAAAACGAACAAAAGCTTAAAAGAGAATAAGACGAGTATAACATATAGAACCAAAAGTTACAATGCATGGTAAGAACTAAATAGTTATTTGATTACATTGAAAGAAGCAGCAAACTATTTTCCTAAATCCATCTAAGACATCAATCCTTTCATCCTTGATATATTCTTAAAATGATAGTAGGCTGACTTTGTAACTGTCTTAATGTGGCTGATGAAGAGCAGACTACACTAGTATTCAACAGTGTTAAAGTGAGTGGTGTTGGTCTAAAAGTAAATCAGTTAATTAAAGCTGGCAAAAACATTCACAGTTCATTTTAGCTCAACCACTGTTACATGCAGAGGAGGAAGAAGTACTCAGATCAGGTACATGAGTTAAAGTACCAGAGTGTAGGAATACCCTTTTACAATTAAAAGTCCTGCATTCCAAATGTTACTCAAGTAGAAGTGCAAAGGTATTAGCATTAATGTCTCTACTGTAGGCTATTTTTATTATATATACAGCACTTTGGCTCGACCAAAAATCGTTTATAAATGTGCTATATAAATAAAACTACCAAGAGTCAATTTCTTAGCTAGTATGTTACCTTTATCTCCACCAGACGGTTTTTGGGACAAACTTCAGAATAGGATTTCAAAATATATTTGGAAAAACCAATACCCAAGAATCAGATACAAAGTTTTACAATATGACAAAAACAGTGGAGGCCTTAATGTTCCCAGTCTCGAGCTCTATTATTATTCCTTCACGCTTCGAGCCTTGAAAAACTGGATTGATGAAAGCACCAATGTACCTTGGATTAAAATTGAAAGAAGTATCGTCTATCCCCTTAAACTTGGTGATGTCTTATTTTCTGCCATGTCGCCATATGACTGTATGCAAACATTTGGACCAATTATTGGGCAAGCCGTGAAAGTGTGGAAACATGTAGAGAAATTGTGCAATTGGTCTGTAGATTAGCATAGTAACTTACCCATTTTTCATAACCTGTTACTACGTATTGGGAAAAAAGCAATCCAATTCCCACAATGGCAAACCCGAGGAATACATTATCTTTCTGACATAACCAACGACAACGGCTTGATGTCCTTCCAATAATTGAAAGACACGTATAATGTGCCTGGCTCTTCCTTCTTTTTCTATTTGCAACTACGTACTGCCATGCACACATATGGAGTTCCTTGGAATCAACCTCTGCCAACACATAAATTAGTTAAGGTCATATTAAGTCCAAACAGTGTGAGCGGCACTACTTCATATATATATAAAAAGCTGCAAGATAAATTAACCGGATATATTGGCATCTCTGCAGTATGGAACGCAGATCTAAAAAATGACAAGCAGACTATTGATTGGAAGATAATATGGAATAATATCTCCTTAACATCGCGTAACCACAATCACCAATTGACACAGTATAAAATGATACACAGATATTACCTGTCAACCAGAACATGCTGTTAATTAAGGATCATTCCAAGCCCCATATGCCTTCTCTGTAACCAAAAGACCATTGGCACATATGTACACATGGTTTATGAATGTACTGCAGTAAGAACGTTCTGGAAACAAGTTATTGACATTGTATCTGAGATTATTGGAGTTCATATACCCTGTCTCCCAAATATTGTATTGTTGAATGATGATTCTTCTCTTGACCTACAGAACCATCAGAAAAGGGTGATTTTCGCTGGTCTAACAGCAGCCAAAAAATAATAGTAATACGATGGAAACCCCCACATACTTTATTTATTAAGCAATGGATATCATCCTTCCATGACCTACTAATCTCAGAGCTGTCAATCGCTTCTGCTAATAAGGCTAAGGGGGAAACATTAGAGGCTATTCAAAGAGCTGCTGATCGGGTAATATCATTCATGTAAATGATGATTGTACATATACGCACACCTTGGTGCAATTGTAGTTTATTAGGAGTTAATCGCAATTCAGCTTAAACAGATTAAATGTTATGTGGAAAAAAAAAAGGTATGAAGGTATTTTATGTGGATAAATTGTTATGCTATAAATTGTTATGCTATAATATATAGATGAACTCAGACGATTGCTAAAAAACATCAGGTAGGATTTTCTGTGAAATGGCAAGATGGGTGGGAAGAGGGGGGGACCGGGTGGCATGGGAAAGGGATTCCCTATTTTTTTTTTCTTTCTTTGTCTTTTCTTTTTCTTTTTGTATTGTCTATATTGTCTATATAATTTGTATCTGTATAAGTCCCTTTTGTGAGGGCCAAAAAAAAAAAAAAACAACAATACAAATTTGGTCACAAAACAATAAAATAAAACTTGATTTGATTTGATTAACATCTACTTAAAGTACTAAAAGTAAAAGTACTAATTATGCAGATTGGTCCATTTCAGAATAATATATATTATATGTCTTGATTATAATTATCGATGCATAAAAGTGTTTATCAAAGCTGGTATAGGTGTAGCTAGTTTAAATGATTTTGTATATTGCAGGGTAGCTTGTGAATTTACTCCAGCTGTAACTAAAGTCTTATTTAAGAGTTGATTATATTTCACATCATTAATCCAAATTCTGCAAAGTAACCAAAGGCATGAAATAAATGTAGTGGAGTAAAAGTACACCATTAACCTTTGTATTGTAGTGGAGTAGAAGTACAAAGTAGCAAAACATTGAAGTACTCAGGGAAAGTACAAGTATCTCTAAATTGTACTTAAGTACAGTACTTGAGTAAATGTGTTTAATTAATTTACACCTGGTTAAATGTGATCAGAAATCGTATCACGTAGGAGTAATGCAGATTAATAAAAAGGCAGCCTTTAGGCTACAGTGTGCCAACAATATCTTGTCACACACCATAATATTCAGCAAATCTTCAAGCACCAGGTAATAATGCATTCATATTTCTCCAGGTTAAATCGTCTTGGTTAACACAACTGCTTTTTAATTGTATCGCCTTCTCACTCTGCCTGTGCTTACTTCTACTGTAAGTGAGGCATAATTAAACACACACACAATCACACTTGTGTCCACAATTAGTAGATAAGGAATACAACACATTTGTCTAAACACACGGGCTGGGTTTGGCATCTCAGACTAACATTACTTCAAATGTAAACATATTTTGCCCGTGAATAGACAGCATTGCCCAACTGTTTATGTCGTTGTCCTACTATTATTTTATTTTGATGTAACCAAAATTAAACTAAAAATAATTCAAATCAGCATATCCAACCCACTCTCACGGCATTTCGTGTTCACCAACACGATTTTTAATCTATTGATTCGTGTTCACCAACACGATTTATTCCGGTTATTTTTATTTTTGAAATTCAGTTCCTGACGGACGCCAAAAAAGCCCGAGATTATGGAATTAAACCAATAAATAAAAGCAAGGATAATTGTGGGTTATTGGTGAGTAAATAACAGTGTGTTATTTTGAAAAGAATAACAAATTAGAAGGAAAAAAATATTTAAAAAATACAGATTTCAGTATCCTGAGGCTCTGAGCCCCATTTATTTTCCTCACAGACGGCAACAAAAGTCCGAAATTATACGATTTCAAATAAAAGCAATAACTGTGGCTTGATATTGAGTAAGAACATGTTTTTATGAACCACACAGCTTCCGGTCTTCCTCGACCCGACCGGAGAAAAAGACGTGCTGCAGGCAGTAGAAATACATTGCTTTCAAAATCGTGCTGTGCAACACGAAAAAAAAGGGGCAAATCGTGTTGGTGAACACGAATCAATAGATTAAAAATCGTGTTGGTGAACACGAATCAATAGATTAAAAATCGTGTTGGTGAACATGAAATGCCGTGAGACTGGGTTGGCATATCACACCGTTAGAATGTCGAAATACAGAAGAAGAAAAAACAGACCCCAGAACTAATTTTGGACAGTACTTTTGATATGAGTCTGTTTTTTGAAATTATTTGATAAAAAACTCAAACCTGAGCCAAACAACAAACAAAAGATGAAAGAGATTGTCCGTACCACTCTGCGACAGTTCAGTTTGTATTAACATTAGTGGATGTCATCTCAGCTGAAATCACAGCCACGTGTTAATGAGAAATTCCTGTGTGTATCATCTTTTGAAAGGCAGCCATTATCAGAAGCTGTGAAACAAATGTGACAGCCTCGAGAGCGTCCTTTCTCCCGGACCCTCGTAAAGTCCCCACAGGGATGATGTGATGAACGATTCAAGGCCAGCTCTGGCCCAGGGATGCTCCACTGAACCATACTTTGATCTATCATCCGGCCTTCCCATATTAATGATGAGGTCACAGCGTTGAGGGTCACGGCATTACTGATAAAAGCGCAAAGCCTGCTATTTGTTATGGGCCCAACTTGACTGATCATAACTCTTTTGATGAAAGGGGACATGATTTCACACCCCCGTGCTGTCACACCCAAGACATGCCCGTGCTGCTCATAATATAATGTCGTTTGAGGATCACAGTGAATGAGCCCCATCATAGTCAATGTAGAACTAAATGAAGTGGCTGTTATCACTCATAGGACAACGATTATATTCTTTCGGGAGCAGTTTGGGACTCCGACCCTGCTGATATTACACATGTACTTACTGTTAAACTGTACACTGTTAAATTGTTTTAGATGGAGCTGATGGTCAATTGTTACTGTAGCTTAGAGCTATTACACACGGTATCTCACTGATTTTCACTTTGATACAGGTTGTAGTGTCTTCACATCTATCAGTTCTCATCGAGAATGACTGTACACACATATTGCAGTGCTCTCCAAGACCACGGTGAAAGAGAAATAAGCTTAATATGGTAGTATTTGAAGTAAAGTGTTATATACAAAAATATTACAATAAGGAAATGCCATAATGGTAAATATCAGTATTCTAGTCAATACATTTTATTTCTAATCCATATTTGCACGACACCCTTGACTCAAACTCAAACTGTTAAAGCAGTTGAAACATCACAACTTATATTTCATTCAAGCAGTCAATGTATTTAATCTTAACCACTGGTATACAAAAATAGTATTTTGTATTATATTTTTCAATATTTGTATTATTAATTTTAAATGTTGTATTCAGTGTTTCTATGAGAATTAAGTAGTGTTAGGTTTAGGGTTGGGGTTAAAACTCTTAGTTTCAGAATGAGAATATCTGACAAAATATATTTGGAGTTATGGTTAAAATTGAAATATAATTCATGTACTAAATTGACAACTGATAAGGCCTTGAATAGTTAGAGGAAATCCTTATTGTAGCATAAATTGCATGAATTGCATTGTTTAATTTGTGCATGCTTTCTGGCCATGTGTGTTTGACACCCTTTAACTAACCTCAGTTGGCAAGCAAAATATCTATGATTAGCCATTTCAAGTAGTCTTTCATGAAAAACGTAAACACAACAAATGTAACGCAGGATGATTCATACGAGAAGAAAACAAATCTGACAGTTTATATGTAATGCTAAACCGAATCCATTTAACCAGATGAAGGGTTTCTTGTATACAGCTGGTGATGCATTGAACAATTTCACAATGTTTGTAATCAAGCAAATCTATGCCACATCCATCATATCAGAGGCAGATGACACGGACTGCCTGCTGTGTTATATTTAATAAAAAAGCAAATATCAGCCATGAGTGTGTGTGCCTTTATGTGTAATGTGTGTGCTGTGAAAGCCTGCACTGCAGTGTACCTGTAGCGCCTTCAGGAAGAGGCTCCCTGTGGTCAGCTCTCAGTCACTTCACTGAATGTCTCTACCAACATATGGCCTCATCCCCGGGGAATCACATCTCACTTGGATTGGTAATGAGATTTGCTGATAAATCCTGACTAACTGCAGCAGTTAAGATCTAGAGTCAGTGTGAGAACAGGCATTAGTTAAGTGAAAAATAGAGATTTCCAACAACAACAACCACATTAAATGCATAGTTCCTGAGGAAAAGGGACTAACTCTAGCTAGCCAAAAAACATTTCTAAAGCAGTTTTTGATATGATCTAATATTTTGCGATTAGAATATGTAATTACATTAATGTTTTAAGACCAAGGGCGTAAAGTTCAAGCTTATTAAATGGTGTTGTGGTAAATTGTAAGCTTCCTGCTCCTTACCCTTTCCCTCAGTTAATATCTGAATGTTGGTGTTACTTAGTTTGCTAATGAAAGGATGAGAGCAGCACGTTCTCTAATGGCTTGCTGTGAATGTCAGCAGGGATAATAAATTAAGCTGTGATATAGCACTCTGACCCAGACAGGCATGCATTCCAATCGAGTGGAAGTCATCTAAAATGATCATTGCTATTTGTACACATTAACTCTTTGATGTTTGGTATATTCAGCTCTCAAAATCATTGCTGGGACTTGTCATGTGGCTAAACTCATCAATACGTATTCTTGAGAAACACCCACATCGCATGGAGCTGTTTCACAAGAAAGTCCATTCTCAGCAGCAGTGACTAATGTTTCTGTGTGCACGCAGTCTTGGCTAAGGGCATCCAATATGGCCGACTAATGCTACCTGCAATACTTTGTAGAATACACTACATTTAATACACTTTTCAGTTTCTAAACCCGTAATGAACTTCTAATGTACCATACAAAATGTGTTCAATTTCATGGACTTGGCCATGCTACCATCCATTGAAAGTCGTTTTTTTTCTCTGTTTTTTGGTATTACCTTTCCTAATCTTTATACGTATTAAACCCTGTCTATCAGATCCACCACCAACTGCAATCTATTCTCACATCCTTAGGGATCTATTGGGGTTCATTGAATGAATCTCAAACATCAAAGCAATCACTGCCCATGCTGAGTGGCATTCTTCTCCGTGCTCTCCGTCTAGCAGCCATGTTCCGCTTCATTTGAGCCGACATCCGGCCGGAGAATGATCTGAGCAGTCTTCCCAGCCGTTTTGTGGGCGTCTGGATGTCCTGGGCTCCTCTGTATTCATTAGCAGGCGAGTCACAGCGGTGCGATGGAGCGTATCCTCTCGGCGGCCCGCGGGGACTGTCAGCAGAGTGACGGAGACAGATCGCAGGTGGACCAGCGAGGAGACCTGCCATAGATTAACTCGTCTGCCAGCAGGGGGACTGCACGGTACCATTTGTTTTCAGCTCAACAGATAATTTTTCTAATTAACCTTTAAATGCATTGCTTGACGTTGCATCCAGAGTGAAAAACAGAAGCACCTGACAGACTTTTCTTTCAGTCCTGGGTGTTTACGAAATTGGAAATGTCTTAGAAGACTAGTTCTCGAACTATATGTCCAGGCCACTGAGGGTCAAGCCTCTTTATATGAACATTTGCCAACTGCAAAATGTCATCTTGGCTCGGCCACAAAAGGACACAATGTAGTATTGATCCAGTATATATATTAAGGGACAAAGATATCACAAATCTAGCTGGTTATTTAACCAAAGAGTGTATAAATCCAACCTATATACGGCAGTGTTTCTACTGGTCATTAATTTCATACAGTACACATTAGCCTCTTAAGCCCCAAGCCTGTTTTTCAGGTTTCAGGCTCGAAAATGACATGCCCAAAACAAAGGACTATAACTTAACTTCTAAAAGTGTTATATGAATAATTTATTTTATCAAAGCAAGGTCACATCTGTGAGTTGGATGTAGAAGTGTCAGAATCAATAAAGATGTTTCAGTGTCAGAGTAAATCCAGATGGAACATAGTCAAAAAGTGTACATTTTTGTCTCCGCCCAAATAAAACCCATTACTTATAGTAAAAACCACCCTTGAATGATGGGTTAGTAGCCTAAAAGCTTTAGGAATCCAAAGTACAACATATAATAAGTACCCTGTATCAAGATTGAGGCAAAACAAGTGAGAATTTACCTTTTTAGAGAGATTTAGCAAAAAAAAGTCCAAGCGGACTAAGCTTTGGGCACATTTGGTTCCATCAGTGCCATTTAACCTTTTTCAGGTACCAGACTGTAAAAATCATTGTACAACATTTAATTATCACTATAGGTATTCATTCCATAAAAATAAAAAAAGAAGATTGTTAAAAAAAATAAGTGTGTGGTGTGGTGTGTGTGTGTGTGTGTGTGTGTGTGTGTGTGTGTGTGTGTGTGTGTGTGTGTGTGTGTGTGTGTGTGTGTGTGTGTGTGTGTGTGTGTGTGTGTGTGTGGGAAGTTCCCTCTTTGCATGAGATGCATGTGACTTGCACAATAAAAATGAGGAAACTTAGGAAATTGACTCCAACTGGAGCAGATTTATTAAAAAAAATTAGCAACACACTATACAACAAGCATTTTTTGGGTAAAAAAAAAACTTTATACAAACCCTGAATGTTACAGTATTACTCCAGTAAGTCATGCCATGCCCTGTAAAAGTTATTTTTGGTAGTGAAGCACAGAGGGACCTGACACTTCCTGCAGTACACAGGTGTCTTCACCCTTCAGTTGCCAGCATCAGAGCACCTCCTGCAGTACCTCCTGACCTTGGTGGCATCTTCCCCATACTACTCGGGCATCCAGAAGCCATATCCTCATCGCCTTCCTCACTGTGAAAACAAATGTGGAAAAAACAAATAGATTAATTCTCTGGCTTGTACTTTCAAAAATGTAACTCAAATCAGAAATAATTTCTCTACAACAACAGCAGAACATCAATTTTGAGTGTGTGAAATAACATTATATCACTCAAAATGTATACCGTGTAAATTATGTGAGACGGGGTTCATATAATCTGTTCAATATTTAATATTAATATTCTGTCTGTCATATATATATGTGTGTGTATATATATATATATATATGTGTATATATATATATGTGTGTATATATATATGTATATATATGTGTGTATGTATATATATATATATATGTATATATATGTATGTATATATATATATATATATATATATGCGTGTGTATATATATATATAGTTGTAAGTCACTTTGGATAAAAGTGTCAGCTAAATGAAATGTAATACCGTGTTAAATTCAACATGTCATTTTTCAACAACAAGAACAAGAAACGGCATCCATCTTCTTTGTTGTTGAGTGTGTGAAAGAACATTATATCACAAGATGGATGCCGTCGTGTTATTGTCACGTGTGTGAAATTACTATAGATGAATACACTCTTACACCAAATAAATAACAAAAAGATAAAAACAGATGAATACTCTTACACCAAATAAATAAGTGATAGATACAAACAGAGAGATTACCTTTCCGGTGACGGAGGTTCATAATCAGAGTCATTACTGTCCCCTTTGTGCGTGACGAGATCACTATCTTCCGACGGAGAGTTCTGAAATACGATGTCCAATGCCTCCTCGACGGACAAAAAAGTCTTCTTTCTGGCTGCCATTGTTACAATGAAGACAAAGAAAACAAATCCTGCTGTTTCGCTGATCGATCTGCCGTTCTCTGCTCTCCTGTCGCCGCGGGACATGCTATGCTATGCTATAGCCAAGTATGCTGCGTAAAAAGAGTGGGGCGTGCGTAAACCAGCTATACTGCCTTTATTTATACTTACGCAAGCTCCTATCTCTGGAACTCATTGGTCGATTTGGGTGATTGACACATTTTTTGAATCGTAAGAGCCAATCGAATCGAGTAGCAGTTTCAAATTACGTAAATACGTTACGCCTGTGGAGGGGGAGCTATGCGTAAACTGCATCTCCCGCAGCTGAAGCCACGGACTGTTAATCGTTGGACCTACTCTTCTGCCGTGAATGAAAGAATTGATTATCAGTAATCATTTTAAAGTGACAAGAGACATTGGATTAACCCTGAGCAGCGTTTTTATTCCTTTGAACACAACTTTTGATCACAAAACAGCCAAGGTAAGACCTAATTATTGTCATGGATTTGAAAACTGATATTGTTTACTTTCTATGTTCTGGCTGCCAGCTCGGTTAATGTTGTGCCTGTAGTGATGGGGTGTATACCCATGGAATCTGTGGAATCTCAGCTTTCAGAAAATGTGTTGTTTGTGCGGAAAGTATGAATTATAAATGATCGTTTTTGTGAGTTATGAGCAGACATAGCAATTGCCCGTTTTTGACATGGGCTCATTTAGAGGCTTCTTGTGAGACTTCTTTTTCGAAAAACTTTTTTTTTTTCGTATCGTCAGTTAGCCAAGTTTCCTCTGGTCAGATGGGTATGGAATATTAATAGTTTCATGAATGACACTTCAGATATAGCACTGTTGCTACATATATACCATTTTCGGACCCGAGCTCGGGTCCGTGGGGCTTAAGAGGTTAAATAATTTCGAACAGCTGCTTCAAAGTACTGAGAGACCAAACAAGGCTCATCTCAACAAGTTATTAGCAATAGAATGTAATAAAATCTGCAAGACGTTAAACAAACAGTAGTACAAAGCTTTTTAAACAAGCTTCAAGTAATAAATGGGTAATAAACCTGTTTGCTGTATGTTGGAGAGTGAGTTTAGAAGAATGCCACTTGTATTGCTGACCGTTAAAACTACAGCCGGCAGTCATTTAGCTTAGCACAATGACTGGAAACAGGCGGGGAAAGGCTCTTTGGTTGCCGGGCAACTATTACAGGCCAAATAAATACTAAATAACCAAAACCATAACACTGTGAATCGTCGTTTTTAGACTTCTGTATCTGTACATATAAAACCAATGAGGTATACTTGATCAATGCTAGCTGTTTCCTCTTTTTTTTGCCTTTATGCTAAGCTAAGCTAATCACTTGATGTCTTTAGCCTTATATTTAACGAGCAAATATGAAAGTGATCAACTTTCTTATCCAATACTCTGGCAAAAGTGTCGTTTTTATTAATACTCTAAGTCTAAATGGACTATTATGTTGATCTCAAACTAACTAATTTTTTTTTTTTAATCATCACTCCCCCATTTACAGAATGTTCTGAAAGTTTGTAAGTCTTATCTCTGAGTCTACTCAAGTGGACTCAGGACATTCATTGTCAAACTTCATATTTACCATCAAATGCCCCAGGGCAAGAGACTGTCTCCTCAGCACATAAATCCGAAATGGCTATCCCAAGAAGATTTCCCCAAGCCTAGAGAGGTCCATGCTTTAGATTAAAAAATGTGTAAGTCCATAGCCATCTGGCTCGAGAAAAGGAATTTAAGAGCTGTGAGGATGCCAGCCCGATGCCACATCTTGGAATGGGCTATTGCTTTCCAAATGGCTCTGGGCTGTGTCCTCTTCCATGCATTTCTGCAATACCATTAGCTTGTTTTCTGTCTGCCCTCCCCTTGTCCATAAGTTTAAAAAGTAATCTGTTCTCCAAGCATGGCTGTTTTTTTTTATAAGGAATCTAAACTGGGTCAAGGACTCAGAGTAAAGTCATTGAACAGTAATTAAAGGACTTGCCGATGCTTCAGTTCAAACCGTCTCCACCATGAGCTTTGAGATAGAAATCCATTCAAGGATTTGGAGAGCCATTGTTTTACTTTCCTCATGAGTCAAATCATTTTCTTGCTAGTTTTTTTCTCTCTGGAAGACAAGTCTGTAATTAAGCGAGCTGAGTTTTTATCAAGTCACTGGAGGGACTGGGGAAGTGCTGCATGTTCACCTGTATTGTACAATGTCCACTCATTCAAATGAGGATGTGACAATGTGGGGACCGGTTGTTATTTTATCCAGAATAAAGGATATAAGGCCTGCTGTACAGATTTGGTTCCTAAGCTATTATAAAACAGTCGTTCTGTGATAGTAAGCATTCTGACTTCAAAGTTCAATGTTCTTTATTTAGTCATACGAACATAGCAACAGTGTAGTTATGCCGATGAAAATCTTGTGTCACAGGCTTCTCCAACAGTGCAACAGAAAACACAGATAAACTGAAAAAATATAGTGCAAGTAAATAGTAAATGGTAATACAAAAAGAAAAATAGCTTTAAAAAAGTTAAATAGTGCAATAAGAGTCTATATGCAAGTTATTGAAATAGGATCAACAAGTCCTCCAACTCATACGACCAAATAGGTTGATTGTTCAAGCGCTTATTACGACCAAATAGGTTGATTGTTCAAGCCCTTATTACGACCAAATAGGTTGATTGTTCAAGCCCTTATTACGACCAAATAGGTCGATTGTTCAAGCGCTTATTATGACCTATAATCACGTTTTAAAGTGTTCTAACTGTAGTGCTCCCGTTGAATGCAAACGCTACGGAGGGTCGTATATTCACAAATAACCCTCTCTGGAAAATCCTAAATTGTAGTATAGTTTGGTCATTAAAATGTTTTTTGGTTAGATTTCTAGCGAGAAGTGTATATTGTACTTTCAGAATCCACGTCGAGTGGATGTGTAGGATTTATAGTTTGATAGATATTACGAAGATGATTTGAGGTCTCGCCAGGAGAACGTGTATATGCGGCAGCGTCCATGTAAAGTTAACGTCAACCCTCACAGGGTGAAAACAGTATTTCCGGTCTCGAAGTTTTCATAATAAAACCGTATTCTCCTTACTGTCAAATGATTTTAAAGCTATATCTGCAGTACTCATCCACTAAAAACATCATTTTATCCTTGTTAATTACACGACATGAATTGGTTTAAATTGTGTACAATGCTTTTGTGTTTTTCCCATAGGTTTTTCTCTTTCAATTCTGAGAGAAACATTTCTTTTTTCAGAGGTTTTGCTAAAACATCGAACTTGAAGCTCGGTCATTGGATATTTTAGCCGCAATGCACGTTGGGATATGGTGTTGAAACAAAAATAATACTTTATTCCAAGTGTGCTTGCTTTTGTCTTTGAAAGTCATCACATAACGGCATTGTATTACCAGGGGTGCCCAACCAGTCGATCGCGATCGACCGGTCGATCGCGGGGAGATTCCCAGTCGATCGCGAGATGTGTCTAAAAATAGAACAACAATATTCAGTTTTATCGTTAACGTCCTATAACATAATCTTCCTGTGCCAGAATAATGCACTTTTAACGCATCAAAGCTTTGTGATTGGCCAGCGTGACCCCATGTGTCGGGGCGTGGCTGGTGGGCAGTGCACTAGTTTGCTGACATTGTCCGTGTCAACAGGAAGTGACAGTCCGCACACACACAAGACCGCAATTATGGCAGAAGCAAGAAAGCCCAAAATATATCATTTTCACTCCGAGTGGGAGGATGATTATGTTTGTATCTATTCCAATTCAAAGTCCATCTGTCTCATCTGCAATGCGAGCGTGGCTTTATCGAAGAAGGGTAATTTAGGAGCAGCATTTCAAAACAGTGCACAAACGCTACGAGACGGAATTCCCTCCTAATTCTGCCCTACGCTCCCAAAAGGTGAGGGACCTGAAAGGACAGCTAAATGCACAGCAGTCCATTTTCACCAGGCCCAACAACAAGAGCAAGGCTGCTACCATAGCATCTTATCGTGTCAGTCACGTTCTTGCAAAACACATGAAGTCTTTCAAAGACGGCGAAGTTGTGAAAGAAGCATTCCTGGAGGCTGCCGACGCGGGTTTTTGGGGACAGTAAAAATAACAGTAGCATTTTCAACAGGTTTTTGATATGATAAAAAACTAAAGTTAGATACCATTATTAATCAGCTGTAAGTTTTAGTTTGTTTGAACTTATTCATTATAATTATTGTACAAAATGGTATAAGAATGCAAACTTAAATTGATTATAGTCTATTATCAATTCAGGTTAAGAAATTAGTGTTGCTTGCAGTTGCATTCCTATTTTAAAGGCATTTATTTTTATACATCTACTAAATGCAACAAAAAAAGGGTTTGATTCTATTAATTTTGTCTTTTTTATTGCACTTTGGCAGCAGATTCCTGTGTAGCTTCAGATCTGAGTTGTCTTGAGCCTAATTTATACTTTTGTAGCAACACTATTTTTATATGATGGCAAAGAAAGAGTTCAGTCTTTTATTTTTTCCTGTGTCATATGTGGCAGCACTGTTCAATGTTTCTTGAAAACATTACCCACTGTAGTATGTGACGTGTGAATAAACTCCAACTCTGTATCAACAGCACTGTTGTGTAACTTCAGTTAAATACTTGTATGTGTGTAGATTAGAAATAGGTAAGATAAAGGATCTGCAGTATTTTATGAAGTATTAATCGTACAAAGGTCAGTTTTATACAAGTAGAAGTGTGTATTTACCTGGCTGTCAGTAATGGCTACGCCTCTCTATTTGGACTGGTAGATCTCGGCAGACTGGCAACTTTAAAAGTAGCTCTCGGTTCAAAAAAGGTTGGGCACCCCTCTAATTACACGGTTCAGCTGCATTAAATATTACATATCTGCTGTAGTTCTTTATGTATAGAATCCTGATTAGAAGACATCAAAATATCAGCAATTAAACAACATCTTCAATTTCTCTTCACACAATACGTCTCCTTGCAGTATCAATAGTAATTCGGCTGACTTTTATATTTGATCCAATTGGTAAATAGGCTTTATTTACACCATAACGGTGCACAGCTGATAGAAAAGGACTTGTAGTTTTTAAAGATATTACTGGATGGTGTCCAAAGCACAATGAATAGTCCTCGATACGTTACATTTTCTGTTATTGCATCATAAAAGATGCATAGAAAGTGATGTACAGGCATTCTTATATCAGAGCCAATTTCCACTATGCAATAAAAACCATGGCCATAATATTTCCTACCAGTAGTTTTGTTGGTTTCTCATGTAAGTCGTATTAAACATGTCATAAAACATAAAGGTTTTATATTAAAAGAGCACATTTAAAATAATCTAATTTGTGTCAGAACCCATCCGCTGCTAAGGAGTGCTGAAAGTCAGGAAAAGAACAAAAATATAGAGAAATATATGCAGAACTGAGAACAATATGTGAACTAATATTCCCACCATTGCCTTGTGAAATTCATAATCCCTCTCTGTGAGAAGAAGATTTTTGGCAGCAACCTCCATCGACTGTAACATTGTGCCTGTGGTCTTTGTGTTTCTTTAGGAGAGCCTCTGGCTGTGCATTTGAAGTTTTTAATCTGGCACTCCAGAGACTAAGGTCACCTTTCACTATCCCCCTCTCTCCCTCTTTTATTTCCTCTTGCTTAGTTTTGGCAACCCCGCTATTTCACACACTATTAAAGGAAATCTGCTAATGCAAGAAGCGAGGGTCCTTGGCTTGTGGAATGGAAAATGATGGCATTTCTGAATTCTGTCTCTCTAAAAGACCGTAGGCGCCTTGTGCAGGGTTTATGACCCTAAGATTAGTCACTTTTTGGAGCTGGATGTACTGCCTTGGGCTATTTCTGCCAGAAACTGATTTTCATATTGATGTGCGACGTTGAGCTCTCTCCACTCCACATATTGGCTCATGCATCACCTGGACTCTGCAGCTGTCAAGCCTCAGTGATAGCAAGTGAAGCAGACAATTCCTCAGTTAATAAATAAACAAGTGAGACACTAGTAGTACATATAATATTCCTGAGGCCCGAGGCATCTGGCTACGCAACATACAATTCCTTACCATTAACATTGTATGATGCAATGCCTGATTTATTTTTCACTAAGCATAATTATGACATTTTGAAAGATTTCTTGCATGCTAACAAAATGCCAATGAATAATATAATTTCCATTGACTTTTGTATTTTGCTCACCGTGGGAAATATGTATCTTTTTGATTTGGCTTTTAAAGATTTGGATTTACAATTTACCAAAATAAATTCTTCTGTTTTACATTTATGTTTAAGTCACTTTTGTATGGAACAAATACCCACACTATAAACAGTAGGAGGAGATTAGAAAACATGCACTTTATTCTACTGCACTTTTACCCTTGTCGGGGAAAAAGAGCAGGGGAATTACATGGAGCAGAGCTTTGCATGTATTACACAGTAGAAGACTAAGGAGAGATTATCCAAGGCCAGATGTGTCTCTCTCCAAAGAAAAAAAAATCATTTATGCCGTCCGCTAAGAAGCAGCCATACAGTATAGTGCGGCTGGTAAGCATCTCGCAGCAGGGCGTCGGCTTGTCTGGAGCTTCACGCCGGCTGTCTCTTAATATTCAGGATTTCCGGTTTAGGAAGCGGTCGCCTTCTCATGTTTTTAGACACATCATCCATCATACTTAGACAAACGTTCACTAAGTTGAATGATTGACAGTAATGCAGCATTAGCCTCTGATTACTCAGAAGGCAAATGTCATGCTTGTTTATACATTTCTGAAAGTAAAGTTCAAATTAGCCAGTATCGAGACATATGAGGTAATTTCCCCTGCAAGAAAGAATATGTTGCACAGGAGAAGTGTGACAAGCCTCAACCTCTCCTTAAACAAAACTGATGTATCATTCTTTGCTCCTTATATCAACAGAGCTTTTTTTTCTCACTTAATTGTGAGAAGAACATTTCTCTGAGGAGCATCCCAAGGCAACAAGACACCCTGCAGTTCATGAGCTATGACTCCAGAGCAAAGAAACCAGCATGATTTTCTCGGTACAGATTGCGTTTTATTGAACCAGGGCTTGTCAGCATTTTTGGTGAGCTGGTAAAATATAATTGTGTCATCCTTTATAAAGCAGTGTTGGGGTGACAGCACCCACAGAAGCTTCATTACTCTGCTTTTTATTGGGGTGTGAAGAAGGGACATTCTCTCGGTGATGAATAACGTCTCTCTCGCATGAAGTCAAGGTAAAACACACTCACAGTGGTGGCGTGCTCCGCTGGATGTACATGGATCATTTAAAAATGAAATCAATTCAGCTGAAGATTTAGAACTGGTTGCCATAATGGTTTTTATCTGAGGCCCATCAATACCTGTATTGATTTGCAAGTAGAATCGAACCTTGTGAGAACTGAGAGGGATAAAATGCAACACACACAAATATCTGAGGAACACTGCCTGTAGTAAGGCAAGGAATGACATATGTTAATCCATCCTGATTTTCTTTTCAGGGCAACCAAACGTTCTGAATGTTTATACCAAAGCTTTGGAACTTATACCAAAGCTTTGGAACTTATACCAAAGCTTTGGAACTTTTAAAACCTAAATCTTATCATGTTTTTATAATAACAACAGGCTCATTCAAATGTTCTTAACCTGCTTTTATGTGCTATTCCTATGATGGGCGACATGGGCAAACACGTTACACTGGCCCAAAACACAAATCTTGCAAAAAAAGGTTTTAAATAAAAAAACACAAATCACCAACTTGACTAAACATACGCAGGGTTAACTAATAGCCCTGCATGAACAAAACACTGGCCCGGCTGTGTGCATCACTTTTAAGTGTTTCCGTTGTGTTTTGAGCTTCTTGCTGCATTTTGGTTATGCAACCGCTTTGAGTAAATGCTGTGAGTCAAGTTGGGGAAGATGTCTCTTTATTTGCATCTGTTTTGGCACATTTGTGTGTCTTTTTTATCTGAATCGCAGGTTGTAGCGCGTTGGCCTGTGTCGGCCACCCTATATTCCCCTATCCCTAACCATCCCCCTGTTTATATGCAGGAATGTAATTCAAGTCAAAGAAATAAAAGTGTGTGATGAAATGCCACCATTTTTCGATGGAAAATCTGCATTAGAAATACTGGTCATTGCATTGATTCTCATTCAGTGTTACAGATAAATTCCTCCAACCTGCCCTCTCTATTCTCTATTTAAAGTGACCAAGCTTAATAGGGACTGATATAAAATACCCCCATTCACCTGGCACTGTGATTTATCAAGTTGAACAACTGTCTTTACTGTGTTTGGTTTCAAATTGGGACTGTAAACACTTTTTTATGGATGGGAACAGAACCGTTTGCCAATTTAGAAGAACATTTCATTAGAATGGGTTTAGCGGGAGAAACACCGGTGAGGGGAAATAAAATGGAAAGGGCCCGGGGATCCTGAATGCAAGTTATTAAGACAGAGGGGGTTGCTCCAGGGACCCGCACTTTAAATAGAGCTCCCACAGTTTTCAACTTAATTTTCTATGCACAATCAAGCTTGCACCCATGAGAGGGAGGATATTTAAGATCCAATGAATGAATGTGGGCCGGAAAACTGTGTTTAATAATAGCAAAAGACGACGAGATACTGCTTGATTAATGCACTGAAGAACAATAAAGCCATAGCAAATCTGCAGGGAAATGTAAGGTCTTATTTTCCTTTTCCTCATGACAGGGATTAAGTGCAAATATCCCTGCTACCGGTATTAACTTCTGGGCAGGATTGCTCTGTGTCATGATCAGTTTTAAGTCCGGCGTTTCACTGACCTAGCTGCAGGAGAGGCACACATCATCCGAGCATTAACAGTAATAAAACACAGCAGATATACATATGTAGGTTCAACTGATAGGATTTTAAAAGGCCTGCCGATCACTGAAGTCTCTGATTGTTTTGGGGGGGCAATTATTCAACATCTTTAATTTGGTATTTGTAATTGTCACAGAAAGATTGTTTACTACATATGTCCATGTGTATTCTCTTAAATCAACCTCTAAACACAAATGTCTCTATTTCCCTTGAAATCCAAACTAATTCAGTTCTTATGGGAACAAGCTCTTTAAAGCAAACTGACCCACTTCACAGAGGCAGTGATTAATTATAGTATTACCAAATGGAAACTGTCAAACCTTTTGTCATACAAGTATATAAACAAATAAAAATATGCAAAAACAAGAATTAAAACATTTTCTTTCCAAAACCCAATATGGCGGCCGTCATGGACACTGAGATCCATCATGGTAATAAGGACTGTTCCTTTGCCAATACCTCAATCAAGCATCAGAAACTCAAGCAGAAAGCAGGTAAGCAGAGCTACATCCAAACAGTTTTATGTTTTTTTCTTCCCATCCAGCCACAGTAAATAACATGCACAGCCCCAAACAACACACCATGTGAGGGAAAATGGGCTCTTCAGCGAGGGTAAACGTCACTGAGTTTAATTAAGGAGGATCTCACCTCAGGATCCCTCTTTGTTAACAGAGTGACAGTGAGAGTCACTTTATCAAATTAGCAATATGGGCTTGAAAGAGCATGGCTTAGAGTGAATATCAAGTTGTTGCCTCAAAATTGTTATCACCGGTCTGTCAGGCTGCGTACAACATACTTCTGAAGTAGCCTATTTTTCACTTGAACTTTTTCCGCTAGACAGGATTAAGTTTTACAGTTGCAATGCGAAAAAACTAAAGGCTCAAATTGTTTGGTTTATGAATTCACCAAATGTGTTGTGTTATCTGTAATTGATCTCAACATGAACAGAAGGGGTCAATTAGTGGTATTGTGGCCCTGGTTTATCTCTCACACTAATTGTGCAATATGTGGCATGCAAAATAAATACGGTGCTAGTGCTTATCTGCAGCAGTTCTCCATATTCACACCCACAGGAACAGTCCTGACATATAAAGCCCTGCATCACTAGATTAATGAGACAGACAAAGGTAAACCCATTCCTCTCTGTCTGATTTTGGGTGAATCTCCTTGGATTGATATAAACATACAAAGCTGTAAGATCACTTATATGAAGCACAATTCAACCACATAGAGAGAACATTTGTACCACCTCATAGTGATTTAGCTCATGTAAAACAGAATTTAAAAAGAAGAAAAAAATGTAATGCTTGGAATCGTCAATCAAATAGCCATATTTGCATGGACTCCCATGGAGGACAGCTGCTATATATAACAGCAGCTGCTAAACAGGACTAATTCTCCAGAATGAAATATGCCGTAGAGGCCAGCCATTTACAGGACTGTATCACGGCTATATTTCAAGGGCCCGGCGAAGCCTCTGCCCATTAAAGTGTGTGATGTATTTAAGGGCCAGTGTGTGTCCCGCTCTGGTCTCAGAGAGGTCTGCTCACTGACATGATGCCTTCTGCCTGATACCGGCTCTCCATATACAGAGGAGCCGTGCTACAGAAGCATCTGAAGGGTCAATCTGTACAAAATCGAGATTAGAAAAATACGAAAACTCCATCATTGTTTTGTCTTTATAAAAATGCAGTGATATCATAACTGTGCAGAAGAACGCAAATATTAGGTTCAATCCTTATATATTTTTACAATTAGACTTTATGTGTGGTTATTTTCTTTTCAAAATATTGCAAAATTAAAGAGGATTAAAAAGGAATTTCACAAATGAAGGAGGTGGCTGGTACTAGTGACATAATATCAATATTCATATTTGTCTTTCTATAAGGTACATCCTGCAATCTGTTTCAATTCAAAAATATTAGCAGTGAAGTTACCTTAAAAAAATACCAAAATATTTTAATCCTAACCCCATTTTACCCTAGTTTGATATCATTACTGATTTTGAGAGATGCAGAAGATTGTTAAATCGACTGGGGTTAACTAGTCTTTTTTTTGTTACGTCTTGTGTAGAAATTGTGTCCGTTGTTTTTTTTATGGAAATTGTCTTGTGTCCTTTTGATACCATTCACCAAACATGTAATTTCTTATATTCCAGGAGAAATAAGTTGACTTTTTCTTACCTGAATGTCAAGTATCTTCCTTGCACTAAGCGTCAGGCCACATTTGTAGAAGGTGTACTTAGGTCAAGACAAAATGAAAATATTCAAAATGTGAACACATGGCCTGTTTCCTCATTAAACTAAGTGTGAAGGTGCTTGGATGAGCACTTTTAGCCAGAGGCTGGAGGTTCAGCTCTGGTAGCTGGCCAGATGCACTGAAGAAAGCTGTTTTCTTTTCTAAAGAACGTTTTTTTTTTCACAATGCTTCTAAACCATGTCAACATTTTTGGCACAGCTGCCAGGTCTGACCTATCATAGTGGCAAATAAATGTAGTTTATGCTCCGACCACTGATTTCACAGCATCATCTGCACAATATAAAAGCCGATGACGTTCAAAAAGGAAGGTATTTACAACCACACTATGTAGAGACATGCGTAGTTATTAGCCATCAGCTAATAAGCAAGTAGCAGTAAATAAAAACAATATGCGGCACAATTAAAACATATCCAGCTGTTCAGTGCCTTCCCCAGTATAATTAATCAACTCTCAAATAAGGTGATCTGTGAAAATTCCATCACGTTTAATCTAGCAGAAAACTTCATGTGTGATAAGACCACCAACTGGCATGTGAAGTAAATAGTTCTTGAAGAGCATTAGCGGCAAGCAGTGTCTTGAGGGTTGATTATCTCAGTGACTAATGCTCTGTCACTCTGTGGTATGAGAGGGCCAGCGAGGACCCCCCGGTAATGGAGCCTGAGCAGGTGCTTGAAAGCCCATTGACATCAGGGGGAGTGCACTGACAAGAATTTCTGATGAATTTCAATTACTGATCTATTAAAGCTAATGAGGTAAATGAGAAGCCAGAATACATTTGCGAAATAGCTCGAGATGAGACCTCGGCGGTTTGACGTGATTTTGTGCACGTGCAGCCTCAGCCGAAACGTTGTGTTTTGTGCTACTGTTAGCAAAGTCTATGTTAGCCTGCTGAGTGGGAACTGAAAGTAAAGAAGTGGCTCTAAATCCAATATTTTCCAGACATTAGGTATACTTGTTTGGTTATGTTTAATAAAAGTTATTTTGTTATGTTCCGTGTTGTCTAAATGTAAGGCCAGCGTGCCATCTACTGGAGTCACTGCGCTGCAGCACAGACACAGGATCAACTCCATTTCCAGACATGTACTACCATCTGCTGGCTAAGTGGTGAACAGCATCATGGGATACTGCTTTCAAGAAGTATTTTGAGGACTTATCCATCTATTGTATAACATGAATCATGATAATGGATATCTGTAGGCATGATATCAGTTTCCTTGAGCTCAAGTAAAAATGTAAAACGTACTATGTATAGCCTTCAAGACATTTTAAAACAGTGGATGTAAAAATGTGTAGTCTGGTTTAGAAATGGCCACAATATTTATAATTGTTGTCTCAAAGATCCACTGTAACACTGTGCTGCCAAAAATTCCCCAAAACACATGTTTATTGATACAGAATGACAGCACTGATCATCTCATACACTTGCCTTAACTGTATATTAGAAACGTATTTCTCTATTGTAGAGCTGCAGGCTATTTTTGTTGTAAAAAATCACACAAAAACACAAAACACATGACTAGGTTTTTCCATAGTAGGGGAAGGGAGATTCTCATGTGGAGCAAAGACCAACTGCAACATTCAAGCAATGCTGGCACAGGACAAATGGTTTCCAAAGGATTCCACTCATTCCAAAAGTGGGCTAATCCCCACTGGGCCTTACACACGGACTTCTAAAGTGGGCCTTTAAACACTAACCCAATACACCTTTGCAGCTATAGTTAAGAAAAAGCAGGATATTAACACTATGCTCAGGGATATATTTTTTTTCATTATCTGTTTAAACTAGTAGGGTATTAACTTCTCTATAAGATATTTCACCGTGATTTGTATCCAGAAGACAGTTCCAGATTGGTGGACAACCATGAGGGGCATATAGATATATACCTATAAATATGTACGTTCTTCAGGGTTACGGATAGTACTTAAAACTCTCACTTGAATTTTTAGAAATAATCATCTTTTTACTAATTTCAGAGAAGTGGAAGTGGACTTTAATCCCAAAATGCTTACTACCACTGAAGGTGTTTGTTGAGGATTTTGGTTCACATACAGAATAAGTTATGTGAATACAAGCTAAAGAGGCTGAAACTACTGCACATAACGAACATAGTCTTGGGACCAGTGCTTGAATTGGAATGAAAAAGGTGCCAGTACTCTAAAATCAGCAACTTTTTCAAGTCAATTTTATATATACAGCCCACAAACAAGAATTTGGCTACTATAATGCTGGTGGGTTTGTCTCTTTACTACTGTATATTTTTAGAAAGGTGCACTGTACTTACATTTTTTATGATAGGCAGCGGATTGGCTAAAGCTCAGTAAGGTCAATATTAACTGAAAATATAGCATCAAAGTCTAGATCTTCTGCTGAAGACACATGAAGCAGAGACCTTTCAAGGTGAGAGCCCCTTTGGAGGGTGTTCAAACATTAATGACAAGGAAACAAAGCTCTGGTCAGAAGCAATTTTTTATAAAAAGCTTTAACAAAATTAATAGTATTTCTGTACATTTTGAATGCAATCTAACTTTCAGCAACTCAGAAAACGAAAACGAAAAGTGCCAAAAGTCTTCTCAACATGGCTGAGCTGCTTTGCAATATACTTCACCACTGAAGAATACAAATATGTATAAAGTAAACTATGATGCAATCTAACTTTCCAACTCAGAAAAAATGATGAAGAGCATGAACAAAGAACATGTAAAAACAAATGCAAAATTTGCACAATCTAAAAATGAGAAACTGTAAACTGCCAGTAACAAAGTTTGAGCCATGGTAAGAGTTACATTGAACACCAAGCTGATCAGATAACTCCCTGGTTGGTCTGAAGTCCTCTATCTCCGGATCTGTACAATCGGCCCATTATGCCAAAAAGTCTTCTCACTGGGGAGCTGCTTTGCAATATACTTCACATTGTTAGAAAAGGCTCCAGAAGGCCTTGGGACATCAGTATCAGGGGATGGAGCTGGACAGGCTCTTTCATCAGCACTTCTCACTTCCCTTTGCCAGCCAGGACCTCACATACTGTTCGGGATGAAACTGTCCTAGTGATGGTCCATTACATTTAATGAAAACCAGGCTGGACAGTCCGGCTGACAGAGAGAGCATTTCCTTTTTGCAGTAAGGATATCGTTCATGCAAGCTGAATGCCCGCTCACACTCACTAGTGGAGACAGCGATGGTTCGGACTGCTTTCAGTAAAGGCTCCATGGCAGCAGGGTGTACGGGATGCCCTGGTTCCTTGGTATTCGCGAAAAGCCCATGAACATCTCTCTTCTGTCCACTTTCAGCAACTTCGCACAAACGAGCACCTCTACGTCCCCCATACTGTACGTCTAACTCCTCTTCAGGCCAACTTCCAGGATGGATAACTTTCATGTCCTGGATTAGCTGATTGTCCCGGGCCTTCCGGCCATGTAATGGGATTTCTCTTGTGCTGACATGAGAGGAGGTTGTGGAAGTCATTCTGGTGTCTCAGTATCTCTACCATACTGCGGAAAAACTGACCTGCATTGAATCTGTACAAGCCTGCCATTCTCACGCAGGGCAACACCCTTGAAGGACTTCTCAGCTAGAGCTGTATGAACTGTAGTCATGTGTGGCCAGGCATGGTGACCATGGATTCAAAAACTCGTATTTCTCGAGTTAAGAGCCTATCTGCTGTAGGCAGTGTCATCTTTCTTTTTTGGAGTTGCCGAGAGAGGTCGCTGAGCTCTGTGAGCGCATCGTACATCAGTCCAGATTGCTGACAAACGTTGCAGATGTGAGCACATCATCCAGGCCCTTGTACTTTGCTCTGTCTCTGGAATCCCTGCTCGTGTCGTTTGCAGCATTTGTGAAGTGATCATGAAGCACTCGGTAGTTTTCCCAGACTGCTCTGACGCTCCTTTCACTTGAAGCCACCCAGCGGATGGACAACAAACACGCCCTATCACCAGGAGACGCTGTCCGACTGCTTGCGCACACTGCGCTAACTGCCTCTGATTTTTGGGGGAGGCATGGAACAAGGAATAGAGTTTGTCAAAAAAGATCTGGAAATGATTGAGCCCTGAGACCTCCTTGACCACATCCCCAACTGCCAGCTCTAGACGATGATTGGAGCAGTGCCACACAAACAGGCTTGGGAATTTACTACACAACTGGGTAGCAACGCCTGTTCTCTTCCTAGCATGACTGACTGAAGCCCCATCACATGCAAAAGAAACGAAACACTGACCTAAAAAGTCCTCGTTAAATCTCTTCCAAGACACTCCATTAACGCCTTTGTGATGTCATCAGCCGTTGTTCCATCCAACTCGATCAGCTCCCAAAAAAACGTTTCGGGCTCAGCATCAGCTAATGCTGAGCGTAGACACACAACAAGCACCGTTTTACCACTAATAGTGGTAGATTCATCGACCAAAACATAGAGTTTTCTTTGGTTTTCTGTAATGTCTTTTGCCATTTTTTTCTTCAGCTCATGAGCTATGTGGTCGATGATTCGCCACAGGTTTTATTGGAGGCAAAACCCTGCCCACGTTCAGCCCATTCAGTTTCTGTACATTCAAATCAATTGGCATGTCTGTGAATGGCCGGCTATGTTTGCCAATTTTATATGCTGTTCGAAAAACTCTGATAGGGTGTCTAATTCAGATTTATGCATAGACTGCACTTGATGTTGAATAGTTTCACTGAAGCAGATGTAAGGATGTCAGCAGCTTTTACATGGGCTTGTGATTCTTTATGTTCTTTGATTTTTTTCTCAGGCTAGCTTGTTGTTTGCCCTTGTCAACACGAAATGAGACACTGCACACTCACCCCATTCAGTTGACAGTTTCAGTCCTTGTCCAGTGTGTATTCCCAAAGATTTGAATCTCTGCATATCGACATCCTAGCTTCTTATCTTTAAGAAGGAGCCATGCATTGGTCTTGCAAAAAATTGCCACCTGGTCCGTTGTCCAGCAGTCAGGTGCATCGCTTTGCCCGGTGTTGGTGGTGGCAGTTGCGCCAGCAGCAGCTAACGTTAGAGGCTCTGGAGGAGGCGGCGGAGCTAGTGCTAATGCTAATGCACTAGAACTTGGAGCAGGATCAACCAAAGAAAGCTCCCCATCAGACACAATTTCCAACACAGGCACAGCATTCTCTGTATTTGAGTTTCTTCCGGCGACAACCGCTGTCTTTTTGCACTTTTATTAATCCAAGCTAACATTTTAGAAATGCTAATTTGTGACGTGACTTGCTTTCCTTCTCTCGGGGGCGTGCCTGCTCTGTTCTATCACTCTACATAGCCACCCACTGGGTGGGAGTTGCACTGCATAAACACAACACACGTGCATCTAGGTATGTAAATTGTAAAGCATTAAAACATGGTTTTACTAACAGTTTTCAGTATGTTGACTTCGGCATTATTATTACATATTATTTTGAAACGTGTATTACTATTAAATCACGGTCAAATAGGTTAATTTTGACATAGTCGTTTCCACCACAGTATTTACATGGAGAAGATAAGCCCCGCCCCCTCTCCAGCACGTTCTGTTTGAATGACAGGAGTAAACAGCTGACAGCCGCTGTGAAACTCCAGCGGTTAGAGCGATGAGAATGTCCGTTCGGCACCTCATGACGCATCTACTGAGTACCGGGCGGCTGTATATATATATATGGATGTATAATAAGAACGGCGGGAGAGTGTTGAGTACTGGCACGGTGCATGATTACCGGAGTACCGCCAGCATGCCGGTACTGAGCAAGAAGTGCCGGTACTCCATGGGTCAGAACCAGAAGTGCCGGTACTGCGTACCGGTGAGTACCGGCCCAATTCCAGCACTGCTTGGGACCAAACATATACATTAACGTTGATAACAATGGCAGGGTAAAGTGAGTGTGAGGGAAGTTCTTTTGACTGTATTCTTCCTAGAGACATACTCAGACATAAATAACTAGCTTACTGTTCAACAACACAATGCCATATTTTTCAGTGCTGTACATGCCCGCTCTGATCTCTGGGGTGAAGGATTGGTAGAAATTATCTTGAACGGGGGGAGAGGCGAAGTCCCTCCCTTTCCGGTTGAGCTCCATGGGACCTTATTTCTGAAAGTTATACATTGAAGTCAATGGAGAGAGAAAGATTATCTTTCGATCCCGTTTGAATGTGCCACGAATTACACATATGATGTTTGTCAAGTTAGCCATGTTTTTGCAAGTAAAAAAAAAAAAAAAGTGTCATAAAACTGTGAAGTAACACATTTGTTTGTGTGAAACGCTGATGAACTACATCTCCGGTCTAGCAGAACAACACACGTCACTAGATGGACAAAGGGATTGATACCCTCACTATCACCACAATGAAACACGTACAGAAGTGTCACGATCTGTCTGGTGTTGTGTTTTTTCTAGAT